>NC_067490.1:33867668-34467668 GCF_947179515.1 Apodemus sylvaticus | reverse complement strand
AATTTTGTAAACGTTAAAAATAGTTATAGCAATAAAGTATTAATATGTATGTTCTATGGACATATTAGAAAAAGTGCTTATATCTTATATATGTAGTTAAGAAAAATAGGTTTAAGTCTCTTGCCTGTTTTTATTTCATTCATTTACTTAGTATTTATTTATTTATTGTTTATTTGTTTTGAAGCAAGTCTTCACATAGCCCAGGCTGGCCTTCAATTTACTTTGTAGTTGAACATAATTTTAAACTTTTTGTCCTCCTGTCTCTACCTCTCACATGCTAGGACTGCATATGTGTGTCACCATGACCTGTGCTGGATGGTGAACCCAGGCCTTCTTTCATGCATACAAGGCAAGAAAACCCTGTAGCAGGAGCCATATGTACATCTTGTATTATTTCTGTTCTCATTACTGAATGGCAATAGTTCCTGGAATATTCTGGATACCAGACCTTTGTCAGATATATGACTTTACACGTATTTCTCCATTTTGGTGGTTACCTTTCCAATAGCATTTGAATAACAAACATTTTTAAAATATACTTTTGATGACATTAGGTTTGTCTATTGGCAAAGAGGCTCATCTAATTGTGGAAGGGATAAAGTAATCCCACTACTTTGAGTCTTGGAGTCTTTGAAGACTTTCTGTCTATGGGCCCTTTCCCTAAGGTTACTAGTAATAGCTTTAAATGTCTTCATTCTTTCTGCTTTAAAGGAATAGTTGAGAGCCACAACTAAGGAAAGGAACGTTTAATTCAGGTGAGGATTTTGTAACAATAAAAAGTAGACACAACAAGAAGACCTATAGAGTCATCTAACCAGGGCCCATGGGGCCTCACAGTGACTGGACCACCAACCAGAAAACGTGAAGGAACTGGACCTAGACCCCCTACATATTTGCAGCAGATGTGAAGCTTGGTCTTCATGTGGGTCCCCTTAGAAGTGTAGCAGGGGCTGTCTCCATTTCTGTTCCCTGGCATTGATCCCCTTCCCTTCCCTGGACTGCCTGATTGGGCCTCAGTGGTAGAGTATGTGTCTACTCCTGTAGGGTGGGGTAGTACCAAAGGGGAAGGGGGTCCCCCTTCTCTGAGAAGGAGGCAATGGGAGGAGAGATTTTTAAGGATGAGACTGGAAGAAGGGGTGAGGGTTGTGATCAGTATATAAAGCAAATATTAAAAATTTAATTATTAAAAAAATGTGGGTACAAGCCAGTAGTTCTTAACTATGGCTTCCTTGGGAAGAGTTTTCAGAATCCTGGTAGAGTCTCTAGTCTCACTGATCCAGGCGTTCTATGCATCTGATGCTTCAAAACCTGTCAGTGCCTTCCACTGTTTACCTGTCATTAAGCCCCAGGTTCAGACTTACTACATGTGGCCACAAGAAAATAGAGCTAAGGCCAAGTGGTACCAATAAAATGATTACTGCTAAAGGGAACACTGTCAGAAAGAAATGCTTGCAAATGGGGAACTGACTGTCCTAGGAATCAGTTTCCATCAATGGTAGAATCAGGACATACATATAAGAGAAGGAGTGTAGAAGGCCTAATGCGTCAGTGCTGGGGATTATACCAATGACCTCTGAGATCTCATTAGGTTTTACTACAGCCTGCAGTTAAAACTTTATCCTCTCAGTCCATCATGATGTGTTTATACCACCTTCCGGTATGGTCATAAATGTCTGTAAGTTGAGAGGAAAGGCAATTTCCTTACAGATGTTGCTTACCCATGCAGAACTAAATGGCTAAATGAAGCTCTCCTGCCCAGCATTCATTATTCGCTTTTTCTTATTTTATATCCTCAGGAAAAAAATCATTCTTTCTCCTGCCCATTAGCCTGCAGCAGCATCTCTGTCTTGGTGCTGACTGGACAGTAAAGCCTTTCGCTCTGGAAAGCAAGTGTCTTGATTTTAAATGAGACTATCTGGATGGAATGGGGCTCATGCAATCTCTGCATTTATGACTTTGGAAAGTGGCCCTGTGCTTCTCTTCTTTATTTTCCCAACAGCATTTTTGAATCCAGAATAGTAAATCTGTAGCAAGTCATGGAAAGGCTAGGAAAAGAGCCTTACTCAGCCGCAGAAGCCCTTAGAAGCAGACCCAGGAAAAGACTGACATAGAAACTTTTCAATTTGATAGTTTTGACTTCTCAAAGTCAGAGCTTCATATTACAGACTCTGTATGTGTTATGTAAACAGAATACTTTACAAATTGAAAATTGCTGTTTAATAACTGATACAAACCCAATGGCTTACCAAGAGTTTAACATCTTCTAGTCCTGAAAGTCAACAGGCTCACTGAAATACAATCACATTTGGGTATCTATGTTGCTTCTTGGGGGGCGGGGGGGGGGGGCCTCTGGTGAAAAGTCCCATTTCCTCTCCAGCTTCTAAAGACTGCCTGTGGTCTCCCTGTCTTCTGGTCCCTTCCTTAGCTTCCAAGTCAGGATATAGTATCTTCAAATCTGACCGTTAGTTAGTTAGTTAGTTAGTTAGATAGATAGATAGATAGATAGATAGATAGATAGATAGATAGATAGATAGTTTGTTTGTTTGTTTGTTTGTTTGTTTATTAGAGACCTTTGGATTATAGTAAATTTATCCATTAACCCAAGATAATCTCTCTGTCACAAAATCCTTAATTTAATGCCATCTGCAGAACCCCTTTTGTCATGCTAAGTAACATACTCATGGATTTCTGGAGTTGGGGGGCATATTGTTCTGGCTACCACAGGGGAACTAGTAATAGTCACAAGAGACAAACAGAATACCGTGATCTTCAGGTAAGGTTAGCTGGGGTATGATGAAACCATGTCTGGACCAGGAAGGCACACATTCCACCTCTAACACCTTTCACTCCCATAGTAGAACTTCTCAACTGATTTTATGAAGCTGTTTCCAGAGTCCTGATAATATGTACTTTTAATAAAGGAATCAATAATTTGTGTGGAGAAACAATAGAATGGAGTTAAAGATGTCTGCAGTGTCCACTGTTAGGATTAAGTATGGATTAGAACAGTTCAGTTCAACATTAAGAAGTGACAAAGAATCAGAGTTTATATGAAAAGTGTGTCTTGCATTAAATCTTTAGAGTAGATTCTTATTCTCTCTAGACTTCAAGATGAGATTTGCTATATGCAGTTTTTCAGAAGTTTAAATTGCAAGACATTACTGTTCAGCAGTGACCAGAGACCATAGTCTTCTCCCATTAAATGTATAACTCAGGCTCAGTAATCCCTGCCTCATTCTATTAACTTTTACTATGGGTTTTAAAATTGTATAACTAGATATGGCTCTTAACAATTTGTTATGAGTTCTTGCTAACTTAGCTCACGTTTTAAAAACCAAACCTGGGTTCTTGGACATAAAATTATAGACATATTGCATCAGTCATTTTTAATGGAATTCTTTGATTCCTTTCTTAAATATATTTTCAGGAATAAACCAGTAACAAAGAATTTGAAGGTTATTAAAATAAAATGATATGCTATTGTGTGCAGAAAAATCTTCAGCAAAACAGTGGTCAAGACTGAATGTGGGGAATACTTCTGCCTGATATTTAAACTAGGAAAGAAGCTCCATAGTTGTCTTTAATCAGTCAAGTTTTATTAATATTGCCCTGGACCTGCAATATGTAGAGGAATCCGCATTTAGAGGAATCTGCATTGAGAGGAATTAGCATTTAGAGGAATTTCCTAAGAAGGTACTAACTTCCCGGTTTCGATAACATACCCTAGAAATCAATAGAGAAAAATTAATACCATAAATGTCTAGTTCCCCTCGAGCACTCCACTTAGGTCATCAGGTTAATGGCTCTTCACAGGGAACATCAGGAAGTGACAAGTGACCCTGTTTGAAGAGCAGTACCCTAGAATTACAAGGTCTCCACAAATCTTTACTTGTGCACTAAATGTGTTTACCATCCAAATATTCACTAGTAAACAGACAAAAAATAGCTTTTTAAGATGATGTATCCAAGAAAGTGACTTCAAGTGTTCCGTGTAATGTGATTAGGGTCCATGTTGTAGAATTTCTTCTGTTCTCATTAAAAAGCGTTCAGAATATTTTTATCTAATCCTTATATGAGATAACGTATTCTATGGTCTCCAGGAGTTATAAAGCAATCAGAAAGTGTTCTCAATAACAGCCTATGCTCATAGCCAAGGTTAGATCCCTCAAGGTCATGGACAGAGCTCTGTGACAGTTGACCCTCTCTCCTGCTACTAGTGTTACAACCCATATGTCAGCTTCCCATTCTGTTTTATTGTCATTGTAAGAGATTTGGCATGCAAAATTTAATAACACTGAACATGATTCATGTAAATAGCATATTATCATGCTTTAAACTTGACACAACTTCATCCCACAAATATTTACCCTGTGCCTGCTATGTGCAGACACTGCTTTGTCACTTGCCTTCCTGTTACACAGCAGACAGGAGCGCTAAAAATCACAGGAAGATTAATGCAAAAGATGAGATTTTAAACCTCAGAAACGTAAACAGACCAGCAATTTCAAATGTTCTTGGCAGCTGAGAACCCATGCCAGATAGTTTGCAGTAATGGGACCTTTTCATTAAGAGTGGAATTTTTCATTAGATATCAGTAAGAATCCTGAGCCGTACAGCTCTTGTTGATCCTCTGTGGCAGGGAATAATTTCGATAATGTGCTTTTACTTTAAAAAGCCAAGGCAAGTGGCCTCTTCCCATGACAACTGCTAAGCATGAGGATAACTCTTCGAATCATATTTATAAAAATACCCTCATAAGCATTCCGTTCTATTTGTTTTTGTAAAACAAAAAGGACGAAAAAGAGAGGACAGAAAGTAAAAGGATTTTAAGCTCATCATGACCAAAGGTAAACTAAGAACGTGAGATTTAAACATTAAGATTTTGCTTTTAATTATGCTTCTTCTGGGTACTATAAGACCATGTCAGGTGAATACAAAATGGAAAAAAAAATTATATCCAAGGCCAAAGGCAATGCACATGGATCATCAAAGTGATAGAGTGGACGTTGTCACTTGCTTTTCCGTGCCTGGCAGTCCCCAGCACAGCCTGTTCTGAGACTCGGTTCTTGTGGGATGAGTTGAGTGTCTTGGCTTTAAGCATTGGCTTTTCCCATGCAGCCCGTGAGCTGCTCAGGTTTCCTTTATCATAACTCATCCTCTAGTGCAAGGATCAAACATCATGGCTTTTGAGCCACACACCTGCTCTTATAAATAAAGTCCTACAGAGACAGAGGTCTGGCCTCTTTATATACCATCCTATTACTCTGTGTGCAAGAGCCATGTTGATTTTATTTCCCAGCGAGGGGCTCGAAAATCCCTCAGTGTTTAAGAGCACTGACTGATCCTCCAGAGGACCCATTTTAATAATCCACAGCATCCACGTGGCATCTCTTAACCTCCTGTAACCCCTGTCCTAGGGAATTTAATACTGTCTTCTCACTTCCAGGGACACTGCATCCATGTGGTTCATAAATACATAGACAAAATATCCATATGCTCAAAATAATAAAATGAAAACTATTTTGTAGGTATAAGAAGTTTATTGACATCTGAGCTAGGCCTTCAGTGCAGGCCTTCAGTCTCTTGTAAGATAGACAGGTGACATATATAGTTGTGCAACCCATAAGTGTCTATAATCTCTTCCCAATTCTATTGGTCAGAACTCGTTCCCATAGCCACACAGAAGATGAGAAATGTAGTCAATCCACTTATGTAATAAGAAAAGAAAATAGGCTTAGTGATCAAACATCCATTTTCTACCACATTAAAGTTTTCTATTTACTGAATACTGTGGAAGGAATAAAAAAAAAAAATGGGGATAAATTGTAAAGCATTCCTAAAATGGCAGAGAGAGGTCAAAGTTCCTTCTACGTGAGTCTACTATAAACTCCATACTATAAATATATCTCAAACTCATCACAGCAGAACAAGTTGTGAGGGAAAACAGTCAGGTCAGAGGTATTATAGGTGGAATCAAAGAAAAGCTTGCATTTAGATTACATATAGCAGACAATAAATAAACATCTAGTTGTCCCCTGAGAGGATACAGGAAGTGTGCTTATCACCAAAGTGTATCGTCTGGCTCTACCCCATATACTGAGATGCCTAAGTTTCACAGTGAACCTGTAAATGTATCAACATAAGTAACTCCCAAATGCTGGGGTTAAAGGTGTGTACCACTACATTTGCCAAACTATTTTCAAATGTGATAATGATAGATGAACCATGACATCTAGACAGAAATCTAATAAAGGTTGCCATTTCAAAGCAGTAATGAGAAGAAGCAATAACTGAAGAGCTCTGTGATATGAACATATCACCTTTATACTGGTAAAAATCTCAAATACTGCTAAGAATGCTGCAACATGTGGCTTACATTAATGTTTAAGTAAATGATAAATGTTAGTTTGAGGGCAGTGACAATAATCCAGGTCACAGACCTCTCTGCACTAGAGCAAAGATCTCTGGGTAAGAGTCTCTGGTGTGTTACTGGACATGATGACAGGTGGATGTAAACCCAGTACTTCAGAAGTAGAAGGAAAAGAAGTATAGAGTTTGAGATTAGCAGAGCAACAGGAGGAGATTCTGTTTCAAAACACACAGAGAACTTCATAAATTGTTACTACTACAACAGCCTTGAGCAGAAGTTATTTCTCCTAGTATTAGTTTCCCCATTAGAAAAATAAGCTGTTTCATTTCATAAGAATAATTGTGAGGAGTTAATAAAATGGTACAATCCTTCAGCATCAGGACCCAATTATTTCCCCTGCAAAATGTGTTCTCAATACGGACTCTTAAAAAGTAAAACCCATACAGAGGCTGTTACAGAGTTCCTTGTATTCTAACCATGCAGGCCTCTTTCAAAGCTATTTGACATTATTTTCATTCCACTTTGGAATACATAGAGTGTCTGCCCTATATTTGCTTTCTTGGTGGCAACTAAGGCATGTTGCTTTGTAATAAGGATGGAGAGGGATGTCTTGAACTTAATCATGTATGGGTTTCCTTTTCTGCAAAGGAATGAAGAAGAGCCAATGTGATTCAGCCACCCTAAGCTAAGATGAGAGGGAAGAAATATTAAAGTTGTATCTTACACCAAATAATGAACTGTTGGGCAAGTCAGGGCATGCAGAGACAGGCAGAGCATTCTAAACAGCTTTCGGACTTGTAGTGCAATCCAGGAGCTATGATATCAAGCAATAATCACATGTACACATTAAAAAGAGGGACCATTATATGCATAGGCTAATTCTGCAGTAAATGTCCTTTTTTACATACATTGTTATTCCCATATCTATCAGAGAGAGAGAGAGAGATGGGGGAGAGAAAGAGAGAGAAAGAGTGAGAGAAAGAGAAACAGAGAGAGACAGGCATAGAAACAAAAAACCAGATGGGTGGTTCTGTGTATATTGTTCATAGATGTCAAATTTAAGAGATACCTATAGATTCTCAGAGAAAAATGATTAGTTCATGGTAGAAGAACATATAATTCCACTTGAATTTTAGTCTTAAGAAATTAAGTAATTCTATTTTTTCATCTTTTTTATTTTCTATATTCTTTGTTTACATTCCAAATGATTTCCCCTTTCCCAGTTCCCCCCTCCCCATAAGTCCCATAAGCCCCTCTTCCCCAATCAACCCTTCCCACTTCTCAGTCCTCTTAATCCCCTGCATCAAGCTGTTCCAGGATCAGAGCCCTCTTCTTCCTTCTTCTTGGGAATCATTTGATATGTGAATTGTGTCTTGGGTATTCCAAGCTTCTGGGCTAATATCCACTTATCAGTGACTGCATTCCATGTGTTTTCTTTTGTGAATGGTATTTTCCAGTTCCAACCATTTGCCTAAGAATTTCATGAATTCATTGTTTTTAATTGTTGAGTAGTATTCCATTGTGTAGATATATCACATTTTCTGTATCCATTCCTCCATTGAGGGACATCTGGTTTCTTTCCAGCTTCTGGCTATTATAAATAAGGCTGTTATGAACCTAGTGGAGCATGTGTCCTTATTGCATGCTGGGGAATCCTCTGGGTATATGCCCAGGAGTGGTATAACCAGGTCCTCCGAAAGTTTCATGCCCAGTTTTCTGAGTAACCACCAGACTGATCTTCAGAGTGGTTGTAGCAGCTTGTAATCCCACCAGCAGTGGAGGAGTGTTCCTCTTTCTCCACATCCTTGCCAACACCTGCTGTCTCAAAACGACAACCAAGAAATTGAGAAAAGATCTTCACCAACTCTACATCCAACAGAGGGCTAATGTACAATATATACAAAGGACTCAAGAAGGTAGGCTCCAGAGAGCCAAATAAACCTATTTAAAAATGTACAGAGCTAAACAAAGAATTTTCATCTGAAGAATTTCGAATGGCTGAGAAGCACCTTAAGAAATGTTCAACATCATTAGTCATGAGGGAAATGTAAATCACTGAGATTTCACCTCACACTAGTCAGAATAGCTAAGATTAAAAACTCAGGAGTAAATCTATTTTTATAATAGTTCCAAAACTTAATTTAAAAGGCTACAATTCTATCAGCGTTATTTAATATCTCACATTATTGCAGTACTCCAGAGATTTCAAAGATTTTACAGTGCTATGCAATTCAATAATTATGGCCCTGTAAGATTTTATTGACATAATCCAAGCTTCTATACCTAGAGCTGATTCCCAGAGCCAGTACATGACTACATTCATTCCTTGACAACATCATGCCAAAAAAATTTTTTTCTCATAAATTACTCATCCATTTATTTTATTCTCCTGTCCTTCATACTACGATCAGACACGGGAAAGCAAACGAAGACAGAATCCCAGAGCAGTTGGAGGAAGAAAGCTATGTGTCCGTTTGTCAAGAGGTCCTCTCCCCCAGCCATCATCATGATATCTCTTAGTCCCAGCTCATTTCTATGAATGAATGAAGGAAAAATGGCTTCCATAGTCATCAATAATTCATACCGATGTTAAATGAAAGCTGAGTCCTCTCATTGTTCAGCAGCAGTGTGTTTTGTGCCTACAAGCTTGAGCACAAGCTTGTAGAGTGAATAAAAATGATGGTAACCTAGCCCACTAAGCAGTTAGATGCCAAGTAGATGAGGGAGAACAGACTTTAGCCACGGGTCAAGATCTCCAGGCACTATGTCATCTGTCACCACTAAACCTTCCACTATGTGGCATTTCCCCCAAGCATCAGGACACTTACAGTGTTCTGTTCTCCTCCGAGGCAGTATACAGGAAATATTTTAGAAGCAGTCGACAGCAGTTGTGTTTACTAAAATCTGCATGCCTAATTTAGCAACTTCTGTTGTTCTCATTTGACTGTCGTTTTCCTAGAACATTTTCAAGCATAGGAAGGTTATAAATTAAATAATGCAAAAAATTTATGGAATAAATATAGGTAGAAATTATACCCTGAAGAATACATAGCTTATACTAGCAATATGAAAGATAAATTTAAACCCTTAATGATTAAAAAAATAACATCTTATATTGGAGAATAGAGAAACTGTGGAAAAGGCACCAAAGAATCGTACTTGGCCTCAAGAGGTTTAGTAAAGTTCTTTCCTTGCAAGCATGAAGACTTGAGATCAATGCAAAAAAGCGTTTATAGAGGCCAGACGTGCTAGTATACACTTGTAATCTCAGCACTAGCAAGCAGAGATGGGCAGAGATAACTGGGGCTCACTGGCCTGCCAGCCTAGCCTACTTGGTGAGTTTTACACCAGTAAAAGACCTTGTCTCAAAAAATAAATGGGGATAGCTCCTGAGTAGTGATACCTAAAGTTTTCCTCTGGTTCCCATGAACACAAACTTGTGCTTGCATACACATACATTCATGAATACACAGATACACACACACACACACACAGAGAGAGAGAGAGAGAGAGAGAGAGAGAGAGAGAGAGAGAATTTCTTAGAAACAGTCACTTTTGGTAACTGAGTTTCAATATTAACTTCTGTCTTTTTTATCCTCCACATTTCATCTGCCTTCCATTAAAATGGATTCTCTTCTCCTGCCATCATGAGTTCCAACCACACACTCATGTCTTGATCTTTTTCTTTATCCTCTTCCCTTTCATCTTCTACCAGCAATTAAAGTGATCCCTTTCAGTTACAAATTAGAATATGTTCACCTACCAAGTGATCGTGATACTTCTTTCTCATTGTATTTTAAAGTAAAACATAATTTCTTGATTGACTTCTAAACCCTGCCTCTGCCGATGGCTCCAACATCCACCCGAAATTATCCCATGCTTTATAGTCTTTTCTCTTAGAAAAGAGGAGATAATACCAACTTCCTTATAGGTCATTAAAGATGAGCATGGAGATAAAGTAAACACTTGTCTGAGAGTCACCATCAAGTATTAGACATGACCAACACGGTATGTCCTTAGGCTCTTAACCTATATAGGTCCTGTGCTTCTTGGGAATTCTATTCTCAATGTCCCTCTTTCTGGGTGTTTTTCCTCCGGATCCTATCAGGGATATACACCTCTGGTCCTTCTGAACACTTTCCTATATTACAAATCTATCACTAGAACTTACTGTCAGTCTTTGGAAACTAGAGTTGCACTCACTATGTTTATCATCATCGTTCAAGTACAGGACACAGTAGGAACTCAATTGTGTTTATTGAACAGATTGAGTTAGCAGAGAGGATCCAGGATCTTAGCTCCCAGGTACTACTTAATAGTTGAGTGAATGACTAAATGCCAACCCTCTTCATTTCATACAGCCACAAATGTGGTGACTCAAAAACAATGAAAACTTAATTCTCTAACAGTTTGGATGCCAGGAGTCTATAAATAGAATATTACTGACCAAAGATTAGGTTAAAGGGAGCTGCATTCTCTCCTAGGACTCTGGGTGGCAATCTGTTCCCATCTAGCTTCTGTGACTGTATTGTTCATCAGTGGATCATCATCTTTTCCATTCAAATGACACAAACTATCATTCCAGAAGGGTTTGAGTCACTGGAATCCTGCATAGATAAGATTGTTGTAGTTTTACATTGACTTTAATCACAGGATTAAAGTGCTATCACAGTGACCTGTATCCCAGAAAATTTCCATCTTGCCTCTGTGTTTAGGTTTCACAGCAATCAGGAGTAATCTCTGAGCCAGCTGACTCCCTTCCTTTCCTGTTCATTCAAAAGCAGGAATACAAAGTGGCCATGTGACAATCTCAATTTCTTTCAGTGTGATCATTGTCCTATTTCCTGAGGAGAGCTTCCTTCTCCCGGAACCAAAACTTTTGTGTCTATCCCTCGATTCCACTGAAGTGGGACAGTGGTCTTTGGGATGTGTGACCTCCACACATATCTACAAACAAGAGAGACTTCAAAAGTTTTCACACATGGTCACCTTCTAAATTACCCCAGCCCTTGGTGCATCTATTGTTGTTCTGAGGGAAAGAGATGTATTGTGATACAAGAACTCCAGTGAAGTCGAGGGCTACTTAGTAACCTCCCACACAAATGCAATTCTGTCTTAACTGTGGAATGTGATAACAAGGGTTCAAGGGAAAGTTACAAAAATGAGCCATTGAGCAGCCTTGGTTTAAACTGAGCCTGTAATTAAATACTCCCATGGAGTAAGCCCCTTGACTAGTATAGTCTTTTTTACTGGACTCTAGGAAATGAAAATCTACATGAACGAGGCTTTCTATCAATTCATCAAGCCAAGTAGAAGTGTCTGTTTGTCATATAAAAGATAATGGCAGAAGTCCATTTTAAGTTCTCTGTTGCTGCACTCATGTGTGAAATTACCCACAGGGGAGGACATTTGCCTGTAAAGGAACTTTATTGGGATTGGCTGCACAAACTATAATACCAAGTGAATTGGTCTTGCAAACCAAATGAAAGACCTCATAAACCAGACAGGAACTACTGTGAAGACAAAGGATTGCATGGATTATAATGACCAGCATCCAGAGAGGCTGACAACCTCAAGGCCACTTCACCCCTTTCCAACACCTTTGATTCCTAGAGAATGAATCATTTTCTGCATAGCAAATCTTAATAACAGCTTGGTTTTCCGAATTGGCTAGACAACCCATTTGGCATTCTTGCTAAGGCACTTTCTTTTCTGCCCTGATTACATTAGCATGAATTTCAGGTTTGAATTACCCAGGGAAAGAATATTGGAGGGCATTAGGAAGAAGTATTTGTCCTCTCTAGAAACATCTGATTTCGGTGATCGTCAGTAGATGTTAAGTAATGCTCATGTTTGGTATCTTTCAAGGTATTTATAGAAGAAAGGAGTATTGCAATATCTAATAAGAGCTTTTGTTTTCCCATCAAAAGGTAAGACAAAGGAAAGAGGAAAAGTAAAGTGAGCCAACAGGATACAACTTGGGGAGTTGGAAAGTATTTGGAAAAAGCTTGTCTATCACCCGTTCATCTATTTCCATTTGGTAAACCCAGAAGTCAAAGTTTCATATTTTAATAGGCCGAATAATAACTTTTTTTTTCCATTTTACGTGCAGTAGCACAATTAGGCAGTCCCGTACCAATATGTCTGTGTTTGTATTTCTCTGGAGCCAGGTCTGTCTGGTTTCCTTGGCTCAAATAACAATTGGCACAGACCAGGGGTAGCAGATTAGGTTCAGGCAGAGACTCTCATCAGAGCATCCTAATTAGGACACAGCTTCCAGCGTGCCCTAAACAGGCCACCAGACTCTCCTGCTCTGTATCCAACAACTGCTCTTTGAGGCTAAATGTGTGGCCCCAAGTCCACTGAGAAACGCATAGCAACAGGGTGGACTCCAGTTACTGAGATATCTTCTCCCTCCAACTCCTGGACACCCAAGTTGTACAATTTTCCTTTAAAGTATACTTTTTCCACAAAGTGTCCATCTTCAATAGCTGTGTAATGTAGGGGCTCAACAGACTAAGGATTCCTATTTAGCTGGTCTCCACAGAAATAGCATTACATTCAACTAACACGTCATGTTTATCATTAGCATTTTGTTTTATTTAGTCAATAGAATGTGTTATAGAAATTTTTAATTCCAATCCAGGGTTTCTACCCCACCTTTGACCATTTAGTTCCTGGATAAAAGACACACACAACCTTTATATTTATAATAAGCTTTAATCAGCAGAAGAGCTGGGCAGATGTCTATACTCTATTCCCAGCCAATAATCCTTTTATATAATTTGCCATGTTTCCTCTGGGCTGCTCTTAATTGAAATTAGCCAATTCTCATGGCCGTATTTTAAGATTCTTATCCCATGGTGGCTTCTTCCTCCATTCACGTTCTTCTCCCCCTCGTGGGTCTCTCCCAACCTGGGAACCCAAAACCCTGCCTTTCTCTCTTCTGTCCAGCTATTGGCTATCGCATCTTTATTCACCAATTGTACTGGCTGGTTTTGAGTGTCAACTTGACACAGGCTGGAGTTATCACAGAAAAAGGAGTTTCAGTTGGGGAAGTGCCTCCATGAGATACAGCTGTGGGGCATTTTCTCAATTAGTGATCAAGGGGGAGGGCCCCTTGTGGGTGGTACCATCTCTGGGCTGTATTCTTGGGTTCTATAAGAAAGCAGGCTGAGCAAGTCAGGGGAAGCAAGCCAGTAAGAGGCCTCCATGGCCTCTGCATCAGCTCCTGCTTCCTGACCTGCTTAAGTTCCAGTCCTGACTTCCTTTAGTGATGAACTGCAATGTGGAAGTGTAAGCTCAATAAACCCTTTCCTTCCCAACTTGCTTCTTGGTCATGATGTTTGTGCAGGAATAGAAACCCTGACTAAGACAACAAACAAAAATAACTTGGGGGCAAGCTTACATAGCATCACTTGGCTCTGCTTGTGGATTCTCTAGTCTCTGAGGCAACCAGGTCTTGGGGGTCAACATTTAGCATTATGGTACATAGCAAAAGACTAAACCTCAACAGAAATGTCTTTATTCCCCTGGCTAGGATGGTGAATCTCTTGTACGCATGGCTACTATCTTTCTATTTATATAGGTCAATGTCTAATGAACTTGTGGGTAATTTAACTTGCATGTCTAATGTCAAAACAAAGTGAAAATTGGGTCTGTCCTTAATCACCATTATGTGCTGAATGCCACATTACATAAGGCTCAATCATATGTCAATGCTCTATATCTGGATTGAATGCCTCAATGAAGAGGCATTATAATCTGCCTTGCTGGCTACTCCATCACAAGGACTTGCCTTGAGCAATACTCAGGTATTTTTGCCACACAATGTTTACCAGGCCATTTCCCAAAGACCTGTGAAGACAGGAACAGTATCAAAGGATCAGAGGGACTAGTGATGATACAGAACACATCCTTCCTCTGCTCCTTCAAACTATAAGACAGATGAAATGTTGGCTGGATGTCCTACCACAGAGCACTCAGGTTGCTAGGGGTCTCCATTAGCTAAAGTTATAACCACCAAGTACACTTAGGCAGCCCTGTTTCTTGGTGCAGACCAGTTTCTCCCTGAGATTCACCTTGTCTGAAGTGCATAAAGCTCTCACCTCACTCCGGTGGTCCCAGGGGCAGTCCTGTTCTGCTAGCTTATGGGACAGAAAGTACAATTCTGCCATTAGTAAGTTAGGTACACAGACCGCATAGAAGTTTTGTTTGCCTGATTGACTTTTTGAAACAAATGCTCTGTAAATGTGACATCCAGAACTATAGATTATCCCATTAAGTACCTCATCAGAATGCTCATTATTATTTTTTTTAATAAGGCTAAAAAGACAGAAGAAAATTAAACATCTTATCCTTTGGAAAATAAGTTAAATGTTTCTGTCACCATTTATGATATTCGGTATTTATTCTTATTAATACCAATGTTTGCCAGGCTATTCCTTCCTAGGATAAATGAAAACGTTCTCTACTATGTATTAATAAAACCTCTTGGGTGACTTCCAAGATGATCCTGTTATATGGAGTTACAACCTATCCATCTTTTGAGAAAAAAATTAGAGTGAGTTCTATATGAATTAAGTAGAAATAAATTGGCAATATGCTATGTGCTGTCATCCTGAAGCTATGCCTCAGAAAATAGACAGTTGTAGATTTATGGCACAATTGTATAGTTTCATGTCCTTATAAATGGTATAGCCACAACAGTGGCAATGAAACTAATATAAATTGCATGTCTGTGGCAAGGTGGCTGTCCCAAGTGTTTTACATGTTTTATCTAATCTGATCCTTAGACTGATTGTGTACAGTACAGGTATTGATTGATGTGGAAACTTGAACCTGAAGGCACAAGAAATTCGACAAGCATCACAGCAAGGAAGGGTTAGACCTAAGACTTGATTCTAGCTTGAGGGTTAGAAGGCAGTGGTCCGTTGTTGGCCTCCCTGTTTTCAGGATCAGCAAGAGCAGTAAGTACCTAAGGCCACAAAGACAGTCTTTGCTTGAAACAAAAACATATGAGCAGAGTAGCAAGAGTCATTCATAAAATATTGAAAATGATGATGATGCTAGAAGCAAAGCCGTTCAGCATGCTAAGTGCCAGCTGACGGATGTGGCATTCAGGATTTCAGGAGGTGAGTCTGGAGATGAACAGGCTTCCTGGGATCAGGAAAGGCAGCACCGAGATGCTCGCCTTCTTTCCCCGATTTTTAAAAATTGTGACTCAGAGAAGAAGGCACATTTATTTTCATTAAGGAACACCTAATTAATTATTTCAAGTTAATTAAGTGGATCTGTTCCAAGCCGAGTCTAGTATATAAATCCACATTCAGACGGGTTGCCATCTGGCCAGAATGTGAGAAAGAGAAGGGATTGGGAAACAGAGCAAAGAGTTCTGTAGGAAGAAAATCAGAAAACAGCCTTTCGTCTTAACTACCTTGGTCCTGCAGACAGAAAAAGCTGGAGAGAAAGTACACTGTAGCAAGATGGTTACCCACAAGGAAATTTTTTTTCCTGTGTCATTTCCAAAATTGCCTTTTCCGTGGTTGAACCAGCATCTCCTTAGCTCATTCACATCCGCCATGTAACTTACCTTCATGTTCTGGATCACTTTCCTGTCTTCCGCTCTTCTAGCTTCGGTGCGTCCTTGCTTACCACCTGTTACTTCTAAAAGAGTGGCTGTCAACCTTCCTTAGGCTGCCACCCTTTAATACAGTTCCTCATGTCATGGTAAAACCCCAACCATAAAATTAATTTTTTGTTGCTACATCATAACTGTAATTTTGCTACTGTTATAACAATCTAAATATCTGATATGCAGGATATGTGGCATGCGACCCCTGTGAAAGGGTTTTCAAGTAGGAAATGGGTTATAATCTGCAGCTTGAGAATAGCTGTTCTAAAGTATGAGCTACAAAAAAAATGGACAATGAAAATAAAATAGATCTTTTCTATCAGATCTTTTCTATGTTGTTGTTTTAGTTACTGCTCTATTACTGTGATACGATACCATGGCCAAGGCAACATATAGTAGAAAGCATTTATTTGGGATTTAGAGTTTTAGAGAGTGAGTCCATGATCATCATGGTGGACAGGATGGCAGCAAGCAGAACACATGGCACTGGAGCAGTAGCTGGGAACTCATACATCTTGAGACAGTTTAGAAGCAGAACGAACTGAGAATGTCACGAGCTTTTGAAACTTCAAAGCCTAGCCCCAGTGACACATTTCCTCCAAGAAGGCCACACCTCCTAATCCTTCACAAATTGGGGACCAGGTATTCAAATATATGAGTCTATGAGAAGCATTCTCAAACTACACAGTAGGCAAGACTGGGTGTAGTTGGAGCCATCTGTAACTGTGTTTTCACTCATTCTCTTTCTCAAATTAATAACTCAGAGACTTCTTATATATGAATAAATGCCTAGGCTAATCCCTCGACTTGTTCCCCAACTAGCTCATAACTTAATTACCTATTTATCCTATTCTAATTCATACTGTGTAGCTGGTCCTCAGTTTCATGTGACCATCTCCGTCATCATTGGAGTCCAATCTCCTTTCCTACATCCATCTCTGTTCCAGAATCCTCCCTCTTTCTGCCAGAACTCCCACCTTCTATTTCCTCATTGGCTATAGGCAATTTTATTGATAAGTGAAGCTTCCACACAGTGAACAGAGCATTCTCTCTATAAGTGAGCTGATTGCAATTGACTGAAATAAGGTTTGGTGTGCCCTAATTGTATTGTATTGTTTTGGTCTGTGTGTACTTCTGTTTCCCCATGGCCTATTAAATCCTTGACGGCAAGAGCTAGGCTTATTTTTACAGTTCTATTTCCTTGGTATGTAGTTGCATATTTTAGATATGGAAGCTATTGTAAGAAGCCATGAAGGGGTGAATGAGTAAATAAGTCAAGAATAAAGGAATGAGAAAAATTGGCAATATTTACTGGTTTTGTTGTTGTTGTTGTTGTTGTTGTTGTTACCTTATCCTCCCCTGATAAACTACCCAACATATCTCCCAAAGAAGCTCCAGGGTATCAACTTTTTATAAGCATTCTTGACATTATAAACGTATACCAACCACTCTTCCAACACACACACACACACACACACACACAGCAAACCAAACAACCAAACAACAACAACAAAATGAAAACCCCTCTGAACTGTCAATCAAATGGCTTAGGAAGCTTTTGAAACTTCAAAGCCTTAGGAAAAACAATAACACAGTACGTTTAATCCTGATTGGTTTGCCTTTTGATGCCAAGGGGAGGAATGTTGCGTTTTACTGACTCTCTCTGTTCAAGGATAATCTTATCTTGCAACGATAGTTACTGAGGTCAATAATAGTTCTCACTGGAGAGACAAATCACGTCTGCTTTGGATTAATGTGAACTAAGTGCCTGCCACTGCTGCCAGCGAGGCCTCTTAGCTGGTCACTTCATTATGCCTTACAATGAAATATATATTTCTTCTAAGTATAATGAGGCCACAGACAACCAAGTCTTTACCGAGTGATGAGGGAGATTTTTCTTTTTTGCTTTTTTTGCTTTGAATTTGATGTATTCTAATTTGTGCTTAACTAGCCTTCCCAAGCAATTCAGGTGCTCAGATGGGCATTTTAGGGATAATTAGCTAAATGTTCCTCTCATTAGCCACAATGCCTAGAAAAAAAAAAAAAAAAGACAAAGGGGATCAATAAGACAAAGTCAGGTTAGGAGAATATTCACTTTCTATCAAGAATATCAGCTACCTCATCAAGTTGCATGTTCCTGTGCTGGGCAGCTTCTCCTACCCAGGACATCGTTAACCTATCAGTGACTACACTTTGCTGCTAAATCACCTTGCTTTTGTGTTTCAGTTTTCAGGTCTTTACCTCCTGTCTTTCTTCACCATCCTCATCGGGCTGGTGCTGTATTCCTCCACCTCTACATACATAGCCCAGGATCCTCGAGTGTACAAGCAATTCCGTAATCCTTCAGGACCTGTCGTGGACTTACCCAGCACAGCTCAGGTAGAGCCTTCAGTCACCTACACCAGCCTGGGCCAGGAGACAGAAGAAGAGCCCCATGTACGTGTGGCCTAGGAGAAGACCTGCCCTGCCCACTGAGGACAACTCAGAGGCCATGTGTTTGCCCATCACCTCTGTATTGTACATAGAGAAAGGTATTTAGTAGGTGCAGTTTTACAGGTGGACCGCAAGGTAGCTAACCCTCCTTTCCTCAAAGGAAGAAGCTGAAGACCACTGAAGACACAGGCATCAATCCACCTGACTCAGAGAGAGGCTTTGATAGTGTGTATTCTGACCCAGTCCCCACCCCTCCATTGATTACTGTGAAAATTTTTGAATCAAAAACAAATATCACTGTTACTATGATCTTTATTATTGATTGTTACTGTTATTACACTGACTTTCAGAAAGTTTTTTATTCCTGATGGGAATTATTGTCAGACCCTCACCTACTCAACATAAATCCCAACTTTTCTATGGCAAGTCACTTTTTAAGAATCATACTTTTTGTTTGTTTGTTTTGCACTGACTATATAAATGATGCATGCCACAGAAGCTTGCCCATCCTGGTGATCTTGTGGCTAATGGTTTCCTCTGTCATCTGTTGGATTGCCTGTTCAATGAGAATTTTGTGCTGTGACCCTTGTGGGGAGGGGAAACTGACCATATAATTCTCTATTCTAGGAATAGATACAAAACAAACATTTTAGCCATTTTGTATTTCCTTTTCTGCTTATTCCAGGCCACTGGCTTCCTCTTGGCCTAGGAGATTCATCTAGTCAAGCCCTGTCAAGCCCTGTAACTACAAGATAGGGTCTGTCCCATTTTTGCAGCTTAAAGAAACCCTAGAAATATGGGTTATATGTTTTTAACTTCTTTTTCTGTCTTTTCTTATATCACTCTCCTCAATAATTAGTTTTTTTTTTTCTTAATGATGTCATGGAAGTTAATCAAGGCACTGGAAAAACCATGGCCTCCACCCTCTTAGTTACACAGTACCTTTCTGGAAGTATGACAACATGGAAATTATCTTTATTGTGGAGTCCCACTGCTCATGCCACCTCTTTGAGTCAAGGTACTATTATGGAGAAATCTCTGTTAGTAACTCATGCTCTGGTCACTTAGTGATAAAAATGTCACCACTGAAAAGTCTGGCAACTGGATCACACTTGATACCCACCTAACAGAATATAAGGAAAAGCAACTCTACTCACAAAGAATGCTACAGCATCCCAATAAAGCTTAATACATCACTATTTAATCAGTTCTGTTGTCTTTAAGAATGTCTCCCCTACACCCAACACAGAAAATTAGGAAACACCACGGACCTTTATAATGTAGAAAACTGTAATGTGTCAGTGTGGAAGTTCTCTGTAGCTTGGCTGACTTCAATACCACGCAAATGGATCCTTGATGGAGTTACAGGGTTTGTATAAATATTTATGTAATTTGGGGCAATTCAAGTCAACATTTTAAGCCAACAAGCAAAGCAAAACACTTGTGGGTAGTGGGGTGTCTCATAAAGTAAGTCCAGATTGCAAAGTAGGACCTCAACAAGTCCTAAACGTGGCAGGCAGAAGCTCTGAGGCTGTCTACCCACAGGCCCTGGTCTCTTTGCCTGCCTTCTTCTGTGAGCAGTCACATTGAGAGATTTTGATATGTCTTATGATAACAATACCTACACAAAATAAGTAATGTGCTTGAACACTAACTCAGTTTTTATTTTCCCCCATTGGAAAATATAACTTTTCCTTCTAGTGTATTGTTTAGTCTTGACCTAGGAGATAGAAAATAAAACTGTTTCCCTGGTGTGCAAATTTCACATCAGTTCAACCCCTTTGGAAATAGGTTTTCTCTATTGCGGTGGGGTGGGCGGGGTCGAGAAAGGTTTGTGCTAAAGTTACACATCACCTAATAACCTTACCAACATCTGCTCTCTGCTACCTTTTAAGCCAATTAAATACCTTTCTCTGAATATTTTGTCCATTCAGACCCGAAGACCTTTAATGACTGTGGTTTTATTTTTATGTTTACATTCCTTTGGTTTGCATAATTTACTTGATTTATTGCATTTTTAGTATTTATTTTAAGCCAAATGTCTTTGTCTTTTTGATTCATTTTTATGACACCAATTTGTAGACACTCTGTAAACTCTAACGAGAAGCAAGTAGCTGAAATTGTTTCCAAGTCCATTCAGTAGGCTGGGAATAGTTTTAAAGTTGCATTTTGATAAGGTCTGCAATTAACTGATGGCTGAAGATAGCTGTCTGGACCATTTTATAGGATGTTTTCATCGACTCCATTGTATGGAAACCAAATGTGAATATCAGGATGAACTCACTGTATACTTTTTGTTATCTGATGTCTTTGTGATCAGACATTAGTGCACCTGTGTTGGTTTATCTCCATTCATAAAGTTGGTAACATTGGCTCATGCAAGTCTAGGAATTTAGGATTGACCCTTAAGGGAAAAAGACAAAAAGTTGCAAAGAACAATGTTTTCAGTCTGGAGGCATTGGTGGTTTGAGAGCGGGGTGGGAAGTGGGAATAGGGTAATATTAACTGTAGCAGTTTTAGTTTCTGAGATTCTGTAACCTCAGTAGACACACCAGCAAGAATTTCAGCATTTTAATCTACCACTCTTCTCACCTCAATCAATGAGAACAGTCCTCTATATAAAGTTGATGAGAAGTGAACCACAGCTCTCTTAAACCCTACCAGAGATGCGTGGTAGTTTTCACTTTCTCAATGGAGACTTGCACTGGGGGTGGAGCTTGCCTCAGTCAGACCTCCTCACAGCTTAGAACACATATCCAGGTAGACCAAGAAATGGACAACTTCACACCACTGTGTCCCATGAAAATATTTCAATGTTTAGTTTAGGTATCGCTAACTTGTGCTATTAACCTTCTGACGAGCTTGTAGTATTGTTTGTTTGGCATTTATTTTTGATTTGTAACCATTTAGTAGTCCCCAGCTAGCTATCAGTGCAGATTTTACCCCATGGGTAGGAGTCTATCTTCACACCACATAACAAAGCACACTAATCCTGACACCACAATGGAAAATATGAACCAAAATGTTAGAAAGAAAGAAAGAAAGAAAGAAAGAAAGAAAGAAAGAAAGAAAGAAAGAAAGAAAGAAAGAAAGAAAGAAAGAAAGAAAGAAAGAAAGAAAGAAAGAAAGGAAGGAAGGAAGGAAGAAAGAAAGAAAGAAAGAAAAGAGAAAAAGAATTTTTCACTGGGAAGCTGAACAAGTGATCTACCTTTTCTATTTGCATGTTCCCCATGGACTGGCTGTGGCAATGTAACAACTGTACGATGTTTTCAAATAAAAATAAATGCTTTACGAAAGCACCACACTGCCGGCTCTCTCGTGTGTTTGTCTGTACTGTGACAGCCATGATGCCAGTTCCCTTGAGATGTTAGAAATAGCAAAAACAGCAGAGAAACGAACACAAGTCCAAATAAAAACTAGAGGGAAAATAGTTCCAAATTAGGAACCACAGAGTCTTTGAACTATAGTTTCCAAAAGTCAAATTAGACATATTGGCCATTTAATTTAGGATACTAAAGAAGGCTGTGGGAATACAACTTTCTTTTTTATAGTTTATTTTTCTATTGGATATTTTATTTATTTATATTTCAAATGTTATCCCCTTTCCTGGTTCCCCTCCGGAAACCCCCTATTCCATCACCCTCCCCCTGCTTCTACGAGAGTACTCCCTGACCCACCCACCCACTCGCACCTCACCTCCCTGGCATTAACCTACACTGGGGCATCAAGCCTTCATAGGACCAAGGGTCTCTCCTCCCAGTGATGCCTAACAAGATCCTTCTCTGCTACATATGCAGCTGGAGCCATGGGTCCCTCCATGTGTACTCCTTGGTTGGTGGTTTAGTCTCTGGGAGCTCTGGAGGGTCTGGTTGGTTGATATTGTTGTTCTTCCTATGGGGTTGCAAACCCCGTAAGCACTTTCAGTCCTTTCTCTAACTCCTTCATTGGGGACCCTGTGCTCAGTCCAATGGCTGGCTGCAAGCATCAGACTCTGTATTTGTAAGGCTCTGGCAGGGCCTCTCAGGAGACAGCTATATCAGGCTCCTATCAGCAAATACTTCTTGGCATCCACAGTAGTGTCTGGGTTTGATGTCTGTATATGAGATGGATCCCCAGGTAGGGCAGTCTCTGGATGGCCTTTCCTTCAGTCTTTGTTCCACACTTTGTCTCCGTATTTCTTCCTGTATTTTGTTCCCCCTTATAAAGACTAAAGCATCCACACTTTGGTCTCCCTTCTTCTTGAGCTTGTCAGGGATACAACTTTCAAGTCCACAAGGACAACATACTCAGGATATTGGAAAGCTACCCCTGAGAAATAGTCTCTTATGAAGAAGAAAATTCTAGGCACAGTGCTCTACGTATAACAGCAGACCTAACCATAAGCATTCTTCCTAACTAGGACATCTATGAGTCTAGAGTATCCAGATTCCTGCTCATAACTTACAGAGAACCTAACACCTCTCCCCAGGTAACTGCTTTCAAACTTCTATCCATGAAGCATCCAGAGTAGACATTATATGTATTTACTTTGTATATCCTTAGCAGTTATGTTCACAGTCACTTAAAAATAAATAAATCAGGATGACTCTATGTTTGAACTATATATTTATTCATTCTTTCATTCAATCACTCACTTTACATCCAGATTACTTCCCTCCTCCAGATCTCCCCACCACAGTCCTTCTCCTTCTCCTTGGAGAGGGTGGAGGCTACCCCTCTGGGTATCCACTACTCTGGCAAATCAAATCTCTGTGCATCCTTTCCCACTGAGGCCAGACAAGGCAGCCCACGTAGAAAAACATATCCCACAGACAAGCAATAGCTTTAGGGAGAACTCCTGCTCCAGTTGTTTGGAACCCACATGAAGACTGAGCTACACATCTGCTTCATATGTGCTGGGGTGGGAAGAGAGGTTCCCACCCCAGTTGGCATATGATTTTTGATTGGCGGTTCAGTCTCTGAGAGCCCCCAAGGTTCCATGTTAGTTGTCCTTGTTGGTCTTAGAATTTGAGGGAAGGGGGATGGAGCAGAGACTGTGTGAATGGCCAAGCAACAATTGAAGACCCATCCCATGGGCCAGCATGAATCCCCAATACTATTCATGATACTCTGTCATGCGTGCAGACCAGAGTCTAGCATGGGCATTCTCAGAGAGGCTCCACCCAGCAGCTGACTCAGGTGGGTACAGAGACCCACAACCAAACAGTGGGTAGAACTTGAGGACCTTTATGGAAGATTTGGAGAAAGAACTGATGGCCCTGAAGGGGATAGGAACTTCATTATATTTTAAAATTGATTTTCCCACAAACTTGTCCAACTCCACACCAAGTGCTTCACACACAAAATACTTTACAATTGCAAACTAACAGCAGGTAGTTAACATAAATAATTTGCTTCAAAAAATACTTGTTCTTATAAATCTTTCTAACTTTGTGGACAAATTCCAGTAGACAATTAACATGTGCATTATGTTACACCTGCTTCTCTAATGAGTTATCATTTTCTTAAGAGAGAGAACCTGGTTCCTAAATACTCAGGAGCTCCTGCAAGAGAAAGATGAGCAGGCATTCGAATTTTATTACTGTCAGTAACAAGGAAAACAAAATAATTCTAAAATTCCCAAGACAGCTGTCATCAATTAGATTTTCTCTATGGCCCACAAGAAAATGAATAGTAATATGTGATGTAATAGCCAAACTACTATGTAAAAATCCAATTAAAAGTTCAGTGCCCAGTAAAACACCTGACACATGGACGCTATTTGTACTTGTTATTTTATTATAATCTGTCTTCAAAACCACAAATAGAAAGCACAAACACAAACAATTCTATTACAAAATGTCACCTGTCGTTCTTCTCTTCTTATTTTTTTTTTTAATCTCATAAAATTCTCGTTCTTGGAATTGAAAAAAATCAGTGTATACACTCAATTTCCTGCTTCTAGGGAACTTTAAAAAAAATCACTTACAGAGGCCTTCAGGTTTGGGGCTGATGTAGGAGACCACCAAATTATTTCCTTTTAAATGTTATTTTACACTTATATCATACATTCTCAATTGTGCATATCCATCATACTTTTTATTATTCTTTGTTTTGTTGTTGCTAGTGTCCCCTTGCATTTCTGCAACTAGAGGGCTCACTAGGGGCCATCTACTAAGGATTTTAGCCCTTCATTCTCTATGGGATTAATACTTTTAATACTTTTTTTTAAAAAAAAGAAAGAAATCTACCACAGCAGGATAGCTGTTCTACATCCAGATGTCCTATGTTGTAACCTGAGAGAACAAGACATTGAGTGTCACTCCTCTTCAGACAACTAGTCAAGTCTCTGCCAAACATGACAACGTCTTGATAAGCAAGGCCCACAAATGATCATGGGGAGCAGGTCTCATGGAATAGGCTACAAAATTAGCACCATAAAGGGCTGGTGTAAGCAAAAAAGTTCATAGGGCGTGGGGAACATGAAAAGGAGCTTGTTCATTAACAGCAATTGAGCTAGGGCAAGCCCACAAACTGAAAGATAATTCCAATAGGAAAGACAAATACAACTTTATATAGTGAAAATCAGTCTTCCTGAACTCATTATCTCAAACTAATGGTGCAAGTTAAAACATATCACCTACAGATATGGTATGTAAGTGAAAACTGGGCATGATACTACCGGAGGACCCTGTTATACCACTCCTGGGCATATACCCAGAGGTTTCCCCAGCATGTAATAAGGGCACATAGCAGCCTTATTTATAATAGCCAGAATCTGGAAAGAACCCAGATGTCCCTCAATGAAGGAATGGATACAGAAAATGTGGTTTATTTATACTATGGAATAGTACTCAGCTATTAAAAACAATGAATTCATGAAATTCTTAGGCAAATGGGTGGAACTAGAAAATATCATCCTAAGTGAGGTAATCCAATCACAAAAGTATACACACGTGGTATACAGTCACTGATAAGTGGATATTAGCCCAGAAGCTCAGAATACCCAAGACACAATTCACACATCAAATGATGCCCAAGAAGGAAGGAAGGAGAGGGCCCTGGTCATGGAAAAGCTCGATGCAGCAGTATAGGGGAATACCAGGACAAGGAAGTGGGAGGGAGTTGATTGGGGAGCAAGGGGAGGGGAGAGGGCTTATGGGACTTGGGGGGGATCAGGAAAGGGGAAATCACTTGAAATGTAAATAAAGAATATATTTAATAAAAAAGAAAAAAAGAAAGTAGGCTGACTGTGTGGCTCATTATATGATCCACACAGCCATAACAGTTTCAAATACAAAGGCAAACACTGATCATTATACACAGACAACAGGTAGAGATCTGCTCTGTGCCGGGAAATAAAGTCACCCTGACTTGAAAGGCATAAACTACATGGGTAGTTCGTCCCTAACCATGGATAGCTGGCAGGACAGCACACAGCCATGTCTTCCTGCCACTAGATGGCACTGAGTCAGACTATGAAGATAAGGCTGCCCACCTGCCTAGCATGGTAAGCAGTGAGTTCTCATTGGTGTTCCCAGTCTTGTGCAAGTCTCCTATTAGTAATGATAGCTGCTGAAAGTTCAGGAGAGCAACAGTCATGTCTTACCTCTGAATAGACATCCATAACCACTATAAAACATCTTCCTGCTGTTAAAGATAGCTCTCAATACTGATTCTAAAAGCAAACCCTAGTTTCTATACAGGGATCGTTGAGATACCTGCAGCCTAGGCACTGTAAGTATCTGTAGTCTGGAGTGGTGGGAAAAAAAAGAGGAGTCCCAATTAGCAAAATCACAGACATCATCGCTACTTTCTATTACTCAAATGTAAGCTTACCAGGGGAGGCTTTTCTTACCAGGGGATCCACTGAGAAGCAAAATTTAACAGAGACTGACACACCCATACTCGACAAGATGTGTTGAATGACTGAGTTTGCGCGTAAATAAATGTGTGCTCCGAAGGGGAAAGAAGTTGATTCCTGAAAGCCAAGATGTAGACAAAGAACCTAAACCACTCTTCACTTAACATTTTCAGAGCAAAAAGCATAAATATGATTCCTGGGATTTCAGGCTTGAGATGGAAGCACGGGGTAATCCAACCTATTTGGTCTGAGGGGATGGTTGTCATCTTGCCTTCCTTGGTCATTTGTCTGTAGGCAGAAATTATTTCCATGGTACCTGAAGAGGTTCAATAAATTTTAAGTAATGGTAATAATAATTGCAGTTTCACAGATGGTTGGCTCCTCGCCAGTTTCCCAGCAAACTAGCAAGACAATAAAACCATCTACTTGTTCGTAAAATGACTACTGTTCTAAATGAAATTACTAAGAGAGGGGACATGGCCTAATCACTCGAATAATCAAACCAGTCTCATTATGGGGTTCCCTGGAAGCTTTTGTTTGAATTTTCCAATGTAGTTTTTGGCATTAAATGGGATTTTAAAAGCTAAATAGGTCACACATGCATACAAATGGTTGAGTGAATCACAGAACCGCTTCATGTTCCCAGGATTCTGCCTATCGGGCTCCTTTTTAATTAAAAGGGAATTGTCAAGGATAGCAGACAACTTAATGTAGGAAATTTGGCAGGCGTAGGGAAGAATGATGTCAGTTTGATTCATATTCCTGACTTCTATCAACTAAGTTCGCTCTTCATTGTAGTCTGAGCAGACACAGAGTGAGAAAACTGGGCGGAACACTGGAGACAAATCTGAGGTGAAACTTTCTGGTCCATTCCTGGCAGGAGTTTTTAATTAGAAGGGGAGAGATTTACCCTTTAGAAGTTATGGCCTTATTGCCAGTGGCAAAATTCTACAGATAACAGAAGTGTATAGAGAACCATATATTCCTCAGTCAGACATCTGGGTCTACAAGCTAGATGCTGAGCCTTCCCCACAAAGGGGATGGTTAAGGTTTTAAGGTGGTAGGATAAAAGATATTTAGGAGGAACCTGTAACTCAGGAACAACTGAAGTGTTATCCTGCAAAAGACAGAAAGGAACATATGTGTGCCCCAAACTATTTGTCCTTGACGAGTCTCCCTGGGAGAATCCACAGAAAGGA
This sequence comes from Apodemus sylvaticus, assembly GCF_947179515.1. Lineage (NCBI taxonomy): Eukaryota > Metazoa > Chordata > Mammalia > Rodentia > Muridae > Apodemus > Apodemus sylvaticus. The sequence continues at coordinate 34,440,189 of NC_067490.1, read as the reverse complement.
AATTCACCCTGCTGTCCGAACTGAACACACAAATGAGACGTGTCTCTGCACTGTCCTTGGCCAGGAGATCTGCCAGATGTGCACACTTCTTAGCTGCAGTAGCTGATCTATAAGCTTTGTCACTAAAACTCCTCACTAAGACCCACAAGGCATGCTTGTTCTCACTTTGGGCATTCTCCTGTGATGTTTGTTTCTGTCAGTGTCCACGGAGAGCCTCCTCTCAGCTGTCAATGGATAGATCTCAGTGACCCCAAGGCAAAGGAGTTGTGTTCTCCTCTGAAATATTGGAGCAAAAGGAGCCCCTCAGTCAAACGTCCCCTCAAGGATAACAATGGAGGGAAATCAAAACTGCTGAGCACCAGGTGATATCATTGAGTGGATTAATGTGCAAAAGCAACAGCCCCTGTACGTGTGGGGTAATGCACACTGTCCATCACACAGATACAGCAAGCCCCTTAGAGTTGTGCATGCATGTGCACATGTGTGCATGTGACTATATGTGTGTGTTGTTTGTGCTTTTTCTTAGTTTTTATTTAGTCTTTTATTCTGGATTGTTTGTTCATTTTATTGTTGTTTGCCTCTTCATTTTCTAAAGAGACAGAGAAAGAAGGCATGGAGTTGGGTGGGTGTAGCAGTGGAAAGGAGTTGTGGGAAGGGAGCCATGACCGAGTATGTGATATGAAAAAAGTGTTAGCAATAAAAATATAAAGGATTAGACAATATAAAATTATACACTGATTCATTTTTTCCATCTTTTCCCTTATCATTGGTTCTCATCCTTTTCTCAGTAAATTGCAATAGTTTGAGATATTGGGAGTCTTTACAGGATTTCTGCCTATTGCTCCTGAGTGAAGCTGTAGAAAAGGTTTCCATGTTTACCTTTGCTGCCATCTCAGCCTGGACTTTCTGCTGCACTAGTTTGTTCCTGAAGATATCTTTATTATAAACTCCTTAGGGAAAAGTGTTCCTGCACTTTTCCGTACATCAGAACTCAGATGTGACTGTTCTTGATCTTTTCCTTGTTAAAGACTCAATGGATCATGAGTGACTACAGCTAAAGCAGTGTGTCTGGATGTGTGAATAGTTGTTTTAAAGGATGTGATAGGACTATTTTATTAAATAATATACCATAAAACCACTTTGGCTTCCAAATGACAGCGATTTTAAAATCAAACCACAGTTTTGTTTTGTTTTTTGTTTTGTTTCATTTTGTTTGTTTTTGCTTATAGGATTTTTCCCCCAATTGTACAGTGTCAATTGTACAAGAGTCCTACATTAGTTAACAGTATTATATCAACTTTTCCCATAGAAAAACAAATGTCTGCTCAACCCCAGATAGGACACCAATAAAGAAATTTCTCCACCAGACTATATTGCTGAACTATTTAATTTGATTGGTTTTACTTATAGAAACTTGCTTGAGGGGCTACCTACAGGATTATGAGTAGCTTACAGGTAGGTTATTCTACCATGGAGTCTCTTCCCATCCCTAGCAAACATTAACTGCTGATATACCTTTGGGAAGAGGTGGAACCTCAAATCTCTAGTACCCCCTATGTCTCATAAGCATCCCTATGACTGAACAGTAGTGTTCTCAATCTTGTGCAGGTCTCCTTTAAGTAATCACAGCTGCTGAAAGTTCAAGAGGATAACAGTCCTGTCATGCCTGCAAGGCCGGAATCCACAACAACTGTGAAACATTTTACTATTGTTCAAGTTGATTCCTATTAGTGATTCTGAAAGCAAATCTTGTTTTATACAATGAGAAACTTTCAAATAGAATAATTTCTTGCATTTTTAAAATTTTGTATGTATAAGGAAGAGGACATGTAGAAGTTAGAAATAGAAATACAAGAATTGGTTTTCTCCTTCTACCACGTGGATTGTGGGTATCAAGCTTAGGTAATCAGTTTCAGTGGCCAGCATCTTTACTAATACATTTCACAGACTCTCAGATAAAACAGCTAACTCACCCAATAAAGATTTTTGAGAGAAGCTTCGCCCAGTAGAATAATGCAGAAATAGATTGCTCTAAATACAATGAATCAAAAACATTTTTCTCATATGTATTCTATCATTAAATGAACAAAATAATAAATAAAAACCTTAACATTAGAAATGAAGACCACACACATAGGACAATAAAATTTGGCTTTCAAAACAATCTAAGTAAAAGCATCTTTTAAAGCCAAATATTTGGCACCAATCTAGATGGTTCTGTTGATGATAGAACTGGGACAAATAAACAATGCAGATGGTTTTCTAACTGATTTAGATCTATTCATTTGTTCAGCCAATATGGTAAGACCAGTGCTATGAGAGTCACGTGGTCCCATTGAAGCAAGGTATATATGGTAGGAAAAGAATCTAATACTTGGGCTAAATCAGAACAACTTAGACTACCCTATAGTTATTTCTGGTAATACTATTTGAACTTAAGCTTCATTCTAGGTAGAAGGTTGAAACCATCTTTCAGCTACTTGATTGTTGATTGAATCTTATTCAAATTGCAGGCACCATGTGATTGTGGGGCCAGAAAACACCTCTGCCACCCTTGAGGAAGTCATGTAGCCTGGTGTCCAAATTGCAGGGTTAGCTCTCTCCCTCTAAGGACATGCCCAGCATGCACCTGGAATCCCTCCTCATGCAAAGGAAATAGACCCAGCACCTGCACATCAGCTGATACTATATACTCACCCCAAAGACCCCTACCCATTCTCCAAGGTCCTTGCTATATAGTACTTGCCAACAAAAGAGAACTGTTTCACTGAAACATCTCAAAGAAGACTGTTTCTCTTGGCACTCACTCTGGCCAAGATCCTGCGGAACCCACTTCTCTGGATAAACTTTGTTCTTCCCTTTCTAGCCCGTTGTGCATTGGTGCCTGGATACCCAGAGGACAGAAGCAGAACTTGACTGGAACAATTGTTTTTACTAGCGACGTAAAAACAAATATTCTACCATTATGCTGTCTGTTTCTAGCAAATACTAACATCTTTCTCTGCAAAGAAAGCGATGGATCCCCCCAGCATCCAGCAGGTCAGAAGAAAATAAATACCTGGAAACTAGTCAAGCCCAACATAACCAAAGCTATGTGTGAGGCCTGTGAAGCCAGATTCAGTTGTACAGGAAAAATTTCAGAACCTGTCAAATCTGACTTTTCCATATATGGCTCTAAAAGAATCCATCACATTATTTCTAAACTGTAGCCCAGGATTCAGATGGCCAAGCACAGGGGGAGTTTCTGCTGGTCATTTTTCTGTCAGCTCAGGTGAAAGCCATAGGAGTGTTCCTTTTGATTTTAGAACTGTGCTGAGGTAACTCATCATGGCAGGAGTACATGACAGACGAAACTCATTTACTTCATGGTCATGGTCAAAATGGAGAGTTCTGCTCCAGAAACACCCTCAGTGGCTGTGGAACTTCCTACTAGACCTATCCTAAAATTTCTACCATGTACTGGCAGTGCCAAGAAAAGAGAAAGCATTATTGCATTGCCTTGAGGAAAACATTTCAGACTCAAGCTAGAGAAGATTCTCCTAGCTCTCCTGGGTAATATGGAGCTTAGGTAGCAAACAAGGGCAAGAGTTCAGCAAATGACCTCAGAGTTTCTCTCTTAGATGTTATTTTTTCCATTGCTAATCTTGAACATACCACCTCAAATTTCAGTCATTATACCTTAACTTTTTAAGGTATATGCTGCTGTATGCTTTTGATTTGTGTCAGGAAGAGGGCATGTGAGCCACAGGTTGTGTGTGGAGGTCAGAGGACAACTACGTTTTCTCCTTCCACCTTTATATATAGTTAATGCCTATAGAAGACTGAATTCGGAGTTTTTCAGGTTTAAATATCAAACACTTACTGGCTGAGCCAGCTCATCAGCCTCAGCCAACAGAAACTTTAACATCATTACAGATTATGTAGTTGTGAGTATAATTATTGTCATTTTATTCTATTGCACAGCTCTGGTCTAAGTAATAGAAAAATTGTATTATTTAATCTTCATGGCTTGAGAGAGTCCTACAGTAAGAGCTATTTTATTGACGAATTTGTGGAAGCATTGATGAGTTACCAAAAGTGGCCAAAGTTATACATGCAGCAAGTGATGAGGGCAAAACCCAAATCTAGTGTGTCTGGCCTCAAACACACTTAAGCACAAAACAATTCGTGAAGTTCAGAAAAGCAGCTACACCAACAAACCCTTGTACTATGTACAAGAATCCTGTTTTGTTTTTTCTCTTAATGTAGGAAAAGCATCAACTGTCCAAGTAGAAAATGATTCATATTAAATCAGCCGGCATACGAAACCTATACTAACCACACCTGTGGCTCATCATTCATCAAACAAAGAGTAACAGGTAAATCCCTCTCTTTGGTAAACAGAAACAGTGGGTCTCTGGTCAAGAGAAGAAACATCAACATGTCTTCTAGAAGGAAGGTATGGCCTGGGACAGTGTCCCTGATTTCTCCTATAGGGTTCAATGACAGCCTGCAGAGGCTGATATCCTCCAACATGTCTCTTGCATTATCGTAGTGTGCCATGTTCTGTGATTATTTCTGTCTTCTTTCTACTTAGCATGTGGTAGAGCTGAACACTCCCTCTCTCTTCAAATAGTGCTTGTGCAGCATATAGAACCCCTTTCTCCTGGTGTACTTCCAGGACACCCCTTCCTACACCCATGACTAGTTCTTCTTTTGCTTCTATGACTAAATGATACAGCTAGATTCATGTCTCTATCCTCAACTTACTTCTACTTTGTATCCACACTCATTCCTTCTGCTTCACACACCAGCTTTGTGTAAGTGTCTCACAGGCAGGAATTACCTGTGTAGATCTCTCTCTCTCTCTCTCTCTCTCTCTCTCTCTCTCTCTCTCTCTCTCTCTCTCTCTCTCTCTCTCTCTGCCTGTTCAACAGGCCAGGTCTGAACATCTAGCAAGTCTCTCTTATCAACATATCCAAAGTAGAACTCACAATCCCTTCCAACCCTACCATTCTTCCAGGGTTTTTTGACCTAGCCCAATATGGCTGGTGACTCTTACCAAATGCCTGGGATTCACCCTGGACATGTTCTTTGTATCAGCATCTACACTCTCTCCACCAGCGAATGGCTGGGGTTCTGATTCTGATTCCTGGCCACAGATCCTTCTTCCTGTGTTCATGCTCCTGTCTCCTCTATCCTTACCTGCCTCCTACACACTCTGCCTCTGGACTTTCCATTGTCTCCCGTGTGAGCTTTTCTAAACATGTAAATTACATAATGTCATATCACTGCACGAAGCCTTCTGTGTCCCTTCTCAATATTAGAATAAAAGTCAAGTGCCTCACTATTACTCTCCAGACCCACCAGACCTGGACCCTGCCTTCCTTAGCAGCTACTTTTGTCTTCTTTCCCCCTCAATCACTCACCACTGACACCTGAGCATCACATGGCCCCTGGTGTAATCAGCCTAGGGTGTTCACATAGGTCATCCCAGCCCTGACTCCACAGAGGGCCTCCCTTCACTGTCTTTAGCATAGTCATTGTGGTAGTTGGAATAAGTATGGCCCTCACGGACTCCTGTGTTTGAATGCTTGGCCCTTAAGTTGTGGCGCTCTTAGGAGGTATAGCTTGGGGGGGGGGTGTAGGTGTGGCCTAGTTGGAGGAAGTATATATCACTGTGGAAGAGAGCATTTTGGTCTCCTATGCTCAAGCTACATCTAGTGTGGCACAGAGTCTCCTTCTGTCGCCTGTGGATGAAGATGTATAACTCCCAGCTCCTTCTCTAGCACCATGTCTGCCTGCAGGCTACCATGCTCCCTGCAATGACGATGATGAACTAAAAATCTGAAACTGTAAGCCACAATAAAATGGGTTTAATAGATAGATGTTTAGACTTTGAGGACTAGTAAAGGCTGTAAAACAGTCATTCTTAACCCATGTATATTTACATTATGACTCATAACCATAGCAGAATTAGAGTTATGAAGTAAAAAAATCATTTTATGTTTGGGGGTCACCATAACAAGGGGTGATAGCATTAGGAAGGTTGAGAACCACTGTTCTAGAAAAAAAATACAGTTATTAAGGCTCAATTCCTACCGTGCAATGAATTTCAGATGGTAGCCACGTACGTAGGGGAGGTTTGGGGATAGGAGATCTTATACTGGCTTTGAAACCCACACCACCTAGGAAGATACACAAACATGTAAATGTTCTTGGCTTAGGTATATATCAATAGGCCGAAGAGATTTTTCCCTAAATCCTATTAAACTGTATTATTCAGCAACCATTGAATTTCCATCAAGAACTAAAGGTGTCAGGTGATTCTTCAGAAATAAAAGCAGGTGATCTTTCTCTTTAGAGAGATTCGTCACATAGGCTATCCTGCCTCCCTAGCTGTGCTCTGCCTGGCTTCTTTAACAATTGCCTTGCCTCACCAGCCCCATCTCCCCAGCAACCCACTACAACCCCATCCTGAGCCATTCTACAGACAATCAAGGGGAGCTTTAAAACTCATCAAGCCAGCAAATCTCCCTCTACATCCAACTGGCTGCCTAATCATCTTTCTGAAGACTAAAAGAGTGATAAGTTCGAAGGATAGATCAACTCATATCCCATAGATCACTCCACTGAATCAAGAACCAAGACAAGAAAAAATGAAAAACGCTGATATCGAAATGTGACCTGACAGGTGAGGAGTCAATGAGGTAGGACCCCTGTGAACAGGTAACATTTTATTCCCAATCAGCAACTGATTCCCGATGCCACTCCTCTATACCAGGCACAGATCAAGAGAGAATGGCAGTGTTGGGGAAAAAAGCAAAGTTTTATGTTCTAGTTAAGGAAGATTTAAAACAATTTAAGAGAAGTTTCAATAGAAATCGTGCTATAGGGAAAATAAATCACGAGCAGCAAGATGGCACAGTGGGTAAAGTCGCTTGCCCGCCAAACCTCATGACCTATTTGATCCCCCAGACTCAAATGAGGAAAAGGGAAAGTCAGTTCCCACAAGTTGCTCTCTGACCGCCATATGCATTTTGGTGCATATGCACACACATAATTTTTTTTCAAATTTTAATTGAAAAACATTGTACATGCATGTATGTTTTGCTTGCATGCATGTCTGTGAATTGTGTATGTACCTGCTGCAGGTAGAGTCCAGAAAAAGGTGTCTGATACCCTAGAAGTAGAATTAGAGTCATTTGTGAGCTATGGTGTGAGTGGTAGGAAACAAACCCAAATCCTTTGAAAAAAAAAAAGGAGCCAGTGCTCTTTGCCCCTGAGCCATTTCTCCAACCACTGTAGTAAAAAAAGTTTCTGAAAGGGAATAAAATGGTAAGGTGGCAGAAACAAATGGGTGTAGGGAAAGTATACTTAATGATGTAAGGAGAAATGATCACATAGACAGGACAAAGAACAAGAGAATGCAGAATGAACAGCATGTGCAAAGAACTTCTAGGCAGATGTCTCTGGGAAAAGGCAATAGTTACCCCACCCCACCTTCATTCAACAGGATTGGGTGAGCTAGACCTGAAGGTTGAGGCAGAATAACCTACAAGCACTAGTGTTCCGCTCTTTAGTGTCATGGCTGGTTAGGCACACAAGCAGACAATCCATCCCTCTACTTTGGGGAAATGATTTAACATGCCTGGCCATGGGTTCCTCATAGGTAAAAGACTATCAGTGATGTCACCTTGACAGGAGCTTTGCAGATTAAATAGCCTTTGACTAATTCTCATTCTCTCTCTCCCTCTCTCCCTCTCTCCCTCCCTCCTTCTCCCTCTCTCTCCCTTACTTTCTCCCTCTTCCCCCCCTCTTCCCCCCCTCTCTCCCTCCCCCTCTCCTTTCTCCCTCCCTCCATCTCCCTTCCTCTCTCCCTCTCCCTCCCTCTCTCCCTCTCCCTCCCTCTCTCTCTCTCCCTCCCTCCATCTCCCTTCCTCTCTCTCTCTCTCTCTCCCTCCATCTCCCTTCCTCCCCCCCCTCTCTCTCTCCCTTTCTCTCTTCCTCTCCCTCTTCTTCCTCTCCTCCCCACTCTCTCTGTGCATGTGGGTGTATCTCTGCATGTGTATGTGTGTGTATGTCTCCCTCTCCCTCCCTCTCCTCCCCGTCTCTCTGTGCATGTGTGTGTGTGTATGTGTATGTGTGTGTTTGTCTCCCATACTCTTCCTCTCCCTCTCCTACCCTCCCTCCCCCCTTTTTTACTTTTGACTTTGTTCTTTCATGGTTTTGTTTTGTTTTTGTTTTTTTGAAGTATAATCTCATCTTGTCATCTGGGTTGATCATAAACTCATAATCCTACTGCCTCAGCTCCTGAGCACTATTTCAGTCCTGTGCCTCCACTTCATGGGCTGCTGAGGTTTTTCACTGGCTTTGACCCCAGAGCTGATTCCCAGACTCTGTGTGGGAAGCCATTACTGATGCCAAAATGCTGCCAGCATGCCACCCACCCCAGCATAAATGAGCCCAAAACAGGGAAAAAATGATTATATTGTTGCTGTAGCCATGACACTGAGCTTTTCCCAGCAACTACCCTTAGGCAGAAAGATAAACATCTGTGCCAGTTAGAAAGTTCTACCCATAAATAAAGACCCTGTGCTGGGAATTTCATTTTTATTTAAAGTTCTATTTACATGGGGTCAGAAAAGCCAATTTCTATTTCAGTAACAGCCCAACAGCAATTACAAAAATAAATACTTAATAAATATTTTTAGCCACAAAAAATGTTCGGATGAAGACTTTTTCAGACATTCTAGTCAAACACACGGGGCCTTTAAATGAATAATAATATTTGCTTCTTCATTATACAACCAGGCAAAGTATATTTACCTGCATAAATGTCACCAAATCTACCCTCATTTCCTCATGCTGACTGCTTGATCCTGATTTGGCTCCCTGTATCTTTCACCTGAACACCTGTGCCTACTCAGCTTCCTCTGAGTCTTTCCCTACTCAACACTTAAAACACTACTCAGATGCTGCCATTGTCCAGCCTGCCGTCCCCCCCCCCCCCTGTCTTTCTGCTGCAGTCCTTTCAAGAGGCCATTCACATTCCTTAATATTTAAATCTCTTGCACTCATGGAACAGGGTCTTGTTCAGTCATCAGCAGAGAAGCTTCCTCCTGCAGGAGATGGGAATAAATACAGAGACCCACAGCCAGCAATGTAGAGAGAGGAAGAGTCCCTGGGAAACTCAATGCTAAATGGGATGCCACCATCAGATCCATCCCCTCAGGGCTCAGGGAACCCTGTAGAAGAGGAGATAGAAAGGTTGTAAGAGCTAAAGGGGATGGAGGACAACAAAGAAGCAAGGCCTTCTGTCCTGGATAGTTTTATGTCAACTTGACACAAGCTAAAGTCATCAGAGAGAAGGGAGCCTCAACTGAGAAAAATGCCTCTATAAGACTGGGAGATAGGCAGACCTGTAGGCATTTTCTTAATTAGTGATTGGTGTGTGAGGGCCCAGCCCATTGTGGGTAGTGTCCTCTCTGGGCCGATAGTCCTGGCTTCTATAAGAAAATGGCTAAATAAGCCATGGAGAACAAGTCACTAAGCAGTACCCCTTCATAGCCTCTGCATCAGGTCTTACATCCAGATTTCTGCCTTGTTTGAGCTCCTGCCTTGACTTCCTTTCAGAATGAACAGTACTGGAGAAGTGTAAACAGGATAGATCCTTTCGGCCCCATGTTGTTTTGGTCAAACTCCCCAAGGTGTTTTATCTTTTTTTTTTTTTTTTTACTTTCTTCACAATCTTTTTTATTGGATATTTTCTATATTTACCTTTTAAATGTTATCTCCTTTCCCAGTTTACCCACCTCCTGGAAACCCCCTATCCCATGCTCCCTCCCCCTGCTTCTATGAGTGTGTTTTTCCACCCATACCACTCCCACCTCCCCGCCTTCAATTCCTCCACTCTGGGGCATCTATCAAACCTTCATAGGACTAAGAACCCCTCTTCCCATTGATAGAAGCCCCAACTATAACACCACCTAAACACATCAAAACTTGCACACATATGAACTCACAGAGACAGTGGCAGCAAGCACAGTCCCTGCATGGGTCTAGGACAGATGGGGTTCCAGTGCTGAGAGGGGAAGTGTGCACAGGCCCATCCATCCCTAACCTAGAATCTATCTCCAATTAATAACCACTTGCAAACGAAGAATTAGTTTTCCCCCATGATTCCTGACTGCATATAAAACCTACCTTTAAGGTCAGACTTCATCCCCAGCAGTAGGTGGCCCACACAAAAGAATCCTCAATAGCATTTGAGGAGGTTCTGGGTCTTATAATGCTTTGTCTCGCATTATTTGTGTTATTCTTCTTTTAATTTCCTTTCATGTCTTAAGTATGTTATGGTTGCCAGTTTTTATAGAATTTTATTGTTCTGTTTTTATAGAATTTCTATGTATGCAAATGTGTCTGTTTCTAGATCTATATGTGTTTCTTATACTTTTTTTATTGGCTCGGTTTCTCCTGGTACTTTCTTTGCTTTATCTTATTCCAGTTTATTGTTTTTTATTTTATCTTACATCATCTTATTATTATTATTGTTTGATGCCTGTTTGTATTCAAATGACAGAGAGAAAGATGTGGACGTGGGTAGAAGGATCTGGAAGGAGTTGAGGGAACAGAAATCATAACCAGTATATTACTAACAAAAACTGATCCAACCGGGTGGTGGTGGTGCACACCTTTGATCCCAGCCAGCACTTGGGAGGCAGAGGCAGGTAGATTTCTGAGTTCAAGGCCAGCATGGTCTACAGAGTGAGTTCCAGGACAGCCAGGGCTACACAGAGAAACCCTGTCTCGAAAAACAACAACAACAACAACTGATCCAAGTCTTAGGCCCTATGCTTCCATTCTATTTCCTGCGTTATTTTCCCTATCTTGCCAAATACCTAGTCATCAAGCAAGTAAGATCATTCATGAATGAACACATGAAGTTCTTTCTATATGATCTATAAGAAGCCAGTATGTTGGAACCTACCCTATTCTTCAGCCTCTTGTTTTGTCTCTCTACTAGGTGCTTTTATTTCAGACAAGTTAGCTTCTATTTGGTGACCCAGCCCCTTTCATCCACATAGCCTGTTAGGTGTGTTCCTTTCTCTTGGAAGTCTTGAACCTCCATTTTAGCCTAGGTAAGTCCCACTTACCCTGTAAAGCTCAGATTCAGCATTAATTTATAGAAACACCACACAACTCCTTGCCTCTGTGACTCTCATTTTTCTTAGCTCTTATTTTCCTTTAATGATTGAATGATATCAACATACTGCCTCCCAACCCTACGGAGAAAGCAATCCATTAGGTATTCATTGACATTTACACTTAGTAGATAATCATTGAGTTTGTTGAATGATGAAGACTTACGAATAAATGAACCACAGTAATTGTATAAACTGATGACATGAGCACTCTATGGTATAGTTAAAGAAGGTTTACTATAGATATGCCAGAGGCATCTGGAAGAGTCCAGAATAAAGGGAGAAAAATAGGAAATTGAACAAGGCCAGAAGACTATACATGGTCATGAGAGAGAGGAGAGAGGAGGAGAGGGGAGGGGAGTTGAGGGGAGTTGAGGGGAGTTGAGGGGAGGGGAGGGGAGGAGAGGGAAGGGGAGGAGAGGGAAGGGGAGGAGAGGGAAGGGGAGGAGAGGGGAGGAGAGGAGAGGGGAGGAGAGGGGAAGGGAGGGGAGGGGAGGAGAGGAGAGGAGAGGAGAAGGGAGGGGAAGGGAGGAGAGGGGAGGAGAGGGGAGGGGAGGGGAGGGGAGGGGAGGGGAAGGGAGGGGAAGGGAGGGGAAGGGAGGAGAGGAGAGGGGAGGGGAGGAGAGGGGAGAGGAGGGGAGGAGAGGGGAGGAGAGGGGAGGGGAGGGGAGGGGAGGAGAGGGGAGGAGAGGGGAGGAGAGGAGAAGGGAGGGGAGGGGGGGGAGGGGAGAGGGGAGGGGGGAGAAAGGGAGAGGGGGGAGAAAGGGAGAGGGGGGAGAAAGGGAGAGGGGGAAGAGGGGAGGGGAGAGGGGAGGGAAGGGGAGACAGAGAGATTGACAAAACACAGAAAGACACAAAGATCATGAAAGAATAGGGGGGAGGAGGGAAACAGAGAAAGCATAGCTAAAATAGCAGGATTCTAAAGAGAATGAGTAGATGGAAGGGAGGAAGCCCGTGAGCTGTAGGCTTTTAGGGCAGGAGAGGAGGTTAGAAGAGCTATAATGCTAGCATGGACTCTAAAATGTGTAACAGGTACTTGTGACACAGAGGGAGCCTGGAGGCCCTCATGTGCTGATATGCACCACAGGTAGCCATTCGCCTCTTTTGCCTTTGAGAATTTGAGAAATGAAATTTCCTATGGAACGGACTGTAATAAAACTGGTACAAAAAAAAAGGAAGGAGTTCCCATGGTATGATATTTAATAGCACACACAGGCAGACATCCAAACAACCTGCTCACTAGTTCTATCAGTTCTTGGCCAACATTAGAATCAACAGACACTGGGTAGACATGAACCCAATGTTGCAGTGAGTGCACCCTGGATTCTCAAAACATGCATGCACCTGAAACGTGTGAGTGTGGTCTTCTTTAGAAAAAAATAGTTTTGCAGATATAATTAAACAAACGATATCATAATAAGATCCTCTGGGTGACCTGGGAGTAGCTTAAGCCCAAGGACAAATGTCATTATATGAAACAAGAGAGAAGATATCTGCCCACAGAGGAGAACCACATATGAAAATGGAGGCCTACATTTGAGTGATGCAGCCGTAAGCCATATTAGTAAAGCAGTAAGTACGTACAAGTTCAGATCCACGTTCACATTTAGGAGGATAACTATTCCAAAATCACAGTTTAAAGCCTGGGTGTAATTATTAGGATGCTTGCGATCAGCCAAAGAGTTTCCTCTTGACTAGTAAGCACAAGATCACTATAAGAATCTAGAAAACAGTACACTCCCCTCCCCCAAGATTTTCAAGAACCATTTTCAATATGGACTCTGATTCCTGATTATTTGTTTCACTTCTATGAACTCTACGGGTAGAGAATTCTTGAGCTCCAGAGTAACTGCTATCAAATACTTTTAAGTTCCCTTAAATTAATGACCTAATGGCCAACTAAAAATCACATGTGAAGTGTTTTGATCCAGTGTACTATGGTTAGGCATTGGAATGGCTAATTTCATCCTACACCGTGCACCATCACTGGCCTCTTATTTTCTAGATAACATTGAACATAAAGTGACCTTTTCTTAAGCTTTTTATTTTAGGAGAAAGAATCCATTACTTATTGGATCATTATGATTCTTCTTTGGAAACTGATGAGAGGGAGAGTTAACAAGCAAAAAGCAAAAAATGAATAACAACAATAACAATAGCAATAACAATGAATGGCTGACAAGAGGGTCCAACATAAACACTTGATGAGCAACCTGGTGACCTGAGTTAAGTCTTAAGAATCTACATGGAAGTAAAAAGAGAGAATCATCTCTACGAAATTGTCCTCTGACTCCTACATGTGCACTGTGGCATCCAAACCCACACAGTCACTGTGTACACATACATACACACACAGCACCAAAAAATAAGGAAGTATATTATTAGAAAAAATACTGTTTAATGCAGAAGCCCAATAAGAAGGCTCCAGAATTAGGTTCATAAAGCCACTTACTCCAATAAAAACATTGTCTTTATGTTATTTATTTTCTATGTTTCTATGACAAAAGCCACTTAAGGAAGGCTCTCAAATTGGGAACATGTATTTCATCATCATGTCATGAGGAAGGTCTGGCAGTGGGAACATGGAGCAGCTGGTCACAATGTGTCCACAGTCAGTAAGGAGAGGGAGGGGGGAATTCTGGTATGCAGTTCTCTTTCTTCCTTGTTCTATTTTGGTTCTCTGTAGGACCATAGATCCTGGTATGCTGTCACTACATTCCTTCCTGAAATAACCCTCTGGAATCATTCATATGATATGCCCAGAGGTATGACTCCTTAGCTATTCCAAAATAAGTCAAATGGACAATAAAGATTAATCACCACAGCTACATAGGAAGGAACTAATGATATGGGCAAATACTTCTCTAGTCATTAGCTGAGCTATGACACGTGTTGCTAGCTGCAGTGACTAATATACCACCATTTCATTAATAAATATCTGTCCCTCATGTAAGAAAGAATATAATAATGAACAGTTAGCTAAGGCATGTACAAGTAAATGACAAGCCTTCCATTTGTCCCTATCACATGCCAATATTCTCACCATAAGAGATATCCTCACACTAAAATATATACAGCATTCAAAATCATGATAAATGAGCTAGGTAATCTTCATTTATGAATATATTGATTATTTCTTCTGGTCTACAGTAGAACCTAGACTATAATATCAGTTATGTTGAGATGAAGTGTAGGAAAAAATTATTTCATGACAGATCAGGTAAAGAATAACCTAAAAACTATAATAAAACATGTGACCTGGTTCACCTCCTTTAACTTTTGCTTAATAACCCATTGCAGAGGAAGATATTTCACACCACTGTGCTTTCTATTCACCTAAACAGAACTCAACATTCTCTTATATGAGGAGGTTTGCCTTTATCCTCACAAGCAGTATTCCTACCATCTTGTAGACGCACATATAGACTGTGAACACAGTGACACACAGGACTTACAAACATGTTGTAGGGATACAAAAGCTCATCATGAGGTTGTAGCAGATCTTTCTAGCTAGCTTAGGCCTCTTCAAGAACTAGGGAGATCGGGATTTAGTTCACTCAAGACCCTTCAACTCTTCTCTGGATTAAAGCGAGTTAGAAAGCTGCTGAGGTTAATTTGCTGAACTGAACTTGTAGGCAATGCCACTAGTTTGGGCTGAAGGCTGTTAAGAAGATGCTGAGTAAAGATTCCCTGCTGTGCAGATTATATAGATGGATGTTCATTAGAGCTCGTGGTCTCTACTCAATTATAAGCCACTGGAGGACTTTTATCTTGGCTTTAATATTGAGAAAAGCTAGGCTATTGATAATATGGTTTTGTTTTATGTCATGGTCACAGCCCTGAGAATCTTGTAATGACCCTTATTTCCCTGTTCTTATGACCTTGTTCTTGCAAGGTCACAAAAAAATTGGAAGCTTTTCTCTGGCATGCATATGAGATTCTTAGAAAGGCATCTTCTGTATCAATCTAACATGTCTGTCCTTTGATTTATCATCTTCAACTTATTTCTATTTATTTCACCCTTGTTGTATTGATTATTTCTTTAGACCCGCCATTGACCATGATAGCAACACAGTAGGGATAGAAAAGAGTGGGAAGGAGGGAGAAGAAATGAAACAAAGAAGGTTCCCTGCCTCAACATTCTGGAGCGAGCGTAGCTCATCTATCTGACTTAGCCAAGTCTCACTCCAGAGATAAGCACCATAAGTAGATGACCCCACTCATTTTAATATATTCAAGTGTATAGATCTACAGAAATTCAGTTACTAGAGGTTAAAAGTATCACATGTGATCATATTTAATGATACTGAATTATGTACTTGAAAATTAATAAAATGGTAAATTATGTTATATATGTTTTACCACAAAAAAACCTAACCATTCCATTAAGATAGAAAAAAATCTGTAGCTCTACACTGTAAGATTACTTTTTTTAAAAAAAAATTTAATCTTTGTAACTTTTATCTAACCAGAATATAGAATAAAATATGTACCTATTTGTTTTCATTTTTAATTAATGTATTTAATTTGCATCCCAACTGCAGCTTCCTTTCTCTTCTACAACCCCCTCCCTTTCTCCTCAGAGAAGGAGAGGACTCCCAAGTATATCAACCCATCTTGGCATATCAAGTTGCAGTAGGACGAGGCAGAGATCCTATTGAGCCTAGGATACAAGACAGCCCAGGTAGGAGAAGGGACCAAAAGGCAGGAACAGAGTCAGAGACGGCCCCTGCTCCAGTTGTTAGAGGTCACATAAGACCAAGCCGTGTACTTTTACATATGTGTAGGGAACCTAGGTCAGTTCCATGCTTGCTCTTTTGTTGGTGGTTCAGTCTCTGCGAGACCCATTGGGCTCAAGTTAGTTGGTTTTGTAAGTTTTTTGTGCTGTCTAGATCCCTTTAACTCCTTCAGTTCTTGCTCCCTCCCTTCCACAAGGTTCTCCAAGCCCTGCCTAATATTTGGCTGTGGGTGTCTCTGTTTGCATCACCTTCTAGGGGAAGCCTTTTGGAGGGCACTTATGCTAGGCACCTGTCTGTAATATGTCTTTAATACTGTCAGGGGTAAGCTCTCTGTCATGGCATGGGTCTCAAATATGGCCAGTCATTGGTTGGCCACTCCCTCAATTTCTGTTCTATCTTTGTCTCTGCACATGTTGGAGACAAGGTCTAAGGCTTTGTGTGTAGGTTGATGGCTCCATCTCTCCACTAGTTGTATGATGCTGACACGCCTTACACTTTTCCCTCATCTCATCTGCCTTGGGAAAAAAACATTAGATTGCACTCCTAAAGCTAGACACCAAGGTCCATTTCCTTACATGGCCACTTCCTCCTCCTGAATCTGACAACTAGGATTCCAGCTTTCAAGCTACCAAAGGAAGTCCAGCAATCAAAAGCCCCCTTTGATTCACTTAATTGACATGCCCAATCAAAATATACCTGTGCATCCTAGTCCATTCCAACAGGCTTCCCCTTTTGCTCTTCTGAAAAGTTACACCTGGAAGGCCGTTTAGTTCCATTTTTCTGCTTTAAGTAAGAAAGCAGCCACTTTTATGTTTCATCCTGCTTAATACAGGATTTCTTTACATAAACAGGTATTTGGGTATGGTTTGTACCTAATCCAGGATCTAAAAGAAAACCGCCAATGTGCGGGATTTCCTAACAGTGGTTAGCACCATTCCATAGGTGTCTATTAGTGTTGGTCCCCCTTTCTCATGGGTTGGTAGCCACTGGCCCAGAAGAGCACAGGAAGCAGATGCAGTTAGCAGACTTCATTCAGCTGTGACTATGACAGAGAGAACTTCCAGTAGTCAGCTTCAGAGAGACAGGTCATTTTATTGTCCTAGAGGTAAAGTGTATAAGGGCTCTTAGGATTACAGGCACCTACTTACCACAGGGTTGGAAGAAAGAGCAGGATTTATTCTGAGTCATGCAGCATTTGGTGGAAGCTCTGTCCAGGGTCATCCACGAAAATAAGACCAGGCATCTGTGCTGCAAAACATTTTCCAAGCAAGGTCAAGCAGAGAAAAGGAAGCCCCTGAGAAAGGGAGTTCTCCATTTTTCACAGAACTAGAATAGCTATCTGGACATGATGGACCTTAATAGTAGGGTTCTCCAATATATTAGATGAAAAGAAAAAGAGAGAGACCAGTACTCATTGCACAATTGCATTCCATTTTCTGACTGGATTCAGGATGACTAACCACTTCATGCCCCGACTACCACACCTTCCCTCCCATGATGCACTTACCCTCAAACTATAAACCCAAACAAGCCCTCCCTTTCTTAAGCTGCTTCCTGCCAGGTATCTTCTAACAGTAGTGAAAAATCTACAGCTGCTTTCTATCTAGAAATAGGCTGGCATCACACTGAACACTAGATCATGGGACTCCAAGCTGAAAATACTCTTGAGTCAGTGAATCCCACATTTTCCCTTTATAGCCATAAAAGCAGAGCCACAGGGGATGGGAATTCTGTGAAATCATCAAGAGGAAAACAAAATCCCAGAGTTGTTGCCTCTTCCAACCAGATCCTCCTAATTTATTGAGTGAAGTATGAGAAGATTTTTATTTTCATCACTTGTACCTGATTGATTCTACCAGCTGATATGCCAATGATTGCTCAGAGCAATGCACTACTTAATGCACAGCAGGTGGCAAAGCCTATGATGGCAGGGAGAAAAAAAAAACCCACACTGACTGACTAAGGGGTGAGGTGTGTTGACAACCCCTGTAGAGGTGAAGGATTTATTTTCGTTGTTGAAGGCATTTGGCAGCCCTTGCTATTTTGCCAAGAAAAATCTCTGTTCAACACCTTTTGTTAAATATTAAAACTTGACAATAGTTTGCTATATTCCTTCAACCTTCATTTTGTGGCTCATGACCTTAACTTGACCTTATCCTGACAAAAATAACTTGTTGTTGTACTTTGTCACAGAGCCTTGTAGACACTGGAGATCCCCTAGCCTCCTTGCTTCTAGACCCAGCCTATGAGCTTAAATGTCAGACAGTGCTGCTTTGTCTAGATAGCCTATATGTTGCAAATATTTCAAGTGCACCTGTTTGTTGTTTTCCCCATAATAAAACTGGTTCTGAAAACTGCCAGTGGTGGCAATTCTGGATCCTGACTCCTGACTGTGTCCCTGATGAATTAGTCTTGGAGTATGGGGTCAATAAACCATTGATGCCTGACTGAGATTGGTGAGTAGTTTCTGTGGCTCTTCCTGTAACCTAACTTGTCCATGGGCATTGCTTACTCTAATTCCATTGGGAAACAGAGACAGGAATAAGCATAAACCATGCTAACGTTGGTCATTCTCACTGACCGTACTCTCCTACAGTGTCAAACACTGTCTTATGGCATTTCCCAAACCATTCTGTTGCGAGGCATGCCACCTATCTTGCCTGTCATTGATCAGTATACATCATTTGTTCTCCTGGAAATGCTGAAGACACTCTTTCTAATCATTTGATTTACAGTACTATCCAGCAGATGAGTCTATATCTTCATTTTCGTACTATTGTTTGGAAAGGACATGAAATGTTTAACCAATGAATCACACTCTCAATGGACATGAGGCATCAACTTGACAGATCCTGAAAGCAAACTGTTAGGTACCAATGCACTATTTACTTCCCAAAGATATGAGGTTGCAACAAGACAATAGCTTATTGCACATGCAAATAGTTTATGGTTGTTTATACAGGTAGCACTAACCAGGTTTTAGGTGACATTTTTCAATACTTTTCAATTATGAGCTCAAAGAATCTTCATAGCAGTTCTATAAAGTAGGCCTCAAAGGTATCCCTATTTTTAGAGTGGGGAAACCTTGAACAGATGTGTCTTATAACCAGTGGAGTCAACTAAAAACTGGCAGACTGGGTATAGACAAGATATCCTGGGTCAAAAGACTCTTGTGTTGAGGTTTTGAGGGAAACTTGTTAAGGCCTAGGTTATAAAAGAAAAGTAAAACAGCAGTACATTTTAGGACAGGATGTTTACAAGTAGTTGAAACAAAAGAATATTCTGGTGGGGACACATGTGAAACAATCCATCCTGCAAGGAAGCTTCATTAACTCAGGCAGTAAACAACTCAAATAGCTTCAGGAAGTCCCTGAAACTAACCAGATTCACTAGGCTCCTCCCTCCTCAACAGTAATCAAAAAATGAATACTGAGCAGAGTCACACTCAGACAAGCCAAGATGCAAAGAAAACCCAGAAACAAGCATCAGAAAGAAACAAAGACTAGCAAAACTGCCTAGAAGAAATAAAGACTAGCCTAGCCACCTAGAAGAGGCTCAGAACAATCTAGATGCTTGGAGAGAAACCATCCAACCTAAAGGAGCTGCCTTTAGGTTATGCAGTGTGCTTCAGGTCTCCAAATTTTGTGAGCTATCACCCATGCTTTCTTGATGTAATTGAGTTAATTCTGTTTCTATATTAATTGTTCACCCATACTCCTCCTGTAAGTAAACCCAACAAAATTCATTGATTCACCAAGGTAGATTTTGGTGGTATCTGTCTTGGCCTAACTTTCTGAGATGCCTATACGTATGTGGGTTGCCTCTCACCAGGAAAATTCTATTACATTGCACCATTTAACCTACCTGCCCTGTGCTATTTAAATGCCTGAACAGGCAAGGTGCAAGTACCTGCCTTAAGTCACACCACCCAGCCTCACCTGCTATAACCATGGCTTAGCATTAGAATGGTTTCTTTAAGGGATCAAATATAGAAATCAGAGATTTTGGATGGGATGGATCCTGGCTTGGGAAATGACTTGTAAGATACACTCCAAAGTAGAATATTGTGTTCCTTCCCTCAATTTCCCAGTATTCTCTCTTTTACCGAAGTGATATATGCCCATCTGCTTTGTGACACTAGTCCCTTAAAGATTGAGTTTACTGAAGAGTATACACAAGTAAAAACTGTCAAAAATATCAAATGTGATTCTTCTGCCATTTGTGCCTTGGACCAAACCCTGAGCCACAGCTCTTTGTACCCAAATCCCACCTGGAGAGAGCTGGTCTTCCAGGAGTACTGACATACCTAAGATCACAGGCTCACAGGAGAAGCAAGCTACAGACAAAGATAGCAAGGCCAGCTAACACAAGAGATAACCAGATGGCAAGAACATAAGCAACAGAAACCAAGGCTACTTGGCATCATTGGATCTCAGTTCTCCTACTACAGTGAGGCCTGGATACCCAAACACACCAGAAAAGCAGGACTATGATTTAAAATCACATTTCATGATGATGATAGAGGACTTTAAGAAGGGAATAAATAACTCCCTTAAAGAAATACAGGAGAGCACAGGTAAAGAGATAGAAGCCCTTAAAAAGGAAACACAAAAATCCCTTATTAAAGAATTCCAGGAAAACACAGCCAAACAGATGAAGGAATTGAACAAAACCATCTAGAATCTAAAAATGGAAATAGAAACAATAAAGAAATCAGAAAGGAAGGCAACACAGGAAATAGAAAACCTAGGAAAGAGATCAGGAGTCATAGGTGCAAGCATCACCAAAAGAATGCAAGAGAGAGAAGAGAGAATCCCAGGTGCGGAAGATGCCATAGAAGACATTGAAACTACAGACAAAAAATGAAAAATGCAAAAAGCTCCTAATCCAAAACATCCAGGAAATCCAGGACACAATGAGAAGACCAAACCTAAGGACAGGTTGTAGGGCACCACAGCAGCGTGTAGAACATGTGGCATGGGCAAAGGGGGAAGGGGAAAAGAAGAGTGGGGGAAAACCTCTGTCTCACCAGAGCTCGCCAGTTCTGGCAGGGCAGATGGAGGAAACTGCCTTGCAATCCCATGCTCCAGGGTAGGTGTCTGGCTGCGAGAAGCCCTAGGACCAATCTGCTGGGGTGGGGAGGGAGCAGTCTCATGGCCCCTAGGCCTCAAGGATGCCAGGGGCAACAGGTTCTCTAGCTCGTGGGCATCACAGGGCACCGCTAGATACCTGGAAGAGCTGAAAACAGGGCCTGATGGGGGCAACTTGGTCAGCCCCAGGGCCAAAGGGGAAAGGGGCAGTGAGGGAAGGCATGCTGGGTGGAGGAGTTACCTTGCATGGATAAGTCCTTGGTCTGGTCTGGCAGCTGGAAATGCTGGGAAACAATCTATAGTTTCAAAGCTTTATTATAGAGAAGCAGAGTGAGAGAAAGAAGGTAGGGAAGCCAGCCATGGCCAAGTGGAAAGATGGGGAAGGGAATGGGGGGGGGGGCAAGGGACAAGAGACAGAACAAGACATCAAGAAAGTTAGAGTAAGAGAGAGAGGAGGGGCCAAGAGGCCCCTTTTCTAGTGGGCTGGCACTCTGGCTATTGCCAGTTAACTATGGGGCAGGGCAAACTTGGCTGTAACCAGGTGACTCTGGAGGCAGAGTCTAGCTAGAATACTAGGGGCCTGGGGCATGGCACTACATGACTGATGGTCACAGAATTATGGAGTTGAGGGCCTTGTGGTGTCAGGGAGCATGAGCAAACAGCCTTCCATCCCTCGTGGATTAAATCCACTGGTTCACCGGGGTTTAAACCTCGCTCAACCAGAAAACAGACTTCCTTTTATGGTCTGACAGATAATAAGTATTGGAAGAAAGTCAAGATTCCCAATCTAAAGGGTCAGTAAATATCTTCAACAAAATTATACAACCTAACCTAAAGAAAGAGATGCTCATAAACATACAAGAGGCCTACAGAACTCCAAATATATTGGACCAGAAGAGAAATTCCTCCCCTCACATAATAGTCAAAACACCAAATGCAAATAAACAAAGAAAGAATATTAAAAGTAATAAGAGAATAAGGTCAAGTAACATATAAAGGCAGACCTATCAGAATTACACCAGACTTCTCACCAGAGACTATATAAGCTAAAATATCCTGGGGAGATGTCATACAGACACTAAGAGAACACAAATGCCAGTCCAGGCTACTATACCCAGCAAAACTCTCAATGAACATAGATGGAGAGACCAAGATATTCCATAATAAACAAACTTACACAATATCTTTTACAAATCCAGCCCTACAAAGGATAATAGATGGAAAACACCAACACAAGGAGGGAAACTATACCCTAGAAAAAGCAAGAAAGTAATCTTCTTTCAACATACCCAAAAGAATAAAAATACCAAGCATAAAAATAACATCAAAAATAAGAGGAAGCAACAATCACTATTCCTTAATATCTCTTAATATCAATGGACTCAATTCCCCAATAAAAAGACATAGACTAAAATACTAGATACATAAATATGACCCAGCATTTTGCTGCATGCAGGAATCACACCTCAGTGTCGAAGAAAGATGTCCCCCTCAGAGTAAAGGGCTGAAAAACAATTCTCCAAGGAAATGGTTCCAAGAAACAAGGTAGAATCGCCATTCTAATATCAAATAAAAGCAACTTTCAACCAGAAAGTTATCAAAAAACATAAGGAAGGAAACTTCATACTCATCAAAGGGAAAACCTAGCATGAACTCTCAATTCTGAACTTCTATGCTCCAAAGGCAAGGGCACCCACTTTCATAAAAGAAATTCTACTAAAGGTCAAAAGCACACACTGTATCTCACATAATAATAATAGGAGACTTCAACACCCCACTCTCAGAGGACGGATCATGGAAACACAGACACAATAAAACTAATAGAAGTTATTGACCAAATGGATTTAACAAATATCTATAGAACATTTCATCCTAAAACAAAAGAATATACCTTCTTTGAGGCACCTCATGGCACCATCTCCAAAAACTGACCATATAATTGGTTACAAAACAGGTCTCAACAGATACAAGAAGAGTGAAATAATCCCATGCCTCCTACTAGTTCACCACGGACTCACGTTTGTCTTCAATACCAACAAACCCAACAGAAAGACCACATACACCTGAAAGCTGAACAATGCCATACTCAATGATCACTTAGTAAAGGAAGACATAAAGAAATTAAAGAGCTTTTGGAATTTAATGGAAATTAAAACACAGCGTACCCAAACACAATGAAAGCAGTGCTAAGAGGAAAACTCAGCTCTGAGTGCCTACAAAAAGAACCTGGAGAGAGCATACACTGCCAGCTTAACATCACACCTGAAAGCTCTAGAACCAAAAGAAGCGAACACACCCAAAAGGAGGAGACAGCAGGAAATAATCAAACTTGGGGCTGAAATCCACCAAGGAGAAGCTAAAAGAACTATGCAAAGAATCAACAAAACCAGGAGTTATTTCTTTGAAAAAATCAACAAGATAGATAAACCCTTAGCAAGACTAACCAGAGGGCACAGAGACAGTATCCAAATTAACAAAATCAGAAAATGGAGATATAACAACAGAAACTAAGGAAATTTAAAAAAAAATCATCAGATCCTACTGCAAAAGCCTATATTCAACAAAACAGGAATATCTGGATGAAATGGACAATTTTCTAGACAGATACCAAATCCCAAAGTTAAATCAGGATCAGATAAATCATCTAAACTATCCCATAACCCCAAAAGAAATAGCATTAGCCATGAAAAGTTTTCCAACCGAAATAGGCCCAGAACCAGAATTTTATCAGATCTTTAGAGAAGACCTAATACCAATACTCTTCAAACTATTCCACAAAATAGATATAGAAGGAACACTACCCTATTCATTCTATGAAGCCAGTGTCACACTGAGTATTTGTCCTTGGAGATGGAATGGTTTCTGTCTAATCAGGAAATTTTCATAATT
Organism: Apodemus sylvaticus; assembly: GCF_947179515.1. NCBI lineage: Eukaryota > Metazoa > Chordata > Mammalia > Rodentia > Muridae > Apodemus > Apodemus sylvaticus. The sequence continues at coordinate 34,416,288 of NC_067490.1, read as the reverse complement.
TCCTTTCACAGAGGATTTCTTAAGAGACTTTTTATATACTTCTATCATGTTAATGTTCCAAATAGATTTTAAAAACTGGCTGAGTGCATATTTCTTTTAGTTTCAAAAGATATGTATATTTAAGAGTCATTTAACTATTATATATTATTTTGATGACTTCAAAAATGTGAACACTGAGTTGTATATTTTAAAATAAATGTTATTAATTTAATTGAAAATAAAAATAAAAAACTAAAACTAAACTAACGAAAGAGAGAGAAAGAAACAGAAATTGGAGAGAGCTTACACTAGCAGCTTAACAGCACATCCAAAAGCTCTAGAAAAAATCTGAAAGCTCTAAAACAAAAAGAAGCAAATACACTCAAGAGGAGTAGACAACAGGAAACAAACTCAAGACTGAAATCAACCAAGTAAAAGCAAAGAGAGCTATACAAAGAATCAACAAAACCAGGAGCTTGCTCTTTGTTGATCTATCAACAAGATCAATAAACTCTTAGCCAGACTAACCAGAGGGTACAGATTCAGTATGCAAATTAACAAAATCAGAAATGAGAAGGGAAACATAACAATGGAAATTGGAAAAATTAAAAAATATTATCAGATCTTACTACAAAAGCCTATACTCAACAAAACTGGAAAATCTAGATGAAATGAATGATTTTCTAGACCAGGTACCAAAGTTAAATCAGGATCAGATAAACCATCTAAACAATCCTTTAAGCCATAATGAAATAGAAGCAGTCATTAAAAGTCTCCCAAACAAAAAAATCCTCAGGACCAGATGGTTTTAGTGTATAATTTTATCAGACCTTGTGCTCGCTTCGGCAGCACATATACTAAAATTGGAACGATACAGAGAAGATTAGCATAGCCCCTGCGCAAGGATGACATGCAAATTTTATCAGACCTTCAAAGAAAACTTAATACCAATACCTCTCAAACTATTTCATAATAGAAATAGAAGGAACAGAAGAAAAACTACCCAATACATTCTATGAAGCCACAGTTACACTGATACCTAAATCACACAAAGATCCAACAAAGAAAGAACTTCAGACCATTTTCCCTCATGAATAATGATGCAAAAATACTCAATAAAATTCTTGCAAATGGCATCCAAGAACACATCAAAATGATCATTCACATCAAAATGATTAAGTAGGTTTCATCTGAAAGCCTAACTACAGTGACCATATGGGCCAAATGGATTTAACAGATATCTATGGGACATTTTATCCAAAAACAAAAGAATATACCTTCTTTGAGGTACCTCATGGTACCATCTCCAAAATTGACACAGGGTAGGGGAACTCTGGGGCTCTGAGGCAGGGAGAGGGGAGAGGAGGCTAAGGGTTTGTGGAGAGGAAACTGGGAAGGCAGATAACATTTGTAATGTCAATTACAAATGTACAGATGTAGGGATGGGTCAAAATACAGAAATCTATTAATATAATCCACTATATAAACAAACTCAGAAAAAAAACACATCTTTGTCTCATTGGATGCTGAAAAGGCCTTTGACAAAATATAACATCCATTCATGATAAAAGTATTGGACAGATCAGGGATTCAATATCTACATGTAAATATAATAAAGAACAATATACAGCAAGCCAATAGCCAACATCAAGCTAAATGGAGAGAAACTTGAAGCAATTCCAATAAAATCAGGGATAAGACAAGGCTGTCCACACTCCCCCTATTTATTCAATAATAGTACTTGAAATTCTATCCTGAGCAGTCAGACAATAAAAGGAGATCAAAGGAATACAAATTGGAAAGGAGGAAGTCAAGATATCACGATTTGTGGATGATATGATAATATACATATGTGCCTCCCCCAAAATGCTCTAATATCAAGAATTAACAATAGGAAGCCGGGCGGTGGTGGCACATGCCTGTAATCCCAGCACCCTGGGAGGCAAGGCAGGCAGATTTCTGAGTTTGAGGCCAGCCTGGTCTACAGAGTGAGTTCCCGGACAGCCAGGGCTATACAGAGAAACCCTGTCTCCAAAAAACAAATCCAAAAAAACAAACAAACAAAAAAAAAAAGAATTAGGATATCATAAAATTGAAATGCATCTGTAAGGCAAAGGACACTGTCAATAGGCCAAAATGGCAATACACAGATTGGAAAAGATTTGTGAGTTCCAACCCTACATCTGATAAAGGGCTAACATCCAAAATATGTAAAGAAATCAGGAAGATAAACTCCAGAGAAACAAATAGCCAAAAATGGGGGACAGAGCTTGTCTTAATTAGGGTTTCTATTCCTGCACAAACATCATGACCAAGAAGCAAGTTGGGGAGGAAAGGGTTTATTCACCTTACACTTCTGCATTGCTGTTCATCACAAAAGGAAGTCAGGACTGGAACTCAAGCAGGAGCTGATGCAGAGGCTATGGAGAGATGTTCCTTACTGGCTTGCTTCCCCTGGCTTGCTCAGCTTGCTCTCTTATAGAACCCAAGAGCACCAGCCCAGAGATGGCACCGCCCACAAGGGGCCCTCCCCTCTTGATCACTAATTGAGAAAATGCCTCACAGATGGATCACATGGGGGCACTTCCCCAACTGAAGCTCCTTTCTCTGCGATAACTCCAACCTATGTCAAGCTGATACACAAAACCAGCCAGTACAATTGACCCCTTGTCAACTTGACACTACCACATCACTATTAAGCCTCAACCCTTACTTTCTTATTCATCCCCAAGATCTAAATAACTTTAAAAGTCCCACAGTCTTTACATATTAAAAGATCAATCACTTTAAAATGTCCAATATCTTTAAAATTCAAAGTCTTTTAAAAATTCAGTCTCTTAACTGTGGACTCCACTAAAATACTTTCTTCCTTCAAGAGGAAAACATATCAGGGCACAGTCATAACCAAAAGCAAAACTCAAATTCCAGTGGTTCAATGTCTGGGATCCAACTCACAATCTTCTGGGCTCCTCCAAGGGCTTGGGTCACTTCTCCAGCTCTGCCCTTTGTAGCACACAGCTTGTCTTCTATGCTCCAACTGCCTGTACTCCACTGCTGCTGCTGTTTTTGGTGGTCATTACATGGTACTGGCATCTCCAAAACACTGCTTGTTAATCACAGCTGATTCTTCAGCTCCAGCTAACCAAAACCACAGAATCTTCACAATCAAAGCATGGCCGTGATAAGAGTCTTTAATCTTCCCTCTGAAATTTCACAAGCCAGGCCTCCATCTTCTGCACTGTTCTCAACATTATCTTCCAAGCTCCTACAGAACTTTCCACAGAGCTCTTAACATCCTAATGGCTCTTCTAGCTCAAAGTTCCAAATTCCTTCCACTGTCCTCCCCAAAACATGGTCAGGTTGTCACAGGAATACCCCACTATGCTGGTACCAATTTGTCTTAGTCAGGGTTTCTGTTCCTGCACAAACATCATGACCAAGAAGCAAGTTGGGGAGGAAAGGGTTTATTCACCTTACACTTCTGCATTGCTGTTCATCACAAAAGGAAGTCAGGACTGGAACTCAAGCAGGAGCTGATGCAGAGGCCATGGAGAGATGTTCCTTACTGGCTTGCTTCCCCTGACTTGCTCAGCCTGCTCTCTTATAGAACCCAAGAGCACCAGCCCAGAGATGGCACCACCCACAAGGGGCCCTCCCCTCTTGATCACTAATTGAGAAAATGCCTCACAGATGGATCACATGGGGGTTCTTCCCCAACTGAAACTCCTTTCTCTCTGATAACTCCAACCTGTATCAAGTTGACACACAAAATCAGCCAGTACAGAGCTAAACATAAAATTCTCAACTGAGAGATCTCAAATGGCTGAAATGCAAGTAATGAAATGTTCAACATCATTAGCCATCAGATAAATGCAAATCAAAACAACCCTGAGATTCCACCCCACACCAGTCAGAAGATCAAAAACTCAGGCGACAGCAGATGCTGGGGAGGATATGGAGAAAGAGGAACACTCTTCCATTGCTAGTGGGACTGCAAGGTGGTAGAACCACTCTTGAAATCAGTCTGGAAGTTCCTCAGAAAACTGGAAATAGTTTTACCTAGGACACAGCTATACCACTCTTAGGCATATATGCAAAGGATGCTCGAACACATAACAAGGACACATGTTCTACTATGTTCACAACAGCTTTATTTATATTAGGCAGAAGCTGGAAACAACCCAGATGTCCCTTAACAGAGGAATGGATACAGAAAATGTGGTATATTTACATAATGCAGTACTACTCAGCTATTAAAAATGATGATTTCATGAAATTTGCAGACAAATGGGTGGAACTTGAAAATATTATCCTAAGTGTTTTAACCTAGTCACAAAGAACACACAAGGTATGTACTCACTGATAAGTGGATATTAGTCAAAAAGAGTCTCAAAATCCCCATGATCCAACTCACAAACTGTATGAAAGCCAAGAAGAAAGAAGACCATACCAAAGTGTGATGCTACAGTCCTACTCAGAAGGGGGACAAAAGTAATCTGGAGAAGTAGAGGAAGAGAGTGATCTGAGAGGGAGATAGGAGGGGGTTGGGAAAGGGGGGCTGGCTCAGATAAGGGAGGAGATAGAGGAGAAGTACAGAATCATGAATTTGAAAGTAGGAGAGTTGCAGTGGGCAAGGGGAATCTGGAGGTAGCCACTAGAAAGTCCTTCATTCCAGAGACCCAAGAGGCTCCCAAGACCCAACAGGGAGGACACTATCCAAAATGCTCAACACAGGGGAGATAGAACCTGAAGTGGCCATATCCAGTAGATAGATATAGCTCCCAGTTGAGGGATGGGGCCACCCAACCACCTCAAAAATATTAATCCATAATCCTCCTGTCAAAAGGAAATGCAGGGACAAAGAGTGAATCAGAGACTAAAGGAAAGGCCATCCAGAGACTGCCCCACCTAGGGATCCATTCCACCTGCAGACACCAAGCCCAGACACTATTGCTGGTGCCAAGAAGCACCTGCTGACAGGAGCCTGGTATAGGTGTCCCCTGAGAGCTTCTGCCAGAGCTTGATCAATACATATGTGAATGGATGCAGCCAACATCGGACTGAGTGCAGAGACCCCAATGGAGCAGTTAGAGCAATGATTGAAGGAGCTGAAGGGGTTTGTAACCCCATAGGAAGAACAACAATATCAACCAACCAGATCCCCCAAAGGCTATCAGCATCTAAACCACCAACCAAAGAGTATACATGGGGGGGATCCCATGGATTCACCTGGATTTGTAGCAGAGGATTGCCTCATTGGGTATCACTGGGAGGGGATACCCTTGGTCCTGTGGAGGCTGGATGACACAGGGTAGGATAACTCTAGGGCACGGAGGCAGGACTGGGTGTGTGGGTAGGGGCACACCCTCATAGAGGCAGGGTGTGGAGTGAGGGGTTAAGGGTTTGTGGAGAGGTAACTGGGAAGGCGGGTAACATTTGTAATGTCATTAAATAAAATAACCAATAAAAAATGAAAAAATCAAATGCTTAGTATAAAATAGATACTGTTCTTAGATAAGTAAGAAGATAACTTTCTGAAGCAAGCATTTGTTATCCCTACTGTACAAAGAGAAAATGGAGGCACACAATGGTGACCACCTACTGAGCAGAACCGGAGACAGGCTGAGAATATGCAGCTGAAGATCTTTCATTCTTCATGTCATTCCTGACCCTTAGTGTGTCCCCAGTTGCCAGGAGCTATTCTCACATAGATCTCAAAACCTCCTCCTTTCAGCCATCTTACATGCTCAAGCCTGCTTTTAGAAGGAAAAATACTAGCTCTCAAGTTAGCCAAGTAGCAAGGTGGTTATCACATACAGAGCTCACCAGAGTTGCTTAGAACAAACAGGGCTCACCTGCAGTTAGGTTACCACAGCAATCCCTTTCCACTTCACCTCCTTGTGATCATTTTAGCTAGCCAGTTTCCTTGAGATTCAGTCAGCTTTCCCATGAGATTCTGAGAGACAATTCTGAGAGACTACTCCCTAGAGACAATGTTTACAGACAATGTTTGCCCCCGAGAGACTGTTCCCTGGAGACAATGTTTGCCCCCTCATACCCCCTCCCTACATCCTGCTTGCTTTCCTTTATATTTCTGTGTGTGAGAAAATAAAATTTGACAGCTTGATCAGAATCCTGTCTTGCTGTCCATGTCTTGTGTCTCTTGTCCTCCATTCTCCCCTAGTTGGTCCAGGGAACCCCATTGACTGTCCTGTGGGTAGGGACACCTAGTCACTAAGAGTCTGTGACTGAAAGATTCAGGAAGTAGTCAGTATCTTCAGAATTCATTTACTGGTTAGCCTCCACCTTAGAAGTAAATGAGAACTATTTTCTCTCTCTCTCTCTCTCTCTCTCTCTCTCTCTCTCTCTCTCTCTCTCTCTCTCAGATTGTGACTACAGTTTTCTTTTCAAATGTTCTAGACACATTTACTTCTTTAGGGCAATATTAACTACAGCAGACATTTTAAATGTACTATCTCATTTTGTCTCTGTGTGAGCCATAACACTTATAAGTAAACTTTATGGAGATGATTTTAATTAAATGTTACACAGCCAATTCGATTAACATAATATTGAATTTCTCTAAGGAAATGGATCCTCTATGAGCTGAGAAATTGGGATCATAAAGAGTTTGAGGAGGTTTACCTGAAGTTATCTGACAGTAAGCTGCTGTATCATCATATGCCTTACCAAGCAAAACCAAGTAACAGGCTGACCTCCCACTTCTTGACATTGTATCTCTCTTAGGAAAACTATCTGAACTGTGCTCATTCCTCAGGTAAAGCAGAACATGGGGGTCAACCTTACAAAGGTTCCATCACTAGAATGTTGTGATGGGAAGAAAACTGACCGGGGCAAGAAGGATTTTCTAGACCTCTAAGTAGTCTTTTGCCCCAGTAACTCTCCGTCAATCACAGTTGTTGGGGTAATATGTGATCCCAGATCTTCCATGTAAAAATTAGTAACTCTTTTAAAACAAAGTAGAGGACCAGAGGTGATTCATGTGCTTTCTATGTGCCGTGACTATCTGTAGAGTAGTGACAAGCATCAACCCTAACATTTCTAGATTTCATCAATGGAATAAAAAGAAAAATGGCATATGAAAAAACAGGAGAAGGAGAATATCCACACTGAAGTGCAGGCTCAAAAAAAACTCTCTCTCTCTCTCTCTCTCTCTCTCTCTCTCTCTCTCTCTCTCTCTCTCTGTGTGTGTGTGTGTGTGTGTGTGTGTGTGTGTGTGTGTGTGTAGGGTGTCACATTAGTATGGATGTCACAGCGGTCAGAGGCATCACATCATTCTAGATCTGGAGTTATAGGCAGTCATGCGCTGCCTGATGTGGATGCTGGGAATTAAACTCAGAATCTCTGCAAGAAGAGTACATGCTCAACCTCTGAGCTATCTCATTAAAATAAAGCTAAATCTAGAAATGTTAGGATTGATGCTTGTCACTACTCATTCCATTCTCAGGAGGTTACTCTGTTTATTGTTGTGAGAAATGTAAAACGTCACTACATTTGCCGTTTTAGGTATCCAATTCTTTGACATTCACCATATTCATATTATTGTGGTACAACAGTCAATTTCCAAAATATTTTCATCATTACAAGGAATAATTGTTTACTCATTATACAGTAACTCTCCATTCTCACAATCCCCAGGTCTCAGTAACTTTCTACTGTCCCTATTAATATGCCTAATTGTCACATACCTGTCCCTCTGGTACAAGGACATAGTGTTTGCCCTATTAGCCCTGATTTGGTTAGTACAATGTTCTCTGAGTTAATCTGTGCTGGAATTTGTACTAGATTTTTGTTCCTTTTCAAGATTAAAGCATATCTCATTGTGTAACTATACCACATTTCATTTATTTCACTTGGGCATTTTGGTTGTTTCTTCCCTGGACTATTGCAAACATCACTGCTATGAGCATGGACACTTGCTGGAGTACTTTAAGCAAAAGAATAATTTGATAAGATTTACATTTTAGAAAAATGTACCTTATGTACCTTATACCTGCCAATTCATAATCAAGGAGCAGAAATCACATCAGTGACTCACAGAAATAGTTATTACAAAGTTAAATGAGAAGGGTGGAAGGCAGTCATAGAGAGAGGGAGGGAGGGAGAAAAGGAGTGAAAGAAGGAGGGAGGGAAGGAGGGAGGGAGAGAGAGAGAGAGAGAGAGAGAGAGAGAGAGAGAGAGAGAGAGAGAACAATACATCATCACAGAAGTGGGAAATCTCAGAAAGCATCTACCACTTGAGAGCTGGAGAATAAAGTTAGAATCAAGCACATAATCCCAGGAGATGCACTACAGAGAATGTTCAGGCCTTTGAGAACAGAGCACAGGAAAGTTGGATCTACTATCTCTGTGCTCAGAGAAAGAGACATCAGCATCTCTACACTCTAGGACAGGCATCATCACCTGGCCAATACTGATACTGGTGTCTGAACACATGTAACAAGTCTATTTCTATAAGCATTGAAAAGACTGAAAATTGATTCAAATGCTGGAACAAAGGAATCAACAAATGAGGGACAAAAGTAACACAAAGACAGACAGCTGCAGGACAGAGCAAATTTCTGCCCTGACCCCTCTCCTATGGACTTCCTCCAGTGGTTCTCACTCCTGGAGCTGATGTGAGCTGCAGAGTCACAAATCACAATAGAGAAAGATGGGTAGAAAGATGGGATAAATCTTAATACTAGAATAGTTCTAGAAAGGTATGGGGAAAGAAAAGGGGAGATGAGTTTGGAGTCTGAATAAAGTAAAGGTTTGGCTTGTTCTCAAGAGGCAATCCATGGTGGTGACTGTCAGTTTGATATCCCTTTATTGGGATTAGTCATTAGCTATTCCTATCCTTTGTAACTTCGTCCACTTACCATATAGCTGACCAACCCACTGGACTCACCTAATTCAAGCAACATTCATATTGTCTTTCTGTACTTTAAAATTTTTAAAGCTGTGTGCAAAATATGGAGGTTCTTTGTACAGAGCCATATTGGGGCAGTCATTCACATGGTTTGAGTTTGACTTTGGTCAAGGACAATCCCTGGCTTCAGGCAGGAATCTGCCCTTAGGACATAATAGGGAAGTAGGTTAAAGCAGGAATTTTTATCCTTGGGTGGAGTGCTAAGAGTGTACTTGACTATGGTCAAGGTTAACTTCTCCCAGATAGCCAGGATCCTGCTCCACCTAGGGTGGAGTGCTTGAAGTAAAGGTTAAGTTCCTTGTTCCTCCAGGTCTAGGAATTCCTGAATTAAGCAGGTGACCCACCCAGCTGCCGGAGCAGTCAAGACAAGGACCTCCAAGAGAAGCTAGACAACTTCCACCAGAACTCAGCCCGGAGTCTGGGGGGAAGGGTTTGCCCAAACTGTTAAAAGGTTTGGCGCCATTAAAGTTTCCGGCTTTGATCAGTGAATATTGTCTTGGCCCTTTTTCTTTTCACTTCTTCCCTATCCATCCCTCAGTTTCTGTTCCAGCAACCCAGTTCATAATAGCTGCAGGCAGCTATGGAATCCAACAGTTCTTAGAGTTGGGGGTCAAGTAAACTGATCTGCAGACACCAGCTGCAGAGGTCACTGCTTCTTAAGCTAAGTAGAGTACCCATTGATTCATGTATTATCTACCCTCTTGGAACTTATATTTGGGGCTATTGAAGGCACTTTAGCAAATGCCACAACTCAGTGTTGCTAAATGTTATCAAAGAAGGAAGTAAATTGGTTGTACTGTAAGTACCACACAGGAGGGACACTCAGGGCCATGGGTTGGGACTAAAAGTAGAGAAGCAGAAGTAGGGTAGGTGTGAGACAGAGAGTCAAGCATTCTACCACTGATCAGTTTGGAGGTCCAGAGAAATAGGATGCAAAGTTTGAGGAAATTAAAGCAATCTAGCATGGTTAACATAAAGGTGGTGGGAGTTAGTCTATGACCTGATTATATTAATTAATTTATTAATTTATTATTTATTTATTTATTTTTGGTTGTTTTGAGACAGGGTTTCTCTGTGTAGCCCTGACTGTCCTGGAACTCACTCTGTAGACCAGGCTGGCCTCAAACTCAGAAATCCACCTGCCTCTGCCTCCCAAGTGCTGGCATTAAAGGTGTGCGCCACCACTGCCTGGCCTGATTATATTTATGCCAACTTGATACAAACTATAGTCATCTGAGAGGAAGAAACCTCAATTGAGAAAATTGCCTCCATAAGATCAGGCTGTGGGCCAACCTGTACAGCATTTTCTTAGTGATTGATGTGGAAAAGCATATCCTATACTGCGCTAATGGTCCTAGAAAGTAGACTGAGCAAGTCATGGGGAGGAAGCCAGTAATCAGCACCCTCCTTGGACTCTACATCGACTCCTGCCTCCAGATTCCTACCATGTTTGAGCTCCTGTCCTGACTTTCTTCAATGAAGAACAGTACTGTGGAAGTATAATCCAAACAGACCATTTCCTCGACAAAAGAGACTTGAATTTTGGTCATGGTGTTTCATCACAGTGACAGAAAAGCAAACTAAGACATGTTGGTGCTGGTTTAGTGGGGTATTCCTGTGACAAACATGACCATGCTTAGGTAAGAATTGTGGAAGGACTTTGGAACCTTGGGCTAGAAAAGCCATTGAGTGTTAAGAATTCAATGGGGTGTTTTGTAGGAGCTTGGATAGTAAGAATGTTGAGAAGAGCGTAGGTGAGGGAAACTTCCTCCTTGTTTCAGAAGGAAGTTTACTATATCAGGGCTGTTTGTTATTTTGAATTAAGATTCTTTCTTTCTGGTCAACTGGGGCTGAAAAGTTCTGATTAATAAGAGAGGAGCACCATTAAAGTTGCATTAATGGGACAACTGATACTGGTTAGTTGGAGTTAAGAAACTATCCATGAATAAGAAGAGACAGCATAGTCGATGTAGAATCTTCTGGGAAATGTTTCCTGGGAGTCAGCATGAAGAAGCTGTGTTCCAGAGGTGAACAGCCAAATTTGGTAGTGTAAGAGTCACCCAGGTAGTACTTGTTTCCAGAATGTTCTGACCCTACATTCCCCCCTTTTCATTGTGCATGCTTGAATCCTGATGCTATTGTGGATAGTTATACAGCTCATATCCCTGGTCCTCTGTACTTAGCTCTTGATATCTTTGTCTCAGAACCATCAACTGTACTATACCTATGCAATCTTTAATAAAAGCAACTAAGTGATTTAGAGTGTAAGTGCCAAAGGTCAGAAGCAGGAACAAAATGATCAGGGGTCCTAGTAATGTAGAAATCAAAGTAGTAAACCAGGGGAAGCTGTTGAACCAAGACTCAACCCATCCTTGAGTTTGTTCCCTTTCTCTCTTTCTCTTGGCTTGTCCTTCTAGTACCTTTGCCATAGAAACTTTAACCACCCCTGAGAAATCAAGGTAAAAGTGATACTTTTCCCTTATGGCTGTGCAGAGCCCTCCCTGTTATAAAAAGAATAAATCTAGACCATGGTGGTTCTGTAAGACTACTTCAGAGAGGGAGGTTAGGAACTCTTGAAGGTGGGTAATTGATTCTTCCATCCTCTCTATGTCTAAATCTATGACAGTCCTGAGCTCTTGGTAGCTTTTGCCTTGTAATACCATGGAAGAAGTTCCTGTCACTATCCCTGCTGCACCCAGTCTGAGTAAGAGAGACACTGTCAAGGCAGTGATGGGTTCTTGTTTGTAGTCCCTACCCCATCTACCTAGCATCTTTTCATAAGGATGGTAAACCAGCCTCGGTACCAACTGAACTAATATACAAAAATCTCTAGATATATTCAAGACACCAAAGTATACACGGGGGTGAGACCAGTTGAGCAAGCCCAGAATCCATTCTCAGGCAGGATGACATATGAAGAATTGCAAAGGGACTGGTGGGAGGAGGGGACATGACCTAGGCAGAGTCCCATGCCAGTAACTGCCTGTAGGGTGAGTCCTACATCTGACTTCTGGGCCCATCAGCAGGAAGATGACTTGCTAGACAGGCTAATATTGGGGGAAATGAAGAAATGGAGGAGCTATATCATAACAAAGCCAGCAAGAACGAGTTGCTTCGGGCCTGGATTCATTGAGCACTGATCTTACTGATAAGTTCAGTCAGCAGGGCCAGTTCTGAGGGACCAAAAGGGGGTGTTCCCTAGATGTTTGGTGGTCATGACAGTAGTTAACCCTACCTGGGGCTGGCGAACAATGCTCTCCAATGCATGGGGAACTGTCACGGTCAGATTTTGCCCCAGAGTTAATTTATCAGCATCTTTAACTACAACTACCGCCGCCACCTCCGCCACCACCGCCGCCTCCTCCACCAGCGGTCTGATAAAATTTGCATGTCATCCTTGCTCAGGGGCTATGCTATCTGTATCGTTCCAATTTTAGTATATGTGCTGCCGAAGCGAGCACAAGGTCTGATAAATTTATACACTAAAACCATCTGGTCCTGAGGATTTTTTTGTTTGGGAGACTTTTAATGACTGCTTCTATTTCATTATGGCTTAAAGGATTATTTAGATGGTTTATCTGATCCTGATTTAACTTTGGTACCTGGTCTAGAAAATCATTCATTTCATCTAGATTTTCCAGTTTTGTTGAGTATAGGCTTTTGTAGTAAGATCTGATAATATTTTTTAATTTTTCGAATTTCCATTGCTATGTTTCCCTTCTCATTTCTGATTTTGTTAATTTGCATACTGTCTCTGTACCCTCTGGTTAGTCTGGCTAAGAGTTTATTGATCTTGTTGATAGATCAACAAAGAGCAAGCTCCTGGTTTTGTTGATTCATTGTATAGCTCTCTTTGCTTCTACTTGGTTGATTTCAGTCTTGAGTTTGTTTCCTGTTGTCTATTCCTCTTGAGTGTATTTGCTTCTTTTTGTTTTAGAGCTTTCAGATTTTTTCTAGAGCTTTTGGATGTGCTGTTAAGCTGCTAGTGTAAGCTCGCTCCAATTTCTGTTTCTTTCTCTCTCTTTCGTTAGTTTAGTTTTAGTTTTTTATTTTTATTTAAAAAAAAACCCAGGATAGCTAAAACTATTCTCAGCAACAAAAGAAAGTCTGGGGGAATCAGTATCCCTGACCTCAAGCAATACTACAGAGCAATAGTGTTAAAAACTGCATGGTATTGGTACAGTGACAGGCAGGCAGATCAATGGAACAGGATTGAAGATCCAGAAATGAACCCATACACCTATGGCCACTTGATCCTCGACAAAGGGGCTGAAAATGGATAATGGAAAAAAGATAGCCTTTTCAACAAATGGTGCTGGTTCAACTGGAGGTCAGCATGCAGAAGAATGCAAATTGATCCATCCTTGTCTCCTTGTACTAAGCTCAAATCCAAATGGATCAAGGACCTCCACATAAAGCCAGACCCTCTGAAGCTACTAGAAAAGAAACTGGGGAAGACCCTTGAGGACATTGGTACAGGGAGAAAATTTCTGAACAGAACACCAATAGCATATGCTCTAAGATCAAGAATTGACAAATGGGACCTCATAAAATTACAAAGTTTCTGTACGGCAAAGGACACCATCAAAAGGACAAATCGGCAACCAACAAATTGGGAAAAGATCTTCACCAATCCTACATCAGATAGAGGGCTAATATCCAATATATATAAAGAACTCAAGAAGTTAGACTCCAGAAAACCAAACAACCCTATTAAAAACTGGGGTACAGAGTTAAACAAAGAATTCTTACCTCAAGAACTTCGGGTGGCGGAGAAGCATCTTAAAAAATACTCAACTTCATTAGTCATTAGGGAAATGCAAATCAAAACAACCCTGAGATTTCATCTTACACCAGCCAGAATGGCTAAGATTAAAAATTCAGGAGACAGCAGGTGTTGGAGAGGGTGTGGAGAAAAAGGAACACTCCTCCACTGCTGGTGGGGTTGCAAATTGGTACAACCACTCTGGAAAGCAGTCTGGTGGTTCCTCCGAAAACTGGGCACCTCTCTTCCAGAAGATCCTGCTATACCACTCCTGGGCATATACCCAGAGGATTCCCCACCATGTAATAAGGATACATGCTCTACTATGTTCATAGCAGCCCTATTTATAATTGCCAGATGCTGGAAAGAACCCAGATATCCCTCAACAGAAGAGTGGATGCAAAAAATGTGGTATATCTACACAATGGAGTACTATTCAGCCATTAGAAACAATGAATTCATGAAATTCTTAGGCAAATGGATGGAGCTAGAAAACATCATACTAAGTGAGGTAACCCAGACTCAAAAGGTGACTCATGGTATGCACTCACTAATAAGTGGATATTAACCTAGAAAACTGGAATACCCCAAACATAATCCATACATCAAATGAGGTACAAGAAGAAAGGAGGAGTGGCCCCTTGTTCTGGAAAGACTCAGTGAAGCTGTATAGGGCAAAACCAGAATGGGGAAGTGGGAAGGGGTGGGTGGGAGGACAGGGGGAGAGAAGGGGACTTATGGGACTTTCAGGGAGTGGGGGGCTAGAAAAGGGGAAATCATTTGAAATGTAAATAAAAAATATATCGAATAAAAAAAAAGGGTAGGTGAGTTCTTGAATCCTTGGGGCAGTCTGGTCCACACAAGTTGCCCAGTCACCCCCTATTCAGGATCCTCCCACTAGAATGCAAAGTAGTCCTGACTTTGGGGACCAGAAGAAGGCATCCTTGAGGTCCAGGGCAGTGTACCAAGTCCTAGAGGGTGGCAAGAAGGTCAATAGGGTATATGGGTTAGGCACAGTAGGGTGAATGTCGGCAACTCTTCGGTTTACCTCTCATAGGTTCTGTACCAGGCGATAATCTTGAATGCCAGGTTTCTTCACAGGCAGGGAGTATTCCAAGCTGATTGGCACTTCTGCAGGATCCCTTGTTCTAGGAGCCTGGTAATGTGGAGCCTGATTCTGTCTTGGGCCTCCCTTGACATTGGATATTGGCACACAGACACTGGGGAGGCTTGGGCTCTGAGCTCCACAAGGATGGGGGTCTGGTTGGTGGCCTTTTCCATCCCAGCAGTCTCAGTCCAAGCCTGGAGAAAGACCTCGAGCCACCAGTCTAGATCCTGGGGTGCCCCATTCGAGGTTTCAATCAACTTGTATTCATCCTCCAGCCTGAAAGTCAGGACATGGATTGGTTCTCCCTGGAGGCCATTATCTTGGGGCCCCTCCAGGAGGAAGCAGATCTGGGCTCCCATTTTGGTGAGCAGGTCCCAGCCAAGAAGAGGGTAGGGACAATCTGGGATAATCATGAAAGAGTGAGACACCCTGTCCATGCCCAAATCAACTGATCTTTGAGTAGTCCATGAATATCATTTGGTCCCAGTGGCACCTTGTACCCATGATTTTTATTTTAGACATGGGCCCATCTGTTTGGAGTAACCCTGAGTGTTGTGCCACAGTGTCTACCAGAAACTGAGTAGGCTTCCCCTCTGCCTTTAGAGTTACCCTGGGTTTGGGGAGGGGTTCCAAGCCCTTTCCCCCCATCGCTTTCTTCACCTAAGGCTAACACCTTCTGGATCTGGGGATGCTTTTCCCAGTCTCAGAGCTTTTCTTCCTGTTTCTTTTTATTGGGGTATTCCTGGGCCCAATGTCCTTCCTCCTTACAGTAAGCACATTGGTCTTTCTCAAGTGGGGGCCTCTGCCTTCTAGCCTGCAGTTCCTGGTCTCCTCTGCTTCCCCACTACTGTTGCTAGAATTCTCTGTAGGTTCTTGTCTTGACACTTTTCTCTCCTAAGTTTTCTGTTCTGCTTCTTTTTGCTTTCTTCCCTCTTTCTCTTCTTCAGTTTCCCTATTATGAGATACCTTTCTCTGCTACTTGCACTAACTCTCTCAAAGACTTATCTTGTAATCCCTTTAGTCTCTGAAGTTTCTTCCTAATGTCTCCCGCAGCCTGATCTATGAATGTCATGCCATAGTCACAGTGGCCTTGTGCTCTTCGGCACTGGGGTCATAGGGTGAATATTGGTGAAACACCTCCATAATCTACTCAAGGAAGGCCGAGGGTGACTCATCTGGGCCCTGCCACACCTCTCTTACGTTGGTTATATTGGTGGGTCACTTAGCAGTGCCCTTGAGACCTGCTACTAGAACCTAGTGGTAGACCTTTATGTGCTCCTTACTGGTAGCCATGTTAAGATCCCATCTGATCTAGTGAAAAGGAACCCTCTATTGATGACAGCCTGGCCAATTGAAGGTGCTCCTGTATCCAATGGGACACTTTTCCTGGGTTCCTGCATGATTCTCACCCAGTCTTCAGTTGTGAAAAGCACTCTCATGAGTTGCTGGATATCATCCAAGTGGGCTGATGAATAAACAGGAGAATCTCAAAAAGATTAATCAATGTTTTATGGATGTCTGAGAAAGGGGGGTGCTGAGCCTTCCAGTTATACGGGTCGGCCGAAAAGAAAGACCAATAGTGCGCTGCCTTATTTTCTTTCTCATCTATGGTACTATATGCCCGAGAGGAGGGGCTACCATTGACCCTGGAAGGGTGATCCTCTTGCTCTGGGTGCCCATGGCAGGACCTGGATCACCTTCAGGTCATGGAAGTGAGGGGTAGAAGGCCAATGGGGATAGAACCGACATTTCAGCATCTGACTGGGGTCTTGGGGGAATACTAAGGGCAGGGGCAGGGGGTGTATGGAGGACAAGTATCCAAGAGGAGAAGGTCTGCTGTCCCCAGATCCTGGAGAACCTCCTTCTTCTGGTCCAGCTCTGCTATTGGCGAGGTCTGTGCCTGGAGCACCAGAATCCTGCTGGGAAGGAAAGAATTAATAGGTCCCTCCAGACCAAAATGTAGGGCACCTGATTGAGATGGGTAGTGGACCCAGCCCCAAAGAGCTTCTTCTGGATGGCCACAACTATGGAGAGGTCAAAGGTCCACTCCCAAGGCCATCAAACTTTGAAGGTGGGCCATTCTGATGAGCACAATGTCTGGAGCTTCTTTTTCTTTACCTTTAGTGACAAGTTATGTGCCTGTCACTGGAAATCATCCCAATGAATCAGGATAATCCCCAGCAGAGTAAAGTTTTCCTGTCCCATGTCCAAACATTTTGTCAGTTTCAGTCCAACAACACACAGAAAGACAATCAAGACACACAGACAAATCTCCCCTGTCATGGGCAGAAGAATCTAGTCAACCAGGTGACACGGCCAGCTTAAGAAAGGGCCAGGTCTAATGGAAGGGAGTCCTCCCTACTTCCATCCTCCAGGAGACCTAAAGTGTCCTTCAGGTTCCTGTGGTCATGACATTAAGGCACATCTTCCCACAGCTCTTGACCACCCCAAATGCTATGGGCTCTCTGATCTCCCCAGATGCTTGCAAGGAAACCAAAAAGTTCATAAAGGCTAATAGATTCAGATTTTGACAAACATGGAGATAGGAAAAAAAAAACAAAAAACAAAAAACAAACAAAAAACAAAACAAACAAACAAAAAACGAAAAAAAAAAAAAAGGTACCTGCCCAAAAACCCCTCTGCTTCACTGTTCCGGTGTTCCCACAAGAGGTCATTTCCTGGCCAATGGACCAAATGTAAGACTCTGGAGAGCCTTAGCTTCCTGGGAACCCTCTGAGTAAACAACATGGTGCTGGGAATTGATGCAAAAAGCAAGAGGAATGTATTATTTCAACATGTGCATTGGGTCGTCCCTGCACCGGAAGGAGAAATGGCGGACCCCTCCCTTCCCCCCCACCCCCCCTCCCCCGCCACCCCCATCCTGTTTGGTCAGTCTTTATAAAGTTTGTCCTGCGGAATGTGTTTACCTGGTCCAGACCTTCCCCACACCCAGGAGGCCAATGGTTTGTCTATACTGTGGAATGTTAACTAGCCTTTCCTTTCTGGAAGGGGGGAGGTCTGGTGGAATTTTCCAAAAGGTCCTGACTCTACAGTACAGCCCAGTTGCAGAAAACCCCAGGAGTTTTTCAATTGCCTGTACCAAGGGATGATCAAGAACAGCAGCAGCAGTGGGATAAAGCCAGCCAGAGTCTAAAGGACAAGGTGTGTGTGTGTGCTATAGAGCACAGAGGTAGAAACCTGACTCAAGTCCCTTAGAGGAGCCCAGAAGATCATGAGTGGGTTTGGGACATTGGATGTTCCTTTATTTAAAGTTGTTGGGAGTGTGGTTTTGCTTTGTTAAGAGTGTTAAGAGTGCCCTGAGTCTTGAAATGAGAAGGTATTTGATTTATTTTTTATTTTTATAGGAGCCCACAGCTGAAAAGACTTTGAACTTTCAAAAGGTATTTTGGAATTTTAGAGAAATTAAAGAGACTGAAATTTTAATGTGTTTGAATTTGCAAAGATTGTGGGACCTTTAAAGTTGTGTTTTTAATGTGAGATCTTGGGGGTGAACAAAAAAGGAAAGATTGTGGTTTAGCAGCAATATGTTTATGTGTCAAGTTGACAGAGGCTCCGTGTGTTGGCTAAATTTATGTTAGCTTGACAAAAACAACAGCCATCTGAGAGAAGAAACACTCTATTAAGAAGTGGCTCAGTAAGATTGGGCTGTAGGTCTGACCTGTAGAGAATGTTCTTAGTTATTAATAGGGGAGAGCCCAGCCCATTGTGGGTGATGTCATCTCTGGGTTGGTGATTGTGGGTTCGATAAGAAAGCAGGCTGAACAAGCCATGGAGAGCAAGCCAATAAGCATCATCCCTCCATAGCCTCGACATCAGGTCCTAGCTCAGGTCCTATCTTATTTGAGTTGACTTCCTTTGATGGTGAACAATGATATGGAAGTGTAAGACAAATAAAGCCTTTCCTCTCCTGCTAGCTTTTGGTCTTGGTATTTTATCACAGAGAAATCCTAACTAAGACAGACTACATAGGGATAATGGCTCATTTCTTAAGGGTGTCTATGCCATGCCCCACTCTAAATCATTTCAGGGAGTGACTGATTCATCCTCACAGCAGTCCAATGGCATAGCCAACATTGTTGGGAGACATTGCTGTTAGTACTGAAACCTGCGAGACTTGTGGCATCATATAAGCGACATTTAGCACAGTGCGACTATAGGCCTGTTGCCAAGGCAGCAGCCTCCATATACCCAGAATTCAATGGCCCACCTCTACCTGTAATTTACATCATCACCCGTATTTAATTGGGTAGCGTTTCTTTTCCTCTCTCTCTCTTTCTTTTCCTTCCCTCTTCCCACCTGCTACACCTTTCCCCCTTCTTAAATAAAGCCCCACGTGGAACTGTTTGGCCTGGTATGACCTCATTGCAGCCCGCGTCTCCGCCGTATCCCCGTGACCCACGCAGCAGGCAAACAGGTGACCTGCACGGTGTGCAGGCAGACGAACTGCGTGGAAAAACCAACAGTTGCTCTATAGCTGTCATAGATTTCTGCACATTTCATGAAAAAAGGCACTGACTGGCAGCTTTCATTCCAGGTTGTTTTCTCAAGGATGCTGGAATTACAAACAGCCTTCACAAAGATCACATCTTCTTCCAAGCAGAGGGCAGACTTGTTTGCTGTCTATTATAAAAATAGTATTTCCTGCTGGAACAAAGTTCAGGTTTCTTTGCTTGTAGAGCAGCACAAGGAGTTAGGAAGCCTATGCCCAGGGTTTAACAGCTGTGATGCAAACTTGCCAGTCTGCAGGACATCCCTGGACGAGCACTCCCCTGGAGATGTCACTCACTAGAGTCACTGGAGATGTACAACACTAGAAGAGCTGTTGTAACTTGATGCTGATGCGACTGCTCTTCAGTCTAAACTAGGAGCCTCCTGGCTTCTGTGTGCACTTGTGAAAGTGGTAAGCTATCTCACTGAAAGGTCACACTTTCATAACCTAACAAAAGGTGTCTTTTTTTTTTTTTTTTTTTTTTTACCCAAGGCAAGTGGAGACAAAAGAGGTTAAGCACTTAGCTCTCTAGTGAGGCAGTGGAACCTGAAGCCATTGTGGAACTGCATTGGTGCTTGTGGCCAAAACCACAGGAATGAGACTGGGGACCTACACACACACACACCCAGGAACCTGTAAGCTATATTTAAATTTAACTTCTCTCTTGAATTAAAAAAAGGGGGGGGGGAGGGTTTCAATTCTGTCTTGAATATATCAAAGCTTCCAGGACCTTGACCAAGCCAGGACAGTCAGTCAACAGGTTCTCCAGGGCAGGAGCTAGGATGAAAAGGAAAATAAAAGACAATTAGACAGCATTGTAGCATGACCCCAGCTAGTTCTGAGGCTGAAGAAAGTTTGGTTTTTTTTTTTCCAATCTGCTTTTATACCACCTTAAGTGCATGCAAAATGATAAAATCAGTTCTGGGTCAAGGAACAAGCAAGGCATCAACAAAAATTGTCAATATACACCTTTCTAGGGGCTAGTCAGGATGACTAAGACAAAAGGAATGTCACACAAGCCTCCACTGAGCCCACTCTGAGCTTTACATTAACTCAAATGTAAATGTTCTTAATCTGGGCCTAAGTCTTGGCCCAAAGTGGGTTTCCAGCCTTGAGCTTACTTCTTTTGTTCTAGGCCCCAGATCAAATTCCCTCCAAGAATCTAGAAGCAAAGAGGGCCCAGAAAGCTCTCCTCCGGACCTCATCAGCTATAGTACTGAATTTAAACTCTGTCTTAAAGATAAGAAAGTCACTTGCTCATAAGCTGGCTAACTGCTTAAACAGTTAGGCCACCAAACACTTGAGAAACTCAACAGCACGCAGCAGACTACTCTGTTCCTTTGGCAGCTCTCTTCCACAGTGAGACTCAGGAACTTAGCCTTCTTCCTCCTCGCAGCTACATCAACCCCATGTGCCCCATCTCTTTCCAACAAGAAAACAAAACCTGGGATGTAAGCATGAAAACCATACTTGTTCCTTCGAAGTCACAGCATGGGGGGGGGGGGTACTCTACACTGCTTTTGCTATTACTCCATTGACCCTCACATTCTTGTGTCCAGAAACAAGAAGGGTGTTGGAACAGGCAGGTAGATGCAGTGAAGGATCTCGACCAAGGATGAGTGGGGCAAAACAAACAAACAAACAAACAAACAAACAAAACACCTAAGGACATTACTGGATCAGATAAAGGGGGTATTTATGCTAGGGTCCAGGGTCTCTGGACAAAGTGTCTATACCCATGTCTGGGACAGAGGTGTTGGAAGATACTTCATCTACATACTCAGGGGCTATAGGGCCAGGATGTGTGTGTGGGAGAAACTTTATTAAGTCAAACAGGGAGTAAAGCCTGATAACTGTCCAGTAATACATTCTTGCTAGGGATGATAGTGATGGGAGCCAGCTTTATAGCCCCAGGCTGAGAAAGAGGAGAGTGCAGACCCCTGCTTGACCTCATATTTGAAGTATCCAGGCTTGACCAGGAAGAAGGTAACCCTGGGCCATTATGGATGTGATGACTGGCCTTGGTTGTCAACTTAAGTGATTTGCAAGATGTCTTAAACTGGTAAAGCATAAGTTACAGGGGAAAGGTAGGTTGGCTTCCAGGGAGGAGGGGCATAGAGGGATGGCCTGCTGTTTATGAAGGCAGCCACTTCTAGCAGGCTGGTAGCCTGGACTAAAAAAAAGGAAAGCCACTTGCAAGTCCTATCATGAGTGCCTGCACCCCTAGCAGCAGCCACCTACTGACATCAGACTCCAGCTTCTTAGAACTTTCTCCTATTTCTCCATGAATTCAATTCTTCAAGCTCTCCAAGAAGCTGGGCTTTCAAGGACAGACTGAGATTATTGGGATTTCCTATCTTCTAGATTAAAAATCTGGTTTTTTTTTTCCTTTACTGATGTACAGATGGCCACTATAGAATGACCTATAACTTAATGTGTAAGTCAAGCTAGAAAATCCCCCCTTTCATCACATACATACACACACACACACACACACACACACACACACACACACATTCATACATATGCATGCTTGCACACTATTGGCTCTTTGCTATAAAGTACCCTGCCTAACTCAAGGTGTTGTGATTATAAAAAGATAAAGAGCTTTTTAGATATGTTCTACGGGGGTGTGTGGTGAGGTAAGGGGGAAGGGGGTGCCTCAGCAGGTCCATGCCAAGGCATCCCTTCCTCCTGAGGGACCAGCCACACGATGGGATGGTATAGTACAGAATAGAGTTTATCCATGGCATGGGGAGAGGGGTTAAGACAGAAGTAGAGGCAAAGAAAGGCAGAGAGAAGGAAAGAGTAGAGAAGTAGAGGCCAGCCATGATTATGTGGAGAGAGGGGAGGGAAAAAGGAAGAGAGAGAAGAGACCAAGAAGGAAAGAGAGAAGCAAGTGGGAAACAGGAATAGGCGAGAGAGGAGGGGGCAAGAAGCCCCTTATATAGTGGGCCAGGCCTACCTGGATCTTGCCAGGTAACTGTGGAGAGCATACCTGGCCATTGCCAGGCAACTGTGAGGCAGAGTTCAGACAGAATGCTAACATAAGGCATTTGTCAAAATGTCATTGCTGCCTACTAAGGGTGCAAAGGAGGAAGGGCACACACCTTGGAGGACGGCTTTCCAAATGTGCTACAGGAATATGCTCAGATTTAAATATGCATGGTGATATGCCCAATTTATACCACAGGTCACTGGCTGAAATATCAGCTCTGACTAGAGACAGTAAGATAGGAGAGAGAATATGAGCCAGGACCCACTTAGAGTAACCTAGGTAAGACAGGGAGTTAAACCGAGTAAGAGAAATGAAGTAGGGGTGGGAAAAGTGGGTAAAGTCAAGCAACATTGAGAAAAGAAAATCTTCATGGTGCTGTGTGTGCTAAAGTACATCCATTCCCCCTAGCTACTGTACATTTGTGGGTTTCATCTAAGCCTGTGCCTGATTGTATTTCTACATTTATATTCACAGTATAATAATACACCATAAGATAGGCAAGATGGGAGAGTGAGCTGTCTCAGAGGACATTTGAGATAAGCATGCTTAAGGCTGAGGTGAGGGGTCTTGTGCTAAGTCAGCTCTCAACAAATGCAAACAGCAGTGGACAATTAGTGTGACAACTCATGGGACATATTTTCCAGCATCTCTTGTAGTCTCATGTGACTGTGATAACTAGCCAATGGATCATTGGTAGATGTGAGATGTGCCACCTCTATTGACATAACCTACTGCCTCTGTTTGTCCAAGGTTTGGGCTTTTCTCAGGTATGGAGTTTCTCTGTACTAACTATAATATACTTCAAAGAAAATTAGGTCAACTAGTCACTCTGCTTCTTGCCCTAACCATTAAAAGCCCTCGAACGATCTAAAGGCTGTGGTGATGTTTTACTTTTTGTTTTTATTCCTTCTTCCCACCTCCTTAGACAGGCATGTCACTGATGGCAAGGTTCTCAGCTGTGTTTGAACATGGCACAGCCACACCTGAATGGCCACGGCAAGAAGCTATGTGACTGTCACTCTAGTGACTGCCATATCTATCATGACTTCAGTTGAGTTAGAAGTAACTTAGTGAGCTTCTGACTCCTTGCTTGTTTCTATTTCCATGCCCTTGTCCGCACTGATAGAGAGATACTCTGCAGAGTTAAACTAGACACATATTTTGCAAATTGTCTAAGTTAGAATTACACAATGGCCAACATAACTTGGAAAAGAATTTATTTGGCCTTCATGTCAGTGTTCATCATCACAAGAAGTGAAACTTGAGAAACAGGAACTCCAAAAGGGCAGGAACCTGGAGGCATGAGATGATGCAGAGGCCACAGAGAAGAACAGCTTACTGGCTTGCTCAGCCTGCTTTTTTATGTAACCTAGAATCAACAGGCTAGGAATATGCTACCTACTATTGCCTAGCCCCTCTCCCACCAACCACAAAGAAAAACCCCTACAGCTGGATCTATGGAGGGATTTTTCTCAATTTAGGCAACCTCCTCTCTGATGACTCTAGCTCGTACCAATCTGGCATTAAGTATACGAACTTACATGAAAGTACATCTATAATATACAGGCCAGTTCAATGGGAAAGCTTTTATAAGAGGAGGTTTTAGAAGAAATGAGAGCGAAAAAAGAAACTGCTAATAAACTTAGCTTAAGTCCACCATGACATATTCTAAAATGTACTCTCATGTCTCATAGTATAATCAGAAAATGTCCCATGCAAACAATTCAAGATTGCAGAACAGTACAGAGGGCAAAGTATGAAGTTAGAATTTAATACATGTGGATTCATACCAACTTCACCAGAGAACACCTGAGTGAATGCTGATTAAGTCAGTGTCCTCTCTGGACCTCAGCTCTCATCTGGAATACAAAGATAAATTTTATTTCTGATTTTGCCAGAAATTTTCTATGAGGCAGTTCTAGGACAGCCACTGGAAATATGTGTTTGTGTGTATATTCTTCATATATGTATATAGTTATATGTGTGTGTACATATGTATACATATACATCATATATACACACATATACATATACCTAAATGGATTTATTAGATCAGCTTACACAATACATTCTATGTAATCTAACAATTGCTAACTGCATTCTGGAGAGGCTGAGAACCTCCAAAAATGTTAAGTAGTCCACAAAACTGATGCTAGAGATATAAAAGATTCCTGGAGAGTTGCAGTTCGGCTGACTTTGGGTGTCATCAAAAGCTGGCTGTAGCAGAGGCAGCAACAGGATGGATGCAATACACTCAGACACAAAGACTAAAAGCACTCTTGTTTCATTTTTCTCAGACTTCCTTATATCTGGACCACCACAGATGGTGATGCCAGCTCTAGAGAGGGTCATTTCCCTCAGTTAATTCCTCCAGGAAATACTCGCACAGATCCGCTCAAAGGCATGTCTGTTTGCTGATTCCAGGTCTAATCAAGTTGACTGCCAGGACTAGTCAACATAGTAGGGTAAGGTAGAATGTCTTAAATGTGGATGATCACATGGGGCCAAAGCAAGAAAAATACGGTAAAGGAAACTGTTACGATGGCCTCTGTGCTCACAGGTGAATGATTTTTATCAGGAAGTGAATGGCTTCATCAGGTCTGCATCAGTAGAACACTAGAGAATAAGGCCAACATGCTACATCTTAGAAACACTGAGAAGTCACATTCTCTGCTCCAATGACCATTCAAACTGTTATACAATACCTGCCATATAGATTAAAGGCTAAGGAAGCTATGTGTCCTAATAACTTATACAGAGCATAAGGTACATATAGTCTACAAAACCAAGTCAGGAGTATTTTAATAGAGAAACCCTTGGAAGATGCTCCTTCTACAGAGTCGTGAGGCTTGAGATGGACAATGCGAAGCACGCCATAAAGCCTAAATATACGTCAGGCTAAAGGACAGACAGAAAGGGGATGTGGAAATAAGGAGAATGTGGTCACATGGCTAAGCAGGAAGAGCAGAACACAATGCAAAGAAAGACCTGTACATAAACACAATAGCCACAGCCCCACCCCCACCCTACCCCCACCCCACGCTGACCCCCATCAGTCTGCACCCCCTCTCTTTTCTCCATATGGAGATTCTATGTTATTTTTATAGTCACACACACACACACACAAAAAGCCACTTGAGACTTGAGGTGTTTGAGCAACTGTGTCTGAAGTGAAGGAATGCCCTGGAAGAGATAAATAGGTATTCTTTGGGAGGAAGAGCGTATTACAGACTCTGTGATCATCCAGGTGAGAAATGACAGCCGTCTGAGCCACCGAAACGGCAAACAAGATGAAATTACAGATGTGAAGACATCTCTGCTAGGCAGAATTTACAGGCGCTGGGGATTGTTTGCATCTTGGGACACTCGTGGAAAAGAACCTCAGAGGCAAGAGGTGCATCTTATCCAGGGGATAAATATCAGAAGGTAAATAGCAAGCTTCGGACATCAAAGGGCAAAATAAAATGGAAAATCGAGCAGAAATTCTGTCTAAAGCTGTGGAGACTAAGAGCTGACTTAGTAATATCCTTCAGTCAGAGAGGCAAGGATCCCCTGGTGACCTCAGGGAGTGTGGGCTGGGACTGTGGGGTGGGAGAAGGGGGGCGGTGAGAATCAGCCCTGGCAGGGATAGCTGCAAACCTTAGCCACTGTCTCTCAAATACTTAGCAAGAATGTTTGCCTTCACACAATATAAACTGCCCTTGATAGGGCAGATGTCCAGGCCCTGTTCTAGCTGACAGTCCCGTCGGGTAAGGTTATGATTTGATTAAGTAGTCTAAAAACTAGTTTATATGAATTGGAGCCTGTTAGACTTTAGAGTCAGATGCCCTTAAGCTGTTCTGTTTCTTGTCAAAAGTTCACAGAGCCATTCTCTGATCATTTATAATTGGGGGCTAAAATAAAAAGATTGGTTATCATTTAACTGAAGGAGAAAAGGAAAAAGTCAGCCATATATTAAGTGTTTACCATCCCTGGAACTAACTGGACATTCTTCCCTTTTTCTCAAGTTTAAAGGATCCATCCCATATACAGTTACAAAACCCAGACTCTATTGTAGATGCTCACAAGTGCTGTCTGACTGGAGCCAGATATAGCTGTCACCTGGGAGGCTCTGCTAGTACATGACAAATACAGAGGGGGACACTCTCAGCCAGCCATTGAACTCAGCACAGGGTCCCCAATGGGGGAGCTAGAGAAAGGACCTAAGGAGCTGAAGGGGTTTCCAGCGCCATAGGAGGAACAACAATATGAGTCACCCAGTACTCCCAGATCTCCCAGGGACAAAACCATCAACCAAAGAGTACACATGGAGTTACCCATGGCTCCAGACACATAGGCAGCAGAGGATGGCCTTGTTAGACACCAAGGGAGGAGAGGTCCTTGGTCCTGGAAAGACCAAGTGTAGAGGAATACCAGAATAGGGAAGCAGGGAAGATTGGGGAAGGGGAGATGGCTTATGGGATTTTCGGGGGAGGGGGGCAACCAGGAAAGAGGACATTTGAAATGTAAATAAAGAATATATCTAATAAAAAAAGAAAATTATGGGAACACAATGAATTAGAAATTCATTGTGCAGCAAAAATTTGAGAACATAAATTAGAGAATTTAACTTGTCAGTTGAGGATTTGTATGTGTGTGTGTGTGTGTGTGTGTGTGTGTGTATAAAAAAAACATTTTTGTGTGGATGTATGTACTACAGAAATGTGTATCTAAACTCAGAGGAAGTTTGATTAACATTAAAATTCTTATTAGAGCAGAAAGGTAAAGTTACTCTTAGCTTCGTGCCAGGGGTCAGCTGATCTGCAAATGGCTATGCCACAGACAGAACAGGCCCCTGACACCACCTCTATGGGGCAGAGACTGGAGGGATTGGGATGAGGGAAAGGGAGTTTCCCTTTCATGTAAGTGACTTCTGCCCCTAACTGACCCAGCCATCAGCTTAGCCATACCACCAACCTCATTTGACTTATTGACCACTCTTCCTCACCAAAATGGCACAATTACTTCCATATTAGAGACAAGTCATTCATGAAATTCTTAGGCAAATGGATGGAGCTAGAGAACATCATACTAAGTGAGGTAACCCAGACTCAAAAGGTGAATCATGGTATGCACTCACTAATAAGTGGATATTAACCTAGAAAACTGGAATACCCAAAACATAATCCACACATCAAATGAGGTACAAGAAGAAAGGAGGAGTGGCCCCTTGTTCTCTGGAAAGACTCAGTGAAGCAGTATTCGGCAGAACCAGAACGGGGAAGTGGGAAGGGGTGGGTGGGAGGACAGGGGGAGAGAAGGGGGCTTATGGGGCTTTCGGGGAGTGGGGGGCTAGAAAAGGGGAAATCATTTGAAATGTAAATAAAAAATATATCCAAAAAAAAAAAAAGAGAGACAAATCTAACCACATACCTTTCCCCTTACTGGCTGATCATCTGAGTGATACACATGCTCTTCTTTCTTGGGCTAGAAACTATTTGGCTGAGTTATAATTGCTATTTAAAGTTAACATTTTATGTAACAAATTCTACCAACAGAGGATGTTTATCTTGGAATTCTAATCCTAATTGATCTATTCTTTGCTACCATGTCAAAATGGCATTAAACGAGTTGAAAAAAATCCTCTGAAGTGTTTCTTTAAGAGGAAAAAGGAAGGCTCCTGGCCACAGGGAGATACTGTGAGAATGACATTTTGGAAGCTATTTGCTACATCATAAACACAGTCCACATATTTAGCCCTAACTACAGCTCTGGACAAAGACCAGAGAGGGCATTTCCCAGAGAAGAGGCTTCGGGGAACCCACAGGCCAGGCATGTTTACATTAGGAAATTATAAGCAGATGAGTTTGTTTATCCTCATTTGTAAAACTCATCCTAGCTGAGATACAAAAGCACATTAGGAATCTGCAGGGCTCCCTAAGTTGTGGGCTGTGTTGCCTGGGTACCAAAACAAAAGGCAGGTTTGGTGACTGTAAACAATCAACTAAATCTAATGTTTGACATCACATAAAACGATACAGTAGCCTGTGTTCCAACAAAGCCAGAAGTTGCCAAATTTTCTTTTTCTTCCTTCCTTCCTTCTTTCCTTCCTTTCTCTTTCTCTCTCTTTCTTTCTTCCTTTCTTCCTTCTTTCCCTTTTTCTTTGTTTCATTTTATTCTCTTCTTTCTTTTTTAAAAACTTATTCCGGTACTATACAAATAATATTCGGGGTCTAAAATTTAATTGCAATCGTGTGTGTGTGTGTGTGTGTGTGTGTGTGTGTGTGTGTTCAACAGAAAGAAGAGTTTCTTTTGTTACTACAAGGGGCAGCGGGTAGTAACAGTAGTTCTAGTTGCCTTTCTACACTTTTGTGGGCTGTGGACTTTGGGGTCTTTTCTTTTTGTACTGCTGAGAATTCAATTCATGGTTGCAAAGCAGAACTGGCTGCAACCATTTGAGCACACTAGAAATGTCTTCAAGGCTACTTGGTATCTTTTTTTCCAGAATCTGTTTAGACACAAGGGACTAGATTTTGTTCCTCAGCAACCAAGACCAATTGTGCTCCATGGACTGGTGGAGGTGCAGTTGAGCATCAGTCAGGACCCCGTGGGCTGATGGAGGTGCAGTTGAGCATCAATCAGGAGCCATGGACTGATAGAAGTGCAGTTGACCATCAGTCAGGATCTGTGGGCTGATGGAGGTGCAGTTGAGCATCAATCAGGAGCCATGGACTGATAGAAGTGCAGTTGACCATCAGTCAGGACCTGTGGGCTGATGGAGGTGCAGTTGAGCATCAGTCAGGAGCCATGGACTGGTGGAGGTGCAGTTGAGCATCAGTTAGGAACCATGGACTGATAGAAGTGCTGTTGACCATCAGTGAGGACCTGTGGGCTGATGGAGGTGCAGTTGAGCAGCAGTCAGGACCCTTCGACTGGTAGAGGCAGAGTCCTGAGAATGAGGAACATTGCAGCGATGCCCCTACAGCCTGCTCACTGTGCAGCTACATGCACCCCACTGGGAAGTGATTCCACTCTCAGCTAGTATGGAAAGAAGGCTTGGGTGGGTGGGTACAGTAGACAGTACTAACTCAAGAAAGGCTGGAATCTATATTCTAACACCTACAGTAAAGAAATGGAATCCCTATATATAAAGCAAATATTCAAAACACCATGACCAACTAAAATACAGCAGGTGTCGCCACAACAGTAGGAAGAATTTCTTCTGTTTTACCTGTTTATAGGGGTAAATACAAGAGGGAATCCACTAGTTATGACCGACTAATAACCAGGGCATGAACTCTAAATTCAAATAAATGTGTCTGTCAGTAGTAATCATCTGTTCAAGGCAGATATGAGGGTTAGCATGCATGTGGTTTTACAGCACTGTTAAATAGTCAGCTTTAAAAATGGAAAAAGCCTTACACAGCTAGCATAACATTTCATTTTGGTGACATCACACAGGACTTTATACCAGATATAGCAAAAGCCTTCCTCAACCAAATATATTATATTTCATAAAATATAGCTCTATTTATATGACCCCCTTTTCTCTATGCTCCCTCAAAAGCTTCTTAAAACTACTCTGAAACAAACCAGGCTATAAACAAGAAGAAAACACATTCTATACATTTATGTTCATGAGTTTTGTAGATCAAACTGCTGCGAATTAACTACAGCTGAGTCTCCTCTGAGTGCCCCAACGAAAACATTCAGGAATTAAGACACAGCTGCATTAAACTCCAAGCCATCTATAGGCTAAGCCATCTATAGGAGGATTAGGACAACACTAGACAAACTCCTCTTAGTGTCAGGAATAAGAAATGTACATCAACTCTCCACCACTACTCAATGTTATGGTGGGGGTTGAATGCTTGGGAAACTAGGCAAAACACAGGTGACTGTAAAAAAGAGCAATAAAATAGCCAGTGTGACAGTGCACACCTTTGAGCCCAATGCTTAGAAGGTGGGGGCAGCAGATCTCTGAGTGTTCCAGGTCAGCCTGATCTACAAACTGAGTTCTAGGCCTGCTATGACCACATACTGAAATCTTGTGTCAAGGAAATTAAAAAAAAAAAAAAAAGAAAGAACCATCATATCTATCATAATGGTATAATTATATTATATCCAGAAACACAAGAAAAGAAAAATTTTGTAAATATGATAATTGAGGAACATGACCACATATATGAGTAATAAAGTAATGGTTTGACCAAAGAACTGAGAGATGCCATGCGGGTGGAGAGTGTTATTCATATAGAAACAAAAATAATGAGAATAGCAATCATAAATTAAATACATTAATGGTAAGTACATAAAATATATAAAGAAAATATAAAGCCCCTGGGGATACAGGAAAGATGGCTTAAAAATTAGATATTTCTCTTTGTGAAAATTATTCATGAACAAGCAAAAATCATATCATTGCCTTAGTAATATAGATGTCAAATTCCCTTGAATCAACTCACATTTAGAATGATCCCAAGGGAAGATTTACCAGGATATCTTATCTCTAAATATGTATTCTAAGACATTCACATGCAAAATATCCTGAGAAATTTCTGTAGTTATGAAAAATGGTAGGGTGTAATTCTGCTGAAATAAAAAGAGAAAACTTGTTAAAATGAGTTGATTCAAAACAGTGGAATCCTAAACATTATAAAAGAATTAATAAATAAATATGATTTTATTTTTAGGAACAAAATATAGAAATACAAATAAATATTTCCCTGTTTCTTATAGGAGGAAGATGTACAAAATTAAAATAAGGAGAATGCAGCCTATACCCATGCAATATTTTAATGTTCTACAAACTCATTAGGTAGAGTCTCATGATAACCATTTGAGGACCTTGATGAAGTAAGATAATTCTTGGGAAGTGAAAATCACTGATATTGTATCTAGAAATAGAAAAGTTGAAGTTACCAATGGCAAAGAAAAAGACAAACAGCTCCCAACAATTACCTCTTCTAAGTCTCTATGCTATGATTAATTTCCAATGAACTTCTTTCAGACCATGTGATGGTGGGTGAGCATTATGAATTCCTACACCTCATCTGTTATAGATCAAATGATGGTCATCAACTCTATCATAAAACTACAACACCCTAAGCTAAATCCTAAGTTTGATCTAGAATCTGAATATGAAAAATAATATACTACAAAGCAATTTGTTTCAAGTATAGTAAAGAGAAACAACAGAGGAAAAAACTCGATGTGTATTTATAATTGTTTCTATATTAAAAGATAAATGCTTAGGAAATCTACTAACACATTGTGCAAGTGAGTGAAATATGAAATGATGTGGCCTTAATTTCTCTTAGGCATTCTAAATTGAATAGTTAAACATCAACATTCATTCCTGGTTTTTAAAAGAAAATAGGTAACTAGAAATCATATTATTACCTTATGATCACAGAATAAATAAATAAATAAACAAACAAATGGGCAACATTAGATATATGTGTAAACCATCAGGGGTATAGAATGAAAAGGCAGTGGTGAGGATCCTTGCCTAGATGGCTTTTTCAGCATGTTCTGCAGACCTTGGTCCACTCAAAGAAAAGAGTAACAGAAGTAAGTGGATGATTTCATGTAAGGATATAACATCACAGCTGCTTATAAATTATGTGAGTAGATAATTATAAGGTTTCAGGAAAACCAACAAGATCAGGTTAAGAGCAAAAATGGATTTTCTTTGTAACAGTGAAGATGAAATACTGTATATGTATAGACTGCCTCCACACATAAGTAATATATAACTAACATATAATGTATAATGATGTGCCTAATATATAAGGCACAGCATCAATGCCTTAACTATACATATATATACAAGACCTATGTGAAGAGAACTATAGAACATCTTATCGTAAGAACAGTTTTCTAAGTATGAAAACTAAAAGCAAAAGCAAAGCAAAACAACAGGAAGAAGGATGAGTATTGTCACTGTTCTTGGTTCAATAACGGCCCTTATAAACAAAACTATATAATAAGGGGAAGGAAGATCATGATTTACTGTCTGAAATTTTGGTATGTAAATATGTTTTAAAAATTCCATTTTTATGTCTCTCTTTTTAAAAATTAATTTATTTATTTACATCCCAAATAGTGTCCCCTCCCAATCCCTCCTCCCAGTGTTTTTCTCCCTATCGCCCCTCCCCTTCCCCTCTGAGAGGGAACTTCCATCCACCCCATCAGGTATCCCCCTTCTCTGGGACATCAAGTCTCTGCAGGATTAGGCACATCCTCTCCCACTAAGACTACACAAGGCATTCTCTGCTATATATGGGCCAGGAACCTCAGGCTACCCCCTGTATGCTCTTTGGTTGGTGGCTTCATCTCTGGGAGGTCCTAGAGGTCCACGTTAGTTGGCACTGTTGGTCTTCCTATGGGGTTGCCTTCCCCTTCAGTTCTTTCAATCCTTCCTCTGACTCTTCCATAGGGATTCCCAATAATTTCCTAAACAGAATATCAATGGCTCAGGCTCTAAGACAAACAATTGCTAAATAGTACCTCTTGAAACTAAAAAGCTTCTGTAAGGCAAAGGACCTTGTCAATAGGGCAAAATGGCAACCTACAGAGTGGGAAAAGATCTTCACTAACCTACATTCATCAAAGGGTTAAATCCAAAATATTTAAAGAACTCAAGAAGTTAGACTCCAAAAAAGCCAATAATAACCCAATTTAAAAATGAAGTACAGAGTTAAACAGAAAATTCTCAGCAAAGGATTTTTGAATGGCCAAGAAGCACTTAAACATCCCTAAGTCATCAGGTAGATGCAAATCAAACCAACCCTGAGATTCCACCTCACACACGAATCAGAATGGCGAAAATAAAATCTTGGTTAACAGCAGATGCTGGGAAAGAGGTGGAGAAAGAGGAACACTGCTCCATTGCTGGTGGGATTGCAAAATGATACAACCACTCTGGAAATCAATCTGTCAGTTCTTTGGGAAAATGTTAAAACTTTAACATGCAAGTAAAATTATAGGCAGTTGGGTGTGATGGTCACTCCTATAAAACCAGCACTAGGGAAGCTGAGGCAGTAGAATATATTTAACAATGATATGGACTGTAGAAGCAAGCTCAAGGCCAGCCTGGATGACATAGTGAGGCTGTGTCTCAAAATGAACAAAAATACCATTAAACAAAATTGACATATAACAGCACAAAGAGAAATACTTGTAACGTAATAGTTCATTGATAGCTTCACAGCAAGGGTCCTTATAAACCACAAGACAAATAACCTGAGAGGAAAATGGGCTTAGGACAAGGGGGGGAAAGCATGCAAGAAAAAGACCAACACAATTAAAACAACGACTCTTAAATGTCTATAATAAAATAATATGATTAAGAAAAATCTTGACATTAAATAGGAACTCTAACAAAAGTTTACAATAACTTTATTGAAAGAAACTAAAAACTTGAATTGAGTCTTGAAATAGAAGCCATGACGAGTCATTTTTCTATTAATTGTGCTTACTGGGAAGATACTGTTTTAATATTTTCAACAATCATGTCTGTCTGTGCAAAGAGAAAATAGATGGCTGATAATATAAAGGATCTATGATGGCAAGTTGGTGTGATACAGTGATCCCCGTGGAATTCATGACCTGTCCGGGAGGTATTGGGATGGAGATAGCATGAGAAGCAGATGAACGAGATGGCTAGTAACTTGTCACAGTGGGACAAGAGCAAATGACATGGCAGACAGTTCACACCCTGAAAGCACAGGAAACATTCAGCTTGGTATCCACCAGTATAGTCTCAAACAACAAATAACAAAATCTGGACATTGAACTATTGCTCATAACAAGAGAAATTACTAGCAACAAGAAATGAAGCCCAGGCTGGAGCTGGAGCTCTGTGGTAGAGTTGTAACTTGGAAGGAACAGCCCTTGGGCTTGATCTTACATATGGCAAAATAAAGACAAATTAAAAGAAATAGAACCTCATTGCTGAGTAAGTATAGGACACAGGCAATGACATCCCAGGGGGAGGCCAGGATTAAATTGTAAAAATCAGGTCGGCATAGATTTTAATGCAATGTTTAAAATAATTGCTACAATTAAGAGTTCAGTTGCTCTTCCAGAGGTCCTGAGTTCAATTCCCAGCAACCACATGGTGGCTCACAACCACATCAATGGGAAATGGGATCCAATACCCTCTTCTGGTGTGTTTGAAGACAACTATAATGTACTTAATGTGTGTGTATATATATATATATATATATATATATATATATATATATATATACATATATATACACATACACATATATACATATATATATGTATGTGTGTGTGTGTGTTCATTAAAAAATAAAATAAAAGAGTTAGATTGTTCCCCAAATGCTATGTGTTAAAGGTCTGGTCCCAGGATGTTGTTGTTGGGAGGTAGTAAAACTTTGTGATGAGATTTCTAGAGGTATTTAGGTAACTGGGAGCTGCCTTTGAAGGGAACCGTGGGACTCTGTGGTCTCCCTTTCTTCTGTTTCCAAATCAAGAAGTGAGTGATTTCCTCCCCTGTTGTACATTCATACTGGCATGTGTCTGCCACTGGACTAAAAGCAATAGGACCAAATGAACATGAACCAGGCTCTCCAAAACTGTGATGCGCAATAAACCTTTCTTCTCTGTAAGCTCGTTGTCTCTGGTACTTTGTTACAGTAACAGAAACCTTACTAATATGGTAATGTTTTTGTTGTCCCTATTTGTTATTAGTGTGGGAGCAGTGTGGGAGAAATGGTACGTGGGGGGGGGGGGCAGTTAAAGAACATTTTTCTGGACTTGGTCCTTTCTGTGTTTCCTTACATGGGTACTGTAAATAGAACTCAGGGCAGCAAGTACTTTTACCCACAAAGCCACCTCTCTAGTCTATAGTAATCTTTTCTGTGCACTCATGTATAATTTCTTGGCTACAGCTCCACCTTCTTCATCTGTTATCTTTGACCCATCTATATGGTCAAGTTCCATTAGCAACATCTGGTCCCACAGGCTGGGAAATAGGGTTTTGGGAATGAGAGGGGTGATGTTAAAAAGTCCTAGTGCTAGATCTCATTCTCAGAATTCTGATTTGGTTTGCCTGGGCATGTACTCTTAGCATTTAACAATTCTCAAGTCCCTCCCCGAGGCCATTCTAAATTGCCTAGATTTTAGAACCTCAGCCCTAGATCTCACTACCTTCTTTCTTTGCTGTGTAACAATTTTCAGACTATAAGAGTTATGTGCTTGTTCATTTATTATTGACTGCTAACCATAAAAGTTGGGTTTATGGATCACAAAAGGTATTTAACAAATGAATATATAATAGGAAGGAAAATCTATGTGAGAATTATATGTTGAAAACATTAAGAATGGAGCCAAGACAAAGCTGCTTCAAGAATCATATGCTTGTGAATCCTCTGGAGTCTTATTTAAATGTAGACTCAGCTTTAGTTTGTCTCAGAAGGAAGCTACTAGAGACACTCCACTCCTAACAAGCTACCAAGGAGGGATGGCAAGGGCCTCATGCAACACTTGCCAGAGCCTTCTTCAAAGAAGAATCACTTGGGGCTTCTAACTGAAAGAACGCATGCTAGGTTCCCACTTCAAAATTATGAGAATAGAATTTCTACAGAGGGGGGTGGGAAGTAGTCTACATACACAGAAAGCATCAATAAGCTGGCATTTGATGAGAATCTATTTATAATAGTGATTTCCCTGTTATGGGCTGTTACCATGATCCTAATGAGTGACTCTACCTCTGAGGACC
The DNA here is from genome assembly GCF_947179515.1 of Apodemus sylvaticus. Lineage (NCBI taxonomy): Eukaryota > Metazoa > Chordata > Mammalia > Rodentia > Muridae > Apodemus > Apodemus sylvaticus. Next base: position 34,380,264 of record NC_067490.1, on the reverse strand, counting down.
ACATTCTATTTGTCAGATATAATGAAGCCATCTTGCTTCCTGGTTCCAGGAACTTGGAATGACTTTTTCTGTCTTTTCACCTAAAGACAGTGTTTGTCTCTGGTGGCAAGATGTGTTTCTTGGAGAGAGCATAAAAGAAATCTGTTGTTTTTTTTTTTTTAATCTGCTCTGCCAGACTGCATTTCAATGGGCAAATTGATGTCATCAATATTGACAGTTATTATCGAAAGTTATGTAATGGTTTCTGTGATTTTGTTGTGTTTAGTGATTACTTTGTCCTCCATCAATTCCTGTCTTAGTGCCATTTTCTTTTCATTCTATAGGCTCTGGGGTGTGTGTTTTTTTCCTCATCAATTAAAAGTGTTACCCCCAGTGTTCTCTGTGGGGCTAGCATAGTGTCATAATTTCTCTAGCCTGCTTTTTTTTCCATGATGTTTCTCTTTCACCTTCCATTATGACAGATAGTTTTTTCTGGGTATAATAGGATATGCAGGAAGTTGTGATTTTAAGAATGTGAAACTCACCATTTGAAGCCCTGTCTAGCTTTTAAGGTTTTAATTGAAAAGTCAGCAGTTATTCTGCAGATCTTACCTCTATGTGTGACTTAGTCCTTCTCTCTTACAGTGTTTAATACACTTTGTTCTAGACAATCAGAGCCATATTGGGGCAGTCATGAACATGGTTTGAGTTTGACATTGGTCAAGGACAATCCCTGGCTTCGGGCAGGAATATGCCCTTAGGACATAATAGGGAAGTAGGTTAAAGCAGGAATTGTTATCCTTGGGTGGAGTGCTAAGAGTGTACTTGACTATGGTCAAGGTTAACTTCTCCCAGATAGCCAGGATCCTGCTCCACCTAGGGTGGAGTGCTTAAAGTAAAGGTTAAGTTCATTGTTCCTCTAGGTCTAGGAATTCCTGAATTAAGCAGGTGACCCACCCAGCTGCCAGAGCAATCAAGACGAGGACCTCCAAGAGAAGCTAGACAACTTCCACTGGAACTCAGCCTGGAGTCTGGGGGGAAGGGTTTGCCCAAACTGTTAAAAGGTTTGGCGCCATTAAAGTTTCCGGCTTTGATCAGTGAATATTGTCTTGGCCCTTCTTCTTTTCGCCCCTTCCCTATCCATCCCTCAGGTTCTGTTCCAGCAACCCAGTTCATAATAGCTGCAGGCAGCTATGGAATCCAACAAATCAGTGGGATTTTTTTTATTTTTTGTTTTTTTTTTTTTGGATTTGTTTTTGTTTTTTGGTTTTGTTTTTTGGTTTTTGTTTTTTTTTTTTTTGGTTTTTTTGTTTTTGTTTTGTTTTGTTTTGTTTTGTTTTGTTTTTTTGTTTGTTTTTTTGTTTGTTTGTTTTTTTGAGACAGGGTTTCTCTGTATAGCCCTGGCTGTCCTGGAACTCACTCTGTAGTCCAGGCTGGCCTTGAACTCAGAAATTTGCCTGCCTCTGCCTCCCAGAGTGCTGGGATTACAGGCGTGCGCCACCACCACCCGGCTGACAATCAGTGTTTTAACTATAATATAAAATGGGGAATTTATTTTCTGGTCCTACCTGTTGGTGTTCTTTGAGCCTCTTATATATAGATGGTGTCTTAGTCAGGGTTTCTATTCCTGCACAAATAGAAGCAACTGCTATTCATCATCAAAGGAAGTAAGGACTGGAACTCAAACAGGCCAGGAAGCAGGAGCTGATGCAGAGTACATTGAGGGATGTTTCTTACTGGCTTGCTTCCCTTGGCTTGCTCAGCCTGCTCTTATAGAACACAAGACAACCAACTCAGAGATGGTATCACCCACAAGGGGCCCTCCCCCCTTGATCACTAATTGAGAAAATGCCCCACAGCTGGATCTCATGGAGGCATTTCCCAACTGAAGCTCCTTTCTTTGTGATAACTCCAGTCTGTGTCAAGTTGACACACAAAACCAGCCAATACAGATGGGCTCTCTTTTCTCTAGATTTGGAGATTTTTTTTTCTTCTACGATTTTATTAAAAAACATTTTCTGTGTCTTTTGCATGAAATTCTCCTCATTCTTCTATGCCTACAATTTATACATTTTTGCCATTTCTTGCCTATTGTGTTTCAAACTTTTACCCCATTTCAGTTAAGATGTCTTCAGTATTTCAATATCTTTGTTGAATTTTATTTTCATATCCTGAATTGACTGCTGCACTATTTCATTCAGCTGTTTGCTTATGTTTTTTTACAAAATATTTGTGTTCTTTTTGAAGTTTTTAACCTCTCTCTCTCTCTCTCTCTCTCTCTCTCTCTCTCTCTCTCTCTCTCTCTGTTCTGAATTTTCACCTAAGTCATTTTCATGGTGGTCATAACTACGGGATTAGAAATTTTTGGAGGAGACAAAATGTCTTTGTTTTCTACCTTTTACTTATGATTTTGCTGTAAGAGTTGCCCATCTGGAGTTAAATTGTTGACCAAGATTTTGTTGATGTTTTTTTAATTTGGGTGGCCTGTCTTCTTTCAGTAGAGGTGTTTCATGGTGCGTAGAAAGACTGGGTTGTGGTGCAATTATGGCTATGGTTTTTTTTCTTGTTAGACTGGTATTCCAGATACTAGACTCTATTTCCAGTTTGCTTCTGTTGGTTCAGCAAAATTTGTAGCAACGGTCACTGTATTAGTCAGGGTTCTTGAGAGAAATGGAACTGATAAATGTATATGGAGTTTTACAGTCTATGGTACAGCTAGTCCAACAATAGCTGCCTACCAACAGAAAGTCCAAGAATCCAGATGACAAGGCTTCATCACTATATGTTGAAATATCAAAGAAGTAGGCTCTAATGTCAATGAGAGAATGGATTTGACATTCAGAGTGAGAGTAAGTCAAGGGCAAATATTCCTTTCTTCCATATCTTTCATATAGCTTACCACTAGCTATAGCCTAGATTAAAGGTGAGTCTTGCCACCTCAAAAGATCCAGATTATGTCAGCAGGCAGAAGACAGCCGAGTCTGGCATGTAGATGCCTCTATGACAAGTATGTATGTGGTGAAGAGATGGGAGAGAGAGAAGTAGAGCAGTTTATATACTATGAAGAAAGTTAGAACTGGAGATAAGATATAAATGAGAAACAGCTTGATGTGAATACCCTGTGCTTCCCTCTGAGTCTGTGACCATGCAGCAGCAGGAGTCTGTGTTGATGTCTTTGAATCATGTTAACAGCATAGACCATGCAGATTTCTGTAATCTGGACTTTATCCTGGGGTCATGTTAGTGACTGAAGGCTAAGTTGAGCTGGCCAGGCCTCTCACTGGCCACTGCACTATGGTTCTGACAGTTATGTGGACATGGAAGGGATGGCCCCACCCCTCAGCTCAGGGTGCTGGAAAGTTGGCCTGATTGTGTGAGTGCAGGGAAGCTGACTCAGGAGAGATGGCTGTGACCCTTGCCTGCACAGCATGGGCAAGCTGGCTCCAGTGGCTAAGGATCAGGAGAACTGGTGGGCTGGCATGAAGAGAGCCTTATTGGGATGCCATGCCACCAGGCAGGAACTTGACATGGACCAAGGTGAAGTTCCTCTCCCAGCCTTTGTGCGGGAACTCCTGTGTTAGTCATAATCCCCTCCACCTAGGGTAGAGTGCTCAGGCTCAGACCAAGGTGAAGCCCACTGTTCTTCTAGGACCTGCAATTTCCTGAGAGATACGAACCAAACTGATTCTGCAGAGTGTTTCCAGCCTTTGGGGGAAGGGTTTTCCCCCACCTATATATTTAGAGTCCTCCATTAAACCTTGGGACCTTGAACAGCAACTGTTGTCTTGGTCTCAATCTCTTTTCTCTGCCTTCCTATATATCCCCAGCTTCCCTTCCAGGTAACCCATTCGATGTAACTGCAGGAAGTTATACTGACCAACTCAATTGTCACCCAGGCCAAGATCCAGAGTTTGAGTTGGTCCACCTCAATATCTACCCCACCTCTGAGCTGCAGGATCATGTGAAGAGGCCTGCCTGCAGACGTAGAGTTGCAGAATCTTCATGGCTCAGGGCAACAGCAGGATACCCAAGAGGAGACCCCATGAAGATCCAGTATTGATGGTATAGTAGAAGCCAGAGGCCTTGCACCAGACCATGATTTATTGCAATAATCATTTGCAAGTAAAGCTATTTGGGCAAAGAGGTATATTGTATGGCACAACGCAACACACTGCAGCTTCCGTGAAGAGATGTTTGGGTGGGTGGGGGAAAGTTGTGGAGGGTTGCAGGGGTGGCAGGCAGATATGTGGAGGGACTAGGAGATGAGTGGGATTTGGGTGCAGAATATGAAATTCAAAAAGAAAAAAAAGTGTTTTGGAAAAGAGGTCTGGATTTAAGATGAGAAAACCACTTCAAATAATTTAATGAAGAAAAAGCCCTCACAGCTATGCCCAGCCACTTGGGTTTTAGTTCATTTCAGATGTAGTCAAGGTGACATCCAAAAATAGCCATTACAGTCACTATCCAACAGCTAACTTACTCATAATAGAGTAGCAAGTGAGTGCAAAATAAATGCTTCATAAGTACCAATTGTTTTAGGGAGCAAAGGGACCCTGAGAGTATTGTGTACACTAATATGGTAGATACTGTGGGTTACAGGAAAAAGGAAAAGAGTAGAAGAAAGTAAACAATCATGGTGGACTCATGGTTTGTATTAGGTTGTGAGATGGGAAGCAGAGGAGAGGGACAGAGATCGGAGTGGGGGTAAGAGAGGCAAAGGAGAATACGGCTAGGAGATTTCCAAATGGTTAATGATAGACTAAAAGGAGGGAGGTAACATTATGTACTAGATATTATAAACTGGGTCAGCCTCTGGGCTTTGGGAGATGCAATGTAAAAGCAGAGGGCACAGTAAAAGAGGAAAGAACGGGAGAATGTGCAGAACTATAACAGGGCAGACAAGAGGAGACAGGACTCTGCTGCACTGAACTGGGTAAGATGATGAACTCACTCCCCAGATGTTGATTAGTCTCTCAGTGGAGTCATGCTGCTGTCTTCCTCCTGCTGGTCCAGACTAGACTCCATGTTGAATCTTACCAATCCTGTTCGCTCATGGGTCCCAGCTCAGTTTCTGTGTGGCGTTTTCTCGGGGAGCCACTTGGCTCTGTTCTATTATCAGGGAATAGCTGAGTCAAACTCTGCTAATGGCAGGTTCCTTGATCCCACAGAACCAGCCCCAGAGGTGGCTCTCCAGTGCCTAAAGCACTGTTCAGAGCTTGTGTTTAGCTTCAGGAGTTTGGTGTTCCAGGATGAGGTGCTGATGGTGGGCCTGGCAGCATTCACTGGAGACCTCCCTATAAAATCCTTAGTTCAGCTTTTGTAGATCCTGGGAGAGATCTTTTAATTCCATTTGCAGTCTACTACCGGATTCTGCCAGATATCTGCAGCTGTAGCAGTCACCACAGTGGTTGAATACTTACTGAGTAAACCACATAACAGAACCTTCATTGGGAAGCACCATTGTCCCTTTCCATGACGGGCCCTTGCTCCCTTCCTCTGCAAGTCTGTGTGTCCATATCACCAAGACAGAGGTGATTAAAGCTAATATCCTGAATAGGATTGCCCGGACTCCGGAACAGATAAAGAATGACTTGGGTCCATTTTAGAATCGCAGAGAGGTACGGAGGGTGAGGGTAGGGGTGTAGAGGACTGTCCAAAGAGGAAGCAGAACAGAAGTAAAGGTATCCCATGTACATTTGTGCCTGCAGAAGAAAGGGCTAACCTGGAGGAAGCTTTACACATTGCTAACAATGACATTCTTGAGCAGGGGAAGGTGATGGCACTAGGGTGCCTTTGGGTAATTCTTTTCTTTGAAGATAACATGGCTTTATTTGGTCAAAGTTTAAAAGGAGATGCTGTTGATGCCACAAGCCTCTCCAATTACCAATGCTTAACTTGAAAATGATGTAGCATCTTTGTAAAATCATTTTAGATCTATAGGTATCTTAGGAATTCTTCAAAACATGTACCTCTCGACTAAATAGCAGGTTAATTCCCAAAATTGTGGCCTTCATTATTAATGCCAAGCAGACGGCTACAAGAAGCAGCACTGCCCTGAGCACAGAGCGTCTCTACTAGCACTTCTGTTCTGGTTTCTCAAGTCCCCACTCACCATCAGCATCTCCAAAATACCTCCCACCCTTCAGAAGCCATTCTGAAGAAAAAGCTGGCCTTCCCAAGCCCCGGGGACACCCTCACCCTCAGAAACCAGACAGAGTAGAAACACCCTACAACTTCCTTAGTACCCCATCCCTAGCTGAGGAACTACAGGCAACCCGACAATCAGTGACTGCTAAAGAGGATTAATCTGCTTCAGTCAAGCACTGATAGGTTATCCAGTCCCTAGGGATCAACCCTGAACACATGTACATATGGGCACACTAAATAGACTCAGTAGATAGAATATGTACATGACGTATATGTAGATGTAGATGCAGGTGTATATATAGATGTAGATGTATATATGTAAAATATATGGCATATATTTAGTCATCGATTTGAGAGGGAGATGTGGGTGAGAGCATGAGAGGAGTTGGAAGAGAGTAGTAAGCATTTTGCTTTCTATTTTATTTTATTTTATTTTATTTTATATTACGTATTCACTTTCCATCCCATTCACAGCCTCTACCTCCTCTCTCTCGTCCCATTATAAATCCCTCATTACTCCCTCCCCTTCTCCTCAGAGAAGAGGAAACCACCTGGGATACCACCCTACCCTAGGATATCAAGTCGCAGTAGGACTAAGATCATCCTCATCCACTAAGGCCCAACCAGGCAAGCCAGATAGGGGAAGGAGATCCGATGCCAGGAACCAGAGTCAGACACAACCCCCACTTCAACTCTTAGGGGACCCTCATGAAGACAAAGCTTCACATCTGCTCCAAATTAAAAACCCAGTTATGGTGTGTGAAAATGTTTTCGTTTCAATCCCAGGTGTGGGATATGGGGCTGCTTCAGATTGTCCACAGCTGTTAACTATGATTGTGTTGCGCTCTAGTGGTGCGTGATTTTTGACAACTGCATATAGTTTAATTTGGAAGGACTCTGGAGAGGGTATAAATGTGAGAGCCCTGAGAGGGCCTGTGGTGATAGTTCCTCACTGCTGCTGCTGCTTTGTCTTTAATCTATCTATCTATCTATCTATCTATCCACCTATCTACATCCCAAATACTGTCCCTTCCAGTTCCCCACTCAAAGAGTTACTCCCTCCACCCCCATCTAGTTTCCTCCCCTTCACCTCTGAGAAGGCAGCCCCCATATCCCTCTACCCTGGTGCATCAAGTCTCTGTAGGATTAGACGTATCCTCTCGCACTGTGGTCAGAAATGACAGCCCTCTGTTAAATATGCATCAGGGCCTTGGACCAGGGAATGTATGTTCTTTGGTTGGTGGTACAGTCTCTGGGAACTCCCAGGGCTCCAGGTTAGTTGATACTGCTGGTCTTCCAGTGAGGTTGCCATCTCCTTGAGAGCCTTCAACCCTTTCCCTAACTCTTCCATAGGGAACTCTGGCCTCAGTTCAATATTTATCTGTAGGTATCTGCATCTGCCTTAGTCAGCTACTGGGTAGATCCTCTCAGAGGGCTGCCCTGTTAGGCTCCTGTCTACAAGCACAAAGTGGTAATGGAAAATAGAGGAAGGGAGGGACCTGGGCAGAAGACGGGAGGGCGAGGGGATTAGGAGGCAGGATCAGTCATTGGGAGAGACAGGAAGCAGTCCCAGAGGGTCAGTAGAATAAATGGAAATATGCAGCTGGTGAGGCATGAGGTGGGATTGAGGGCTTCTTTAGAAAGTCTCAGAGACCTAGGATGAGGGAGGCTCCCAGGGGTTAATGCAGGTAAACTTAGCACAAATGCCCAACAGTGGAGATATGGAACCTGAAGAGACCACCTCCAGTAGCCAGACAGGACCCCCAGTGGAAGGATGGAGACACCAGCCTACCTATAAAACTTTTGATCCAAAATTGGCCCTGTCCAAAAGAAATGCAGGGACATAGATGCAGCAGAGACTGGAGGGATGGCCAACCAATGATCAATTGAGACCTGTTCCATGGGCAGGCACCAATTGTTCACACTATTAATGAGACTGCTACTGCTTTTATATTGCTGGATTGCTGGTTTGCTTATTTGCTGCACGGCCAGATATTCTGATGACAAAAACTGGACTTGACCCATGGAACCTAATGTCCCTAATCAGAAGAAACCCCTTTCCCCATCTAAACTTCTTTCTCTCCTACCTAGTGTTGGGTGGGTGGGAGGGTGGGGCACAAGTTTGAAAGGGATTAGAGTGAAATAAGCCTTGGAAGGAAGGTAGAAATATAAAAACCCAATAACTTAGCCTTTAAAAATATGTCAACAAAGGGGTAGAAATTATATAAAACTTATGTATGAAATTCTGAAAAGAAAAATTTTAAACTCTAAAACCAGGATAAATATTATGTTTACTGCATAATGAGTCATTCATTCCAGCCTCCAAGTACCCGGTCATAATGGTCAGAGAAAAAGCAGGTGCTGTTCCAGTATGATAGACATCGTTATCACATGCTATTTGGAGTGTGTAGAAGGGCTTCTTGGCTCCTCTTGAATCCTGGAATTCTGTTTCCAGCAGGCTTTCAGCAGCTATGGCTCTGCATCACCTGTCTGGTGACCAGAAGCCTGGATCCAACATTGAGTGCCTCCCCAGATAATGAGGTCAAATGTGCCAGACCTGCCACATCCCTGATAACTGGTTCATTAACATCTCTAAATGATAGCACTTTGATTAAACTTCACATCGCTGCCTGTTCCCCCATCTTATTCCTTCTAAAATTAGAGCTGGTATTTTGCTAATCATGCCCTTGCTTAAACTTTTAGGCTGGTTCACGGGCAATGGAAAATCATGATGTTCCTTGAACATTATCCCCAAGGACAGAGTTTTCTGGGTCATGAAACCTTAGGTTCTCACTCAAATCTTACCATCTAGTCATTTTCCTCTCTTGGAACACATGTGGGCGCTTAATGCCAACAAAATATCACATACAGAATAAGCTTTGGACATCAGAACTCTACTTTAATACCACCCATCTCTGAACGGGATGCATAACAGTTGCTTTGTTAGCATGGTACTGCAGTTTTCCTTTTAGCAACAGGAAAGAGTGTTACCCCTGAAACCAGCAAAAAGAACAAGAACATCAGGATAGGAGCCCGGTGGTAGTAAGAGACCTAGTCATGTTAACTGGCAAATACCATCATGGTTATTACTCCCACCCCCACTAATCTATTCTACAGCATCACTCCATTTGAAACCTTCAGCTCCCAAAGTCAATTTCTCCTATTTTGTTTTGAGAACTCAAGATATAAAAAATCACATAAGACCCTGGACCAAGAAAGGGAAGACCTTGTCAGAAGAGAGTTATCTTGAAAGCCCCACGAAAACTGAGTCACAGAAAACCAAAGGGTGGACCCCTGAAAATCAGATGGCAAATGAAGGACCCTGAGCACAGGATGCTAGTGACAGCTGGGAGACTCTCAATGAACAACTGCATGCTGAGGCACAGGCACTGGCCCTTGGCTACCCACAAGAGGATCATGATGAGGTTGCAAAGATGATGTGAGAGAATGAGAAGAGAAAAAAATGAAGGCAGTATTAGTTAGTGGGCTTGAGGTCTTAGAGATAATATTACCATGAGCATACGTGTGGATTGTGTAGCTCACACAGTGGAAAGAGTAATGCTGAACTTGAGACTGAGAACCATAGCCCTTGTCTTCCCTGTGTATGCACATTATGAGCAAGGTCACCTAAGATATAGGTAGGACTCAGAAAGAGAGGGAAGCCATGATGAGCCGAAACCTATGCAGCTGGGTCCTAGAAACACGACTAAGACCATTGAGGGAATGAAGAAAGGACATACACAAAGACAAACAAACAAAGAAGCTGGCATTAGGTGGAAACATTCTAATGGAAACATACCCGTGGCAGTCTGGAAGCTCAATATTTTTATTTTCTACACTTGAATATAAGAGGTGAGTTTATTGTCCACAGCTGAACAAGAAGGCCATGAAGGAGCTAATCCCAGGAGGAATTCTCTATCAGGGAGCAGTTTCAGGTTCCAATCATCTGAGTGAAAGAATTTGTGGTCAGTAGTTTCTGCATGTACTGGTTTTAGCTAAAGGTCAGTCATTTGTCAGCACTCATATTTGGACCATAAGGAGGATTTTACCATCCATCAAGCCTGACCAGAGCAAGGCTTTTTTCCCATAAATTTGGAGGAAACAATGTTTAGAAGTGAAATTGACTAGAATGAGACAGGAATGATATAGTCTGAATGGCAAGGATCTCTAGCTAATATAATAAAGATATTATCTGGAATGTCAGCTGTCCTGTTAGTTCTCATTTCCCACCCTCATGGCACCCTCTCACCTAAGACTAGAACTGGTAAAAATTTAAAAAGATGTTTAGAAGTTAGGTCTGCTCCTTCCTCCCAGCGCCATGCACTCAGCAATAAGACTCAGACTCAAACTATATTTAAAAATACCTTGGCCATACTTGGAGAGATCTGACCTTTGTGCCCACTTGAGTAGGAGTCAGTTTCTATGACCTTCAGTCTACAAGTGGACCTGCCAGCATCCTATCTGAAGTATGGTAGCCGGAGCTCCCCTCAGTTATCAAAGGCAGAAAGTCTCCTTGGAGTTCCAACCCTAAATTCCTAAACTGACTCTCACCTTCCTCCGGTCCCTTAACCCCTGCTTTCTCCCCACTTTTGTCCCTTACTAATGACCTTGAAAAACTGCTAATAAGCTAAACATACAACAAAAGATTAGCTGAATAAATGATTACACATCCTGCTTTGGAGTACCAAGAGGCCAATTTCGAAAGGGAGCTGACATATGTTCTGTGTGGTAATCTCAGTAGAGGTAAGGGAGGAAGGAAATAAAAGAGAGAGCTGCATTAGGGAGAGAGATAGGAAACTTCATACTCTATGTGTGTGTGTTCAAGCTCTCTCTTTTTTTCTCTTTTGTGCTCGTGCACAAGTGTGTGTGTGTACAAGTGTGTGTGTGTACAAGTGTGTGTGTGTGTCTATTAGGAAGAGAGAATTTTTTGCAGTGATATTTCTAGAATTCTTTAATGTGCAACCATTTTTATGCATGACATTAGTCATCAACAATACACAAACAGGTCTAGAAGTGAGTCTGTGTAGAGCTGCGAGCGTTCTGGTGAGCTTTAGCGTTTTATTACCTTTGGATTGGGGCCTGATAGAAGCAGGCAGGAATGTTTGTTTACTCATTGAAGATCCATTGTTTGGGGCCAGGGGGATGGAAGCAATTTGTGAAATCGCTCAGCAGAAACTGGAGAATGTTGTCAATGAGTTGGAAAATTGTTCTGAACAATGTGTAATGAAGGTTATGGCTGGGCTGAAGCTGAGACATTTGATCTCCATTAGCAGTCTTCTGATTGCGAAGGAGAGGAAGGTATTAAAGTACAGAAGCAGCCAGTTTGCCCACTCTTACATGGAGAATTTAAAGGTCACACACAAGTAACTGCGGATTATAAAGTACTTGCGCCTGAAACCTACTCTATAAGGAGTTTTGAAAAGCAAATTCAGCTTTAGTTTGAAATACTAAAAGGTGAAAATTTATAATTTTCTTACTTTGTTTTTATAATTTTCTGCTCAAAGGCCAGGTGTGCAATGTTCACACCTAATCACTCAAAACTACTCAGGTTGACGCTGATGACTTCACTTCCCATTAGCTGCCTGTCTAAATATATCTCAGAACAACGTGATGCAGACAAGTTCAGTGTGAAAGCCTTTTCCCCTCCGGTACGAACACAACCTTTCAAATAGTGTGAGCGAGCTGTGCTTGGGAATTTATTCCCTGGCGGTGTGACTTTCATGAGTCAAGGACATTGTGCTCAGTCTCCCTGGCTAGAGTCTCAAGGGGGATGAAAAAGATTAGTGGGAGAGAAAGAGAGAGAGAGAGAGAGAGAGAGAGACAGAGAGACAGAGAGACAGAGAGACAGAGAGAGAGACAGAGAGACAGACAGAGAGAGAGAGAGAGAGAGAGAGAGAGAGAGATTTATCCCCCAATCCCTAGCATGTTTTCTCTCTGAACCATTCAATCCAGAAGGCTGGTCCTCTCTCCCCTGGGATTACCGTTTTGTCTACCAGGACTGGATTCTTCAGGCAAGGTCATTACCCAAATTCTCTATAAAACTAGCTAAAATATTTTTTTTAAAAAAAACAGACCCAATGATATTCTAGAAAAGCAAGTCTAGAATGTATTTGAAGAGAGACAGAGAGACAGAGAGAGAAAGTATGAAAGAATCCGTGTTCGTGAACACACACACACACACACACACCATGGGAATTTTGCATTATAAGAGCATATGAAACAATTAAATCCAATTCCCTATTTTCAAATCAAATCCAATTCTCAATTTTCTGGTATGTCATATGACCAGCCATGTGACCATCTAGGGCCAAAATGCTGTTTTGTGATTGATTTAATGTTAGACAAAATGGCTGTCCTCTTTTGGTAATATTCAAAACATGCATATGTGGTCTGGAGCAATGACTTGGTAGTTCAGAGCACTAACTGCTCTTACAGAGAACCTGGGTTCAGTTCCTGGTACCTACATGGAGACTCACAACAGTCTATGATTCAGTTTCAGGGGATCTGACACCCTCTTCTGACTTTCATGGGTGCTAGGCAGGCATGTAGCGTACATACATACATACAAACATACATACATACAAAGAAATAAATCTTTAAAACATAATATATACAAGAATGTGGAATGTTCATGGAACATACTTTATTATGAATTACAACCTCTTGGTATTTATCTGGGTTAAGTTTTTCTCTTTTGCATACTAAAGCTTAAATATTAATTTACTCATTCAGTGAATATTTAATTCTTATTATATTCTGGGAAGTGTTCAGGTGCTGAGGAAGGTCATGGAACAAAATGGAGACGTTTGAGAAAAGAAAAACCTTAAGCTGATTTTCCACACTAAGTGGCTGGTCTAGTTGTTGTTTTAAAAATAGACCATGAGGAGGCAGGAAGCAGGCAAAGGTAGAAGCAGGAAACCCAGTTAGAATCAACGTGGCTGGTTGGATTAATATTAATTAATGAATGAATAGGTACAACTATACGAGAAATTTATCAGAGCTGTTTGCAAAATATTTACTTTCAGCAACTAAAACAACTGATGTCATTAACTGAAAAGGGGAAAATCAAAGATGAGGACAGGGGGTAAAAAATAAAATCTGGATTTCTGCTTCGGGCTCTCCGTGCCCTCAAGCTCTGTAAGCCCTGCAGGAGGGATATAAATACGCCCAGATGGACCTAGGAACCCAGAGTTCAGCAGAAGTGCTGGAGATTTTCTAAACTGGACTTGGAAGTTGGACTTGAGAGGCTTATTTTTAGATGGCCACCCACACGGACTATAAGAAAGCATTTCTCCGAGTGCCAGTAACTATCACACTGTCTAAATTTGAAGCCCTTATTTATTTGACACCAGCCACTTCCCCAAGTTCTGAGGGGCACTGAGATGGGCGTGGTCCTTGCTCTGTGACTAAATCCAGAGGCAGAGGCAGAAGACAAACACTCTTTAGCCCTGTAAATGCTGCAGGAGCATGCCAGAGTTGCTAAAGAACACACAGATGCAGATAGCAATAAGTAAACACAGGAAGGGCAGGGGGAGTGTTTGAGAAGTGTCTTGAGGATGAAGAGTTCCTTCCAGGGGAGTAACTGTCATCCCAGACAATATAATGGGACATAAATGAAGCAAAAAAAAAAAAAAAAAAAAAAAGAAGCGAAATCCTGGGAGTTATAGCTCAGGAAGTAAGTAGAAACACTGAGATGAAGACAAAATGGAGGGTGTGAGGGGATTGATTGCCCAAGGCTGGGTGTGCTAGGTCTCTCTGAGGCCACCTAATGGAAGAGGGGACTCACTTAGAACTAATGCTTAAGTACTCAGGAAGGTGCTGCGTGGGTCTTGTTCTACTTTGCTAAAATGCTAATCTCCTGGCCGCAGTAGAGGTGACCCTGCTGTCCCGGGTTGAGTGACAGGTGCCAGGAGGTGACCTTGGTGTGAAAGTGTGCCCTTTGTTGTTTTTCTTCAGCTCCTGAGCTCTACCAGCTGCATGCTGTGCATAGAGATGGCTCCTGTCTGAGAGAAGAGAGTCACAGGCAGCACAGGAAAGCTATAACTCAGCCAGGCCTGGCAGAACTGTTCCTAGGAGGTTCCTCCTCCCCCTGGAGACTTAACAGGGAATGAAGCATCTACCCAAGCCATCCATCTTAGTCAGCAAACAGGCAGAACGGCCTGGAATCCTGTGCCAAAAATGCTGACAGAGATACACCACAGGTCCTATCAGGTCCTTGCCCAATGAAGTCATGCTTGAAATGGTGACTTCTGTGCGGTCTCCATCTTCAAGAGTCAAAAATGACATTTTTACTTAAGATGTGTCAGAAGTATGCAATGTCTATGGATGCGCATCACCTCTGAACAAAGTATAGCAAACCTCTAGCAAGGATCAAAATAACATGTGTGTGATGGATATACACAGATTTTCAGAATGAAAAATAAAATGTTTGCTGTGCTGTGTGTATATGTATGTAGGTATTGGCAGCGGGGGAGGGATCGCAAGGAGAAAATCTAGGGTTATAAAAGAGGATGCTCTACAGTTATAGTGGTGCATGATGGTAGGAGATAGTAAAGAAACAGAGGCAGAATGGTCTTAAAGTTTAGTCCAGCCTGGGCTACATCTTTAGCTGGAGATGCAGTTCAGTGGTTGAGTCCATGTGAAGCTTTGAGTTCAATCTTTAACACCACCATAAAACAATAAGAAAAGAGGCCTTTCCCATTTTCTGTGCTCCAAAGGAACCATTTGTTTTGGCTAAATTTCAGCCTTTGCCCTTTCTGTGAAGTTGTATGATATGGCCCATGGTGCATCCCACAGCCTACATAGGGATAGGTGGGACTTGTGAATATGGCAGGCCACAAGAAGTATAGAATGATGGCCATGGAGGTGATTTTTCAGAGGGCGAAAATACTGCTCCAAGGTGTCTTTCACGAATGCTTTTCAGGGTGTTTAGGAGAATAATATAGTTTGTTCTCCCCTTTTTCCTGTTTATTCCTTCCTACCTGTCCTTAAGGAAACAATAGCTAAACAATATATAGTCTCTTCTACAAGGCAAAATCTTGACTTAGCTTGTTTTGTTTTGTTTTAAGGGAGAAAGAAGGATTAAAGAAACTAGTATACAGGTAAAAAATGAAAAGGCTATAAACAATAATGTGTGTGCGTGTGCATGTGCGTGCGTGTGTGTGTGTGTGTGTGTGTGTGTGTGTGTGTGTGTGTGAGAGAGAGAGAGAGAGAGGGGGGGGGGAATAGAGAATATTCCATATGACAGGCAGCCCTGTTTGTATCTTGTGGTCTATGGACAATATAAATCCAAATGTCTCAACTATACAATTTATAGAAAGCTGGGTGCCCTTACCAAGGACAACCTAATTCTGAGGGTACTAGGGCATCGTGGCTGCTTCTTTACTGGAGAGAGTGCTTTGACTAAGTTGTTTTGTTGATAGCATCACTGACCCTGCACATAATGAGCCTGGTTCCCACCTTGCAAAACCAGCCTTGGATTCAGTCACCAAACAAGCTGCCTTACCTACAGTCCTCAGATATGTGATCTATCTTTTAAAGAGTTATGAAGAGTTCTCTTAGTTAGGGATTTACTGCTGTGAACAGACACCATGATCAAGGCAAATCTTATAAAAGACAACATTTAATTGGGGCTGTTTTACAGGTTCAGAGGTTCAGTTCATTATCATCAAAGCAGGAACATAGCAGCATCCAGACAGGTATGGTACAGGAGGAGCTGAGAGTTCTACATCTTCATTTGAAGGCTGCTAGCAGAAGACTGACTTCCAGGCAACTAAGGTGAGGATCTTAAACCCATGTCCATAGTGACACACCTATTCTAACAAGGCCACATTCAAATCATCACAAGAGGTAATAGAAAGCTATATCTCAGTTCTTCGTACCCAAAACACACTGGGAGAGAGCTGGTCTCACAGGAGTGCTGACACACCTGAGAACAAAGGTAAGACTACCACTTCTCAAACTTCTGGCCCAAGAGGGACTGGCCCAGAGCTATCAAGACACAGGAACCAAAGAATAGCCAGGTACAGGATCATTCCAGTTTCTATCTGTGCGCTGGAGTTGATCCTGTGCCACAGCTTTCCATACCCAAATCCCTCTAGGAGAGAGCTGGTCTCCCAGGAGTGCTGACATACAGGCTTAAAGGAGGGACAAGCTACAGTCAGATGCAGCAAGAGCAGTTAACACCATAGATAACCAGATGGTGAAAGGCAAGTTCAAAAACATAAACAACAGAAGCCAAGACTACTTGGCATCATCAGAACCCAGTTCTCCCACCACAGTGAGCCATGAATACCCCAACAGACCAGAAAAGCAAGACTCTGACTTAAGATCACATCTCATGATGATGATAGAGGATTTTAAGAAGGACATAAATAACTCTCCTAAAGAAATACAGGAGAACACAGGTAAAGAGCTTGAAGCCATTAAAGAGGAAACACAAAAATCCCTTAAAGAATTGCAGGAAAATACAACCAAACAGGTGAAAGAATTAAACAAAATCATCCAGGATCTAAAAATGTAAATAGAAACAATAAAGATATCACAAAGGGAGACAACCAAGGAGATAGAAAACCTAGGAAAGAGATCAAGAGTCATAGATGCAAATATCACAAACAGAATACAAGTAGTAGATGAGAGAATCTCAGGTACAGAAGATACCATAGAAAACATTGACAAAACAGTCAAAGAAAATGCAAAATGCAAGAAGCTCCTAACCTAAAACATCCAGGAAATCCAGGACACAGTGAGATGATCAAACCTAAGGATAATAGGTATTAAAGAGAGCAACGATCCCCAGCTTAAAGGGCCAGTAAATATCTTCAACAAAATTATAGAAGAAAATTTCCCTAACCTAAAGAAAGAGAAACCCATGAATATACAAGAAGCCTACATAAATATACAAGAACTCCAAATAGTTTGGACCAGAAAAGAAATTCCTCCCATCACGTAATACTCAAAACACCAAATACACAAAACAAAGAAAGCATATTAAAAGCAGTAAGGGTCAAGTATCATATAAAGACAGATCTATCAAAATTACACCAGACTTCTCACCAGAGACTTTGAAAGCTAGAAGATCCTGGGCAGATGTCATACAAACCCTAAGAGAACATAATTGCTAGCCCAGACTACTATACCCAGCAAAATTCTCAATTACCATAGACAGAGAAACCAAGATATTCCATGACAAAACCAAATTTACACAATATCTCTACACAAATCCAAGGCTACAAAGGATAATAGATGAAAAACTCCAGCCCAAGGAGGAAAACTACACCCTAGAAAAAGCAATAAAGTAATCATTAACAAACCAAAAAGAAGTTAGAAGATAGCCACATAAACGTAATTCCACCTCTAATAAGAAAAATAACAGGAAGCCACAATTACTATTCCTTAATACTCTTAACATCAATGGACTCAATTTCCCAATAAAAAGACATAGACAAAGAGACTGGATACGGAAACAGGACCCAGCATTTTGCTACATGCACAATCTTTACCAATCTTACATCCGATAGAGGCTAATATCCAATATATACAAAGAAGTCAAGACATCAGACTTCAGAGAACCAAATAAATCTATCAAAAAATGGGGAACAGAGCTAAACAGAATTTTCAACTGAGGAAACTTGAATGGCTGAGAAGAACCTAAATAAATATTCAACATCCTTAGTCATTGGGGAAATGCAAATCAAAACAACCCTGAGATTTCCACTTCACACCATTCAAGATGGCTAAGATCAAAAATTCAGGGGACAGCAGATGCTGGGGCAGATGTAGAAAAAGAGGAACTCTCCTCTATTGCTGATGGGATTGCAAGCTGGTAAAACCACTTTGGAAATCAGTTTGGCAGTTCCTCAGAAAATTGGACATAGTGCTACCTGAGGTCCCAGAAGTTGCTCCAACATGTAATGAGGACACATGCCCCACCATGTTTGCAGCAGCCATATTTATAATAGCCAGAAGCTTGAAAGAACCCAGATGTCCCTCAATAGAGTAATGGATATAGAAAATGTGGTACATTTACACAATGGAGCACTACTCAGCTATTAAAAACAATGAATTCATGAAGTTCACAGGCAAATGGATGGATCTAGAAATTATCATCCTGAGTGAGGTAACTCAGTCACAAAAGACCACATATGGCATGTCACTGATAAGTAGATATTAGGCAAAGAGCATGGAATACTCACGATACAACTCACAGACCACATGAAATGCAAGAGGAAGGAAGACCAAAAAGTGGATGCTTCAGTACTACTTAGAAGGGGGAACAAGATAATCAAGGGAAGTAGAGGGTGGGAGGGACTTGAGAGGAAGAGAGGAGGGGGGAGGGGAAAAGAGAGGGACAGAATCAGGTATGGTAGGAGATGGAGGAGATGAACAGAAATTGAACAGAGTTCTATAGCAATGGGGGATGTGGAACTGGGTGTAGCAACCAGAAAGTCCCAGATGTCAGGAAAGCCAAGAGCTTCCCAGGACCCCACAGAGATGACATTATCTGAAATACCCCCACAAAGGGGAGGGAGAACCTGTCAAGGCCATATCCAGAGGTTAGGCGTGGTCTCCCAGTTGATGGATGGGGCTATCCACTCATCTCCAAAATTTTAACCCAGAATTGCTCCTGTCTAAAGGAAATACAGAAACAAAGAGTGGAACAGAGACTGAAGGAAAGGCCATCCAGAGACTGCCCCACCTGGGGACCCATCCCACATGCAGACACCAAACCCAGACATTATTTCTGATGCCAAGAAGTGCTTGCTGACAGGAACCTGATACAGCTGTCTCCTGAGCAGCTCTGCCAGATCCTGACCAATACAGAGGCAGATGCTTACAGCCAACCATCGGCCTAAGCACCATGATCCCGAAGGAGGAGTTAGTGGAAGGACTGAAGGAGCTGAAGGGGCCTTATCTAGCATCAATGGGAGGGGAGGGCCTTGGTCCTGTGAAGTCTTGCTGCTCAGTGTAGAGGAATGCTAGGTCAGTAAGGTGGGACTGGGTAGGTAGGTGGGGGAGCACCCTCATAGAAGCAGGGTAAGGGGGGAGGAGATGGGGGTTTGCAGAGGGGAAACCAGGAAAGGGGATAACATTTGAAAAGTAAACAAATAAAATATCCAATTTATTAAAAAAGTACAAAGTTTAAAAAAAGTTCTATCGCATCAATTAATACAACTATGTATGTCTTTGTGTGTGCATGTTCATGTGAGCATACATATATGTGTACATACCTGTAAAAGCCACATGTCAACCTTTGATATTTTTCATCAAGTGTCACATACTTTGTTTTTTTGGTTTTTTGTTTTGTTTTGTTTGTTTGTTTGTTTGTTTGACAGAATGTGTCCCATTGGTCCAAGGTTCAGAGTGGCTAGAGCAGCTGGCCAGCTAGCCTGGGGGATCTATCTGCCTGTCTGCCTCGCTATCCCTGTAATTACTAGTGCACACCACCACTGCCAGTGTTGTTACATGGGCTCTGGGGATTCATCTTGGGACCTCAGCTCCTTTACTCGCTGAGCTATCACTGCAGCCTTGGCTTTCCTACACACACACACACACATACACTACCTGCACACACTGTTGTTTATGGTCTTTTTCTTTTTTTGCCTGCATATTAGTTTCTTTACATCTTTCCTTCTCTCTAAAAAACAAAGCAAGCTAAGGCAAAACAAGATTTTGCCTTGTGGCTGAATAGTATTCCATGGTGACTAGACGCACCTTCAAAGTTAAAGCATCACCTTTCTTCACACCGCCCTGCGGCCTCTCATTGTGATGCTCTTTTCTCTCTCCCTTGCTTGCTCCTTTCCAGAAGATTTTTTTAAATTATCTTTAAATTTTTAAACACAGTGGAGACTTTTTTTATTAGATATATTCTTTATTTACATTTCAAATGATTTCCCCTTTCCTAGTTCCCCCTGCCCCATAAAATCCCATAACCCATCTCCCCTACCCTGTTCCCCAATCAACCCTCTCTCGCTTCCCTGTCCTGGTATTCCCCTACACTGTGGCATAGAGTCTTTACAGGACCAAGGGCCTCTCCTCTCTTTGATGTCAACAAGGCCATCCTCTGCTGCCTATGCCTCTGGAGCCGTAGGTAACACCATGAGTACTCTCTGATTGATGGTTTTGTCCCTGGGAGCTCTGGGAGTACTGGGTGGCTCATATTGTTGCTCCTCCTATGCTGCTGCAAACCCCTTTAGCTCCTTGGGTCCTTTCTCTAGCTCCCCTATTGGGGACCCTGTGCTCAGTTGAATGGCTGGCTGAGAGTGGCCCCCTCTGTATTTGTCATGCACTAGAAGAGCTTCCCAGGTGATAGCTATATCCAGCTCCAGTCAGCAAATACTTGTGGGCATCAATAATAGTGTTTGGGTTTTGTAACTGTACATGGGATGGATCACTAGGTGGGGTTGTCTCTGGATGATCTTTCCCTCAGACTCTGCTCCACACTTTGTCTCTGTATCTCCTTCTGTGGGTATTTTGTTCCCCATTCTAAGAAGGACCAGAGTATCCATACTTTGTTCTTCCTTCTTTTTAGGCATCATCTGATCTGTGAATTGTGTCTGATCTGTGAATTGTGTCGTGGGTATTCCAAGCTTCTGGATCCTAGAGAACAACTGTGAATCCTCATCGCGGCCTGCAGCACACTTACTCCACCCCTCGTCCTGACTCTGAGACTCAGCTGCCAACGTCATCGTTCATCTGAGATCCAGAAGCCCTGATGCTCAGGTATGAGCTGCCCAACTCTGGATGACTGAGTCCACATAGCAAAGGTCCAAAATCTAGAAGAAAATAAAATTAAAACCTAGTAGTGGAGACCTTCAGCTAGTGACACCACAGCTTATTTCTCTGTACTTCTCCATACTTTTCAAATTGCCAACCACAGCTTCCTTCAGGTATAATACACACCAAATCCCTTTCAAATGTTTTTGGACTTCAAGGCTCAATACAATAGCTCAGCTGTGGGTTAAGAGTGAAGGCCCTCTTCCAGTCAGAACTCTGGGCCACGGGCAATGCGGTTGCAGGGAGCTGGACTGCATTCCAACAGAACCACCAGGCAGGCACCGTGGGCTGTGAGAAGTTGCAGGACCCCTCTCCCATGGTGGGAAAGGGCAGTCCGTGGGGGTCGCCTGAGGAGAACGCCAAAGAGGGATGGAGGAGCTCCGGCTGGTTCCCTTGAGGACGAGTGCCCTTGGTTGGTTCAGGAGGCTCAGCTCGGCTTGGTGGTGACCATGGTTAGAAGCACAGAGAGGTTTCCCTGCGGGAGATTAGGCATGGCTCTTGAGAGGGAGACCTGCTCCATTGCTCCAGCACAACGGGTCCAGATGAGAAGAGTCAGTACACAGCTTTAGAGCGATGATTGTTGGCCGAGAGTTGTGGTGAGTGAAAAGAAGAGTCAGGTCATGGCCACACGAAGGGGGAGGGGGGAAGGGAATAGGGAGAGAGGGCTGTGCCAAGTAACTGTGGGGGTGGAGTCCAGACAGAATACCAGAAGCTTGGGGCATTGCCCTACGTGACTGATGACCACGGGATAATGGATAGCTGAGGGCTCGTGTCAGGAGCCTAGTGAATGGGATCATGGCCAACGATCCGTCCCTTGCAAAATCATCTGCAGGGTCTCCGAAGTTTAAGCCTAGCTCAACCAGAATACAAACTCCTTTCACTGTCCCACGCTCAACCTGCTGCTTAGGATGAGTTCTAGTACCAGAACCGACATAAAAACACAACTCATATTCCTAAGGCTCAGGGGACAGCAAGATAGAGGGAGGGAGCAGACAGAGCTTGAAAGGCAGAGGACCAGAGAGTTGAGCAAGAGATTGGGTTTTGTAGATATGACAGAGAGAGTATACTCATGAAAGCCTGGATACCTGGATGATAGATAACAGTACCAACGGGCTTGTCAGTGTGGATGGGGAAAGCGTCACCCCTAGATAAAGAGCTGTGGGAATAAACAATGGCTGAGACAAGAATTAGTCTCTCCGAGAACTGAGTCCTCTGATTGGTTATCCAAGAGCAGATGATATATGCTCTTAAAGCACCCATACAAGCAACACTAAACAAACTCAGCAGGTGTGTTTTATATGTGTTCATATATATGTGAGTATGCTGATAATAGTTGAAAGAAAGAGACCACAAATTTGAGAGTGGACAGGAAAAGGATATATGGGAGAGCAAGGAGGAAGCAGGGTGAATGATGTAATTATATTTTAACTAAAAATAAAATCATTCTCAAAATCTTTATGAGTAATTTGTCTGCGTGTATGTCTATGTATCATGTGTGTGCCTAGTCTCTGAAGAGGCATTAGATTCCCCTAGAACAATGTTCTCAACCTTCCTGACGATCCTACCCTTTAATACAGTTCCTCCTGTTGTGGTGACCCCCAACCATAAAGTTACTTTCATTGCTACTTCATAACTGTTGTTTTGGTACTGTTATGAATCATAATGTAAATACCTGGTACTCAGGATATCTGATATGTGTGACCCCTCTGAAAGGGGTTGTTTGACACCTACCCCAAAAGAGGTCTCAGTCCACAAGCTGAGAACTGCTTCCCTAGAACTCAAGTTGCAGACAGTTGTAAGTTGCCAATGAGTACTGAGAATCAAAGTTGTGTCCTCTATAAGGGCATCCAGAGCTCCTAACTGCTGAGTCATTTCTTCAGCCCCACACAATAAACGTTTTTAAAAGTAAACAGGGAGAACCAGTGCACAAGATTTTCCTCTGGCACACACCATGGCATATTCTCTATGTATATGTATGTGTATGCACACATTTTATTAATAATATACAAATATAAACGTTCTGGATTAAAACAAAATACAGGTTCCTTGAATGAAACATGTAAGGTAAATGCATAGACAGATGACGTTGACACTGAGAACCTGCAGCCATATCTCAGGCTTTGGGACTCAATCTCTCCCAGTCACTCAGCCAGTCCTTGTCAGAATGCAGCCTAAGCAATACACAAACAATGACTAAGGTTGTGTGTTAATAAAACCTCATTTATAAACATGAGCAAAAAGCCCAATGTCACCCGTGAGGTAAGATAATGTGTCACATGGTGATTGGTCCTGCATGTGCTTGACAGGAGCCTAGGGCACTAAAGCAGACAGTAGGGTTGATGCATTAAGTCATTCCACAGTTCCTGCACATCGACTGTTTCATTCAGTATTGTTTTGAAAATGTTAGGGAAAAAAGTGTTGCTCCCTCAAAACTTTAAATAGGTTTAAAAGGAGTTGAAAAGTTAAAGGAAATTAAAGTGGAGAAAATGCACGTGTCAGAAGGAAGCAGTCTGGGTAGGCGAGTCACTGCCTGCCAAGTCTAATGACTAAAAGTCTTTAAACTCTCGGGAACTGAATTTTCCTTCTTAAACGTGACCATTTCACATTGGATGTCATTTTTTTTATCTTGAGACTGCCTGAAAGATGCACTCCAAGCCTTACAGAGAATTAGAAAAAGGGTATCTGGATATACTTGACTCTCAAGATTTTTCTTTTTTTTTTTAATTCGATATATTTTTTTTATTTATATTTCAAATGATTTCCCCTTTTCTAGACCCCCACTCCCCAAAAGTCCCATCAGCTCCCTTCCCTCCCCCTGTTTTCCCACCCAACCCTTCCCACTTCCCTGTTCTGGTTTTGCCCTATACTGCTACACTGAGTATGTGTTGCCCACTTCCCACAAGTCAGGTTTACCCCTGCAGCACTTCATGCCACCACTTTCCGATGGTAGGTTTGTTGAGTTGACCCTGAAGGAACCAGCCTTCTCCATGGTTAAAGGAGAATTAAGCATGTAAACAATAAGGGCGAGCCCTGATGTGTTTGGGAATGGAAGTCAGTCAATTTAACCACACCTGCCAAGCCCATCTTTATCAAGAGAAGAGGAATGACCACTGAAAGAGAAACAGAACCTTCTTCTGGGAGTCATAATTGGGAGGAGTCAGTAGCATATATTGGAGCTTTTTAAAGCAAAATTAGGCTTGATATTAGTTAAAGGTTATCTCCCATACGGGCCTAAACCTCAGACCTAAGGTCAGAGAAGGACAAGTTGATGAAGAGAGTATGAAGGAAGGCCCAGGGGTCAACTCCAACCACCACTGAGAGCCAAGAGTTTAAGCCCATTAGTACTTAAGACCCAAGCTGGAGCACACGGCAATAGTCAGTGACAAGTGTTTGCTTTTGATAGTTGTCTTGGACTTTCTTTTGGTTGTCAAATAAACTCTTTGTTTACAGTTTATGTGTGTGAGGTTCATGCATACGTGTGTGTGTGTGTGTGTGTGTGTGTGTGTGTGTGTGTCTGTGTCTGTGTCTGTGTTTGTATATGTGTGAATCCTGTATATTTTTAAAAACAGCTTCATGTAACCCTGTGTAATCAAATAAAAACATGTAAATCGTACTGTTGTTGACGGAAGTAGGAGAAGAGACCATTATAGGACATAGATGATAATGTGCTCTGAAGACTGGAATCAGACAGTTGTGATGAGCATAGACACTTCCATTAGCAGCACTGATGTGACTATTTACATCCTAACGAGGATGTAATAGTCAGAGGAAAGCATGTCAAACTGGAGAGATGGCTCAGTGGTTAAGAGCACTGACTACTTCTTCCGAAGGTCCTGAGTTCAAATCTCAGCAACCACGTGGTGGCTCACAACCAACGGTAAAGAGATCTGATGCCCTCTTCTGGTGCATCTGAAGCCAGCTACAGTGTACTTAGATATAATAATAAATAAGTGGCTACTAACCTAGAAAACTGGAATACCAAAAATATAATCCACACATCAAATGAGGTACAAGAAGAACGGAGGAGTGGCCCCTTGTTCTGGAAAGACTCAGTGAAGCAGTATAGGGCAAAACCAGAACAGGGAAGTGAGAAGGGTTGGGTGGGAAAACAGGGGGAGGGAAGGGGGCTGATGGGACTTTCGGGGAGTGGGGGTCTAGGAAAGGGGAAATCATTTGAAATGTAAATAAAAAATGTATCGACTAAAAAAAAGATAAAAAAAAAAAAGAAAAAAAAGAAAGAAAGAAAGCATGCCAGACAGGTCAAATTGAGTTTATTGGGAAGAAAGATGGCTGACATAAGCATAGACAATTATCCTTCTCAGCCAATAGGGTCAGAGAGGTTGATCAGTATCCACATTCAAATAATACACTCAGCGCATGTATCTGGAACAGTTTAACAGATAGAGACAGTGTAGAGATGAGCCCAACTATTAAAACACATGAGTCTGTGAGCCCACTTCAGATTCAAAGTATAACACATGTCAATGAGCAGTGACAAGCTTTGGCTTTCGATATTAATCTTGGGCCCTTGCTGGGAAATACATTCTAGCCTTTATTCTAGAAATGAATGCAGTATGTCATGTCTCTCCCAACTCCCCTATGCCCATCAATTTCCATGAGCAATCTCAAGGTAACATGAATTGACACTTCAATCTGTTTGGATGGCTAGAATCTTCAAAGTGTCAACGAAAAACAATTTTGTCTATTTTTAGGAACTAAGACATTTCAGCTCACTTGCCTGCCTCTCCGGTTAAGATCATGCCTCGAAAGAGAAAGCTAATAACTCTTCTACCTTATAAGCCTGAAGTCATCAATATATTTTAGTGACATCATTTAGGATAAATAAACTAGAGGATGAGAACATTCCTAAGTTGACTAGACTTGTCAGGATACATTTGAAGAAAACAGACTGAAAATCAGGCTCCATGCTAAAGATCTATGACTACATCGACTTATAACAACTACACGGAACTGAACGGCCCTGTTTAGCTGTGTTTGGCAAATGCAGTGGGTCTACCAGGTGAAAAGGATTCAGCAGGGTTCCCCACAGTACTCCTGGAAAAGCTACAGAACAAGGTTTTAATGCTATCAGGGAATGGCTGGAATTTCCCTAGCCATTTGCTGCATTTACAATCCCTTTGTCTTCCCTCCCAACATATCCTCCTAAATTCTGTTTCAACACCCTGGGTAAGATACCCACACTTTGTGCCCTATTTCTCTGTCTATCACTTTAAGAGTACAACAGTAATAGAAAGACAGCTTAGATCCTGTGACCTCCCGAATGCTTCCATTCATCAGATTTTTCTGGGTCACTTTGGATAGCAAAGCTAAAATGAAAATCAGAGGGAAGAGTGAATGAACCTTCTCTGAGGAAAAGTTCTTCCATCCTCTACTTTCCCTGGCGCTCTAAGACACAACAGAGCTGGAAACATTGTTCAGTCAGTTATGGGCCTGTCTCTCAACCGTGAAGACCTGTGTTTGGATCTCCAGCACGCACTTGAAAAGCTGAGAATGGCGGCTTAGGCCTTTAACCCACACACTAGGAGGAGGAAGAGGCAAGCAGGCCTCTGACACTCAATAGTTAGCTAATGTAGGCAAATCAAGGAACTGCATGTTCAGTGAGAGGCCCTGTCCAAAAAGGAAACGTAGACACTGATTCAGAAAAGATCTCTGACATCTGCCTCTCACCTCCATACATGTACATGCATGTACATGCCTACCCTAACAAGTACAGACAGCATAGGTGGACCACATGTACCACGAAAAGAACCATACTAGAGTAAGAAAATGATAATGAATGCTATATAGTGCGCTCTACTGGAGAGGCAGCATCTAGCTCTGACATGTGTTGTATGTTTATAAAACATAGTTAATGGTTGTGCTACACACCATTAATACAGCACCAGGAAGGCTGAGAAGTTGAGGCCCATCTCAGAATAACCCTGTCTCAAACACAAAACAAATAAACACAAAAAAGCCAGACACTTAGGCAAGGGCTCTAAGGCAGGTGTTCTTAAGCTCTAATCAAATGTTTTTCTTTTTTAAAAGATGCATTTGTTTTATTTTATTTATAAGAATGCCTTGCCTGCATGTATGTATGTATCTATACCATTTGTCCATGGAAGTCAGAAGGAGGTTCCCTAGAACTGGATTTACAGATGATTGTGGACCAACCATCATGCAAGCATAGGGAATTGAAGGCGGGTCCTCTACAAGAACAACCAGTGCACCTTGTCACTGAGTCAATCTCCCTAGAACCTGAAAAAATGTTTCCAAAGAGCACCAAATTTACCTTCTTCCTCTAAACAGAAGATGGGAGTATATATTTAGAATTTGTGGAAAAAGTTGGCTTGACAGCTGGGCACGGTAGTGCACAACCTCAATTCTAACCCCTGGGAAACACATGCAGGAGGATCAGAATGCATGGGCAGGGTTACATGAGATCTGTATCAAAGAGGGAAAAGGGGAAAAATGTCTGGGGAGTGCTCAGTAAATAAAGATCTTTCTGGGCCGGCAGAAAAACCTGAGTTTAGATCCAAACTATCCACATGGAGCTGGAGACAGTAGCATAAATCTGTAGTTTGAGTAATTCTACAGAGGGATGGGAGGTGGTGACAGGAGAAAATCTGAAGGCTTGCAAGCCAGCTATCCTGGTATATGCAGAGGCAGACAAGGGACCCTCTCTTAAACTAGTTAAAAGGGCAAGAGCACACTCAAGTTGTCCTCTGCTTTCTACACATGCGTACACATGCACACAAACACACAAGATTTGTTTAAAAGGAGCTACCGTATTGCTTTGCAAACCCCTCACCTCTGAAAATGTTTAAGATGGTGGTCTGAGCTATAGTGATGAGGGAAGGCTAAGAGGAAGAAGTGACAGATATACACTAAAGGCTCCCTGTCTCATAGGACAAGTTCATTAAGCCTGTTTCCTCTTCTATCCAGTCAGTGGTATCCTGTCCTTCCCGGACCTTTCAATGAACTGTACCAGTGACTAAACTGGGCATCAGCATTCCAGAGCCACAAATGAGGAAAGAACACAAATGCGCACAGGGAGGCTTGCTATGGAGGGGTCCACAGATCCAACCCTGGCCCTTTCTTCACTACCTCTATTGCTATTATAGTTACTGTTAATCGTCAACTTGACCGAATCTAGAATCCTCAGGAAGAGGAGCCTCAGGAAGAAGATGTGGCCTGGGTTTTGTTCTTTGGTTGATTGGTTGTTGGTTCCCCTGCCCCATTTGGTTTCGTTCAACTTGGCACAAACATAGCCATATATAGAGAGAGGGAATTTTTTTTTCTAGTAATTTCCTTATTTGTTCACTTTAATCCAGATCAGAATGCTCCCCTTCCCTCTCATATATCTCCTCCTCCATCCCCACCCACTTTACCCTTAAGAATGGGAACCCCGCCCCCAGTACACACCCACCCTGGCACATTAAGTCACTGCAGGACTAAGCCCATCCTATCCTCCCACTGAGGCCAGACAAGGCAGTTTCATTACAACAGGATTCAAAGGCAGGTAGCAACGTCAATGGCAGCCCCTGCTCCAGTTTTTGGGGGACCTCATGAAAACCAAACTGTACATCTGCTACTTATATGTGTGTGTTGGGGGGGTCCTGCCCATGTATGCTCTTTGGTTGATGGGTCAGTTTCTGGGACCCTCATGGGTCCAGGTTAGTTGATTCTGTTGGTTTCTTATGAGTCACTATCCCCTCCAGGTCCCTTAATCTGTCCATCATCTCTTTTACAAGACTCTTTGAGCTCCATCTGTTGTTTGTCTGTAGGTCTCTGCATCTGTTTTGGTCAGCTGCTGGGTGGGTCTTCTCAACGGACTGCCATACTAGCTGTCTGCAAGCATAACATTAATAGTGTCAGGAATTGATGTTTACCCATGGAATAGGTCTCAAGTTAGGCCAGGGATTGGTTGGCCATTCCCCCCATCTCTGCTCCATTTGTGTCTCTGCACTGCTTATAGGCAGGACAAATTTTGGGTTGAAGTTTTTTTGGGTGGGTTGGTATACTTATCTCTCCAGTGGGAGTCCTACCTGGCTATAGGAGGTAGCCACTTCAGTTTCCATATCCCCAGCTGCTAGAATCATCCCTACAGACTTCTAAGAGCCTCCTCCATCTCTTAGGCCTCTTAACATATACTAGATATGCCACACTCCCCTGATTTCCATTCATTCTCCCCCCAGCCCTCTCTACCTGGCTCTCCCTTCACTAGATCCCTTTCACCACCTCATTCCCCTCCCCACCCAGTTCCCTCCCTCCAACCCCCTCTGATGGTTACTTTCATTCCCCTTCTAAGTGAGATCCAAGCATCCTCAAAAGAGGAAATCTTAATTGAAAAAAAAAATGCCTCCATAATATTGGCTGGTAGGAAAATCTGTGGGGTATTGTCTTGATTAAGGACTGATATTGGTGGGGAGGATAGCCCACTGAGAGTGATGCCACTCTTGATCAGGTAGTCCTGAGTTGTGTAAGAAAGCAGGTTGAAAAGGCCACAATGAAAAAACTAGTAAGCAGAATTTCCCCATGGCTTCTGCTTCTAAGTTCCTGCCTCTAGGTTCCCAGTTTGACTTCTCTGGATGACAGAGGACAAGCTTTAAACTAAAATAAGCCCTCTCCTTCCAAAGTTGCTTTTGGTCATTGAATTTTATCACATCAATAGAAAGTGTGCCTTGGAATATCTTAATTCTATTATGCTGGAAACACACAGCCAGAATGGGTGGGACCAGTCCTTTTAGAGAATCTTGAACTATAAGAAACTGGGTAGCAAAGTCATCACTCTCTGCTTCCTGATCATGAATGAAGCAGGACCAGCCTCTTCCAGCTCCTGCTGTCTTGAATTCTTTGCCATATGTACCACAGCCTTGAACTGTAAGTCAGAATAGGAGGAATGTTTTTGTTTCAAAGCCTAACAAGGATTCCTATTTTTGAACTTTCTATTTCTCTTATGTATCCTTTAGCAAGACAAGTCAGAGTGTGAAGTCCAGTTTCTTCCAATAGGATGAGATATAGTCACCACCCATGCCAGAGATAAAAGACAGAAGCCTTCTCATCCTAGTGTCTTTGCTAGCCTAGCTTGGGTTCTGCCACGTTTGCAAAAACAAAAAATTGCCTTGCCAAGCAACTTTAATTTTGTTCATGCATTCCTTTTCATGATACTGAGATTATTCTATCTCCAGCAAGAATAAACTTTTTTTTCCTTAAGTTGAGTTTGTCAGAGGATTTTATCACAGTGATGGGAAATTGGTATCAAGAAGTGAGGCTGGGTGCACAGGTTCCACCAGGAGAGAGCTGATCACCCATGAGTGCTCTCACTCCTGAACCCAGAGGTGAGATCTCCAATCCAGTAACTGTCCCAAGCGGGGACTGGCCAGGAATGCACAGGGCACAGGAACAGTGGAGCAGCTGGGACAGGGTCCTTCTGGTCATCATCTGCACCCAGGTGCTGGGTCTGTGCCACAACCCTCTGTGCACGGGTCCTGCCAGGGGAGAGCTAGTCTCCAGGGAGTGTTCTGACTCCCGGGCCTGGAGGTGAGATTGCAGATTTCTCTCCAGTGACTGCCCAAGACAGGACTGGCCAGGATCACACAGGGCACAGGAAAAGTGGAACAGCTGAGAAAGGACCTTTTCAGTCACCATTGGAACCAGAAGCTAAGGATGTTCCACAGCCCTCTGTGCACGGGTTCAACCAAGAGAAAGCTAGTCTGCCACAAGAGTTCTCACTCTTGCTTCCAGAGGTGAGATCTCCACATTCTCTGCAATAATTGTCCCAGGAAGGACTAGACAGGAAAGACAAGGGCACAGGTACAATGGAGCAGCTGGGACAGAATCCTTGAAGTCCTTGTCTGCACCTGGGAGCTAGGGCTGGCCTATAACCCTCTGTACACAGGTCCTGCCAGGAGAGAGCAGTTGTGCCAGGAGTGCTGACACAGGCGTACAGGCACAAGAGGGACAAGCTTCAGTCAGAGATAGCAAGACCAACTAATACCAGAGATAACCAGATGGCAAAGGGCAAGTGCAAGAACTTTACCAACAGAAACCAAGTCTACACGGCATCATCAGAATCCAGTTCTCCCACAACAGCAAGTCCAGGATACCAAAACATAATTGGAAAAGCAATATTTGGATTTAAAATCACATCTCATGATGATGACAGAGGACTTTAAGAAGGACTTAAATATCTCCCTTAAAGAAATACGGGAGAATACAGCTAAACAGGTATAAGCACTTAAAGAGGAAACACAAAAAATCCCTTAAAGAATTACAGGAAAACACAACCAAACAGGTGAAGGAATTGGATAAAACTATCCAGATCTAAAAATGGAAATAGAAACAATAAAGAAATCAGAAAGGGAGACAACACTGGAGACAGAACACCTAGAAAAGAGACCAGGAGTCAGAGACGAAAGCATCACCAACAGAATACAAGAGATAGAAGACAAAATCTCAGGTGCAGAGGATACCATAGAAAACACTGACACAACAGTCAAAGAAAATGCAAAATGCAAAAGGCTACTAACCCAAAATATCTAGGAAATCCAGGACATAATGAGAAGATCAAACCTAAGGGTAATAGGCATAGAAGAGAACAAAGATCATCAACTTAAAGGGCCAGTAAATATTTTAAACAAAATTATAGAAGAAAACTTCACTAGCCTAAAGAAAGAGATGCCCATGAACATACAAGAAGTTTATAGAACTCCAAATAGATTGGTCCAAAAAAGAAATTCCTCCAGTCACATAATAATCAAAACACCAAATAGAAAAGAAAGAATATTAAAAGCAAAAGAGATAAAGTAACATATAAAGGCCAACCTATCAAAATCACACTAGACATCTCACCAGAGACTATAAAAGCCAGAAGATTCTGGGTAGATGTTATACAGACCCCAAGAGAATATAAATGCCAGTCCAGAATACTATACCCAGCAAAACTTTCAATTAACATAGATGGAGAAACCAAGATATTTCATGACAAAACTAAATTTACACAATCTTTCCACAAATCCAGCCTTTCAAAGAAAAACAGATGGAAAATTCAAACACAAGGAAGGAAACTTGACCCTAGAAAAAACAAGAAAATAATCTTTTAACAAACCAAAAAGAAGATAGCCACATAAATGTAATTCCATTTCTAATAACAAAAATAACAAGAAGCAACACTCACTTCTCCTTAATATCTCTCAATACCAATGGACTCAATTCCCCAATAAAAAGACATAGACTAATAGACTAGATACATAAACAGGACCCAACATTTTTCTGAATACAAGAAATGTACCTCAGTGACAAAGAGAAACATGACTTCAGAGTAAAAGGCAGGACAATTTTCCAAGCAAACAGTCCCAAGAAACAAGCTGGAGTAACCATTCTAATATTGAATAAAACTGACTTCTAACCCAAAGTTATCAAAAAAGATAAGGAAGGAAATGTCATACTCATCAAAAGAAAAATCTTCCAAGAAGAACTCTCAATTTGGAACATCTATGCTACAAATGAAAGGGCACCCACCTTCATAAAAGAAACTTTATTAAAGCTCAAAGCACACATTGCGTTTTACACAATAATAGTGGGAGGCTTCAACACCCCACTCTCATCAATGGAAAGATCATGCAACCAGAAACTAAACAGAGACACAGTGAAACTAACAAAAGTTATGGATCAAATGTATTTAAGACATATCTATATAACATTTCCAACTAAAACAAATGATTATGCCTTTTTCTCAGCACATCATGGTACCTTCTCCAAAACTGAGTATATAATAGATCACAAAACATGCCTCAACAGACACAAGAAGATTAAAATAATCCCATGCATCTTATCAGATCACAACTGACTAAGGCTGGTCTTCAATACCAACAGAAACAACAGAAAGCCCATGTACACATGGATGCTAAACAACACCCTACTCAATGATAAATTGGTCAAGGAAGAACTAAAGAAAGAAATTAAAGACGTTTTAGAATTTAATGAAAATAAAGGCACAACATACCCAGTCTTATGGAACACAATGAAAGCAGTGCTAAGAGGAAAACTCATAGTTCTAAGTGCCTCCAAGAAGAAACTGGAGAGAGCATAGAGTAGCCGCTTAACAGCACACCTGAAAGCTCTAGAACAAAAAGAAGCAAATAGACCCAAGAAGAGTAGACAGTGGAAAATAATCAAACTCAGAGTTGAAATCAACCAGGTATAAACAAAAAGAACTATACAAAGAATAAACAAAATCAGGAGCTGGTTCTTTGAGAAAATCAACAGGATAGATAAACCCTTAGCCAGACTAACCAGAGGGTACAGAGAGAGTATACAAATTAACAAAAACATAAATGAAAAGAGAGACATAACAGAAACCGAGGAAATCCAAAAAATCATCAGATCCTACTATAAAAACCTATAATGAACAAAACTGAAAAATCTGGATGAAATGAACAATTTCTAGACAGATAGCAGGTACTAAAGTTACATCAGAACCAGATAAACCATTGAAACAGACCCATAATCCCTAAAAAAATAGTAGTCATTAAAAGTCTCCCAACCAAGTAAACCACAGGACCAGATGGTTTTAGTGAAAATTCTATCAGACCTTCAATGAAGACCTAATACCAATACTCTTCAAATTATTCCACAAAATAGAAATAGAAAGAACACTACCCAGTTCATTCTATGAAGCCACAATTACTCTGCTACCTAAACCACACAAAGACCCCAAAAAGAAAGAGAAGTTTAGACTTCTTTCAATTTCCCTTATCAATATCAATGCAAAAAATAACCAATAAAATTCTCTCAAACGAATTCAAGAACACATCAAAAAGATCATCCATCATGATCAAGTAGGCTTCATCCCAGGGATGCAGGGATGCTTCAATATATCTACTTGGATATATCCAAGGCATCCATCAATGCAATCCATTATATAAACAAACTCAAAAGAAAAAAAAAACACACATGATCACTACATTAGATGCAGATAAGGCATTTGACAAAATCCAATACCCATTCATGATAAAAAGTTTTGGAAAGATCAGGAATTCAAGGCCCATAACTAAACATAGTGAAAAAAAAATATACAGCAAACCCGTAGGAAACATCAAACTAAATCAAGAGAAACTTGAAGCAATCCCACTAAAATCAGGGACTACACAAGGTTGCCTACTCTCTCCCAACCTGTTCAATGTAGTACTTGAAGTCCTAGCCAGAGCAATTAGACAACAAAAGGAGGTCAAAGGGATAAATTGGAAAGGAAGAAGTCAAAATATCACTATTTGCAGATGATATGATAGTTTACTTAAGTGACCCTCAAAAATTCCACCAAAGAACTCCTACAGCTGATAAACAACTTCAGCAAAGTGGCTGGATACAAAATTGACTCAAACAAATCAGTGGCCTTCCTCTACTCAAAGGATAAACAGGCTGAAAAAGAAATTAGGGAAATGACACCCTTCATAATAGTCACAAATAATATAAAATACCTTGGTGAGACTCTACCTAAGCAAATGAAAGAGCAGTATGATAAGAACTTCAAATCTCTGAAGAAAGAAATTGAAGATCTCAGAAGATGAAAAGATCTCCCATGCTCATGGATAGGTAGGATTAATATAATAAAACTATATATAATAATATAAAAATATACAAAAATGTGAAAGCAATCTGCAGATTCAATGCAATTCCCATCAAAATTCCAAATCAACTCTTCATAGAGCTAGAAAGAGCAGTTTCCAAATTCATCTGGAATAACAAAAATCCAGGATATCGAAAACTATTCTCAACAATAAAAGAATTTCTGGCGGAATCACCATCCCTGACCTCAAGCTGTACTACAAAGCAATCTTGATAAAAAATTGCATAGAACTGGTACAGTGACAGGCAGGTAGATCAATGGAATAGAATTAAAGACACAGAAATGAACCCACACACCTATGGTCACTTGATCTTTGACAAAGGAGCTAAAATCATCCAGTGGAAAAGCATTTTCAACATATGGTGCTGGTTCAACTGGAGGTTAGCATGCAGAAGAATGCAAATCAATCCATTCTTATCTCCTAGTACAAAGCTCAAGTCCAAGTGGATGAAGGACCTCCGCATAAAACCAGACACACTGAAACTAATAGAAAACAAAGTGGGGAAGAGCCTCGAGCACAAGGGCACAAAGGAAATTTTCCTGAACAGAAAAACATCAATAGCTTATTCTCTAAGATCAAGAAATGACAAATGGGACTTCATAAAATTGCCAAGCTTCTATAAGGCAA
Source organism: Apodemus sylvaticus (assembly GCF_947179515.1). Taxonomy (NCBI): domain Eukaryota; kingdom Metazoa; phylum Chordata; class Mammalia; order Rodentia; family Muridae; genus Apodemus; species Apodemus sylvaticus. The sequence goes on along the minus strand of NC_067490.1, from coordinate 34,345,105 downwards.
AGGACACTGTCAATAGGACAAAATGGTAACCAACAGATTAGGAAAAGATCTTTACCAATTCTACATCCAATAGAGGGCTAATATCCAATATATACAAAGAACTCAAGAAGTTAGACTCCAGAGAACCAAATAACCCTATTAAAAATGGGGTACAGATCTAAACAAAAAATTCTCACTTGAGGAATACTGAATGGCTGAGAAACACCTAAAGAAATGTTCAACATCCTTAATTATCAGGGAAATGCTAATCAAAACAACCCTGAGATTCCACCCCACACCAGTCAAAATGACTAAGATCAGAAACTCAGATGACAGCAGGTACTGGTGAGGATGTGTAGAAAGAAAAACACTACTCTGTTGCTCATCAGATTGCAAGCTGGTAGAATCACTCTAGCAATCAGTTTGGCAGTTCATTGGAAAATTGAACATGATACTACATAAGTACCTGTATAGATACTACATATACTACTAGCTATACCACTCCTGGGCATATACTGAGAAGATTCTCCAACATGTAATAAGGACACATGCTCCACTACATTCATAGCAGCCTTATTTATAATAGGCAAATCCTGGAAAGAACCCAGATGTCCTTCAACAGAGGAATGGATACAGAAAATGTGGTACATTTACACAATGCAGTAATATTCAGTTGTTAAAAACGACTTCATGAAATTCTTAGGCAATTGTATGGGACTAGAAAATATCATCCTGAGTGTGGTAACTCAATCACAAAAGAACACACATGGTATGCACTCACTGACAAGTAGTTATTGCCCCAGAATCTCAGAATATGCAAGTTGCAATTCACAGACCACAAGAAGCTCAAGAAGAAAGAAGACCAAAGTGTGGATACTTCGGTCTTTCTTATAAGGGGGATCATAATATCCGTGGGAGGAGATTCAAAGATAAAGTGTGGAGCAGAGACTGAAGGAAAGGCCATCCAGAGACTGCTCCACCTGGGGGTCCATCCCATATACAGTCACCAAACCCAGACACTATGGTGGATGCCAACAAGTGCTTGCTGACAGGATCATGATATGGCTGTCTCCTGAGAGGCTTTGCCAGTGCCTGATGCATACAGAAGTGGATGCTCACAATCAACCAATGGACTGAGCACAGGGTCCCAAATGGAGGAGCTAGAGAAAGGATCCAAGGAGTGAAAGGGATTTGTAGCCTCATAGGAGGAACAATATGAACCAACTAGTACCTCCAGAGTTCCCGGGGACTAAACTACTACCAAAGAGCACACAAGGAGAGACCCATTTCTCCAGCCAAATATGTAGCAGAGGATGGCCTTGTTGGACATCAATGATAGGATAGACCCTTGGTCCTGGGAAGGCTCAATACCCCAGTGTAGAGGAGTGCCAAGACAGGGAAGTGGGGGCCGGTGGGTTGGTGAACAGGGGGAAGGGTGATGGGATAGGAGGTTTCTGAAGGGTAAATGAGAAAATGGGATAACATAAGAAAATATCTAATTAGAAAAAAAAGCAGTGAGGCTGTAGCTGTGATAAGACTGTGTTGTTCCCAGTCCTTTAGACCTGGGTTGAGGGAGGAATGTGGAAGAGTTTGGAACTCTGGGTAATACAGCTCTTGACTGTTGTAAGCAGCTTAGTGGAACACACAGGAGGAAGCCCAGAAGACAGGAATACTGAGAAAAATACCAGACAATGGAGGCCTGCCTATTGGTTGGTGCCTCAGACCAGAACAACAACTCTCTCAGGAATGCATCTAGAAGCTATTGTTTGGTAGAGAAATGGTGTGTGTGCAAGCTTGACATTCAAGAAAAGGAAGATACAGACAACAAACCAGCTGTAACGTTAGATTAGAGCCACTAAGAGGAAAATTGCTGTGTGATACAGGCATGATAGGACAGGTACTTTGCAGGCAAAGATCCCTCCAAAGGCTCCAACTTGTAAAGATGAGGATCTATATGAAAGGAGGAGGACTGGGTTGAGGATGCAGCGGGGAGGGTTCCCTGTTCCTCAAAAGTAGGTGCCTAGGAGAGTGTTTCCTCTTCGGGAACCGCAGCGGTGGTGTGAAGTAGCCAGTCTCCATCCAAAGCTGGAGAACTTGGCAGTGTTAACTACATGGTTCTGATATTAGAAACATGAAAAACGTCAGACTGAGAGGTTCATAGAGTATTGTTTCATGGTTTCAAAGAACAGCTAAAGCTGGGATATGTGTGACTGAGTCAGAATCCCTGCAAGGAGGATTTGTGAAATCACTCTCTAAAATTATTAAAGTAAAGCTCCAGTTGTGATAGAGACCCCAGGATCTTAGAGATAACAAAACGACAGGAGTCTACTAGGAAGAGCTGTGGGCATGGAGTGCAGCTGGCCAAGAAGAAAGGCTGCCTCTGCTAGAACCTGACAAGTACAGAGGCAGATGCTTGCAGCCAACCATTGGACTGAGCGTGGGGTCCTCAATGGAGAGTTGAAGAAGGGACTGAATAAGCTGAGGGTTTTTGCAGCCCCATGTGGGGAGTAACAGTGTCAACCCACCAGATCCCCAGAACTCGCAGGGACTGGACCACCAACCAAAGAGTACATATTGAGGGACCTGGGGCTCCAACTACATATGTGCCTGAGGATGGCCTTGTTGGACATCAGTGGGAGGAGTTGCCCTTGTGCCTGAAGGGGTTTGATGCCCCAGTGTAGGGGAATGCCAGGGTGGGGAGGCAGGAGTTAGTAGGTAGGTGGGGGAGCACCCTCATAAAGGCAGGGGGAGGGGGGAAGGGATAGGGGGTTTCCAGAGAGGAGACCCGGAAAGGGGATAATATTAGAAATGTAAATAAAGAAAATATCCAATAAAAGAAAAAATTTAAAAAAATAAAATATAAAATAAAATGATGAATGGACCAGGAAAAGAAAAGAAAAGAAAAGAAAAGAAAAGAAAAGAAAAGAAAAGAAAAGAAAAGAAAAGAAAAGAAAAGCAAGGCTACATGGTTGCTGCAGTAGCAGAGCCGGGAAGGCTGGTTTAGCCCAGCTCTTGGTGTCTAGCTGATTTTATCACAAAATCCATCACTAAGGGAAGTCAGGACAAGATTTAAGGCAAGAACCTGAAGACAGGAACTGACGATTGGAGCAGAGGCCATGGAGGACTGTTTCTTATTAAATTATTATTATTATCATTAGTAGTAGTAATAGTAGAAGCAATAGTATTGTTGTTGCTGTTGTTGGTATTGTTGATATTGTTATTATTGTTGTTGTTGTTTCCTATAATAAATCTTGACTGCAGTTTCTCTTCCTTCACTCCTCCCAGTCGTTGCACTTCCCCTCTTCTGAAGATCCATTCCTCCTCCATTGCCCTTCAGAAAAGAACAGGCCTCCCAGAGGTATCACCCCAAAATGGCATAGCAAGATACAATAAGACTAGTCAAAACCACTCACGTCCGCAGCCTCCTTTCTTATCAGGGGGCCACCTGACCAGGGTGGCACTACCCTCAGTGATTATGATTCAACAATTTCAAACCAATAAACACCTTTTTCCTTAAGTGACAGGTAAGCACAAGGAAACCACACAACAGCATTAGTCCCAGGGGACCATTGAAACAAACGACAATGACGTCCTGATTCAGCCCCTACCCGGATGGCAAGAAGTAAACAAACACACAATAGAAAGTGTTGACAGGGCTGGAAGGAAATCTCACTCCTTGTGTATCACCAGTGAGCACATAAATTTCTGACTGCTTAGAAAATAATTTTGGCAGGTGCTCAGAAATTTAAACATAGAGTTACCAGATGGTCTACTAAATCAACTCTTAGGTATAGAACCAAGAGGAATATAAGCATGTGTCCTTAGAAATATGTGTACATAAATTGTTCACAGATGAATTATTTGAAACATTCAAAATGTAAAAAAAACAAAAACCAAAATGACCATCAACTCACAAATGAATAAATAACTTAGATAAATATAATAGAATTAAAACTTGCTATGAGAAGGAATGAAGTACTGGCATATGTATTTTATAGATATATATGTACTATGTATATAAATGTGTATACATATACATATTTATGTGTGTGTACTGGCATATAATATGTTCAATATCATATGTGTCAGTATATATATAATATATCATATATGTGATATATGTACACATATACTAAACATGTATGTATAAATAAATATATATCACTATATGTACATATATATTTGATATAGATATAGGACTTGAAAACCTTATAAGTAAAAGAAACTAGATATAAAGGGCTATAGGTTATATAATTCTGTTTGTATAAAATATCTATAATAAACAGATTTGTAGAAAAATAGTATATCACTGGCTTCCAAAGTCTGGAGACTAAAAATGTATATCTGATGATAAATACTGCAATTCTTTTTATGGTAACAAGTTTTCACAAATAACAATGACAGCTGCCTAACACTGTGACTACTTAATACATTGAATTATATCATTTTAAAGGGTAAACTTGGTTGTATGTTTATGTTAATTTAAATAATGAATCCATTCATCAAAGTAATGCCTACCAACACAAAGGTGTTATTACCTCTGTAGAAATAAGGTTATAGTGGACACATGGCTGCATTAATAAGACAGCTGTGAAATAAAGTCCCACTCTTTAAAAAATTCTGGAATATTAATAACCACATGAAGCTTGGGAGACAGATTATGCCAAAAACAGAATCACTGTTATCCCAAGGGTACCAGTGACATTTGAAGCCATACTCCAGATGCTCTGAAACATTTCTAAATTCTCACAGGGGAAACATACTCACACCACTCTATTGTGGAGTCTCTTTGTTATAGAAGCTAATGCTACTCTAACACTGAGGTAGTTAAATGAGGTAGCATGCTGTATAACAAAGGCCTAACATATGTGGGGTTGGCATGGCTGTCATATAGTGAGTGGAAAATAAAACATTATTAGAAATGAAAAAGCTATAACTCTTGTTTACCACCGCCATTCCCACCCCAAAACAAGAAACAAAACCAAAAAAATCTCTTCTGCAGTAACTCGCCTACTGAGTCAACAGCTCTATAGAAAGAAGTACTTAAATAAAACTGAATATTTCTATTACTGCCTACTCCTTGCTATTTTTAACAGGCCTTTATAAAAATGAAAACTCTAAAAAATTTGGGTTGTTTTTCAACCAAAAATGGAAAGAAATAGAAAAAGCACAGAAAAGTACAGTTTTACATTCATGTATTTATTCATTCATTCAACAAATATGTCTCAGGCACTTGCAATGCATCAATGAATAAAAACACAATTTATATTCCATCTGGAAAGGCACACAACAAGCTATACACATCATAATATGTTATCTTTGCTACAATTAGGTTATGGACATTCTATTGGGTGCCTCGCTTCTGCCATCCTGACTCAGGTGACATGGGTGGCAGGAGAAAGGTTTGAGACCTGGTATGCATGAAATGCTCTTTCAAAAAAAAAATCGAACAAATAGAATGTTAGAAGAAACATGGGCTGGAGTAGAATACTTGCCTATCATGTATAAGGACTAGGTTAAAACTTCAGTACTAACAAAAAGAAATTGCAGAGTATGGTAAGGACAAAGGAGGAAAACTGTAGCTGCGTGTATTCTCATGCTAATTAGGTTTTTTCAGAACCTGGTTTGCAGTGTCCTGCTTATAAGACTGACCCTGCCCCCAGTTGGTTTTGATTGGTAAATAAAATTGCCGGTGACCAATGGCTGGGCAGGGAGACAGAGGCAGGACTTTTAGTGCCAAGGAAGAAGCAGGAAGAGGATTAGCCGCCATGCTGGGGAAGGAAGAGAGACACCAGGCAGAAGAAAGAGAGAGAGTGGTCATGAAGGTACTGGGGAACACAGCCAGGGAACTGCAGGTCTGGGTCTGGGGCAGCAAAGATGCAATATAGATTTTAGTAAGTGATAACCTGGGAATATCCGAGGAGGGTACATCAGCCACGTGGAGGTTAGGAAATGGCCCAAACACTATTTAAGTCATATAAAAGTGTAAATGCTCTATGTGTGTGTGTGTGTGTCTGTGTGTGTGTGTGTGTGTGCGTGTGCGTGTGCGTGTGCGTGTGTGTGTGTCATTTGGGAACCGAGATCACTGGGGCAAGTAGTGAGGATTGCACTCCACTGCCGCCAGATCGATTTGAGTGGATTAATTGGGTTCTACCCCAGAAAAACGCTTGTGACTTTGCATAAGGATAGCTTTCATTGAAAAGACAAGAGCCAGTGTTTGCACAGGGTGGGTTAGATATACAGGTGTTATGAAAACTATATGCCAGGCAGAGGGGTAAGAAGAGCAAAACCTGCAATGGAGATGGGCTACAAGCTCAAACAGCCTCAGAGAAGTCCATGTAGCTAAAGCCAACCAGCAAAGAGAATTATCAGAAAGCATCAGTCATGGTGGAAAGAGGACAGACTCCATGATAGTCTTTAATCCTGGTGGAAAAGATAAAGCTCTCCAGCTTGCTGCGAGAGGAAATGCAGAAACAGGTGGGTCAGGGGGTTCCAGCCACTGGCCACACCGGAAATGATAGCTGTGAGATGGTAACGCTAGGGCTCAAAGAAAAGGAAGGCTCAGGCCAGGCTGGAGGGCTGGCTCCTTTTGGGAGAAGCATCCTTATAGAAAGAATGGAGGAGGTAGCTTATAAAAGACAGACACATGGCTGTGTTGGTTTAAATGAGAAATGTCCTGTATATCAGCTCTGTATTTGAACTTGTGGTTGGAGAGAAATCTTTAGGAAGTGGAGGAGGGGACTTGCAGACCTCTCTCTCTGCTTGTGATATGTTTATGGTTGCAGATGCCATCGTCCTGCTGCCATGTCCCCTCCCCGTGTTATAGCCATTTTGGACTCTTTTTCTGGAACTATAAGTTAAAATAAAGTCTCCTTGTCTTAAATCGCCTGGGGCCATGGTATTGTATCACAGCAACAAAAAGGTGACTCCAAAAAAGGAATAAGGTAAAAATAAAAGATATGAAGGAAAGAGCAAAGCAACATAGAAACTAAATAGCCATGTTGTTCACCATGTACTTCAGAGTACTTTGCATGAACCATGTCAGAAGCATGGCTTAGGTCTAGGCCAAAATAGTTTCCTAGTACCTTCAGACACCACCAAAAGCTGGACAATTTAGGGCTTGCTTTCTCTCCCTCACTACCTTCTCTAATCTCCTTTTTGTAGGCCTCACTGAGAAGGAACTCTTTGGGAGGGCTGATATAGAGATACGGAGAGTCACAAGAGTCTAATGGATTTGAGAACAAGTGAGTCAACAGAGGGAAAACAAAAGTTTTTGTACTTGTTTTTACAATAGTAAAGATTGAAATAAAGGGCAGTATAAATGCTAGGTAAGTGTTCTGCCACTAAAACTGCATCTGCAGACCCCACTTAGCTTTTAATGCTCCTGCTTCATCATAGTAGCTGACCAGGCAGAGTACTCTTGGCAGTTGTCCAGTGGCCACTTCCTTCCTTTGAAGAATGAGAACAAGATATAAAAAGAAGTTGGATATACACCTTGGAAATACACAGAAAAAAAAATAAAATTTTTATCTTAATAATGAAAATTATTAACCAATACTAATAGAAAAATATTTAAATTTTAGCACAGAATAATTCTTCAGAGGTCTTTAAAATGCCAGTTTAAAGTATATCACAGGAAACTAGGTCATTGTACTTTCACAGGTCAGTCTTTGAGCCAATGAATTTCTCTCAGAGGTAGTAAGTAATATTAGAAAAGCAGTCTAGATTTGGGGGAATCATACTTAAATCAGTCCTAATGCCCACCACTCTGACTGCTGGCTGCATGGCTTTGGAAAAATCCACTAAACAACTTTAAGATTTGATTGCTTTGAAAGAAGCTATGGTACTAGATGATACTTCTATAAGGGAAGGGAAATATTATAGAGACCATCCCATAGCACTAACAGAGCTCAACTTCTCCACATAGGATGATCCAGTCTTATGATATTGGCTTCCCAAAAGACTTAGGAATAATCTCTCCAGTCTGATAAAATCAAAGTGTGTGTGTGTCAGGAGTAGACTTTGTTTTATATTCAGCCAACTTTGTCTTGCTTCTTCTGGGGGATATCTGATAGTTTGTTGACCCTGAGCACAATACTCCTGAAGAGGAGCTGTCTGTAAGAATTGTACAGAAACATGAGAAGAAACATCTTAGGGAAAGAATTATTCCTGTGATGTCCTCAGCACCAGCTCAAAGCCTTCTGGTTGCCATTAGATCAAATAAATAAAGCCTGTGATAAAAATAACATTTCTGTGGAGGTTTGTCTATAGCAGCCAACCTATTAGGAGGCTACACTTCTCCATGATTTTATGGTCTGATATTTCCATCCGTGGCATTTCAGTTGCACGTAGTCGATTACAATTTTTTTTCTAACACCACAGTACTGGCTCACAGCTCCTGCTAATTATAGGAGATGCCGTGGAGAATCATGATAAGGGGATTGCAACTACTTTGATTAAAATGACATTCACAGAATTGACATTTAAATGGCTAATTTGGCTCTTCTTCCACGCTTTAAGTTGATCCATCATTTGCAGTATTTATGAAAGACAGTTTGAAGAAGTCACAGGCAGCAGCTGTCTATGAAGTCAGACAATCCTGTTGCTACTTAAGTGGACTGAGCATAATCCTGGATGAGTGAATTTCCTACCAGCATCCATGGACATTTGGTAGCATTTCTCCTCCATAACACTTGCATAAAGTGGGATGGCAGAAGACAATTGCAGTAGTTCTCACCCTTCCTACTGCTATGATTCTTTACTGTGGTTCCTCATGTTGTGTTGACCCCTATCCATTAAATGATTTTCATTGCTATTTCATGACTGATGCTGTTACTATTATGAATTGTAATGCCAATATGTGTTTTTCTGGCAATCTTAGGCAACCCTGGTAAAAGAGTTGTTTGACTCCCCCCACCCCCAATCATAGGTTAAGAACCACTGGTTTTGCGTCTAATAAAAGTACTTATGTTATTCTCATATCAGCTGGTTCTTTGATCTTGCAGATTAAAAAGAAACCCATTTTCCCATGTAATTTGGGGATAATGCATAAGATTATTACAGGGTCTAACAAAAATGTTAGAAAATGTTTACATGGAGGAGCTGATCCTGTGCTACAGCTCTCCATACCCAAATACCTCCAGGAGAGAGCTGGTCTACCAGGAGTGTAGACATACCTGTGAGCACAGGGAAGACCATCACTTATAAAATTACTGGCCAAAAAGGGACCTACCCAGAGCTATCAGAACACAGGAATCGAGGATCCTCCCAGTTTCCATCTGCTCCGCAGAGCTGGCCCTGTGCCACAGCTCTCAATACCCAAATTCCTCCCAGAGAGAACTGATCTCCCAGTACTAGTACTGACACACAGGCTTACAGGAGGAACAAGTCACAGTCAGAGACAGTGAGACCAACTAACACCAAAGATACCCAGATAGCAAGAGGTAAGTACTTGAGGTACTAGCTCGGGCAATTCGACAACATAAGGAGGTCAAAGGGATACAAATTGGAAAGGAGGAAGTCAAACTATCATTATTTGCAGACGACATGATCGTCTACCTAAGTGACCCAAAGAATTCCACTAGAGAGCTCCTACAGCTGATAAACAACTTCAGCAAAGTGGCAGGTTACAAAATCAACTCAAGCAAATCAGTGGCCTTCCTATACTCAAAGGATAAGCAGGCTGAGAAAGAAATTAGGGAAATGACCCCCTTCACAATAGCCACAAACAGTATAAAGTATCTTGGGGTGACTCTTACCAAACATGCGAAAGATCTGTATGGCAAGAACTTCAAGACTCTGAAGAAGGAAATGGAAGAAGACCTCAAAAAATGGGAAAACCTCCCATGCTCATGGATCGGTAGAATCAATATAGTTAAAATGGCCATTTTGCCTAAAGCACTATACAGATTCAATGCAATACCCATCAAAATCCCAACTCAATTCTTCACAGAGTTAGAAAGAGCAATTATCAAATTCATCTGGAACAACAAAAAACCCAGGATAGCTAAAACTATTCTCAGCAACAAAAGAAAATCTGGGGGAATCAGTATCCCTGACCTCAAGCAATACTACAGAGCAATAGTGTTAAAAACTGCATGGTATTGGTACAGTGACAGGCAGGAGGATCAATGGAACAGGATTGAAGATCCAGAAATGAACCCACACACCTATGGCCACTTGATCCTCGACAAAGAGGCTGAAAACATCCAATGGAAAAAAGATAGCCTTTTCAACAAATGGTGCTGGTTCAACTGGAGGTCAGCATGCAGAAGAATGCGAATTGATCCATCCTTGTCTCCTTGTACTAAGCTCAAATCCAAATGGATCAAGGACCTCCACATAAAGCCAGACACTCTGAAGCTAATAGAAAAGAAACTGGGGAAGACCCTTGAGGACATCGGTACAGGGAGAAAGTTTCTGAACAGAACACCAATAGCGTATGCTCTAAGAGCAAGAATTGACAAATGGGACCTCATAAGGTTACAGAGTTTCTGTAAGGCAAAGGACACCATCAAGAGGACAGATCGGCAACCAACAAATTGGGAAAAGATCTTCACCAATCCTACATCAGATAGAGGGCTAATATCCAATATATATAAAGAACTCAAGAAGTTAGACTCCAGAAAACCGAACAACCCTATTAAAAAATGGGGTACAGAGTTAAACAAAGAATTCTCACCTGAAGAACTTCGGATGGCGGAGAAGCATCTTAAAAAATGCTCCACTTCATTAGTCATTAGGGAAATGCAAATCAAAACAACCCTAAGATTTCATCTTACACCAGTCAGAATGGTTAAGATTAAAAATTCAGGAGACAGCAGGTGTTGGAGAGGGTGCGGAGAAAGAGGAACACTCCTCCACTGCTGGTGGGGTTGCAAATTGGTACAACCACTCTGGAAAGCAGTCTGGCGGTTCCTCCGAAAACTGGGCACCTCACTTCCAGAAGATCCTGCTATACCACTCCTGGGCATATACCCAGAGGATTCCCCACCATGTAATAAGGATACATGCTCTACTATGTTCATAGCAGCCCTATTTATAATTGCCAGATGCTGGAAAGAACCCAGGTATCCCTCAACAGAAGAGTGGATACAAAAAATGTGGTATATCTACACAATGGAGTACTATTCAGCCATTAGAAACAATGAATTCATGAAATTCTTAGGCAAATGGATGGAGCTAGAGAACATCATACTAAGTGAGGTAACCCAGACTCAAAAGGTGAATCATGGTATGCACTCACTAATAAGTGGTTATTAACCTAGAAAACTGGAATACCCAAAACATAATCCACACATCAAATGAGATACAAGAAGAAAGCAGGAGTGGTCCCTGCTTCTGGAAAGACTCAGTGAAACAGTATTTGGCAAAACCAGAACGGGGAACTGGGAAGGGGTGGGAGGGAGGACAGGGGAAGAGAAGGGGGCTTACGGGACTTTCGGGGAGTGGGGGGGGGCTAGAAATGGGGAAATCATTTGAAATGTAAATAAATTATATCAAATAAAAAAAAAAAAAAAAAAAAAAAAAAAGAACAGAAACAGAAACCAAGGCAACTTGGCATCATCAGCACTCAGTTCTCCCACCACAGCGAGCCCTGGATACCTCAACTCACCAGAAAAGCAAGACTCTGATTTAAAATCATATCTCATGATGATGATAGAGGACTTTAAGAAGAATATAAAGAGCTCCCTTAAGAAATACAAGAGAACAAAGGTAAACAGGTAGAAGTACTTAAAAAGGAAACACAAAAATCACAGAATTAGAGGAAAACACAATCAATCAGGTTAAGGAATTGAACAAAACCATCCAGTGTCTAAAAATGTAAATAGAAACAATAAAGAGATCAGAAAGGGAGACAAAACTGGAGATAGAAAACCTAGAAAATAGATCAAGTGTCAGAGATAAAAACATCACCAACAGAATACAAGAGATAAAAGACAAAATCTCAGGTGTAGAAGATACCTGACACAACAAAGAAAATGTAAAATGCAAAAGGCTACTAAGCCAAAAAAATCTAGGAAATCCAAGACACAATGAGAAGACCAAACCTAAGGATAAAAGGCATAGAAGAGAACAAAAAAAATCCCAACTTAAGGGGCCAGTAAATATCTTCAATAAAATTATAGAATAAAACTTCCCTAACCTAAAGAAAGAGATGCCCATGAACGTACACGATGTTTACAGAATTCCAAATAGGTAAGACCATAAAAGAAATCCCTCCTGTCACATAATAATCAAAACACTAAATGCACAAAACAAAGAAGGAATATTAAAAGCAGTAAGGAGAAAAGGTGAAGAAACATTTAAAGGCAGACCTATCAGAATTACACCAGACTTCTCACCAGAGACTATGGAAGCTAGAAGGTCCTGGGCAGATGTCATACAGACCCTAAGGGAACACACATGCCAGCCCAGGCTACTATACCCAACAAATTTCCAATTACCATAGATAGAGAAACCAAGATATTCCATGACAAAAACTAAATTTACACAGTATCTCTCAATAAATCCAGCCCTACAAAGGATAATAGATGGGAAATTCCAACCCAAGGAGGAAAACTACACCCTAGAAAAAGCAAGAAAAGTAATCTTCTTTCAACAAACCCAAAAGAAGATAGCCACAAAACATAATTATACTTGTAACAACAAAAATAGCAGGATATTCCTTGATATCTCTTACTATTAGTTGACTCAATGTCCCAATAAAAGGACATAGACTAACAGACTGGATGCATGAACAGGACCCAAAATTTTGCTGCATGCACCTCAGTTTCAAAGACTGACAGTACCTCAGAGTAAAGGCCTAGAAAACTATTTTTCAAGCAAATGGTCCCAAGAAACAAGCTGGAGTAGCCATTCTAAAATTAAGTAAAATCGACTTTCAATATAAAGTTATCAAAAAAAGATAAGAAAGAACACTTCATACTCATCAAAGAAAAAATTTTCCAAGAAGAACTCTCAATTTGGAACATCTATGCTACAAACGCAAGGGCACCCACCTTCATAAAAGAAACTTTACTAAAGCTCAAAGCACACATTGCATTTCATACAACAATAGTGGGAGACTTCAACACCCCCACTCTCATCAATGGAAAGATCATGCAACCGGAAACTAAACAGAGACACAATGAAACTAACAGAAGCTATGGATCAAATGTATTTAACACATATCTATATAACATTTCCTACTAAAACAGATGAATATGCCTTTTTCTCAGCACATCATGGTACCTTCTCCAAAATTGAGTATATAATCGATCACAAAATGGGCCTCAACAGACAAAAGAAGATTGAGATAATCCCATGCATCTTATCAGATCACAACTGACTAAGGCTGGTCTTCAGTACCAACAGAAACAACAGAAAGCCCATGTACACATGGATGCTAAACAACACCCTACTCAATGATAAATTGGTCAAGGAAGAACTAAAGAAAGAAATTAAAGACATTTTAGAATTTAATGAAAATGAAGGCACAACATACCCAAACTTAAGGAACACAATGAAAGCAGTGCTAAGAGGAAAACTCATAGCTCTAAGTGCCTCCAAAAAGAAACTGGAGAAAGCTTAAACTAGCTTAACAGCACACCTGAAAGCTCTAGAACAAAAAGAAGCAAATGCACCCAATAGGAGTAGGAAATAATCACATTCAGAGCTAAAATCAACCAAGTAGAAACAAAAACTATACAAAGAATCAACCAAAACAGGACCTGGTTCTTTTACAAAATCAACAAGATAGATAAACCCTTAGCTAAACTAACCAGAGAGCACAGAGATAGGGTCCAAATCAACACAATCAGAAATGAAAAGAGAGACATAACAGATACTGAGGAAATCCAAAAAAACCCATCAGATTCTACTACAAAAGCCTATACTCAAAAAAAAAAAAAAAAAAAAAAAAAAAAAAAAGCCTGGAAAATCTGGATGAAATGGACAATTTCTAGACAGATAGCAGGTACTAAAGTTACATCAGGATCAGCTAGACCATCTAAACAGTCCTATAAACCATTTAAAAAAATAGAAGTAGTCATTAAAAGTCTCCCAACCAAAAAAAAAAAAAAAAAAAAAAAAAAAAAAAAAAAGCCCAAGACCCGATGAGTTTAGAGCAGAATTCTATCAGACCTTCAAAGAAGACCTAATACCAATACTCTTCAAACCATTCCACAAATTAGAAACAGAAGGAACTACTACCCATTTCATTCTATGAAGCCACTTATACCTAAAACACTCAAAGACCCAACAAAGAAAGAGAAATTCAGACCAATTTCCCTTATGAATATTAATGTAAAAGTACTCAATAAAATTCTTGCAAACCGAATCCAAGAACACATCAAAATAATCATCCATCATAATCAATTAGGTTTCATCCCAGAGAGGCAGGGATGGTTCAATATGTGGAAATCCATCAGTGTATTCCACTATATAAACAAACTCAAAGGATAAAAGCACATGGTCATGTCATTAAATCCTGAGAAAGCATTTGACAAAATCCAACACACCTTCATGGTAAAAGTCTTGGAAATACCAGGAATTCAAGGCCTATACCTAAATATAGTAATAGCAATAGCCAACATCAAAGTAAATGTAATGTAACTTGAAACAATCCCATTAAAATCAGGGACTAGACAAGGCTGCCCACTCTCTCCCTATCTATTCAACATAGTACTTGAAGTTCTAGCTAGAGCAATTAGACAGGGAAAAAAAAAAGGTAAAAGGGATACAAATTGGAAAGGAAGAAGTCAAAATATCACTATTTGCAGGTGATTTGATACTTAAGTATACTTAAGTGACCCCAGAAATCCCACCAGAGAACTCCTAAAGCTGATAAACAACTTCAGCAAAGTGGCTGGATATAAAATTAAGTCAAATAAACCAGTGGCCTTCCTCTACTCAAAAGATAAAGAGACTGAGAAAGAAATTAGGGAAAGGATACCCTTCATGCCACAAACAATAAAAAATTCTTGTTGTGACTCTGAGTGAAAGATCTCTTTGACAAGAACTTCAAGTCTCTGAAGAAATTGAAGAACACCTCAGAAGATAGAAAGATCTCTGATGTTTATGGATTCACAGGATTAATATAGTAAAAATGGCCATCTTGCCAAAAGCAATCTACAGATTCAAGGCATCAAGATTTCAACTCAATTCTTCATAGGGTTAGAAAGAGCAATTCTCAAGTTCATTTGGAATAACAAAAAACCCAGGACAGCTAAAACTATTCTCAACAAGAAAAGAACTTCTGGCAGAATCACCATCCCTGACCTCAAGCTGTACTATAGAGCAGAGTAGTAGATGAAAACTGCATGGAATTAGTACAGTAAGTAATAGGCAGGTAGATCAATGAAATAGAATTGAAGACCCAGAAATGGAGCCATACTCCTATACTCACTTGATCTTTCCAAAAGGAGCTAAAACCATCCAGTAGGACAAAGAGCATTTTTCAACAAATGGTGCTGATTCAACTGGCAGTTAGCATGCAGAAGAATGCAAATTGCTCCATTCTTATCTCCCTGTACAAAGCTCAAGTCTCCTGGATCAAGGATCTCTACATAAAACAACATATACTGAATCTAATAGAAGAGAAAGTGGGGGAAAGTCTCGAGCACATGGGCAGAGAGGGAAATTTCCTGAACAGAACACCAATGGTTTATGCTCTAAGATCAAGAATTGACAAAGGGGACCTCTTAAAATTACAAAGCTTCTGTAAGGCAAAAGACACTGTCAATAGGACAAAATGGCAACCAACACATTGGGAAACGATTTTTACCAGTCCTATATCCAGTAGAAAGTTAATATACAATACGAAGAACTCATGAAGTTAGACTCCAGAACATGAAGTAACCCTCTTAAAAATGGGGTACAGAACTAAATGAAGAATTCTCAACTGAGGAATATCTAATGGCTGAGAAGCACCTAAAGAAATGTTCAACATCCTTAGTCATCAGGAAAATGGAAATCAAATCAATCCTGAGATTCTCACACTCATCAGAATGGCTAAAATAAAAAACTCACGTGACAGCAGATGCTGGTGAGGATGTGGAGAAAGAAAAACTCCTTTATTACTGGTAGGATTACAAACTGGTACAACCACTCTGGAAATCAGTCTGGCAGTTCCTCAGAAAATTGGACATAGTGCTACCTGAAGACCCAGCTATACCCAGAAGATGCTCCAAAATGTAATAAGGACACATTCTCCACTATGTTCATAGCAGGCTCATTTATAATAGCCAGAAGCTGGAAAGAACTCAGATGTCCCTCACCAAAGGACTGGATACAGAAAATGTTGTACATTTACATGGTGGAATACTACTTAGCCATTAAAAACAATGGATTCATGAAATTCTTAGACAAATGGATGGAACTAGAAAATATCCTGAGTGAGGTAACCCAATCACAAAAGAAGACACATGTCATATACTCACTGGTTAATGGATATTAGCCCAAAAGTTTGGAATACTCAAGATATAATTCACAGACCACATGAAGCTCAAGAAGAAGGAAGACCAAAATGAGGATGTTTCAGGGCTTTTTAGAAGGCAGAACAAAATATTCACAGGAATAAATATGGAGACAAAGTGTAGAGCATAGACTGAAGGAAAGGCCATCCAGAGACTGCCCCACCTGAGAATCCATCATATATACAGTATTCAAATCTGTACACTGTTGCAGATGCTGGGCAATGCTTGTTGATGGGAGCCTGATATCACTGTCTCCTGAGAGACTTTGCCAGGGTGACAAATATAGAAGCAGATGCTCGTAGCCAACCATTGCACTGAGTGTATGGTCCCTGATAGAGGAGTTGGAGAAGGGACTGGAGGAGCTGAGAGGGTTTGCAGCCCCATGGGTTGGTGGTGGGGGGGGAGGAACAGTGTCAACTGGACAGATCCCCTGGAGCTCCTGGAGACTGGACAACCAACAAAAGAATACAGATGGAGGAACCCATGGCCCCTGGCTACATATGTGGCCTTGTTGGACACCAGTGGGAGGAGCTGCCCTTGTGCCTGAGGGAGTTTGATGCCCCAGTGTAGGGGAATAACAGGGCAGGAAGTTGGGAGTGGGTGAGTGGGTAGGGGAGCACCCTCATAGAGGCAGGGAGAGGGGGGATGGAATGGGGGTTTCTGGAGGTGTGACCTGGAAAGTGAATAACGTTTGAAATGTAAATGAAGAAAATATCCAATAAAAGGGAAAAAAGAAAAAAAGAAAAAGGAAATATCTGCATAGAACAATGAATTGTCATCAGTAGTATTCAGCAGGCAGTCAATAATCATTGCCATTATTTACATAAGTAGGTTCATGATTCTTTTAACTCTTATTTTGGAGATCTTGTCAAGGAGAAAGTGATGTGAGATCTTTGTCAAATTCACACCTGCTGGAAAGAACTGTTTGCATCTATGTGGAAAGCAAAACAAAAGAAACTGGAATAACCATTTCACAATAGCCAAACATTTTTGTACAGTTGCTGGGTGCCACGGGGTCCTGGAGGATGTACTAGAAAAGAAATGAAACAAGTGATCTCATTCAACACCAGCCATAACATTTTTCCTTTTTTAAAATCAAAAAATAATTCACCCAGTCAAAACAGATGCTTAAATTGTATAATTCATGGGGTTGAAGAGATGGCTCAGTACTTATGAGTACTGGCTGATTTTCCAGAGGACCCTGGTTCAATTCCCAAAATCAACATGACAGGTGACAACTGTAACTCCAGTTCCAGAGGATCTGACACCCTCACACAGACATAAACATTGATGCACATGAAATGATGATAATATATTCAAAACAATTGTATAATTCAGCAATGTTTAATGTACCCACAAGACTGTAGAGCAACCATTACTAATTCCAGTACGTTTTTCATCTCAAAAAGAAACTCAAAATCTGTTAATGGTCACACCCTGTTTTTCCCTATCCAGCCCTTGCAAACGACCATCTTCTAATTATACTACAATAATATAACACAGATAAGGTAGTTTATAAATAATAGAAATGTATTACCAGATGAAGATGCCAGCATTAGGTGTCTTGCACAACCCTTCTTATTGAGCATCCATAGGACAGACAGGATGGAAATGGGCCCTTCACTAAGCTCTCCCTCCTTAATCACTGCTCAAAGGACTTCCCTCTTTAGAGCACTTCACCAAGGATTATGTTTCGTTGAAGGAGACACATTGAAATCATAGAAACCACTGATCTACTGTCTATCTATAGACTACTCTGGTTTGGATTTTTATTTATAAATCATACAGTCTGCAGCCTTTTGTGTCTAGATTTCCCACCGAGTATGTTTTCCAAAGATGGATTGTTCAGTATTAATTCCACTTTGTGATGAAGTAGTGTTCAATTTTATAGATACCCCACATTATGTATTCTTCCATTAATGTAGAACAACAGTTTGAAGTTGGAGATATATTTCTATGAGTTTTACTTTCTTTGTCCTAGTGACATTTTAATGTCTCAATGTTTAAGAGGCATGTATTATTTTGACACTAACATTTTATTTTATTTTATTTTTTTCACTATTTACATGGGGACAGGCAGAGAGTGCTAGTGTATGCTATGGCCATTTGTGGAGGTTAAAGGAGAAAGTTAGATTCTCTCCTTCTACTGTGCAGTCCAAGAATAGAATTAGAATTGTTTCAATTTTTAAATCATCTAAAATTAAATGTGTATATGAAATGGTAAAAAAAAAACGTTCTACTTTTATTTTTCTTGCAGATACTATTCTATTTATACATTTCATACGGAGTGAATCAATAGTCAGTAAATATTTAAATGGTATTTGACTTTATTAGTGATGGAGGAAATATAAATCAAGAACGTAATGTGACAGCTTATTTATTTCTTTCAAGTGGCAAACGTACTTGAAAGCTTAACAACATTTAATATTCCCTGTGCTGGCTAATTTTATGTCAACTTGACACACATGAGAGTCATTTTGAAAGAGGAATCTCAATTGAGAAAATGCCCCACTAGACTGGCCTGTGGGCAAGCCTGTAATATCTTTTGAAAATTACTGATTGATGTGGGAGGGCCAAGCACTTGGTGGACCGCCATGACTGGGGAGGTTGTCCTAGGTACTATAAGAAAGCAGGCTGAGCAACCATATGCCATGCTCCTCCACAGCCTCTGATGCTCCGACCTTCAGATCACTGCCGTCAGTATGTTCCCCGGCTTTCCTCAGTGATGGAGAATGACTTGAGAATTGCAACCTGAAATAATTTCTGTTCAACTCTATCGGTTGTGGTATTTTATCACAGTAATAGAAACCCTGACCAAGATGGCTCTCTACACCATCCTTCATATTTTAGCCATAAGCTTCCTGAATTCCTCTCAGGTATCACTGTAGGCCTTGAATCCAAAGAGAGTCTACTCCTTGATCAAGTGTTAGCCCAGCACTCTTTTACCATGTGGTCTCCCTTCTTTAGCTCCATCCTGCCAACACCTTTTTTTTATTCCCAGAGACCACTAAGTCTAACTTGAGCTGATCAGAGTGTAAAGTTCCCTCCTCCAGTTGGCAATGGCAACATTTCAGCCTCACTGTGCTTCCAGAACTGAAGTCTGTAGACTCCAGGAGATTCTGCTTCGGCATTTTATCACACAGAGCTGAGAAAGAAAAGAAGAGTTTCCATCCAGAAACTCTTCTGAATGAGGATCCGAAGAGCTGTATGATGATGAACATCTGGCCTCTAAAGAGTCTAAATTGAAAGTCTTTATCTGGTCCATCCCTTTAGAAATCAAAGAACCCCAAGGAAGAGGGGGAGGAAAGACTGTGAACCACCTCTTGGTTTTTATCTGTAGTTTATAAAGTCACTAGGCTCTTTATATAACCTTGTGACAATTTCCTAAGCAAAATCTGAACAACAGTAAACTTCACATTATGGGGCACCAAACCCATTCAATGTAGATGAATGTTGGTCAAATACTATATGACATAAACTGCTCATTGAAAAACAAAGGGAAATCCTTCTATTGCTCAAGGCTTGATTCTGCTGCACAGAGAACAAACATTTTAGATGACTCTTGACTCCAAAATGCTGTGATAGCTTTTCATTTTTCTTGCTACAGACTTTCTTAGTTATGGCCAGGGAACAACTCTACACTTGATAGTTTACCCAGGAAAATGACTGGCACAACTTGCAAGCTGTATAGATGTAAAGATGAAGGTTAGAGCTAAAAATTTTCTGCCAGACAGTGAGCGCTCATCCTCATTCTAACTTCCTGACATGCTCTTGGTTCTAACACATATTAATTAAAAATAACTTTCTTGGCAATACAAGTTCTCTCCCTGACAACTTTTCTCACTTTAATCTGAGCACTATCAACCTATCCATGTGGGCTGCAAGAATTTGCAGAAGGTAGTTTTTTTTTTTTTTTTTTAATGAGGTCCTTCTGGCCTCTTTTGGACCTCTTCCTTGGAAAAAGGATGGGAGTTACTTGCTAGCAAGTTTTTGAACTTCTTCATCCTGTCTTCAAATTGTGGTCCCATCACATAATGCATTGATTCTTATTTTATCATGATCTCCATATGGAATTCTTGTTCTAAAACAAACAAGCAAGCAAGCAAAAAAAAAAAAAAGTAGTAATATGACTTTATATTTTTGTTCTTCTAAAGCCATATTTTATTCATTTAGTGGAATACAGTTATTATTTGGTTTATGCTCCTTGAAACTGTTTTATTGATTTTTTAAAAAAGCTTATCCAAAGGAAAATGTCAGAAACAAATGTCTCTCATCTTTCAGTGAGGCTAATCCTATTGGTACCCTGCCTACCCCCAAAGAGTTCCGAGTTAAGAAAATGACCTTTGGCTTCTCATTTAAAAAATAGAAAAGGGAAAACATTTGGTTCTATAAAATAATTGAACTTGAGTAATCCAAACTCCCTAAATCCAGAAAGGTAAAAGCGGACATTTCTTAAAGGAGGAAGTTACTAAAGGGGGTGTGAATTTGAACTCAGAGAAGCTGGGCAGTGCAAGCCTGTGTTTCAGAACCATTATTTAAAAGAACATAATAGAAATCTACAATTACACACACCACATGAAAGCTAATGTAATACCCGCTCAACTCACACCAACCTCCTGGTTATTTCACTGTCACTGACTTTCTATGCTTTAAAAATATGCACACATTGTATCTTTGTGGCAGAATGCCATGCAGTGATCCATGCCTTTCTGCACATCACTTCTTGGGTTCATGTGCACTGATGTAAATTTAGCAAAATTTAGAGTGGCTGTCTTAGAATGTTCACAGTATGAAATCTGGAAGATGACACAAATCAGGACATGTTCTCCAGTCCCCTTGCCTTTCCCAACATTTATCTGGGCACAGCAGAGAAAGAATCTTCATATTTCAAATGTAAGTACATTGAAAGGACCTATGCTAGAATGGATACCTACTTCTACAACTCTAAGCCCATGGGAACCAAGCGAGAGAAATACCCTTTCTTGCTTTGTAATCAACTAAACAAAAGGTTAATCTACTGACTAAGATATCTGACCTCTGAAATGGTGCTTTGAGAGTTTTAAAAATAGTTTTCTAAAATAACCCACCCAACATCAAGTGAGCATTCTTTTGTCAGTGGTAGGTCCCTATTGGGCAAACAGTTTTCAAAGTTGTATGGCTCCAAGGAAACAGTGTTAGAATAAATATCTCTAGACATTCTTTACATCCTTCTGTTCATTCTTCCTTGTTGGAGTAAAAATGATAGTGTTCGGGAAGCCTGAGAATAATCTGACACGGATTGACCATCTGACGGGAATGAGGATGGCAACACACTTCAAAGGAAAGCGGCATGCTATTCTTGTAGGTAGCCTGGGGTACAAAACATCCATGCTACTCTTCCATGTGCTCTCCAAAAAAACATCTCTCTCTTCAAGTTGGGGACACACCTAGACTAGGAAGGGAGGAAATGAAGACTTCACTCCAAATATGTGTGAAATATGATACTCTTTAATAGGGACTTTCAAGCCAATAAGGCTAAAACTCTACGGTGAGGGGAATTTGCATGCTCTTTTGCTGAGTTCAATTTATTCAGAGCTCATAGAGTCACTTAGGGTGACCAGCATCCTAGGTTCTGGGGCTTTTCAGTTTGAAAGGCTATACCTAGTCAGCGGAAGCAGCATTGGTTGGTGAAGGGTTAGCTGAGAGCCCAATATCCCTATGCCTTTTTTGCCCCTGGGGTGTTAGAATTTAATTAGCATGGCTCCATACACATTAGGGTTCATATTAGTTATGGCTTTGCCTGATATTTTAAGATACAGATCAATTTCTGCTCAGAATGAAAATGGTTCATTTGGAAATCAAGATAGGTTTCTTTTTATAGAACCTGAACTGGAGTTTAGAAGAAATACACTCTTACAAGTTGAGAAATCCACTTCTAAATTCCAGGGAGGATCTTTCTGAAAACTTAAAAAAGAATGGTAACTTTACTTTTTTAGAGAGGGACTTGGGAAGACAAGACTCCAACACCACCCTGGTAAGGTCTGAATGATAAAGAAGTAGAGAGAACAATTCATGATTCTTAGTTTTGTTATTTTTTTAATTTCTTGTCCAAAATAATTCAGTTGTCAGTGATGACTACAGCTATAAAAGTGATGAATTTCTATGACAAAGGATAAAGATGAAGCAGACTAAAATGACTTGGCCTTAGACATCTAGGATTATCTTGGCGTTGGGACTTTAGCTGGGTCTAATTAATTGCCTGTGTCCTGAGTATGATTTTCAACTTCCTGTTTAAAACACTGTACTCAGATATGCCTTAGTTAAAAAAAAAAGACAAAAATAATCATTTCCTCATAGTTCAGGACCTATACTATTTGAGTTGGAGTAAAGCAAAAATCCCAGTAGGGCAATTGCATCAGGAGCAGGACATTTTGAAAACTTATGTGACACCATTCTAACGCTAGGAAGTTCATACTCTAGGAAGTCTGAGAAAAAAGCTTGAATCTTTGCATTATCAGAGTAAAAAAATGGGGAGAGAATGGTAATTTCCTCCAGTGAAAAGTTGCATTGCCAGAAGCAAGGCTAGCAAGATGGCAGGGCAGGGAATAGGAAAAATCCTTGCATCCCTGTCTATGGTTGACAATCCTTTTCATGTGATTGTAAAGATGAAACAAGGAAAGATATAGGCTGCAATGAGCATATTTAAAAATGCCTGTTAGATACATAAAAAAAAAATAGCTTAGTTGGGAACTCCACTATATCCAAGGTTACACCTGATAACCAGAGCCCAGTGTCTTCCCTTGGTAAAGATAATCAGACATACGATTAGAACTCTATGAAGTCCACTGGACAGTATATAAGCAGAAACCAAGCACAATGCTGTGCTCTGTACATCATCAGGACTGCTGGATAGATGCTACCTTAATCTGCCCAACAGGTGGAGAATCTCTCCTGGGACCCTGACCCTTGAACCTGGATACTACTGTGAGAAGCAGGACCCAACTTTTAGCTAAGATGTCACACAGGTGAGCAGCCATGGGGAAAAAGCTAAGTCTAAAACAGGACCATAGTTAGGAACTTAGAGCATGAACTCTGTGTGATGACCCTCAACATAATAAATAAAACATTTGTTATACCCACCGTGCATACCTTTTTGCTTGCAACACGGACACTTTCCTTACTAGATTAAGATCACAAGAACATTCATAGTCTGCACATTTACAGAGATTGAGCCACGGGCTTCCTGTCACCAGTTACACCTGATAACCAGAGTCCAGTGTCATCCCTTGCTAAAGATAATCAGACATACGGCTGGAACTCTATGAAATCCACTGGACAGTATATATGTTTTTTTTTATGTTGCTATATATGTTCTTTCTATGTTGCTAGTTCCAGTCCCCTGACAATCAAGAGAAACCATTACCAGAACCACCAACAAGCTAACCTTTTGGCCTTCCCTTCTAGCTACATTGCATAGCTGGGTGTGCGCTCAAAACCCCACTCTCAGATGACTTTCTACCATTGTCCATTCAGATCATCTCCCGATGTACTACAGACTTGATTATTATCCTGCACAGCCTTTTTCATTAGTTTTGGTCAAGACTGAAAGTCAAGAAAAGCCAGGTGGCATGGAAGTTTGAATTCATTATGAAAATTAACTAGCTCTTTCGCACTTGCTTGAGCCAGGTGTAAGGTTCTCATATCATGATGGAATGCTGCTCTTTGTGATAAACTTTATGATTTCCTGGGTCAGAAAGCATCTAATTCATGAATGGAAATCTAGGTCTCACAACAATTTGGTGGTCTACATTCACCCTGAATCACAGAAAAGCATCTATTGCTCAGAGATAAGCCAACAACTGCTTCTCAAGAGAAAACATTCATCTTCAGAGGATGCCATACCTCAGCTCCAGACCGTGATGGTCTGTGTGGTGACTTACCTACAAGTTTGCAACTCAAAAGTGTCCATTAAAAACCATGAGATCTGCTGGATCGTGCAATAATCTTGCATTTTGTGGTATTTATTCCTAACTATCTGTCACATGAATGCCTTTCTAGGATTTTTAGAGCAGTTGGTAGAATCTGTTCACTAATTTATACGAAAATAGCATCAATGTAATGGATTATCCAGATATACTCGGGATGGGAGCAGTGATTGAGATCCCTAGGGAGAAGACTTGACATAGATCTGGGGAACTGATATAGACCAACAGCAATATAATGATAACTGACTTATGGTTTGATATGTGATATTTGGGCATTTATAATGGCACAAAAGCAGTATGTGCTCAATAAAAGCCTCAATTCAAAAATTTGTATTTAGTTCTTTTTCTAGATTAACGATGTATGTTATTCTCTTAAGGCATTCTCAAATGGCCACAATTCCCTCATTGGTTACATCAGCATGAGAGGAAATAACCAACACACAGATGGGTCTGAGTTGCTATGCTATGGTGATCAATAGGTTAAATGCATTTTACTGTAGTTTCAGTGTATTAGGATGGATCCCAATCATAAATCTCTGTACATTGACAGCCCTTCCAGTTGAATGGAACCTTCTTTGACAGTTTTACTAATAGGCATTCTCCAGATCTAATGTCTGCCTTCCAGAGATTTAGGACATGTGTTGATTTGTTCCAGAATTGCAGCAACATCTGGAATAGCCGCCATAATTTGCATCAACATCTGACTAAGTTTACAATAATCGGCCATCATTTGCCAAGATCCATCTGTCTCATTCAAAAGCCAGAAAGCAAGTAACTTGCTTGGTAGGAATCACTGTGTGAGTTTTCTAAAGCCTGGATGGTGACAGTGATCTTGCTATCCTTCTGGGGCCACAGGGTTACTGCTGCTTTAACTAACTAAATTTGGAGGGAGAGGTTTTATAGAGATTTTATTTATTTTATTTTAGTTCGTGTGTGTGTGTGTGTGTGTGTGTGTGTGTGTGTGTGTGTGTGTGTGTGTGTTGCCTGCATAGGATCTTAATATGTATATGCAGTACCTGCAAAGGCCAGAAGAGGACATCTAGTCCCCTGAAACTGGAGTTATAGATGGCTGTTAGCTGCACAGTGTGGGTCTTGGGAACCAAACCAGTATTCTTTGTCAGAACATTGAGTGCTCTTAACTGCTGAGTGATCTCTCCTTTCTACCTTTTACTGCATTTTGTATATGAAGTACTTGTATCCAAGACTTGGGTCCCAACTAGAGATGTTATTATAGGGTGATAAGCGCAGTTATGATGGAGGAGGATTTCAAAGAGGGGTAGAACACAGGTGATATTAATGGAGTGCTTCACACACAAAACAGGATTCCAACAAGGTTGCCGATAATCTTGCTTAGCCTTCTGTGTCATCCTAGAAAGAAGTATCTATCTGTAGGGACAGCCTGCCTCAATTTGGGTGGGCAACTTTAGGAAGAAGAGACTGCATGCAAGAAATGTGGGTCGCATGCTATACTCCTAAGGCTTCTTACCCCACCCCTCTAAAGAGTGACAGCCATCTTTTTTCTCCAGCAGACCACTCAGCTTCTTGCAGTAAAGTCTTCCCCTGATTGTGCTCCAATACAAAGTCCTGTCTCCTGAAGACCTTCTGCCTTCTTTTCTGACTCCTGTCTGTTTCAGCTGCCTCAGAAATGTAGCTTATGGTGCTGACACCCTGGAAGAACTTCAGAGTCTACTGGGGCCCGGACCTTTCCCACTGATAAGCCGCACTTGCTTTCCTTCATTCACAGGCCCAGCCAGAGAGGATCTGGTAGGGACTCCTGTCTCTCTCTTTCTCTCTGGCAGCCATTCTTTTACTTTCCATCTCTACTCTTCTCTCCATTTTCTGTGACTCGCTCTAACAGTCAGACCTTCAAGTAGAAGGCTGATTTTCCATTAGATTAGACCATGTATCCAACACAACCAAACACCAAGACAAGGTAACTTGGGAGTCCTAACTCAGAAGCAACCCAGATAGGTCTCTAGGTCTCAGGAGCTTCAGGAATCCCTTCTTGAGACTTTCTCAGGTTGGAGGCCAAAGGAGTCTTGGCTCTCTCCCCATGAGACTAGCTTGGATTAGGAAAAGGATTAAAAAAAAACTGTAAGTAGGTTTAAGAACAATGTTTTAATGGATGGAAAATGTCAGGCTATGTTTTGGGGAGATAAAGGGTGTAAAGGTCCACATTTAATCTGTAAGATATGTGGATAGAACAGAGACTTGTGCCCGAAGGAAGATGGGCTCACCTTATGAGGGAGTTGGGCTTACCTTGAACAAAAAGTAATCATATGGCTTGTCACCATCTTAGCTGATGACCTCATCAAGATAGAAGCAGGGAAGTGACTTGGCCTCTATCATAGACTAAGGACAAACCCCCAGGCCTCCGAGATGTGTTGGGCTACGATGGATTTTTGTGTGGTGATTTTTGTCTCAAACATGAAAAATAACAGACTAGGACAACAGACTATGGACAAAAATCCATAAACAAGGTTTATAAAAAATAGGACTTAAGAACATGTTTGATAATTAAAATTTATCAGAAACTGACTTAAAGATATATGCCTAATCACTTGTGATTTTGCTAAATTTTTAAGCTTTAGCTATTTGGAGAAACTGAGTCATATAAAAATTGTGATATTTTGCAAAAGTACCCTATAAAAGGATCAGAAAGCTGAGGTTCCTAAACTCTCTGTGGACTGTATTTATGGTTAAAATTCATTTTGATACTAAAGGACCTTCCATTCAAAACAAATCTTTTAAGGCTCAAATTTAAGAGGGATAAAATTATAAAAATTTAACCTTATAAAAGATACCAACTTATTGTTAAAAATAATGAAGACATATAAGTTAATGATCAGTTACCTTATAAATGATGTTTAATGTACTCAAAACTGCATTTATAGTCATGCTAAGTACAAATGTAATTCAATTACCAAGACAAGCTTGGAGGGAGAGACTAATTTATATCTCCCATTATTATAGTCTTTTATATATGGTGTCAAAAGTTAAACCTGAAGCAAGCAATGCAGAACAAGTTTAAAGTAAACTTCAAGTTTGTTTAATGTAAAATAGTATTCAAAGTCAGATACATTTCTAAAATCCTGTTAAAAACGGAACGCTTGAATAATATGGATTAGATTTTCAACACACTTGCATGGTAGCATATCCCGAGACCCAAGAACTCCCTCTAGATAGAACAATCCCACCAGAGTAAGATACAGGCTAGCCTTATTACAAGATAAGGTTGTATAGGAAACAAGAACTGCAAGAAGTCTGCTGTTTCTGCCTCCAGCCATGTGGTCCTGACCAGCTCTGACTGTGTAGACTTGACTAGAAAATTCCTTTCCTTTCTTCAGGGAAGATGAATTACTCCTCATGTCTCACATGGCAGGGCAATGGATTTTCTTGCCCAGTGGAGAATCTGTACCCACCACAAACAACAGAAGCAAATAATGTTGCTCTTGGTGTCTTCCAAACAGACCAGTGAAGATGTTGTGAGCAAGAGAACCTTGCACCTACACCTACCACCCAATGCTAGTTCATGGCCATGCCCTTTATTCTGGCTTTCAATTATTCCTCTTAGCACAGGCTAACTCCAGGTTCTACACCCTAACCACCATGTTCACTGATTAGAGGAGGCTGCCATATGAGTCTCTTCAAACCCATAGCTTTGGAAAGTTATTCAGAAAATGCAAGCAAGTATCTTTGGGACTTTGCTAGCGTATCCTATAAAAATGACTCAATACGATTCTGTTTGTATTTTGAATTGTTAATTGGATGCTGACTTTAACTGACTTCTTTTACAAAGCTCTTTCTGCAGAAGTCTGATGTAACAAGCAACTGATTACAGTTAGCTTATCTTTCTTCAGAACTCTGGCACATGGTCCAACCAGTTATACAATTGCATTTTTAACTCTATGCTAACTTTATGTTTAACCTTATATTAACATACATTATTAATGTAAAAAAACAAAAACAAATTCCTACATTAACTTTGTCTCTTAAAGTTCCCCACATGGTTGTACAGTTATTATCTCCTGACATATATTCTGGATCTTTGCCATCTGTTTTTTCTGCCTCTACTCATTTCTCCCTCTCCATTTTCATCACAATTTCTCACCTTGCCCTGTAACCAAACCATCTGCTTACAGCCCTCTAAAGATTATTTTTCATAAGGCTCTCCAGGAATACATGATGGCCATCACATGGTCAAGTTAAAACTGTCTTTCTGCTAAGTGACCAGAGGACCCCCTATTTATCCAGAACTACCCATTTATGACAATGACTCTGATCAGAAAAACAAAACAAAACAAAAACAACTAAGAAGGGATCTAAGCCTCCACCCTCTCCCATCCCATTTCCAATATCCCTAAATCAAGATTCCTATATGGCACAGATAATCTTGCTCAAACTTCCTCAGCCAGCCTCAAAAGAAGTATCTGTGAGGTCAGGATCCTGTTGCTTTATCTGCCTTCAGTTCCTTTAAGATGCCTTAGTATTTTAACAAATATAAATGAGGGTGTGACAACTAAGAGTTAAATGGAGTGGAAGGTAATTGGTAGAGGGAGAGTGCAGGGATTAATAACTAACACTAACGATCTTTGAAAAAGCCATATGGAAACCTATTTCTGTAGATGCTTCTTCAAATACACACATACATGTGTTATTTTTAATTTGCATATATATGCATACATGACCCTCTCAAAACATGAGAGGCTATTGCCATTCCTCTCAGTTATCCTCAAGAATTTGATGGAAGACCCTGTTTCTGAAGATATCACATACTTGAAACACATGACATAATGAAATCAAGCTGATACCAATCTGAAAACTTGGTTCTTTCTGGTTATCTCTCATTGTGCTGAAAGGTTCTATATATACTACCAGAGAAGAGAATTTCTCAACAGTGTTACCCAGCTGTTACTACAACAACGGCAAGATAGGCCCTCTAATGCAATAGTAGCACAAATGTTAGGGTAGGAACCAACCACTTTCTACCTCGGTTTAAAGTCCATTCCATAGGACATTTAGGCTAGAAACTGATAATTGAGCCAAAAACAAAAAACAACAAAAAACAAAAAACCCAAATCCTATTGTAGGGGGAGTTTCCCTAATTGTGATTGGTTAATAAAGACAGCAGAAGCCAATTGCTGGGTGAAGATATGGAGGCAGGATTTCCCAGCAGGACAAAAAGAGAAGGACTGAGAGATTGAAATCAGATCAAGTGGCAGGTAGATGAGAAGTTGCAGACACATAAGTTTCTTGGGGCGCTGATAGACTGTGGCCTCCTCAGGCAAGGAGGGTGGGAGAGGATATTCTTCACTCAGCCTTTGAGTTATCTGGTCAGTTTTAAAATATAAAAGTCTCTAGTGTTTTCCTTTCAGGGGGCTAAAAGGAGTTGGGCAAGAGTGGGGTGGTTCTTGGTAGTCAGCAGGGCCAGTCACAGAGGTGGAGTGCGAACAATTGCTCCGGGCATTCTCAGAAGGAATGGGAGGGGTGAAAGTGGAGCCAGCGGCTGTGTGATCTCAGAGCTAAGTCGTGAGGGGTCGCAGCACTGGACAAGGAGACCAGGCAAGGGGAAACGTGCGTTTTAAAATTACATGCAACATCCAATAAATTTTGGACTCCAGGAAATAACCCAATACTATTCTGTTTAATGGACCTACAAATAAACTGGACCCTAGGTTCTTATCTTTATACTCATAGGTTAGTGTATTTTTAAACCTCCTCAGGGAAGCTTACTTTTGCAGTAGAAAGCAATTAATAAGAAGACCTACAACTGGTTGATAGAGGAAAAGTGCTTGTGGAATACTCAGGCTCTAAATGGAATATTTATATCACCACCTCCACAAGGCTCCTGGATCCACTAGTTTTTGACAGAATTTAGAATGCTGTTGCATATTTGAGCTCACAGTGGCTGTGACTGTATGTATAAGACCTGTATAAGGTCAAGCCAACCAAAATACCAGCTGAATAGGGGAAGGTCTTATGAAGTCCTATCCCTAGCTGAACTATTGGCAACTAATGGCTATAATAGTAGCAACTAACTGAGCTAAGGAAAGTCCATTTTCTTTATGGATATAGCTACCTGTACTTTAGGAGATAGTCCTACATTCATGACATAATTCATGACATACAGGCAGCAGTAAGTTGGTTTAGTGGATTTAATGAAATAGTTCATGAAGTTGGAATATTTTGATTAGCTTTTTAAAAGAAAAAGTTTGAAAACTTCAAATTATTGAACAGACCGAGCAACTATCTTTTATCTAAATACAGATCCTTCAGTAATGAATTGCGTTCAAGAAAAAAATAATAAACTGACATTTTTCAGAAGAAAAAAAGAGAACCCTTCTGGGAGGAAGTAGGAGATTAGCAGCATGGTTCTGAAGACTCCAACTTATGACCAGACTCCCCTCTGCGCTCGCTCTCTCTCTCTCTCTCTCTCTCTCTCTCTCTCTCTCTCTCTCTCTCTCTCTCTCTCTCCATGTCTATACAATTATACCAATGCAGCAACCTGGCTGTGAGCTTGAGTCTCTGAAACATGGCACAAAGTCAATCTTCACCCACTAAGTAGTTTTTTTTTTTCATTTTGCATCACTGATGAAAACTAACACATCGTTTGATCCAAAGAATTAGAAAACATGTATCTTATTGTACCAACACCTAAAAATGAGGCTTTTCAAGCAGGTATGCTCTGAAGTTGGCATTATGCCAACAGTTAAAAGAAACCAGAGTTGCTTTCCAAAGCTGTGTCTGTAGGAACTATTTGAATGGTATTGAAAAATCCAATGAAATCCCGCCCCCTCTTTTTTTTTTTTTTTTGCTTTACATTTTACTGTTTTACATTTCCTGTATATGATTTCAAGAGAATAGAAACAAAACAACAACATGATTTATGATTCCCAGGAAAAAAAGAATCAAAGCCACACAATATGTTTTCTGGTATCAATCTACAAAATCAAATTTAGTTCAAGAAACTAAAAGCTTAGAGACCCTCCTCTTCTACAGACACAGAAACCAGTGGGGTTCAGCTAAGAAGAAAGCAGGCACAAAAAATGAGATTTCTGGCCAGGAATGAAATCAGCCAGGGAATTGCCTAAAATAATTCTACTAACTAGTAAGCCAAAGGTGACAATCACAATTCTACCTCTTCCTTTAGAAACAGAGCTCCCTGCTATTTTCTGAGCAACAGAGGCATTGCTGATCACAAGCTGACTGAGCTTTTTTTTTTTTTTTTAAACAGGAGCCAGAATTTAAAACTGGCATTAAAATCAGCCAGCTTGAAGCCAGGAAAAAAACAACATTGCCTGGTATAGCTAGAGGTGATCCACTCAATATTTCAGCATAATGATGTGGTGTTTGTCTGAAAACAGATTTAGAAAGTCAGATGCCTGGGACCACCTA
This sequence comes from Apodemus sylvaticus, assembly GCF_947179515.1. Lineage (NCBI taxonomy): Eukaryota > Metazoa > Chordata > Mammalia > Rodentia > Muridae > Apodemus > Apodemus sylvaticus. The sequence goes on along the minus strand of NC_067490.1, from coordinate 34,313,310 downwards.
TCTAAGACCTCATCTGCCTCTAACTAGATGGACTGATGATTAATGAAGCAATCATGAGGGGCTGGCAGCCATCAGTGCAGTTCTGTGAAGTCTAACAGCAGTGTCTAATAGCAGTGTCTAACAGTGAAGTCTAACTTCCATAGCATGCTCTCTCATAACGACTTACACTATGGCTATCTTCCCCAGGTCAATATGAACCTTGGGAGAGTGTTCTTGTGTGAAACTCCACATGACTGGCCATACTCAGGAGAATGTGAACAAGATTCTTACTTAAAGACATGAAGTTAGCAGTAGTCTGGTAAAGAGGTTATGGGGTGTGTTAAGTTCCTGTAGAAATAAAATGATATATGTGGATTCACAGGCTCATTCAAGATCACTCCAAAATAGCAGTGCCTACTTTCTCTCATCATCAAATGCTTTAAAATGAAGAATAAATGAAAGCTCTCTTCCCTTTGACACATTTTCAAAGCTTTCAGTAATAAAAACAGTGGCTCCTTTGACAATTTCCAGAGCTTAAAGGAAAGCTTAAAGTGGCATTAGCATGGAAGTAGTAAAACCTAAGCCATCAAATATTCACAAAAAGGCTAAAATGATATTTAATTTTAAGATTTAACCTTGAATAGATGACCAATCCTCTTAAAACATATTCTAAAGATGGTACACAGTGATTTGTTTGTCACATAACTATGAGGAAGGTTATAGGCTTAAAGAAACACAGACTAGTTTTTAACCCAACCATAAGAAAAGCAGATTAATTATCAAAGGGAAAATACTTGAAGTTTGGAATAAGAATTCAGGAAGTAATATTTACTGAAACACAGCTGAAAACACAACGTGTTCTAGAGAAATGACCACACAATCACAAAGGAAGTGTGCTACAAAAGGTTTGTGTGTGTGTGTGTGTGTGTGCGTGTGTGTTTGTGAATATACACACACATAAACCTTTACATATATATATATATATATATAGTATGAATATATTTTCATACTATAAAGCCTCATTGCTTTAATTAAGTCATATATAACTTACTAATTAAACATTTATTTTTTATTTAATCTGTTTAATCTGTCTTATATTTTCTAGGTTTAATTCATTACTTTCCAGAAGCCAATAAAGAGATCTCTTTTTTAAAATTGAATACTCCAGGCTGGAGAAATGGCACAGTTAGTAGCTAGAATACTTACTTGAGTTTAGATCCCAGCAACCATGAGACAAGCTAGGCACTACATGTATTCCTGAAACTCTACCTCTAAGGAGGCAGAGCTGGGGGGATCTCTGGGGTTTGCTGGCTTACAGTCTACCCAAGAATCTAAAGGATCCAGGACCAGGGAGAGAGAGACTATGCTTCAAAAGAATAGACAAAAAATGATAGACAAGGCCACCTGACAGCCTATTCTGAGTTCTGTAAGTATACACTCACACAGACATCTACACAGGCATAGATAGATAGATAGATAGATAGATAGATAGATAGATAGATAGATAGATAGATAGATATTTAAAATAGAATGTGTGTATAGACACAAAGATTATAACAATGTTCATGAATGAAGATCGTAAAAGTCTTTGAGCAATAAACTTGGATGATTTTGGTTTTCTGTATCTCATGTACTTATCTTGTAAAATACTGTTTCTCTTAAACTGGAGTCTCCAGAAAGCATGTCTCTCAGAGACAGTATCTTTACATTTTATTTTATTTTATTTTATTTTATTTTATTTTATTTTATTTTATTTTATTTTGGTTTTGGAGAACCATCTTTATTCTGTATACCTCTAAGCATTGATATGTGCTTCTCTCCCGAGGCCACCCTCTGCTAAGAATAGAACTTATCATTCAAGACAGTGTCCTTGCATCTCTGAGTTTGCACACTTGGGGACTTCCTGGGCACTCCCAACACCTCAGTGCTGCAGCCATTCCAAGAGCAGCAGGCAGCTCAGAAGGGCTCCTTGAACTGGTATATGGTGGTAAGAGCTCACCAGGGATGGACAAGGAACACAGGATCTGAAGTTGTACCTAAGAAGAATAGGATTAGCATGTGTATATGCTCTCTGAAAGCATATGGTTCTGTTATAACAATCTCTGTTAGAAACGGAAGCAGAATAAAAAGTTGTAAGTCATCCCACAACCATCAGTGGCTTAGTGAGGAAAACACACAGGTTCTGCTCCTAAAGAGTGAGTTTCATGGGTGAATTTTAATACTTGTTTCTTCGTAAGTTTTTCTTTTCCCCACTTGTCAGAATGACATCACGTGAACTGATTAATGACACAGCCATCATTGATAGATCTACTCTTCCTCTGAACTAAAGAAAAGTTGTTCACAAAAGTGTAAGACAATTGGTGCATTTCATAGCCTCAAGGGTAACAAATATCTAAGTTTGTCTTCATGTTTCTTGAACCCAGACACTCTCTTATTCACTTTCTCTAACCCAACACCCTGCAATATCAGCTGAGAAGTAGTCACTGTAGCCAAATTTTCCCCATCACTCATTGTCTCCCTCTCCCTCCCTGATTTTTGTTTTTTTTCTCTTTTTCCTTCTTGTATTCCTTTTCAACAGCATTGAAGTGACTCAGTATTTGGCTATTACAGCATTTATATTCTATTGCACCTTGGACGGTGTATCTTCCCTCTAGAATGGAGATTAGTCAGTTCTTTCAGGACTGAGATGTTTCTCAGCTTAGGATCTGACACATAGGAAGCAACCAAGGAGTTTCAGCTGAGGGAAAGAGAAAGTTGGTCACTGAGTGTGGAGTGTTTGGGCTAATGAGAAAAAGGTAGGCAGTGACAGCTGGGTAGCCAGAGAAACCCTGATGGAGCTGCTTGAGGGCTAAGTACTAACGGGGCTGGGGCCCATGAATGTGGATAAAAAAAAGATTAAATGCCAGTCAGCGAGAAGACTGCAAGGCAGAAATGCACCCAACTGACTCTAAAGCAGTGACTATCACAGCTATGCTAGTACACGGGGCTCTAAAACCATCACTAAGAACAAGTGTCAGCCTAGCCTCCTTGCCTGTTTTCTTTGTTTTAGAGATTTGACCAATGATGATGATACAGGGGAGGCCTGAGGATGCATGCCCATCTTCCTCGGTATGGATCCTATGTATTCAAGAGGCTGAGGTAAGGTAGCTACATGAGCTCACAGGTTCGAGACCAGCTTGAGCAGCATAGTGAGAGCCACACCTCAGCAGCGATTAAACCAACACGGAAAACCACAGAAAGATGTGTAGAGGAGTGATTGGGATGGGAAGCAATTCAAATGGAAGAAAAAGAGAAGTCTCCTTGAAAGCCTGCTTGTGACATAGGTGAGACAAAATCGGGCTTTGAAGCAGAAATGACTTTAGAGGATTTGCTGACTGTTTCCAAGTTCAGCAATTTTCCTGTCCTTTGCTTAAAGTTGGACTTTTCCACGACACATTTCAAGTTCCACAATGAATTCTAACGTCATATCCTACCGAACAGAACTTAACCATCTTCACACACGACCATTTCTGCCACGTGTCTGAGAAAACCTTGGACCCAGTATGTTTGCCCTCAACCCATTTCTTCCTATTAGAATTTGATCTGCATTTCAGCCCTTTCTTCCAATGATACTTTATAGTAGAAAGCACATGTGATAAAGTCATTCTCAAGTGACACACACATTTGGGTCTGGTGGTAACAAGCTTTTCCACTTCACTGTATGCCCCGCACATACAGGACTAAACCAATGGCATCTTTCTTGAGTTCTTTTATTTGGAGAAGTAATACAGTGTGATTGTATAATCAGGATCCTCCAGAAAAACAGAACTGATAGAATGAAGCTATACATTTAAAAAAAGGGGGGGGGGGGGAGTTTACTATGGTGGCTTGTAGGGAATGGTCTCCAAGATTCTCATAGCGATTCAGTCCACAAGACTGGTTGTCTCAGTTGGTGACTTAGTTAGGTTTTTGATTCCTGTGATGAAACACCATTACCAAAAATAAGTTGTGGAGGAAAGGGTTTTTTTTTTGTTTGATTGGTTTTTGTTGTTTTGTTGCTGCTGCTGCTGCTGCTGTTGTTGTTGTTGCTTAGCTTGTACTTCTATATCTTAGTCCATCATTAAAGGAATCTTAAATAGGGAATGGATGTATTCACAGGCATAGATGTATTTGCTTCTGTTTGGAGCTGGCTGCTGCTATTGGTATGGGTTATCCACCAGAGAAGACTGCTCAGACACCAATTTAAGCTAATAGGAAATCTTAATTAACTGCTGGCTACTACACGGGGCATTGGGGGTCCCAGGGTAGTACCAAGCCTTTCTCAGGATGAGCTTTTAAGCATTAAATCCATATTCTGTGTTGGCATATAGTTCAGTAAACAAGAACAGTTAGCCAGAAACAGAAGTGCAGAAGCCAAAGAACAGGGTCACTACATTTAAAGACTTTCCCAGAACTATGGACTTTGATGGATAAGGACTTTGTTTTCATTTTGGCGGGTGGTACTGTCTACATGCTAAATTTTATAGCCTGAATTTATCTTCCATAATGGAGTCAGTTGTGCTGAGAACCTGAGGCCTACTAAGATCTGGGGTTAGACTCTAGCAGTGACTGTTAGTGCTTTAAACTCCAGAACACACATGCATCACCCAGAAATCTTGTTTATAGGCAGATTCTGCTGTAGATGGTCTGAGTAGGCCCTCAAATACCACATTTCTAACAAGTAGCAACATATGCAGTGAACTGATAGTGTGTGTGTGTGTGTGTGTGTGTGTGTGTGTGTGTGTAGGGTTTGGCTGAACCATTCTGTGAATTTCAAGCCAAGGCTTACTGTCAACATTAGAACTGAGGGACTTTGCACAGGTTTAAGGTTTAACTTCACAGTATGTTAGTAATTCCATATACTTTAATTCTAGAATACTAGTAAAGTACTGTACAATAGTAGCAGTTCCTCCTGGAAAGGTCTGGTTATAGTTTTTGTCAGTAATTCAGAGCACATTTGTTCATTCTGCAAGTACTTCCCTGATAAACTTCATGTTTATCAGGCACAGATGTAAGCACTGGGAGTCTGTCTGAGCTCACATTTTCTCAGAAAGAAACATAGTGTCTCTCTCTCTCTCTCTCTCTCTCTCACACACACACACACACACACACATACACACACACACACACACACACACACATAGTTGCAATCTGTACTTTTAGAAACATTTCTTTCTTTTTTTTTTCCTTTTTTTAATTAGATATTTTCTTTATTTACATTTCAAATGTTTCCTTGTTTCCCCTTTGAAAATCTCCTATCCCATCCCACCAAACCACCCACTCCTGCTTCCCTGTCCTGGCATTCCCCAACACTGGGGCATTAAGCCTTCCCAGGACAAGGGCCCTAGACATCAACAATGCGCTCTCAAAGTGATGGTTGTCAACACCATGCCTCATCTTAGTTCTCAGACCTGGACATAAAATGAAGACATAAACTCCTATCTCCTGTCCTGTTGTTTTCTGGGCTGGTAGTGAAATATTAACAAGGTAGTGGAGCACTTCCGTTTGAACTCTTCTCTCCCTTTGGATGGGTCTGGAAACTAGGGATTAATGGTGCAGAAAGACATCGATGTCTTTGTGGTCCACTTAGGCTTTTACAAGTTAATACTGCTTTAGCAACAATTACCAACTCCATGCTGACTCATTCTTGGACCCAATGGTAGATAGTTACATGTGTCTGCATAAGTGTGCTGTATCTTTCCTTTAACCAAACTAGTGGAAGTAACTGTAATTGAGGCTCAAACGAGCCATCCACATCTCAGAGACAAAACAGGCATTTTGTTGCTATTGATTTGACAAGTTTGCTTAAAAAAAAAAAAAAAAAAATGTCGCTTAACCTGAAGTGCCTTCTTCCACCAAAAGGAGAATGGGAAGTGAGGAGTGGGCATAGGTTTTCTATGTGCCATGGTATTTGTCAAGGAAGATCATTTAGAGTTTTAGATTTATGCAGAGGCCACCTTTAACCAAGGGTTTCTGCCACCAGGAGTTTTACAATCACTATGATGTCAAAGCATCTGGTGTTCTCTAGGCTCCAGGATTGCAATGGTCCCTCCCGAGTTTCTTGATCCCCAACATTCTTTCATTACCAGAACTGGTTTTGCTTACAGAATTTTTGTCTTGCTTACAGGTTTCTTTCTAAATTGAAATATTTTTATTTTTATGTTTCCACTTTATTTAATGCTTGGTCTGATTGTACTTTTGTTTGAATAATAATTTAGAAGTCAAATTGATAAACATTCAATATATTGTTCTTCCCTTTGAAAACAATACAGCCTTTTTCAAATACTCTATAAGTATGTTCTATCGTATAAGCCAAAAGATATTTTTTAATGAGATAAATTACTGTTGTTAAAGAAATAAACATAGACACTTTAAAAATAATTGTCAATGGGAACAGAAAATAATGTATGCTTTTTTCTGGCCAGTAGAAAAAAAGTATTTTTATTTTTAAAAAACATGAGTAAATCCTTACTACCTTGAGGAAGTGCTTTTCTGTTCCCATACTCTCAGTGACTTAGAAAGGGCCCCTCTCTTTGCAGTTCTGGGAAGTTGCTTAGCAACTCATTTAAATCTGGAAAAAAAATTCAATTCAATTTTCCCAATCACCAAGTTATTCTCAGATTACAGCTTGAGTCAGAAAAAAAATCCATAAATCCCACAGAGACAACACATGCAGTTCAGTGCAGCTTGTGGCTGAGTCTCCGCAGTTTGTGAGGCCACCTAGCTGATCTGGCTGAGTGTCTACAGCTGCTCACACCTACAGACCTGGTCAAGCAAAGCAGTATTCACCCTCTGTATACTGTTAACTCCTAGCTTGCAGACTTACCCAAAGAAAGAAAAAGTTTAAAAAGGAAATAGTCCACTACCCTGTTAACATAATAATATCAGCATGGAAAGCCTAAAAGATGAGAGACAAGATATTTCGTCTACTCCTATCATGTTTTAGCCAGGTCAGAGACCTTAAACAATATAAGGCAGATTGACAGAAGAAAAAGAAGACAAATGCATGATATATTATTAGGTTCTCTTAAACACAGGAGCCCTTGTGAACATATATAGACTTGGAGAAATTGCAGAACCTCAATGGTTTATACTAGATGGGAGAAAGAGGCAACCAGGAGAGTAGTCTCTGTGAGTAGGCTAAATGAAGACATTTATCTCAAAGAGGTGAGTCTGTAAGAAATCTCTCATTCTCAACTTCTTGTCCTTGATGAGAAGAACACTGCATTCCTTTTTAGTACAGAGAGGATATTTTCCAGGTGAGGGCATTCAGGAAGAAAGGACTCAGAAACTACCTTCTGGCCCTTTAGTCTACCACTTCCAAATATATATCTGTGCACATAGCTAGGGAGCAGGGCAATGGTGGCACAATTGTCCTCTCCCTTGGTTTTCAACACACTGGGGAAGGAGACAATCCACCCTCTCTAGGATATTATATATAACATTTTGGAGCTTGGACATTTATTGATAATATTCTAAATAAACCTTTCCCAGCATATTTTGTCTAAAATTTATATCCCCTATACTTTTGTGATGTGCATTCTAGAGGCCTATTATTACATGAGAAAAATACCCAGAGATCCACAGACAGCATGGTGATGATAAAGAAACCTGGGAAATCAACATGTTTTCGTTAGCAATAATATCTGGGAATGGAGAAAGGAAGAGGAAAAGCACCTTCATTCAAAATAGTTTTGACTCTAGTTTCCCTTCAGGATAATCTTTTCTATCTAGATTTATGTGAAGAAATACTCCAATGAAAATAGCAAATACCAGTTAATATATTAATGACAGAACTCTTAGCTCATTAATATATAGAAAACGTTTACCCCTTCATTTCAAACCTACTAGATACACAAACAGGAAGTGTGGGTGAACATAAAAATCAATAAGGTAGTCCACTACCTTGTTAACATAACAATATCAGCATGAAAAGCCTAAAAGATGAGAGACAAGATTTTTCTTGTCTCTTTAGGAGGAATATAAAATCAACAAGCAGGAGAGAAAATAAAGGAGTCAGATATCCAAAATATAGAAGACAAAATCTTCCAAGTAAAGTAAGGCTATATCTCCTAAAGGAATTTGCTTTTCCACAACATATTTACAATATGACTAGTCATATTTAAAATCTGACTAGATTTTGCACATTTATCCCAATCTCTAATATGTTTTTCTTTTCTCTTTTATTTCTAGGTGTCTACCGAGGAAGCACTACATTATCTAGATTGGGTTCTAGGAAAATATAAGAAAGTATCCTGTGCCTACAAGCCTCCATAACGTCAAGCCCTCCAGCCAAAAGGAAAGCAAAACCTTAGAGAAGTGTGGAAGGCTGTGTGTCCTCAGGAAGCAGAAAGTGAACAGGAAGTGGGGGCAGGCTATAAAGCTTCAACACTGTCTCCTTAGGCCCAGTTCCTCCACTGAGACAATGTAGAGTCCTTTTTGGGCAGAGTCACTGAATATTTGCAACAGTAAACAACACATTATTGGAGCACAATGTGTATTGTTTGAGCTTTCCATGGGCTTTCAGTTACTTTACAAGTCTTGTTATGGAAAGAGGAATACTAATCATGAACAATTCTTGCCTAGCAATTCACTATAAATTGCATCTAGTGGAGATTCAGTTGGTGCCCCTTGCTGTAAGTGGAAAGCCACTTTTGCAACACCATGAATATTCATCCCAACACTTGTGAGTTATAAATGTGTTCTTTCTATTCTTTTTACATCAGTTGCAACAGCTCTCCCAAATCCCTCATTCAATTAATGAATTAAATAAAATATTTGACATATGTTCATTTTATATTCATATGAGTCAGGAAGTTACTTTGGCGGGAGGGAAATTATCCTTTCACAGATTTATGAAACAAAATATTTCATCACTTTCGATTAGAAAAGAACTCTTCAATTTTTACTGAAAAGTGAACCTAGGCAGTTGATTAAATGTAACTGAATTTACATATTCCTATTATACATTCCTAACATAGCTCTCTTGTATAAAAAGCATTGATTCCTACAGAGATGGATTGACAGCTCAAGGCAATTAATGTACAATGTTTTTATAGCATCACCATTTTGGTGACTTTTGGCTAGAAAAATTTTTCATATCAGCCCTATTTACTCAAAAGGAAAGCTGGGATAAAGCCACAGAAAATGCAAATTAATTTGGCTTGCCCTGCAAATTAGCTCATCGAAGTGAAGGTAGACAAGCATAGCTCTAAAAATAAGTAATTGCTTGATGATAATGCAATCGTTGTGTTATAGCAATAATTTCTCAATCAGATCAAGAGAAGAAATAGATAAGAGAATATACCCTTCAGCTCAGTTCTTCATCATAGGGATAGAGAATCCATTTGGACCAGTCTCGATGGCATTGACCCTCACAATCAGACCTCAGATAAACCTGAGATCAAATCAGAGAAAATATCTTTGGTACATTTTAGTTGTTCATTTTTTCCCTGCCAAACCATTACTGCTTCCTCAACAGTCAGTTATTATGGTTTGATGTGAAATGTCTCCCCATAGGCTAATGTGTTTGCGCACTTGATCTCCAGATGGTCAAACTGCCATGAAAGAAAGGTTGTGGAAGCATTAGGTGGTGAAGTGGGTCATGGAGGGTGGGCAGTGATGAGTGGAGTCATGAGAGAAAGGCTATGTGTGCTGCATGTGGCAGAGCTGTGTGAGTGAGGCTACTCTAAGCCTTTTGGAGCTGTGATGATTCCAGGAGAAATTCTAGATGCTTGACAAGAAGCTACAGGATTGGACATCTTTTCCTGCTCATTTCTGACTTGCTTTAACACCCTAGACTTTCCTTGCTATGCTCTCAGCCCTCACTTTGGGGGTATGCATGCATATTCCATGACATTGCATATTATTGTTGTTCTTTTATAGATGTTTACAGTTAAGATATTGCCCTGAGTCTTAGATAAAATGTGAACTTTGGAATTTCGAACCACGGTGAGACTTTTTTTTTTTTTTTAATTTTGCCAATTTGTGATTTTTTTCTTTTTTTTTCTTTTCTATATTTTTTGTTTACATTCCATATGATTTTCCCTTTCCCGCCCCCCCCCCAAGTCCCATAAGTCCTGTTCCCTCTACTAGTTCACCAATCAACCCCCTCCCACTCCTCTGTCCTGGCAATCCCCTACAATGCTGCATCAAGCCTTTCCCTCTCCTTCCTTCTTCTTGGGAATGATTTGATATGTGGGTTGTGTCTTGGGTATTCTGAGCTTCTGGGCTAATATCCACTTATCAGTGGCTGTATTCCATGTGTGTTCTTTTGTGAATGAGTTACCTCACTTAGCATGATATTTTCCAGTTCCAACCATTTGCCATGAATTTCATGAATTCATTGTTTTTAATTGCTGAGTAGTATTCCATTAAAGACTATGGAGAATTTGAAAGTTGGATTGAATACATTTTTCCATTACAGGATGGCAGACTGTTGTGGTTTGAATATGAAATGTATCCCCATGAGCTCAGATCTCTGAACACTTTCTTCCTAGTTGGTGATCCTGATTTAATGAAAAATGGAATGGGCTTGTGAAACTCAAAGCCTAGTCACAATGACACACTCTCAACAAGGCCATATCTGCTGACCCCCCCAAAACAGTTTCACCAACTCTGAAACAAGTATTCAAACGTATGAGTCTATTGGTGAAGGTAGCACTCTCACTCAAACCACAATAAAGTCTCAATGGAGGAATTTTGTCAAAAGAGACAGACCTAAAACTTTGTTGCCTGACTTTACTTCCTGCTCCCTGAGTATAAATACAATGTCACCACTCAGCTTCCTGTTTCTACCACTGTGCTTTCTCTGCCTATTACCATCTCTACCGAGATCCACCCAGCATCCAGGTAACTTAGGAAGAAGCAAGTATGGCCTTGGTGATTGGGGTCAGTGCTAATAGCAGCACCCCACCCCCACCCCGCCCCAGCTGACAGCTGACATCAGCAAGAGATTTACAGGGTCAACACTACTGATGGAACAAAACTTAATTATCTGGGGCTAGCAAGAATACCCAGCAAGGAAAAACTCTGAACTCTTTTTAACTCTTAAGAGGCCAGCAAGAAAGGAAAGAGAAAAGGTTATGTGTTCTCTCATTCTCTCTCTCTCTGTCTCTGTCTGTCTCTCTCTCTCTTTCTCTCTCTCTCTCTCTCTCTCTCTCTCTCTCTCTCTCTCTCTCTCTCTCTCTCGCACTCACACACACACACACACTGGCTCAGCCTGATCACCTTTTTCATCAATTTCACAACTACATTGCACATGCATACTAATATACATACACATATACCTACATACCTATGTATGTATATTTGTATGAGGAAGTATGTGTACCCCTTTAAATGTAACCTTGAACATTACATATGGACAGACATATGTATGTATATACATTTGGTGGATGGAGCACAGCTCCATCAGCCACACTTTATTTTTTCTCCTAGCCTTTTTATACCTTCTTAGACAAAATGTTTCTTTTCAAATTGCCTCAGAGATAAAATGTTACACCAAAGCAAGTTACACAAGGATTCTGACATTAAGTTCAATGCAGTGGTTCATTCTATATGATCATTATAAGTTCAAAGCAACAATTTCACATGGTCTTGTTTTGTTATGATGCATATCTGTGGCCTCATCTTTGGACTGACCTAGAATGAATGTTTTTCCTTGATTACAAATTTATACCAAGACCATTTCTCTTTTTAGTCCAATTTATCAAGGATCATTATATTTATTATGCAGCCTTTACTTATTAGTCTATAAAGAGGGACACTATATTCTTGATTCTAACTTTATTACATCTTTCTAGATAATCAACTAAAACCATCTCCTTAAACTTTCTTTCTAAAATTATATGAATTGAATCAGAAATTCTATAATCATTAATTCATCTAAACAGCATTAATTCATGAAAGTGCATCTTCATGTTGATCTGCAGGAAATTTTCCCAATAGGGTGGACTGATGCCCAGGAATCATTAAGTTATGCAATAGTGGCAGGAAAGGTCTATCAGTAGTGATAAGCAATCCTGGGATGAAAAGTCTTTGGGGCTTTGCCTGTCTAGAGTTCACCCATGGATGCTATGCAAATGGTGGGACATCTCCAGGAAACTCGCTTGCTTGTCATAGCCTTTCCTAGATGGCTTCTGTCACATTTTTCTCCATCACGCTGAACCCCTTTAAATACAACCTCAAACAAATCTTTCTTCCTTGTTACTTTCGTCATGGTATCCTATCACAATAATTAAAAAGTAACTAGGACACAGTCTTTGCTGATAGTAGTAGATTTTAAATAACTTTCACTTTCAAATATTAACTACTCTTAAAATGTTACCTTTTTCAGGAAAATCTCTTTTTTAAAAATGAAGTTGGTAGGATGGCTCAGTGAGTACAAGTGGTTGCCGTGCAAACTTGGAGACCTGAGGGCAATACCAAGAACCCATTGCCACAGTGGCCCAGTGAAAGTCTATAAAAATGATATTTTACAGACAGAGGTGAAAGAAAAAATGTCTCCTGGGAATAATGGACCTCCCCATATATTTAGAAGCAGATAAATCTCACTTGGAAATTTCTTAAACTCTCCTATTTCCTTATAGCTGAGACATGGCCTAACCAAGCAAATATAAGAATCCATCTTATAACAAAAAATTCTGCTTTGCTTCAACCATTTATGTTATTATGGTAGAAAAGGCATTCCAAAAATTCTAGTCACTATTTCTAAGTCACTGCCTTTCAGGGCAGGTGACATTCTAAACAATAGCCCAGACTAAAGATATTTACATCTGAAAAATCTTATGGGGCCCCTGCCAGAAAGATGAGTATTGGGCAAGGTAGAAAGAATTTACATTTGAGTTGGTTCCATAGCTAGTCACCTTCCCCCACAAGTTAATCTAGTTCCACCTGTTAACTCTTGATTTTGCTTGCAGACAGGCCATCGCAGGCCCACCTGAATAGCAAGGAATGTGTGTGCCTTTTGTTACAGGCCTCACGCAGGGAGATCTTGACAAAAGCAGCCTTTCTTTGCTTATCTAGGTGTGATTCAGGATACAGTTTATACTTACTAACTCAGGGAGAGAGAGAGAAAGAGAGAGAGAGAGAGAGAGAGAGAGAGAGAGAGAGAGGCAGACAGAGAGACAATAGATACTTTTGATTCACAGAGAGGCAATAGATTCTCTCCACCTAAGAGAGAGACACCCGGAGGAGAAATGAGTTAGTTAATTCATCAAGCTGTAGCCAGTTAACTTTACCAGGCTGGAGGCTAGAGACTGCTACCAGAGCTAATCATTAGAGCTGATCACCCAGGGCCCACAATGGCCCCAAGCATGGCACAGAGAAGAATGCAACCAGCAGACTAGGCAAAAGGACTCTTAAAAGACAGCACGAGCCAGGCAGCTTCTCAAGTTCTACAATGTCGCCATTTTCGCCAGGAGGCTAAGCATGAGAACCATCCTTCTTCAGCTCCCAAGCCAGCACAACATCGAGACCAAGATGAAGAAGCAGTTTGGCCACATGGGCCCTGGACTTTGGGTAAACACCCTGTATTGCCCGAGAAAGCCTAGCTAGCCTTTTACAAATGTATATGATGCTTAATTCGAGATGTTAACTTGAGAGATACCCAAGAAATACACTCAGATTTTAAACCACCTCTGTGGTCATGGCGGTTTCTCATGTTTCCGCCAGACCTGTGTCTTCCTGGCCCAAGGAACCCTGGTTCCCCCGAGGCAGACCCAGGCGGTCTGTAACAACCCATGTAAAGGCCAAAGGAAAGAATAGATTCTAGAATCACTCCTCTGACTTTCATACCTCTGCTGAGCGTACATGTGCATGCCCCCCCAACATACATACATAAACACACAAACACACATACATATCATGACATACAATTAATTAATTAATTAATTAATTAAAAATTGCATTTAAAGAAGAAAATTAATCTCCATGCAAAGAGTTACTCATGTTTTGATTGAGAAATGGCAAATTAGTGAAGATATGTCTGTCTTTGTCCCTTTCTAAAACACTTCCAAAATAGAACATACACTGAAATGTATGTCTCAGAACTATAAAATTTCTTTAAGGTAGCAGGTGAGAAATCTTTGAGCTTTGGGGCTTATTGGTAATCTTTTAGATCTACAGTTAAAAGCATGATCACTGAAGAAAACTTTGCTAGGTTGGACCTCATAAACATGAGAACTGCCTGTTCTGAGGAAGTTAAATATATAAGCTAAGGACTGATAAAATATTTGCAAGACATGTATGTGATAAAAGTATTTGCATCCAAATACACAAATAACTTAAAGCTGGGCAACCCAAGTAAAAAGTAGAACAATCTGATGATATGAAGTGAAGATGAGGTTGTGGGCCAATTCATCCCTCACTAGAGGAAGCAACAGTGTTAGTGTGGCAGGTTCCCATCAGCTAGAGATACTTTCTGTCACATTATGCAGCAATCGCATTCCTGCATTTATGTAAGTGGGTTGAAAACTCACAGTCATAATCTATTATATATTAACTATATAATACTTGAGGAAACCAATACTATAAACCATCAAAAAGATCAGTAGTCTACATGACAACTTCTAAGCCAGTCATAGCCACACAGCCTTGTCTCAAAAACTTAAACAAAAATTAGTGGTTACAGGGGCTTAGAGGAGAAGGGGAAAGGAAAATCCAGAGGAAACTGTTCTGTGTGATGCCAAACAGCTCAAAGGCCCTGAAGCCATACACCAGGACATCAGACAACCTGGAGCAGTGTGCTCAAAGCTACATTCTATTTGTTGGTTTCTGCGTCTGTTGGCTTCTGCGTTGACTTCTGTGGCTGCTGCCGCTGGCCGGACCACACTCGCGCACCCCGGGCGGTCCCGGGAACCTCAATGAGGCACGCTAGACCAAATGGTTCCACGTGGACTTTATTTAAGAAGGGAGGGGTAGCCGGCGGGAAAGGGAGTGAGAAGGGAAGGAAAAGAGAGAGAGGAAAGGAGCACTGCTAGGTTATATAGCGGTGGTGACGTAATTACAGGTAAAGGTGGGCTATGGAATTCTGGGTAGATGGCAGCCGTTGCCTGGGCAACGGACCTATACATTGCTTTGCATGGTGTCGTAGACCTCAGGTACCTACACTATTGAAAATAGTAACCACTTTAATTACAAATTTCCTTCTAATTTTTCTATGCTTCTGCTTTTCTTTCAGTTATAGGACTTCAAATCTTCTTTTAACTTTATGGAGAATTGTGGGTATGGGAGACTTTTGTTCTTCCAAAACCCGTTCTGGTAAGACATTTACTACGGATTTTTGACAAGTCACAGTATAGAGCAAGGGACCTTCCCTTCTTCCCAGTACTGTTGGCCACATATGAAGGAAAAGACAGACTTCCTGGATCAACTTCAGAGAGATGGCTCAACTATATTAGATGTGAATCAAAGGCTATATAGTCCAGAAAAAAGGGAAGGAGTTTGCAGGGTGGATGTGTACCATTGGCTGGAGTTTAGGGTACGAGGAGCGCCTCATTTGCATGGAGCAATTCTAGGAATTCTAGGTGTTTGCTGGACGTGTTCTTACCTTGAGAGAGGAAGCTGAACCTGTCATCAAGGCGAGGATTGTGTGACATCCCTCGGGCAGAGGATGTGTGGCTCCCTAGGTCAGGCAGAGGAAAGGAAGCCCCTGTAAGAAAAGGGGGTCCTCCTCCTTGCACTGAGCTCGAGAGAGCTCCAGACACGGAAGATTGACTTTGTGCGGCGGGGCCCAACACAGAGCATTCTTTCAAAAATGAATGCTATCCAAGGGATAGATAGCAGAAATATGGAAATGCAGCTACATTTCATCTAATGTATTCCATTTTAAGTAAACGCGGAAGGCGTCTTTACCCCTTGAAAGTGACAAAATATTTCATAAAACATCAGAAAGGTGTGAAAGTATTTTCAGAAAAGTAATTTTGACTCCTAGAAACATAAAGTATACCTAAAATGCTTTCATACCTAAAATGGTTTCAAATCTCATAGAATTGTTCAAAAATATATGATAATATGTGTTTTTCCACAATTAACAGAATCATACAGGAAATAACCAAGGATTTCAGTTAAAAATAATAACAATTAGTTCACTGGTTATAGAAAATGTATCTTAACAACTCAAGCTATTAATAATAAGAAAAATTGTGTGCATCTTCTATGCCATGTTTGTATAACTTAAAGTGTTTCACAAGCCAAGTGTCTTAGTAAGGGGTTTCTATTGTTGTGAAAGGCACCATGACCAAGGCAACTCTTACAAAGGAAAACAGTTAATTGGGACTGATTGACAATTTCAGAGGTTCAGTCCATTATTATCATAGCAATAAGCATGAGGGTAGACAGGGTGTATGAGAAGGAGTTGAGAGTTCTTGATGTGGAGGCAACCACGAGAGACTGGCACCCTCAGGCAGCTAGGAGGAAGCTCTCTGTCACAATGGGTGGAGAGAGCCTGAGGCTAGGAGGAGACCTGCAAAGCCATAGTGACACACTTCTACCAGCAAGGTCACACCCATAGTGACACACTTCTACCAACAAGGCCACACCCATAGTGACACACTTCTACCAACAAGGCCACACCCATAGTGACACACTTCTACCAACAAGGCCACACCCATAGTGACACACTTCTACCAACAAGGCCACACCTCAAGCAGTATCATTCCCTATGAGCCAAGCAAGTTCAAACCACCACAGCAAGTAATATGTTTAATACACAAACAAATCACTGTTGGGAGAGAGTACCGGCAGACAAGTTGAAGCTCTGAATCCCCCCCAACATCTCTAACTCATCTCTCTCTCTCTCTCTCTCTCTCTCCCTCTCTCTCTCTCATTTGGTTTTTTGAGACAGGGTTTCTCTGTGTAGCCCTGGCTATCCTGGAACTCTGTAGACCAGACTGGCCTCAAACTCAGAAATCAGCCTGCCTCTGTGTCCCAAGTGCTGGGATTACAGGCGTGCACCACCACTGCCCGGCTTCTAATTCATATCTCCTACCACTAAATAATCCAGCACCCCTGAATCTCATGGCTTCTTTCTTCTCAAGACCTGTACCTTTTATCTGTGCTTGTTCCAGACTCTCTGATTGGCAAATAACAGTATTAATGCCTTAACCGTAATCACCTTGCACTCTTGCAACAGAATATACTAATACTTTTATGTCAAACTCAAAACCAGACACTGACACTTCCTACTCTACCAAAATCAGTGACTTTCCCTTTGTGCTCATGCAATACTGAACTTATTCCACTATTTGCAACAGCCTACCTATTTGAATTCTTTGAATACATATTTGAGAATAGTAAAGTTAGATCAAATTGAAATTTTATTTTTAATATTTAAAGACTTAATGTGTGTGTGTGTGTGTGTGTGTGTGTGTGTGTGTGTGTGTGTACTTACTATGTAGGTACAGGTACCTGCAGAGGCCAGAAGGAGGCATCAGACACTCTGGAACCTGTTGCCCCCTTTTTTAATCATGGCTGGAAGATGAAATATTAAAGTCTTTTTTAGTTTGCATTAACCTAGTAGCTAAGCATGACAAACACTTTTTAGTATTTTTTGTTTGTTTGTTTTTTGTTTGTTTTTTCAAGACAGGGTTTTTCTGTGTACCCCTGGCTGTCCTGTAACTCACTCTGTAGACCAGGATGGCCTCGAACTCAGAAATTCACCTGCCTCTGCCTCCCATGTGCTGGGATTACAGGCATGCGCCACCACTGCCCAGCGTCAAACACTTTTTAAAAATATGTTATTGGCCATTCGCATTTCTTCTTTTGACAACTGTCTGTCCATTAGCCTATAACCCACTCCCTTTTTATGGGCAATTTGAGTGTTGATGCTGAAGTTTTTTTCAATTTTTTTACATTCTGGATTTTAATCCCCGGCCCGAAATTCATCTGGAAAAGCTTTTCTCCCTTCTTATAGGCTTTCTGTTTGATCTGCTGGTAGTTTCCCTTGCTATGCCGAAATTTTTAAATTGCACATAATGTTTATTAATTTAAGGACTATTTTCTGAGGTGGAGAAGTTCTGTTCAGAAAATTCCCATCTATTCCTATATTCGACGTGTTCTCTTTTCCTCGGGTAATTTAATCATTTTAGGGTTTAAAGTCTTTGATACACTTTGATTTGTGAGTGGGTTGTGGGATGTAGATTTAGTTTGATTTTTCTATGGATGGCTATCTGGTTTTGTTGACATCATTTGTTGGATAGGCTCTATTTTTGTCCACAGAGTATGTTTTTGAGAACTGTGTCAGAAATTGCATGGCCATTGCAGTACAGACTTACTTCTTTTGTAGGAAACGGGGCAAAAAGATCGATTTGGCTTACATACCTTGACGACAGCCCATCATTAAGGACAGCCAAGGCAAAATCTCAAGGCAGGAACCTGGAGGCATGACGGGAAGCAGAGGCCATGGAGAAGCACTGCTTTCTATGGCTTGATTAGCTTCCTTGTTTTCTATAACCTTAAACTTTCTGGCCAGGAAGGCATATCTTCGTTTGATGGGTTGATGGGCACACAGAGACTTGTGTGTTGGTCCACTTCTGAGTGCAATATTTCTTCCCACAATGCACATGTCTGTTTTGGAGCCAATACTGTGTTCTCTTTGTCTCTAGAACACTGTGGTAAATTTTAGGTCAGTTATCTTGATACATCCAAAAGTGTTCTTTCTTCTAAAGATTTTCTCTTTGTCCTTCCATGGTCTTTTGGGTTTTCAGATGAACTTTTAAAATCGTTTATGATTTTTGAAATATGATCATCAGAATTTAGATTGGTTTCATTGAATCTGTAGGTTTCTTTTTTTTCCCCCTTTTCTGGGTCCCCACTCCCCGCAAGTCCCATAAGCCCTCTTCCCTACCCCTGTTCTTCCATCTACCCTTCCCACTTCCCTGTTCTGGTATTCCCCTATACTGTTGCACTGAGTCTTTCCAGAACCAGGGGCCACTCCTCCATTCTTTTTGGACATCATTTAATATGTGGATTATGTCTTGGGTATTCAAAGTTTCTAGGCTAATACCCACTTATCAGTGAGTGCATACCCTGATTGATCTTTTAAGACTGTTACCTCACTTAGTATGATGTCCTCCAGCTCTATCCATTTGTCTAAGAATTTCATGAATTCATTGTTTCTAATAAACAAGTGTTTCTGGCAGAGTCTGTAGGGTTCTTTATAGAATCATTTCATCACCAAAAAGGATAATTTCACTTCTTTTCCAAATTTATATTAATATATTTTCTTCAGTTTGCACATATTCACTTCAGGATTCATCACAGAAATTGGATTGAAGGTTTTTCATTGTTGCTGTATCTTTTTCTGGATTTTGTGTTAGAACAATAATGGCTTCAGAGAGTGAATTCGGTAGTGTGCCTTCCCTTTGCATTTTTTTTTTTTTGGAACAGTTTGAGAAGTGCTGGTCTTGGCTCTTCCTTAAAAGTTCACAAGTACACAGGGCATAAGATCAGTGGAGCAGCTGGGATGAAAGTCTTCCGACTGCCATTTGCACCGGGGAGCCAGGCAGTTAGTTCCACAGCCTTCTGTGCACAGCCCACCAGGAGAGAGTGATCCCCCAGCATTGCTTTCATTTCTGAGCCTGAAGGTGAGGTCTTCACCTTCTCTCTGGAGGGGAACAGCTAGGAGCACACGGGGCATATGATCAGTGGAACAGCTGGGACGGAAGTCTTCCAGCTGCCTTTTGCACCAGGGAGCCAAGTGGCCCCACAGCCTTCTGTGCATGGCTCTCTAGGAGACAGTGATCTCCCAGCAGCGCTTTCACTTCTGAGCGCAGAGGTGAGATCTCCACCTTCTCTCTGGAGGGGAACAGCTAGGAGTGCACAGGGCAGACAAGCAGTGGAGCAGCTGGGACAGAGGTCTTCAGGCTGCCATTTACACCTGGGAAATATCTTTACCAATCCCACATCTGATAGAGAGCTAATATCCAATATATACAAAGAACTCAAGAAGTTAGACTCCAGAGAACCAAATTACCCTATTAAAAAATGGGGTACAGCCAGGCAGTTGAGAAAGAGAAGATCACTGTGGTTAGATTAGGGAAATGCTGGAAGAAGCTGAGAGGGAGGGTGAACCCATAGGAAGACCAGCAGTCTCAACTAACCTCAACCCCTGGGATCTCTCAGATACTGAGCCACCAAACTGGCAGCATATACCAGCTGATATGAGCACCCCAAAACTTATACAGCAGAGAACTTCCTTGTCTGGACTCAGTGTGAGAAGATGTACCTAACCATCAAAAGACTTGAGGTCCCAGAGAGAGGGGAGGTAGGGTGGGGTAGGTGTAGGATAGAGACATCTTCTCTGAGAGAGTGGGGGTGGGGAGAAGATTTGGAATGTGGAACAGTAGAAGTATGAACTAGGAGGGGGATAAAAAAATGGGGTACAGAGTTAAACAAAGAATTCTCACCTGAAGAACTTCGGATGGCAGAGAAGCATCTTAAAAAATGCTCAACTTCATTAGTCATCAGGGAAATGCAAATCAAAACAACCCTGAGATTTCACCTTACACCAGTCAGAATGGCTAAGATTAAAAACTCAGGAGACAGCAGGTGTTGGAGAGGATGTGGAGAAAGAGGAACACTCCTCCACTGCTGGTGGGGTTGCAAGTTGGTACAACTACTCTGGAAATCAGTCTGGCGGTTCCTCAGAAAACTGGGCACATCACTTCCAGAAGATCCTGCTATACCACTCCTGGGCATATACCCAGAGGATTCCCCAGCATGTAATAAGGATACATGTTCTACTATGTTCATAGCAGCCCTATTTATAATAGCCAGAAGCTGGAAAGAACCCAGGTATCCTTCAACAGAAGAGTGGATGCAAAAAATGTGGTATATATACACAATGGAGTACTATTCAGCCATTAGAAAAAATGAATTCATGAAATTCTTAGGCAAATGGATGGAGCTGGAGAATATCATACTAACTGAGGTAACCCAGTCTCAAAAGATCAATCATGGTATGCTCTCACTAATAAGTGGATATTAGCCTAGAAAATTGGACTACGCAAAACATAATCCACACATCAAATGATGTACAAGAAGAATGGAGGAGTGGCCCCTGGTTCTGAAAAAACTCAGTGTAGCAGTATAAGGCAAAATCAGAACAGGGAAGTGGAAAGGGGTGGGTGGGAGAACAGGGGGAGGGAAGGGGGCTTATGTGACTTTCGGGGAATGGAGGACCAGAAAAGGGGAAATCATTTGAAATGTAAATAAAAAATATATCAAATGAAATAAAAAATATAAAGGTAAAAAAAAAAAAGAAAGAAAAGAAAAGCAGTGTGAATTTCACACTCTTATTCCATTCTGAATTTTTAGTAGCAATGCTTTGTTTTAACTCCATTTACTATAATGTTGACTCTGGGTGTCTAACTACATACTACTGAATGATGATCAATAGGTCATCTAAAAAAATGGATGCACCTGTTCCCTGACCAGACCATGGTCACTGGCACGGCACACACTCCTACAACATCCAGAGGGATCCCGACTTCCAGGTGCTCTGAAATGCCCAGGACCACTGGAAAGGTCACAATATCTGCCCCAACACTCAGAGTAGTTGGGTCCAGGGACTCAGGAACCCCCACCCAACCAGTGGCATAGGTTCCTTCCTGTCTGAGCCTATGTCCGAGCAAATCTGGAGCTCTGGTTCCCCACCCACCCCTACTACACCCAGAGAAAGCTTGACTCCCAAGAGCTTTGACACAACAGTATCTCAGGAGCTTGTCACACACCAGGATTTCAGGATCCCAGAGGCCGCTTGACTCCCAGGAGCTGTGACATACCCAGAATATCAGGATCACAGAACCTCTGGATCACAGTCAGCTGTATTCTAAGTAGTTCTGACACAACCAGGATCACAGGAGGGACAAGCTTCAGTAAGAGACAGAAAGGGCAGGTAGCACTAGAGATAGCCAGATGGTGAGAGGCAAGTGCAAGAAGATAAGCAACAGAATGGCCAAGAAGCGCCTAAAGAAATGTTCAACATCCTTAGTCATCAGGGAAATGCAAATCAAAACAACCCTGAAATTCCACCTCACATCACTCAGAATGGTTAAGATCAAAAACTCAGATGACAACAGGTGCTGGTGAGGATGTGGAGAAAGAGGAACACTTTTCCATTGCAAATAGGATTGCAAGCTGGTACAGCCACTCTGGAAATCAGTTTGGCAGTTTCTCAGAAAATTGGACACAGTACTACCTGCCAAGCTAGCTATACCACTCCTGGGCATATACCCAAAAGATGTTCCAACATATAACAAGGACACATGTTCCACTATGGTCACAGCAGTCCTATTTATAATAGCCAGAAGCTGGAAAGAACCCAGATGTCCTTCAACAGGAATGGATACAGAAACTGTGTTTCATTTACACAATGGAGTACTACTCAGCTATTAAAAACAATAAATTCATAAAATTTTTGGCAAATGGATGGAACTAGAAAATATCATCCTGAGTGAAGTAACCCAGTTATGAAAGAACACAAATGATATGTACTCACTGATTAGTGGATATTATCCAGGAAGCTAGGAATATCCAAGATGGAATTCACAGACCAAACAAAGCTCAAGAAGAAGGAAGACCAAAGTGTGGATACTTTGGCCCTTCCTAGAAGGAGGAGCAAAACACCCAATGGAGGAAATACAGAGACAAATTGTGGAGCTTATACTGAAGGAAAGGCCATCTAGAGACTGCCCCACCTGGAGATCCATCCCATATACAGTCAACAAACCCAAACACTATTGTGGATGCCAAGAAGTGCTTGCTGAGAGGAGCCTGATATAGCTGTCTCCTGAGAGGCTCTGACAGAGCCTGACAAATACAGAGGTAGATGCTCACAATGGAGAAGTTAGAGAAAGGGCTGAAAGAGTTAAAAGGGTTTGCAACCTCATAGGAAGAACAACAATATCAAACAAACAGACCCCCCCCCCCAGAGATTGCAGGGACTAAACCACCAATCAAAAGAGTACACACGGAGGGACCCATGGCTCCAGCTGCATATGTAGCAGAGGATGGCCTTATCTGGCATCAATGGGAGGAGAGAACTTTGGTCCTGTGAAGGCTTGATACCTTACTGTAGGGGAATGCCAGAACATGGAAGCAAGAGTGGGTGGGTAAGTGTGGGAACACCATCATAGAAGCAGGGGTTGTGGGTTGTGATAGGGGGTTTCTGAAGGGGAAAACAGGAAAGGTGATAATATTTAAAATGTAAATAAAGTGTTTAATAAAAAAGGAAAATAATCCAAATAGATTATACAAGAAAAGAAATTTCCCCTCACAACAAAATAGTCAAAACACTAAACATACAAAACAAACAAATAAAAGACTATTAAGAGCTGCAAGGGGAAAAGACCAAGTAACCCATAAAGGCATACCTTAGCATTGAGTTCTCAACATGAAAGATAGACATTACCTTAGAGTAAGTAGTTGGAAAAATGTTTTCCAAGCAAATGAAGCTAAGCTGGTATAGGTATTCTAATACGGATCAAAATAGACTTCCAATACAAATTAATCAAAAGAGATGGGAACACTACTTCATGCACATCAAACAAAGTGCATCAAGATGACAGTTAAATTCTTAACATCTATGCCCCAAATGCCTCCCATATTTGTAAAAAACAAAACAATAAAAAACAAAACAAAAAACATTACTAAAGTTCAAATCATACATAGAATCTAACACATTAGTAGTGGGAGACTTCAATATCCTACTCTCACTAGTAGACAGGTCATCCAGATTAAAAAAAAAATAGAGAAATTCTGGAGCTAAACAGACATTATGAACCAAGTGGATTTAATAGCTATCTACAGAACATTTTACCTAAACACAAAAGAATATACCTTCTTCTTAGGCCCTGTCTTAGTCATGGTTTCTATTCCTGCATAAACATCATGACTAAGAAGCAACTTGGGGAAGAAAGGGTTTATTCAGCTTACCCTGTGGAAACATTGCTGTTGATCATCAAAGGAAGTCATGACTGGAACTCAAGCAGGTCAGGAAGTAGTGGCTGATGTACAGGTCATTGAGGGATGTTTGGCTTGCTTAGCCTGCTCTCTTAGAGAACCCAAGAACACCAGCCCAGGGATGGCACCACCCACAAGGAGCCCTTCCCCTTTGATCGCTAATTGAGAAAATGCCCCACAGTTGGATCTCATGGAGGCACTTCCCCAACTGAAGCTCCTTTCTCTGTGACAACTCCAGCCTGTCTCAAGTTGACACACAAACAAATCACTATTAAGCCTCAACCCTTACTTTCTTATTAATCCCCAAGATCTAAATAACTTTAAAAGTCCCACAGTCTTTACTTATTAAAAGTTCAATCCCATTAAAATGTCTAATATCTTTTAAAATTCAGTCTTTTAAAAATTTGAAGTCTTTTAACTGTGGGCTCAACTAAAGTACTTTCTTCCTTCAAGAAGGAAAAATATCAGGGCACAGTCAAAATCAAAAGCAAGAATCAAACTCCAACCATCCAATGTCTGGGATCCAATTCATAGTCTTCTGGCCTCCTCCAAGGGATTGGGTCACTACTCCAGCTCTGCCCTTTGTAGAACACACCTTGTCTTCTAGGCTCCAGCTGCCTGTACTCCACTGCTGCTGCTGTTCTTGGTGGTCATCTCATGGTACTGACATCTCCAAAACACTGCTGTCTTCCACTGTAACTAGGATTCACCAATAGCCTCTCATAAGCTCTCTTCATAGTGCCAAGCCTCAACTCCTTTGCATGACCCCTTCAGTCCTGGACCATCAATTCCAACTGAGGTTGCACCTTCACCAATAGTCTTCCATGGCTTCTCACAGTGCCGAGCCTCAGCAGTACCTGGGTGAGTCTTACACATTACCAAGTCCAGCCACAGCACAAGGTACAACCTTGGCTATCTCTGGAACACAGTCTCTGTGCTCTCAGAAAACACTTCCCAGAAGATTTCACCTCAGTGATGCTGGTCTCTTCTTAATCACTGCTAAGTTCTTAGCTCCAGCTAACCAGCATCAATAGTCCCAGTAACACAAAGGTTTGTTTTAATGGTTCTAGTATCTTGTTAATCACAGCTGATTCTTTAGCCTCAGATAACCAAAACCATAGAATCTTCATAATCAAAACATGGACCTGATAAGAGTCTTTAATCTTCCCTCTGAAGTTTCACAAGCCTGGCCTCCATCATCTGCACTGTTCTCAACATTATCTTTCAAGCTCCTATACAACATCCCACAGAGCTCTTAAAATTGAATGTATGATCTAGCCCAAAGTTCCAAATTCCTTCCACAGTCCTCCCTAAAACACGGTCAGGTTGTCACGGGAATACCCCACTATGCTGGTACCAATTTGTATTGGTCAGGGTTTTTATTCCTGCACAAACATCATGACAAAGCAGCAAGTTTGGAAGGAAAGGGTTTATTCAACTTACACTGTGGAAACATTGCTGTTGATCACCAAAGGAAGTCAGGACTGGAACTCAAGAAGGTCAGGAAGCAGGAGCTGATGCACAGGCCATGGAGGGATGTTTCTTACTGGTTTGCTTCTCTGGCTTGCTCAGCCTACTCTGTTATAGAACCCAAGACTACCAGCCCAGGAATGGCACCGCCCACAATGGACCCGCCCCCCTTGATCACTAATTGAGAAAATGCCCCACAGCTGGATCTCATGTAGGCACTTCCCCAACTGAAGCTCCTTTCTCTGTGCTAACTCCACTCTGTGTCAAGTTGACACACAAAACCAGCCAGTACAGGCCCTATGGAGCTTTCTCCAAAATCTATCATATACTTGGTCAAAAAGCAAGTATCAATAGGTACAAGAAAACTGAAACCTATGGGACACCATGAAAACTATGCTAAGAGGAAAGTTCATAGCATTAAGTGCTTACATGAAGAAATTAGAGAGATCACATATTAGCAACTTAATAGCGCCCAAGAAAGCTCTAGATTTAAAAGGGGGGGGGGACATATCCAAGAGGAGTAGACAACAGGAATAATCAAATTGAGGAATGAAATCAATAAAATAGAGACAAGAACAATAATACAGAAAACCAATGGAAAAAGGAATTAATTCTTTGAGAAAATCAACAAGATAGACCCATATCCACTAACTAAAAGACATAGAAAGAATATCAAAATCAACAAAATCAGAAATGAAAGGGGGAATAAAACAACAGACACTAAGGAAATCCAAAGAATCACTGGGTCATACTTTAAAAAACCTCCACAAAAATGGACATTCTAAAAAGAGGTAATTTTCTTTTTCACCAACTAAAGTTAAATCAAGATCAGATAAACAATCTAAATAGACCTATAATCCCTAAGGAAGTAAAAGCAGTCATTAAGTCTTCCAACAAAAAAGGCCCAGGGTCAGATAGTTTTACTGCAGAAATCTACCAGACTTTAAGAGGAACTAATATTAATATTTCCCAAATTATTCCACAAAATGGAAACAGAAGGAACATTGCCAAGTTCATTTTATGAAGCCACAGCTACCTTGATATTGAACCACACACATGTTCAACAAAGAGAAAGTATTGCAGACCAATTTCTCTCGCGGATATTCACTCAAAAATATTCAATAAAATACTCACAAACCAAGCCCAAGAACATAGCAAAAACACCATCCACCACTATCAGGTAGGCTTCATTCTTCAACCCAAGGGTGGTTCAACACATGAAAGTCTGTCAATGTAATCCACCATTTCAAAAAAATCTGAAAGAAAAAAATCATACGATCATCTCACTAGATGCTGAAAATACCTTTGACAAAATCCAATACCCCTTCATGATAAAAACCCTGTAAAGATCAGGGATACAAAGTGCATACCTAAGCATAATAAAGGCCATATATAGCAAGCCAATAGTCAACATCAAATTAAATGGAGAGAAACTTAAAGCAATTTCACTAAAATCAGAGACAAGGCTTTTAACTTTCTCCATATCTGTTCAATATAGTACTTACATAAGATACAGTATTATACACAAGTGATCCCAAAATTTCCACCAGGGAACTCTTATGGTTGATAGACACATTCAGCAAAGTGGTTGGATGCAAGATTAACTAGAAAAAAATGCAATGATCAGCCTGTATATATATACACACACACACTAGACAGGCTGATAAATCAATCAGGGAAATACCTTTTACAATAGCCACAAATAATATAAAATATCTTGGGGGTAACTCTAACCAAGCAAATGAAAGACTAGTATGACAACAACTTTAAAGAAATAAAAATGAGAATGTCTGAAGATGGAAAAATCTCTTGTGCTCATAGATCAGTAGGATTAACATAGTAAAAGTGGCCATCTTACCAAAAGCAATCTACAGATTCAATACAATTCCCATCAAAATGTCAACAGAATTCTTTACAGACCTTGAAAGCACAATACTCAATTTCACATGGAAAAACAAAACACTCAGGATAGTTAAAACAATCCTATACAATAAAAGAACTTCCAAAGGTAGCATCATTCCTGATTTCAAGCTTTACTACAGATAATGAAAGCCACATGAAAACAGATAGGTTGATCAATGGAATTAAATCCCAAACACCAAGACATAAATTTATGTAATTCTGAACACTTGGAATTTGAAAAAGAAACCAGAACTATGCTATGGAAAAAGGAAAATATCATCAACAAATGGTGCTGGTCTAACTGGATGTCAGCATGTAGTAGAATGGAAGTCAATTTATATCTATCACCTTGCACAAAACTCAAGTCCAAGTGGATCAAAGACCTCACCAGATACACTGAAACTGACAAAAGAGAAAGTCTTGAAATACATTAGCATGGGAGGCAACTTCCTAAGTAGACCTGCAGGCACTAAAATTAACCATAAATGGGGCTCCATGAAACTGTCAATAGGACAAAACAGCTAATGGGAATGGCTAATATGCAAAATATATAAAGAACTCAAGAAATTAGACATCAAAACTCCAAACAACTCTTTTTAAAAAATGGGGTCCAAATATGTGGTAGTTTGAATAAGAATGGCTTTTATAGATTCTTGTCTTTGAATTCTTTGGTCACAGGGAATGATACTTTAGAAGGTGTGGCCTTGTTGGAAGAAGTGTGTCCCTTGGAGGCAGAGAGATCTTATAAGCTCAAGTCTGGCCAGTGTAGAACACAGTCTTCCTCTGATGCCCGTGGATCAAGATATAGAACTCTCATCTGTTTCTGCACCATGTCTGCCTGTACACTGCTACACTCCGCCATGATGATGATAAACTAAATCTGTAAAGCTCTAAGCCAGCCTGAATTAAATGTTTCCTTTATAAGAGTTGGTGTGGTCATGATGTCTCTTCGAAGCAATAGAAACTCTAAAACAAGATCCAAAGAGAAAATTCTCAACAGAGAAATTTCAAATAACCAAGAAACACTTAAAAGAAATGCTCGACAGCTTTAGCCATGAGGGAAATGCAGACCAAAAAGACTGTGATTACATCTTATACCTGTCAAAATGGTTAAAAACAAAAACACAAGTGACAGCAGATGCTGGAGAGAATGTGGATCAAAGAGAACACTCCTCCATTGTTGGTGGGAGTGAAAACTTAAACAACCACTTTGAAAATCAATATGGTGGTTTCTCAGAAAAATTGGTAATCCATACCACTCCTGGGCATATACCCAAAAGGTATATATTCACATGAGGATACTTGTTCAACTATGTTCATAGCAGCTTTGTTCGTAATAGCTAGAAGTTGAAAACAGCCTAGATTTCTCTCAACTGAAAAGGAGATAAAGAAAATGTACATTTTCACTACAGAGTATTACTTCTGGTTAAAAAAAAAATGACATTTGTAAGCACATGGATAGAACTAGATATAAATTATCCTGAGTGAAGTACCAAAGACCAGAAAATGTAAACATAGTATGTATTCACTTACAAGTGGATATTAGCTATAAATTACAGGACAATTCATAGAACCAGAGAGACTAGGTAGCAAGCAGGTGTCAAGGGGAGAGATGCATGGATCTCCCTGGGAAGGAAAAACAGAACAGATTTCAAGGGTGGGCTGGGAATAGGAAGTATCAGGTGGGGGCTTGGGGCAATTGAGTACCGACAGAGAGAAATGGGATTGGTGGGGGAGGGGGGTCAGGGGTGAGGTAGAAACCTAGTGCAATGGAAACTTCTTGGAATCTACAAGGGTGACCATAGCAAAGACTCCTAGTAACAGAACACAGAACCTGGACTGGCCATCTCCTGTCACCAGACAAGAATTCCAGTAAAGAATTTGGGCACCAACCCAGCCATAAAACTTTCAACTTACAATTTGTCTTGCCTTCAAGATGACCCGGGGTTTAAGGTTGAGAACTTGTGGGCGTGGCCAACCAATGACTGGTTCGACTTGAGACCAACACCAGGAGAGGGAGCCTACCTCTGACATTGCCTGAAGGGCCCGGGAACCAGAAGCTGCAAACATGACCATCAAAAAAAAAAAAAAAAAAAAAAAAAAAAGTCAGTGAAGTGATTCCGCATGATACTCTGCTGTACTTGAAGACTGTATGTAGCCTAGCATAAACAACATCAGAGGGTCATCATCCAGTAACCTAGAGGAACATATGCCGAGACCCACAGCCAAACATTCCATGGAGACCATGCCACCAAAGAGGCAGAAGGAGGATCACAAGCCATAGGGATTGAAGACACCACAGAATCAACTAACAGGGCTCATAGGATTCATAGGGGATGTCTTTGATTCTTCTGCCAGCTTTGGGGACCTTTTTCCTCCTGCTGGGTTGCCTCATCCAACCCAGCCATGAGGGTTTGTAACTAGATTTACGGTAAATTGTTATGCCATGTTTGGTTGATATGCTTGGGGGGCCTCTTGCTCTTTTCTGAGGGGAAAAGGAGGAGTGGATTAAAGAAAGGAGGGGCAACAGGGTGGGAGTGAGGCAGAGTGGGAATAGAGGAGGGAGGGGGAACTGTGGTTGGGCTGTAAATAAATAAACAATAAATAATAATGTAGCTGTAAACGCGCATTTACTCTTCTCATGGGCGCTTGCTTTGCTTAGGTATCTCAGGTATCTAAATGCTTCATTTCCTGGTCTCAGGGCTGTATATGTTTATGCTTAGCTTTAAACTTCTGTCCTGAGGAAAGCTAGAAATAGAAACTGACACCCAAGAGCAGGGTGGATAAAATAGGATATTTCCTCTTCACGATGATGCCGAGGTTTTAAGAATGGCTGGCCGCTTTCTTAGCAACTGTCCTTTCTCACTCCCCTGCCCATTATAAACAGAGATTCCAGTGTAGCACCCCCCTCTCTCCCTCCCTCCCTCCTTCCTTCCTCTCTCTCCCTCTCTCCTCGTTTTTCTCTCCCTCTCTCCCTCCCTCCTTTCCTCCTTCCCTCTTTTTCTCTCCCTCCCTCCTTTCTTCCCTCCCTCTTTTTCTCTCCTTCCTTCTCTCTCCCTCCTTCCCTCCCATCCCTCCCTCTCTCTCCTGCCCTCCCTCCCTCCATCCTTCTCTCTCTCCCTCCCTCTCTTTTTCCCTCTCCCTCCCTCTCTCCCTCCTTCCCTCCCCTCCCTCTCTCTCCTGCCCTCCCTCCCTCTCTCCCTCCCTGTCTCTTTCTCTCTTTCTCTCCCTCCCTCTCTCCTTCCTTCCTTCTCTTCTTTCCTTGTTTGAGAAAATGCCACCTAAGCTAATTTCTATTTTTTTTCATTTATTTTTTTAAATTTTTGAAAACTTTACACAAGCATCCGGTTTACTACTAAGTCCTCCAAGCTCCCCAGGACATCCCTTGCTAATCCCTTCCTCTCCTCCCCTTACCTACAGCCTGCATACATCCAGTTAATTCTGCCCCTCTGTGTGGATGTGAAGTCATACACTGGAGCATAGGAAACTTCCCAGTGACATCCTCAAAAGAGAATGAATCTCTCTCCCCAGCAACTACCCACTACCAGCCGCTCTTCAGTAAGATGTGAGGCCTGGAGATCATCTAGTCCATCTATGCTGGGATTTCAGCTGCCTTGATCACACGCAGTTCCCCATGTAGGTAAGCACCGCTGTTGTGTTCATGAATAACTGTCATGTCTAGAAGAGTGCTTCACACAATCCTATTCTTTGGATCTTACATCCTATCTCTTTATTTGCAAAGTAGCCCTGAGCCTTGTTCGTGATGATGCCTATACAGACAGATGCCTTCTCTAGGGTGAAGCGCTGAGTCTCTTGTTCTTGGCACTCGTCAGTTGTTTATCTTCACTGCAGCAGAAGATGCCCTGTCCAAGGTTGAGATCAGCCCAGACCTGTCAGCATCACCAGCTGCACTTTAGCAATCTTAAAAAAAAAAAGAAAAAAATCGAAAAAGAAACAAAACGGGGGGGGGGGGGGGAACGCTACATCCATCCCAACCCCACCACTCCCTCTCATGACTCTTAACTCCTCTGTCCTACCCTCCAAAAACCATGTTATTACACATAAATGCATATGAAACAATGCATAAATATGATTTACTGGCTCCATTTAGTTTTCCTTATACGTACATATACAAGGCTGACCACTTATGATTGGACAACCAGCAGCGTGGACATTTGTCCCAAAAGAAGAGTTATTTTTCCCTCTCTTAGTGGTCAATTACTACCCATAGATCTTCATCTAGGGGTGGGACCATACAACCGTGTCCACATTGGTAGCCTGTCAACTGGTGCTGTCATGCTGGTCTTGTTTAGGCAACCATATTGTTCATGAGCATAGCTCCCTCTCATATGTAGAAGATACTATCTCACAGCAGATGGCCTAGATCTCTGGGTTTTTTGAATCTTTCTGCCCCCTCTTCCATGACTCTCCCTGTAGCATAGGGTAAACGTGTATTCTGTTGCAGATGTATCAGTTAGGGTTGGATACTGTGGTAGTTTATATAGGCTTGGCTCATGGGAAATGGCAAAATTAGGAGATGTGACTTTGTTGCAAGAGTGTCACTGTATTCCTATGCTCAGTGTGGAAGAGCACCTCCTCCTGGCTGCCTGCTGAAATCAGTCTCCTTCTGCTGCCTTTGGATCAAAATGTAGAAAACTCTGAGCTCCTTCCCAGCACCATGTCTGCCTGACATGAGAATGGACTCAATCTCTGAAGCTGTAAGCCAGCCCCAATTAGATGCCATCCCTTTAGGAGTTCTCTTGGACATGGTGTCCCTTCATAGCAATGAAACCCAAACTAAGATATCCCACAGCCACATTAGCAGATTCATTGCTTATGCTGGAGTTTCCCTAAACCAAGGATACTATGGGCTGATGTGCTGGGGCCTCTACATTTGAAACTGCTCTACCTAGCACTCAATGTGACTGCTAACAAATCAAGCCCCCTGAAGTACTTTTGTCAAATACATAATAGGTTTATTTCTTCTCTTAGAACTCTGTACAGATGCTTCCATATCCAGCCCCTTTTCTACACCAGTGTACTTTTCTAAACAATTGAGACCAATATGTGCTGCTTGGATATTCTGTTTTTGGTGCAGGATCTGAGTGGAGGAAGCTGACATAGTTTTTGAAAAAGCTCCGAGTTTTACCAACATCACCAGGATATGGTTTTTGTTAAGACACTAAAGTATATTAAAATTAACAGATAAAAAGTGATTCTATCATTCTGCAGAAGAAACTTTTCTAGGATTTTAAAAATTTGGTCTTAAAAATATCTCACCTAGCCATCCAGACACACTTCAGACTTACCAGCCAAAGAAATCCTTGAACTCGTGATTCTTCTGGGATTCTAGACATGCATAATCACGCCTAGCTCCCTGGTCTTATTTCTATGATACTTAATTGAAACCTAGGTAGTGTAACACCAGTATTAGGAGTTCTAGAAGGACCCTTCACCTGTTAACCGAACGATATGTGTCCCTAAAGACTGACAGAACAATGCTAAGTAAGCTGTGCTGGAAAATGCCAGAGACCCAAAGATCAGGCAGCTTCCTGGACACAATGAGCCTACGACATATCGTGATTCAGAACGAGACCGCCATTCTTAGGACATAGCTATACTTCTCTATCCTGGCAAGCCAAAGGGAAATAGAAGGCCTTCATTTGTACCCATTTCAGCAAAGTCTTTGATTAAAAGATTTGACTCATTTGTCCAACATGGAAAACTGAAGACAAATCTGTTGGAAAACTGGGATAATTTCTGATGTCAATAAAGATTTTAAAAAGACCCCAAGGGAGCACAGTACTAGCAGCTGAGGTGTACACAGTCCCCGAAGGAGCACAGCACTAGCAGCTGAGGGAGCACAGCACTAGCAAATGAGGTGTACAAAGATCCCGAGGGAGCACTACACTAGTGGCTGAGGGAGCATAGCACTACCAGATGAGGTGTATACAGTCCTCAAGGGAGCACAGTACTAGCAGCTGAGGGGGCACAGAACTAGCAGTTGAGGTGTATACAGTCCCTGAAGGAGCACAGGACTAGCAGCTGGGGAGTACAGCACTAGCAGCTGAGGTATATACAGTCCCTGAAGGAGCACAGGACTAGCAGCTGGGGAGCACAGCACTAGTGGCTGAGGTGCACACAGTCCCTGAGGGAGCACAGCTGAGGTGCATACAGACTTGGCTTTGCATTTATGACACCTGTCCATGGGAAATCCATCCACCTTTCCATAAAGACATTGAGGGAAGGCTATTTGGCCAATGAAGTAAGACAGACTCGGAAAGAGTAAGTTCTGTGTTCTAGCCAAAGATTCATTTATGTATTTATAGAAAGCTTTTACTTAAAAGTCAACTCAACATACTCTTGTCATTGAGAACTTGGGATAGAGAGCCTGGAATTTCAAATACATTCTTTTTTATTGGTTATTTTCTTTATATTTCAAATGTTATCCCCTTCCATTTACCCTCCACAAGCCACTTTCCCCCTCCTCCCTCCCGTGAGTGCTCCCCCACCCGCCCACCCACTCCTGCCTCAGCAACCTAGTGTTCCCCTATCCCTGGTCATCAAGTTTCCATGGGCTCCATTCCCAATGTTGCCAGATAAGGCCATCCTCTGCTACTTATCTAGCTGGAGCCATGGGTCCCTCCATGTGTACTCTTTGGTTGGTGGTTTAGTCCCAGGGTGCTTTTGTGGGGGGCAGAGAGTCTGGTTGGTTGATTTTGTTGTTCTTCCTATGAGGTTGCAAACCCCTTCAGCTCCTACAGTCCTTGCCCTAACGTCCCCACTGGGGTTCCCATGCTCAGTCCAATGGTTGGCTGTGTAAATCCACATCTGCACTGGTCCAGCTCTGGCTGAGCCTCTCAGGGGACAGCTATACCAGTAGGTACTTCTTGGCATCAGCAGTAGTGTCTGGTTTGGTGTCATCAAATGGGATGGGTCCCCAGGTGGGGCAGTCTCTGGATGGCCTTTCCTTCAGTTTCTGCCCCATACTCAATACAGTCCCTGCATTTCCTTCTGATAGACAGAATTCTGGATTAATATTTTTGAGCTGGGTGGGTGGCCCCATCAACTGAGGGCTGTGCCTATCCACTGGATATAGTCTCTACAGATTCTATGTCCCCTTTGTTGGGTATTTCGGCTAATGTTCTCCCTGTTAGGTCCTGGGAACCTCTCCTTATACCAACATTAGGCAACATGAAGACAATTATTTTTCTAAAAAATTTATTTCTCTGTAAATACAAATTCCAACATCAACAAACAATATTCCAGTGGAAAAATACTAGCCATTAACATTGAAAACTTTATTCTTAGTTTAATAAATAGAACTTTGGCATTCAAATTTCTAGCTGTAAACCCTATTTAAAAAATAACAAAACAGAAACAACTCCTTTCCAAAAAGGAGGTAAAAACAAAAACTCAGAAGGCATAAGCCAGCCAGTGGCTTCACATTTTTTTTTACAATAACTGTATTTCAGTTAAGTCATAAACACTGTATTTACACATGAGGTATTCTGTGGTTCAAAAACTGAACCTAGTTTACAGACCTACCAGTCAGTGACTGATTGCACACTCTGCTGTGCTTTTAATGTGACCGTCTAGCACCTCTACTTCTGGTCACCACACCAACATGATGCTCCATTTCACGCGTAAATACTTAAATAGCTACATATATAATATATATAAATACACACATACACAAATGAATACACTTAAAAGGAATTTCCTGCTCTCTATATAGAAAAGGCTGGACTTCAAACACATACAAATATGATACATCCCTCATGTTTCCTAAGGTAGCTCTATCATCTAACAAGAAATGGCTCTTTTTTGAAAAATTCTTAAGTCTATTTACCAAAGAACAAGGTGCAATAATCAACATTCTTATAGATCATGTAAGAGAAATAAACACTGCAGGCAAAAAGGCACAAAAGGTTCTCTCTGTATGCAGCTGCAACGGTGTTGCCGATGACTTATTGATTTCAAAGTACATTCTATTATATTCAATATTTCCTTTAAGAAAGCTCAAATCCTTCCCTTTCATGATTAAATGTATGATACATTCATATAGCAATTACCATCAATGTTTTTGGGGGGTGAAGTTGAAAGGTTTATGCTTTATACCTAGAGAATTTCTCTTGGCTTATGACCACTGTCAGAAACAGAACAAAAGGGGGCACAAGGTGGCTCCAGCTGTCGCCTGCTATGCATGCTCATTCAGAGAACACCCTATCACTGTAACGACATATGCAGTCACGGAACCAGAGGAGCACTTGAGTTCAGCGGTACCGTGTAAAACAGTCCACTCGCTTAATTCGCTCCTGCTGCTCAATGAACTATTACTGATATTTAAAAGAACACCCTTAATGAAACAGTCCCTTGTACAATTATACTTGCAGAGATTCCTACCGAGTCAGAAACAAGGATGGTACTGGACACAAGCTTCCAGGTTAGAACTGTCCAACAGCCCTTTGAGCAATATGTTCTAGCTCTTGGACTTTTCTAACAAGCTTCTGAAAGTTAAACTCAGTTTCTCAAAATTACGACCCCACAATCATTCCTAAGATATAATGTTAACATTAAACAATGAATCTTATTCCAAATATTTAAAGAGACTATGCTCTTAAAAACAAAATGCATGTTTTGCCTACTCAAGACTTACTATTTTAAATCCGTCATCAAATACAAAGTCAGGGCATTATTGTGGCCTGGACTCAGCTCATGTTCCCGGCACCACGTCTCCCCACGGCACCTGTCAATCTACCTGTGTTCTATGTGGCTGTGTTAGAACGGCTCAGCTTGAGCAGACTAAAAATAAAATACTGTGTAACATTTCCTAGGAGGTTAAAGGCTTGATACACAAAAGCATAATCGAAACAAAAGTTCATGAGTATGGAAATTTACAGATAGATTTACTTTAAAATTTAAGTTCCTTTTTATTTTAGGCATATGCCATTGTAGTAACTTCAACCTATCCCCAACTTCAAAATGGGGTTTTAACACTGTAGAATTGCTATGCCATCTTCCTTGACCTAATGATGAATGTTTGCTTTCAATATGATATATTATTACTGTTCTAACAAGGTGTATCTTAAAGATGTTTTTGAAAAATAAAACCATGACTAAAACACAACCAGTTCCAGTTTCCCCAAAATCCCCTCCAAAGCTGACTATGTGTCAAAGCCCTTTGTTAATTCTAGACTCTTATTAGAGATTAGTATTTGTAATCCATATATCAAGACTAGCCAAAAGCCTTTTAAGTGGTACTAAACAATTTAGAAATTGACATGTATCAATAATACTTTGTTAATTTCTTGGTTAAATATTTTACTCTAAGATATGTGAATTAAATTCTTTAAGTTTTAGAAAACTAGACAAAACTAAAATTCTTTTATTTATTGCAAGTGGTCAGAAAACAGGGTGTGTATGTTTATGTCTCACTCCACATATACACACACATATATACATAATAAAATATATGACCATAAATTGGTTTTAAAAACAGTAACTGTAAAGTGTCAAAACATAAACTAAAAAGCCAGGACTCTGGAGATGGAAAAAGCTGTTAACACAAAACAGCAGTGGTTGCTCGTTCGTGCTATAGGCTTAGGCATCTTTATGTCTGCAATCACCACCGGATGATGATAACTCTATCCACAGAGAGGGTAAGCATGTTAGTTGCTGCCCTGCAGTTGAGTCATGTAGATACCAGTATCTGACTTTACAGCTTGGGACCATCTATGCAGACATACTTTCTTCAAGGAATATTTTTTTGCAATAATCAATTTCTTGATTGTCCTCAAAGTACTAGTCTTAAAACCCAATGAACACATCATTAAAGTACCAAATTCTCAGTGTGGCTAATTCCTGTCTGGTTAGAGAGTTGGAATGCAGAATCATCCAAATACACTGATTTATTAGTGGCCAGATCCCAAGAGGAGAAGGGTGGATTTAACACTAAATGGAAGGCAAATCTGTCACTATGATTTAGTATAAGGATCTATTGAAATATACCTATCAAGTGACTATGGACAGCAGAATACAGGCCCATTCTGAACTGAGTGTCCTCCTAAGCATTCTCCTCAAGGGTCTGTTCCACTAAGTCTTCCTATTGAGATTAAGAAAAATCTTTCCTAGGTGAAAACTTTATACCAGAATAAGTTTAGCAAGAAAACTGGTATATGTTCATTCTCAGTAGGCAGAACTACCTTGCAGGTTCCACCTGCAGTAGAGAGGGTTCCTTTACTCTCTCATGTCTGTAGTCCTTCCGGAAAAAAAATGGGAAGGAAGGACAGAGGGAGGAGAGAGAGAGAAAGACAGAGCCAAACCAATTTATAGAACAATGCTATGCCCATACTGAAAACATTATAATGAAATCTGGCTGCAGTAAAATACATAATCTTTCTAAACAAACCAAATGGTATGAGACGATACGTCTTTGAAGTTTAGGTGACTGTGTATCTGCTCAGGTGAAGCTGAGTTACACAGTAGTACCCTGTGCTCCAGGTGAACTAACCTAAGCAATTTCATACTCCGTGACAAACTGATGTAATGTAATAAATACAATAAAAGAAATTAAAATATCATTGAGATTTAAGTATGGTTTTATGCTACTATTAATTCATATGTTTTCTCTTAAAGTGGTTTAACTAATTCAGGCACAACACTATTCAAATATAAATGCTGAAATGTGGATAAAAAGCAACTGTGCCCAACTTATGCTATCATCTTTCTTTTTATAATAGTCATGGAAGCCCCAGAGGCCTTCAACTAGTTATATATGGCTCTACTTGCATATATATTATAAATAAAAATTGCAAATAGTAAGGGAGGGCTGAAATTAATTGCAATTACTTAGATTTTCTTATATCAAAATTACAATGCCAATGAAAATATCATCACATTGAAGTTACATACTGCTAACACAATCTATAACCACTCTGGAAAAAAATAGCCGGTCTGTGTTCAGGGCCAGCATCAAGCTGATTTCTCCACCACACATCTCAGAACTGTCACTTTCTGAAACACAGATGATTTTGATTGCTGTCCTCATACTTATAACACCACCTTGGTACTGGATCTAGTGGGCCTGCCAATACAAATTCCAAAATGTAATACATGCTTCTTTGCAAAGTGAGGAATAGTGTGTTTCTTTCAAAGCTTTGCTTTGACCTTTGAAATCCTATTATTTTGTGGATAAAGTCCATGCATATGCTAATGCACATGAATGGGCATGCACACACACAGAGAGATGGACAGAGAGGCAGACAGACAGACAGTGAGCAAGTGAGAGAATGAATGAGCACTCACATGTATATACACAAAATTATAGGAGTAAAGGAAGTCCTACACCTTTATCTGAAGGGCCCTGTTCACAGCTTGGTCCTACAATCAGTAGTTTGAAAATACAGGTTATTTTGTTCTTTTTCTTGCAGACTTTAGTAACGTGATTGATTTGCCTGATTTGATCAGTCCCTTTAAAACTTCCTTCAGAAAGCGTGTGTAACAACGGCAAAGCTGAAGTGCATGGCAGGAGCTTCATCTTTCCCTTGTGCATCCTAAAGAGAAACAAAGGAGTGTGACACAGCAGCATTTCACAATGGATCGTTGTTGCTGTGGACCAACACTTGATCACTGGGTAACACAGTTGTCTCCCATGTCCTGAGCATAGCGGTCTGATATTGTAGTCCTCAATTCATCGATGTCCCTCCGTAACTGGCACACATCCGAGAGCTTTTTAGTGAGCGTTTCTGGGCTGTGGTCATTTTCAGTCTCTTCAGCTGAACAGTTCATTGCTGTGCAAACAAAGTATGAAGAAGATGTCTCACATTTTTTGAATAGACATATTAAGATTCTCACCTTCATTATAGGAACATGATATTGTACAGTGACTACCAGCAAGGCTAAATTCAAATTATACATTATTTGATATTAAATAGATCTTATACATAGGTCTTCAAATACCCTTGTTAGTTAAAATGTATTAAATTCATATAGCATACACATATTTGGCATGCTTGGTGGGTGGCAGTGTTACCAAAGTCTAAAGAATGTACTCTCATATCTCTTTCTGAGCTCCATTATAGCACTCAATTCATTTCAATTGAAAAAATGAAAATTATTTGTGTAGAGAGAGAAAATATCTTAAATTTTATCATTACAAAAGGAGTGTTTTTACTAGCATGCAGATATTAGATTCAAAATATATAACTAGAGTATTAGAATCCTATAATCTCAAACAGCTGAACCAAGTTTATGGAGAGTAGCCCAATGTTTGAACTACAAGGATGACACTACTCTACCTTCTCCTTGTAAGCATGTCCTAACAAAACAAAACAAAACAAAACAAAACAAAACAAAACAAAACAAAGACAACTAAAGCAAACTACTTCTACCTTCACTTGTCTGGCACAGGAGCCAAAGAACTGGGTATTTGTTTGTTTGTTTGTTTGTTTGTTTGTTTTATGTATGTGAGTACAGTGTTGCTCTCTTTAGACACACTAGATGAGGGCTTCAGATCCCATAACAGATGGTTGTGAGCCACACCAAGTGGTTTCTGGGAACTGAACTTGGGACATCTGGAAGAGTAGCCAGTGCTCTTAACCGCCAAGCCATCTCTTCACCCCCAACTGTTTTTAAGCAGCCATGAACATTTGCCATGATCAAGGTGATGCTGGATAGAGAAGTCAAGGACTCATGCTCAATGCTATAAGTTTCATGAACAACTGTATGTTGCTGAGCATACTGTATGTTGTAGATGACTCACTACTACCCACAAGATACACTGGTACAGAAAAAGATATACACACCTGATTGGAGAAATGGTTGGGACTATTTATTGGTGGTTCATGAACGCAGTAAACAACCAAGTAGTCTGAGAAACTTTAAGACTAGTATCCAGAGGTTAAACAGTTGAACATGAATTACATGCAAGCGTCATAAGAAGTAAGCTACAGAGATAGGTAGACTCCATTCTACAACAGGGATTATATTAGAAGAAATAACTTGTGGTTTAGACAAGACACTGGCAAGAACATGAAAAGTAGATGGGGAAAGATGACCAAGATGGGCAACAGAAAGGCAGTGTGTGGAAAGAAAGGAGGGGGAGAGAGGGAAAGGGAGACAGACAGGAAGAGGGAGAGGGAGAGGGAGAGGGAGAAAGAGATATGATTAATCAGTGGACTAAAGATGCCTTTTAGGCAGAGTACAATATGAATATCTGTATGGAGGGAAGGTATGACAATAACATAAAAAGATATGAAAAACTAGTATTCATAGAGGAAGGACTAAATGTAGAAAGAAACCAATAAAAATATCCACTGACTAATGTGTACTCCAACAGAATTTTTTTTCTTTTGAGACGGGGTCTCATTATGTAGCTCTGGCTATCTTGTAATTCTCTATGTAGACCAGACTGACCTGGAACTCAGAGATCCTCCTTCCTCTGCATCCCATGTACTAGGGTTTAAGGCATGTACCACCATGCCCAGCTTAAACACAATAAGACCGCTGCAGAAAAGTCCACAGAATATTGTAGATGAGCAGTCACAAAGGTAGACATAGAACATGGAGAATGATGTCATAAAAAACAAGTAGGCAAGGAATTTTAAGTGGGGAACTCTGCCAATAGTTAACAGAAGGAGTCATGAAATAGCAATTCAAAAGAACTCATTGGTTCTTGACAAAGTAGCAGACTGGACAAGTGTAAGGATTTCGAGTTTGAACCTGAAAGTCTGAACAGTATATACTGGGGAGGAGAGGCAGGGAAAGTGGTAAGAGTATTCATATTTGCATAGCTCTATTATATTAATGTAAAGGTTAGTAAATGCTGTAATGAAATATAGATTGTAAAACTGCAGTCTTTTGTGTGTGAACTTCTTACTCCAAGGGATCCATTCTAACCAAAGTGTCAGCATTTACCTGGCAAGCCTCTACAATCCTGTCAAATACCAGCAACTCCATGAATCCTTGGCAACCCTTCCCACAGTCTTAACCAATTTTATTCCACACATTACCACTGTTCTTTGAACACATCTCAATTGCAGCACTTACTGCAATGATCTAATAACTCAGTTAATGTTTAATTATCTGCACTGATAGTACTTACCGTAGTACCCAGACCACCAAAAGTGTCTGGTGTTCACTGACTACTACTGACCAAAGTTTTTTACATGCATACACTTAAACATGTGCATAAACCTATAAAGTAAAGGTAAATTTCTGCTGATCCAGCTTAATACAAATATATGTTGCATTTATCAAATGTTATGCTTTAAGGTATTAAAGAATTTATAGGAAAAAGGCAGCATATCTGTAGGAGAGATGAAATGGCTGGCACCCACATTCAGCCATTGGACACACAATGCTTACAAAGCAGTCATTATTTTACAAGTATTCTAGCAGTTGATACACAGCTGGCCACTCATCTGTGCGAATGCCATATAAAAGCAACAGAAAGAACTGTCACTTTTAGAAGAGCAAATGGGAAATCGCTGCTAACTAGTGATTTCATAGACGCGGTTCTGGAAACATGTCTGTGCATCTGCAGCTTCCATAACGTTATATAATGATACAGAATGGGGTAAACCAAAAGCCGACTGAGACTGAGACTCACAAAAGGACAGGGAAGCACAACGTCAAGCATGGAAACAGCAGCGTAGGACAAGTCATCAGCCACTTACATCGGATTCCCAGCAGCAGTGAGAGGTTAGGCTCCTTGCCCTGAGCTCGCTGATTAAGAATACTACACAATGCTTTCAAGTCAAACAAACAATACGACATTTCCTTGAACAGCTGATCAATCACAGTCAAATCAAAGAGAGGCCACTTAGGAACGGCCTGTGGCCTAGACTGCTCTGCTTCATGGCCCTGATCCAGTAAAGAGTATGTCTCTCCCATCTGTCTTTGGTTCTACAGTTGGAAAGAAAACAAAAGCCAGTTGTTAGAATAGAGAAAGGTATTAATAAGTCATACAGGTTAACATTCTTCCTGAAGTCTACAAACAAGTCTATTATCAAACATCATAGTCTATTTACTTTAACCAAATTCAACTGCACACATTCAGTATGGAGAAAGAACACTGATCTGTATTTGTAGGCTGACTCCTCTGTGCCATCAGATGCCCACAGTAGACAGAGGGAGTGACCGACCACACACAGGCAGCCTCACAGTCGATGGCCTATGCGTGCATGCCCCACAATGCAGCACGTGCCTGGAATGTCTGTGATACTAAGTAGCTGAAGTTACTTAATTATACTGGAACTATTGTTTTTCTTTTTATGAAAAAAAAAACCCTTTTTCATACAGTATATTCTAATCACTTTTCCCCTCTTGAACTTCTCCTACATCCTCTCCACCTCCCTTCCCCACCCACCCACCTTGATACCCTCCCACTTTTTCTCTCTTTAAAAAACACAGGAAAAAAAAAAAAACCAAAATCAAACAACCAAACTACAAAAAGACACACACATGCCCCCCCCAAAAATAAATTAAAAAAAAAACTTCCATAAAACAGAAACTAAAATATACAAGCAAAGACCATTAAGACAAAAACAAAAAAACAAAAAACCTGAGTTTGTTTCATGTTGGTCAACTATTTACTTCTGGGCATGAGGGTAATGAACTGAAATGTGGTTAATACACCCAGAGAATCCACTGGGTATAATTAAACCATTTCTTTAACTTTTAAAAGTATATATGTTATGGTATTCACAGGAATCAGATTTTACAATTTAATACACGAAGAACTATAACTATGACCCAGCACCATCTCAGAATCGACTGAAGCTGGAACCTGCACTATAGGTTCATGGCTTACTGTGCTCAGTAAAAGCCACCCTCCTCTCCCAGATCCCTTTCCCTCTACACCCTGAAGTCTGCTACTGAGAAGTGAGTTAGCAGGGTTTCTAACTGGAGCTGTATTTAAGAATAACCAAACAGACTGAGGTGAAAAGAGAATGCTAGATACTAAAGGTAAACGGAATGAGGTAATGTGAAAAACTAACGTGCTTAAATTACCTACTCAGGCAATGAGCTTGGCTAGAAGCTAAATCCATCAAGGAAGCAGATGCTGGCATGTGTACCCAGACCCACAGATCACCTACTGTTTGTTGTGGCTATACCTGTATAGTAGAAAATCCAAGCTAGAGCTTAGTCTTTGTATGCCATTCGGAGCAGGATAATCAACTACTGTATAATATGTCAGCAATACAAAATATTCAT
This sequence comes from Apodemus sylvaticus, assembly GCF_947179515.1. Classification (NCBI taxonomy): domain Eukaryota; kingdom Metazoa; phylum Chordata; class Mammalia; order Rodentia; family Muridae; genus Apodemus; species Apodemus sylvaticus. The sequence continues at coordinate 34,269,759 of NC_067490.1, read as the reverse complement.
AGCAAAAACAGCTGACATGAATTTCATGTAGCTTGTAGCTCCAATAATTAGCTAACTAGAAACTCAAGAGGGTAAAAGACAAATGATACCTACCATTAAGGAAGCCTATAATAGTACCATTAATGGTACCACTAATGGGAAAATCTAAATGTGTGACAATCTATAGGTCTATAAGACAAATGAGCTTCTAGTTTCTTCAAAAGACAGTAAAACAGGGGAAGACCACAACCTTGAATTTTTAAAGCAGAATAATGACATGCAATGTGTAGCCCTCAAAGTTAGGATAGTGTCTTCCATAGTTTCTGCAAAAGTACTTGAAGTGGGGAAATATGAATACAGACTATCAAACATCAAGGAATCATTTTTGCTGACCATGATAGTCATCTTGTGGTTATGTAAGAAAACACCCCCCCCACTTTAGGACATTCACTTTAGTACTTTTCTAACACAGGTACTATATATATCATGTTCTAGACATGGGTCAAGTACTTCAGCTCATACTCAGGAGAAAGTGTAACCTGCAGCAGCACCACAATCCCCTGAGGACCTTCAGACGACTTTGATTCTGTTCAATCTATGCCTTATTTGCTCACTTTGGGACTCTGTGATTGGGTACATTTGACTTTACCTAGTTAAGTCATGAAAATAGAATTCTAATGTACAGGGAAGAAGCACAAGAAAAATAAAGGCTTGTCTTTTTTTTATAATTTTCTTGTGGACCTTAATGAATTTAATCAGCACAACAAAGCCAAGCCTCCAATTTGAACATTTTCTTTACCTAGTGTACAAAGCAAGCATTGACTTTAAAGAGATGGAGAATCACCCTTCGGGCAGTTGGGGCTGCTACTCACTTCAAACAGTGCTTCTGTCAACCTCTGGAGGTTTCCTTCTTTCCTTCCTAGCTCTTCCACAGTGCTCCGTGCAGTCAATTTCTCTTTACAAAGTTTCCCTTGCATAGACTAAAACAACAACAGCAGCAAATCGTAAAGCAAGTACGTTCACCCATAAAAGGCACAATTCTTCTAGCATATTCTCAGTACTTAGTATCTTTGCATCTCCCTAGTCACTTCTGTGATGAAATTGCTACTACATTAGATCCAAAGGACAGAGAAGCCACAGCAAGAAGATTTTAATGTGTATGAAACATATCAAATTGAGGTTCTATTTAGTGCTATGCTATAAATAATTTTTATTTTACTAATTGGTCTTTTATATGTTAGGAGTGTATTGGTAAAAAAGCAATACTTTTTTATTTACATTTTTATGGCTTTTCATCATTAATAGCTAAGCTCTGCTTTCTGTGTAAGCTGTCCTGAGCAGGGAATGTGACCTGAACTCAGGCCAGAGGAAACACTGAAAGTTAATCTCCTTACTCCGTTTTAAAATTACATATCATGTAGATGACCTAGTCCTATAAAATAAACAAACAAACAAACAAACAAAAAGTGCTGCATGTGACAAAGCAGCACAGAGGACGCCTTAGTAATTCTGAGTCACTCCAGCTGACTCCTGGTTTTTATTCTGCACTCCAGGAAGAACCTCCATGAACTCCACACTCAGGAGGGTCCTCAGGTGTTTCTATCAACCTTCCCCTTGTGGTTAGACCAACAAGGGGAAATCAACAAGCTATGACCAGGGGAGAAAGTCCCTTTTTCTGCAAGTCTTTATTTATTCTTAACTAAAAATGCTTCAGTATACTGACTAGCAAATCGCACACACCCACTGTGAATGTGACCACCACTATTGTCTCTGCATGTGATGAGACTGTCATGAAGGCTGACACAAGTCTGAGTGTGAAGCAGTTTTCTATAGGGCAGATATTTAACTTATTGTTTTCAAATGTTACTTGATAAAATGCTGAAAGACTAATGACTTAAAAGTTAGGTAAAAACGAATCAAACCTTTTAACAACTATATTTTCTTACAGGAACTTGTCTTAAATTGCTTCAGATACACTCTATCGCATCAGGCAATACAGTACCAAAGGAAAGCTCTCTGAGTATATTTTGACACTGCAATTGCTTTATAACTTCATTTGACTAAATGGAAATTGATTATCTATTTGAAGATTTATGCTTCCTAGCCTGACAAGATTATTTATTTATAATCCAGAATTGCAATAAAATTTTCTTGATAAGTGGCTTTATTAAAATTATAGAGAAAATTAGCATAAAATACTTTAAAGCTCATATTTTAACAATAAAAACTAAGCCCAATGAGATTATTTTCATAATTGTGTAATGCAATCCCCTAAAGCTTAGTGTTTTGCACCTGGATCAACTCAGAGTCATGCTGACCATGAATGACAACTACATACTAACTAATGTGTTTCCATGTAAGACTGAAATTAAGACAGTGGCAAAATAGGTTGCCTCTCTATCTGGAGAACTTGGAAGTATGTGGCAATCATGCTACAAGAAGGAAAACTGGACTTGAGAAAAATATCATGCTCACATGTTATTCTGGCTGGGTATCAGGATGTCCCTTGGGAAAGGGCTCACAGACACACTTCTGTCTACTTCCTGGTTATATGCTACCTACAGTGAGTGCTAAAGGTGCTGGACAAGAGCACATCCCTTAAAACAGCAATCACTTCATTCTACACTGAATGAAACCATGGACATATAAGAGTTAAAGGGAAGTTAGCTGTGTTATGGTGTCAACAGATTAAAGAACAAAATTGGATTGTCAAGCCCAGTTCATGCAGTACCCAACATCATGTTTATTTCCTTTGCAATCACCCAGCTGAACAGAAAAGAGTTGTTCTGGCATTGTACCTAATGGTCACAAGAGCTTTTGTAATATTTAGCAGTGTTTATGAATGCAAATGCATAGTATGTTTATTTTTCATGTATGAATTCATAAATAACAAATTATTAGTTATTTTTCTATGCAGACAACCTAGAAAATTTGATAGACATTTCAGCTTATTTGTTCTATCAAAAATGAATAATATATGTTATGTCACAAAAAATTTTCAAAATATTTCTGAAATGTTGTGATTTTAAAAATGTATTTGCTTCAAATGGTGGCTCCCTACTATGTATAAATGAATGACCCATTAAGTTGAAATAAGTATTTGACTGTTGTGAAATGTAAAATACCAATTGTTTGTGCTTCATTATCTGTGTCAAGTTTTAACAAAATTAAAGTATTGAATTGGGTGTTAAATATCAAAATCTTTCTTACATTCCAGACTTAATAGCCTTAAGAATCTATACTAAGTTCATAAGCCATTGTTGGCATTTATTAAGAGGATTTTTTTTATGGTGAAGAGTGGTTTTAACTGCATGTACGATTTCTAAATAAGAGTCTAACAATACGCAAATAGCTCAAATAAAGGAAAGCCATATGTGTTTTAGCCAACAGACTCTACACAATCTGTAAACCCAGATGGAAAGAAGTCATTTGAAAGGAAAAATACTAGTATTCCACGAACATACAAAAGTGCATGTGCACACACGATTCCCTATGGCTATCTTCATTACAATCTCTGCTCAAATTTTACCTCCTTTACAACAATGTCAAGACCATGCTTGCACATGAAGCCCTCTACCCTACTTATGTTTTAAATTAGTACCGTTCAATAGAACAAATAATACAACATGACATTTAGTTTCCAGGTTTTCAACCCACCCCATTAGACTGACTTGAGACTAGTTAGGTCCATCATATAGATAGAGGCTGGCATATAAATAAGTATCTGGCAAATGAATAAAGGTCTACTATAATTAAATGAAATGATTAAAGACCTATTAGCTTCCAAATTTTTAAGAGTGTGCATTATGTGTTCAGAGTTTGGGGAAGTGCTAATCCCCCAGATGAGGTGCAATCCTCAAAAAACTCAGTAAAATGTAAAGATATAAACATATAACATGTCAACACTTAGTGATAAAGAGGACCAGTGTCATTAGGAGAGAAACTAAAAGGAGTACTGTTGATTCTACTTAAATGTTGGGGAGTATACTTCTACACAGGATTAAATAATGCTCTGTAGAGACCTCACAGCTGAGGACATATTTGATAGATGGGCACAGGCACATTAGGAAGACTATAAGCACTCGAATTTACTAAGACATCATATATACATGTACAAGCATGGTATGCACGCTAAGGTTACATAGGGAGACAAACTATAAAAACAAAATGTGGGGATATCATACTTAGATGGATTCGACAAGTAACAGACACTGTATTATTTCTGTAATTGAGCATCCCATAACTAGCACTCTAATAAAATAGCAGTAGGGGAAACAGAGACAGAGTGATATTAGAGATCTCAATATTAGGTAGTATCAATGGGAAACTGGGGAGAACACTACAGGATTCTGAAGAAAATCTGATGTAGTAAAAGAACATTATTAATGATACTGTCACGCTTGCAGAAAGAAGTCTAGTATAAGTGTCCACCCAGCTACTGACTGAAACAGATGCAGAGATGCACAGCCAAACATTAGATGGAGCTCAGGGAGTTTTGTGGAAGATTTGGGGAAGGACTGAGGGACCTGGAAGGTATAGGGACTCTACAAGAAAAGGAAAAGTGTCAACTGACCTGGACTTCTGGGGGTTCTCAGAGACTGAGTCACCAACCAAAGAGCACACATGGGATGGACCCCACCATCACACACACATATGCAGCTGATGTACAGCTTAATCTTCATATGGGACCCCAGACGTGGAGCAGGGCCTGTGCCTGACTCTGTTGCCTGCCTGTGGATCCTGTTCCCCTCACTGGACTACCTTGCCTGACCTCAGTGGGAGAGGATATACCTAGTCCTACAGTTACTCAATAAGCTGGGGGGGGGGGTCCTAGGGGGTCTTCCCCTTTCTCAGAGAGGAAAGGGAGGGGGGCTGTGTGAGGGGAGGCTGTGGTCTAGATGTAGAGTGTACAATCAAATCAATTAATGAAAAAAATCTAAAAAGAGAAGAGAGAGCATAAAATGAGTAGAGTTGGGTTGTAAATGTTTCCAGATGGAGCTAGTGTAGAAAACTTAAGTGGCAAGTAGACTAACAATATTCCATTCTCTTATGATTAGATCTCTGGCAACCTGAATCGAATGTGTTCTCAGCACCTGAGACAAACTACCTACAGCCAATTAAAGAGAGGGAACAGCAAAGAAGAGAACAGTCTGATCGTCCCTTTGGAGAACTGGTTTACCAAGTAGAATTTTCTCTTATTAGTAAATTTTATTCTTTCAGAATTTCATACATGCTCTGTGAATTCTGCTCAAATTAATATTAAATAATTTATAAATCTAAGGTAACAATATTATATTTTTATATACATATGTACTTTAATACTTTTAGGTGATACAGTCAGTGAGAGTAAATTAACATGGAGATACATTGAAATATGTAAAAGATATTCCTTACCTGAATTTCTAAAATCATTCTGTTAATTTCATCCTGCTGGCTCTCTATTATCTAAAACAACAAATAAATTAGACTGAATTGTTCCCATTACTTTAAAAAAGCATCAATACTTCAAGAAAATTCAAAAGATAATTAAAGTTTAGTTATAAATGTCTTTATTTTACAGAAGCATTCTTAGTTAAATATCCTTGAAATTGTAAATGACTTTGATAATTGATAAATAAGCTGAAAACATTTTCTTGTAGTTTTTAATGACACTTTTCTTTGAGACAGATTATAAATAACTTAGAGGAAAATATCGCCTGTTATGTGGGCTTTTAAGTCTAAATAATTTATAATTTATTAATTTGCTATCTCTTTTCCAAATCAAAGCAAGCTAAATATTTTATAAGCTATTCAATATGACTAAAATTATAAACCACCCAGAAAACCCTTCAGACGCATCCCCTACTCCGTGGACGCCATGCTGGCTGCTCTCGGTGCCATGGCTGCTCTCGGTGCTACTGACCTACTGACCTTACTGGCTGCTGCGTTCCGCTCTCGGAGATTATCATTTTCACTCTGAAGCTGTTTGGCATCTAACATGGGAAGGCGGATTCCATCTTCAAGGCATTTTTCTACTTTTTGTTGTAAGCTGTTGTTTAGAAAAATCAAGTTCATGAATAATTTTAATCAAACAATTAGATTTATAGAAAATATGCAAATAGCTATAAAATAGCTATATATTTTACAGATATTTACCCATAATTAGACAGAGCCTGGTCATTGTTTTACAAATGGTGAGCCCGAGTCAGAGCAGCCCTATGGACCACTGAAGTCCACCCATCTTACAAAGCGCAGATGTATCCTCTAACCTGGTTCCTCCCTTCTTCTGTAGATGAGCATTACTTTAAACACTGGACCAGTAGAGTATCTCTTGACCAAGATAGTTAGGATAGAGAGATTAAGATCCTTGGTTACTCTGGGAATGGCCAAAGTCTGGTTGTAGGAACTGTTGTTACTAAATCAGCAGAATTATTTTCCCTTCTCTAATAAGACTGTGGCTCCACCATGTTAACTTATCTTACTTAGGTTTGCCATGCTGCTATGACAAAGGATGCAATAAAAGGAAGATCTTCTGATATATTAAAATTAAATCAGTTTCCGCCAACGCTGTCCCACTTGGTCTATCAGCCACACTTAAGGGCAGACCCCATGCCCAGGAGAAGCTGGATAATATAAAATAAACTCAATGGTGTTTATTTAAACTTTTTGTCTCATTTTGCTTTGTTTGGGCCTTTTTTTAAAAAATCTTATCAGTCTGTTGCTTCTTTCTTCTTTCTTTCTTTCTTTCTTTCTTTCTTTCTTTCTTTCTTTCTTTCTTTCTGTCTCTGTGTATGTGTGTGCACGCGCGCACACGCGGCAGGTTTCTTTCTTTCTTTCTTTCTTTTTTTTTTACAATAGAACCAGGCAGATAACAGAGCCCGAGGCTAGCCTAGCTCACTTGGCAACTTCCTGACCACTGAGAGCCTGACTCAGACACCAAGGGGGGGGGGGCAGAATCAGAGGAATGCTACCAGAAGCTGACCCCTGGCTGTCATAGACTAATAGACACATGTGTCATACATGCACGTATGAAATCCTTAAAGTTTAAAAGGGAGCCAACAAGAAGGAGGGAACTGCTGTGTTGTGGCATATCACCAAGTTTCCTTTCATGTGTACATGTCTGAATTATGTAGCAAGGCAACTTCCAAAAGGAGGAAAGCGCCACAACAGCAGAGTTACTTAAATGTTCATTTCTAATGAAAAGCTTTTTTTAATTTATCAACTTCTTAATTAAAAAGCAAAAAGATTAGAAACATTATATAAAATGTAATGCATTTTATAGTCAAGTAGATAGCTGAAATATCCTTTGAAATACAGGATCTAGAGACAAGGAATCTTCAATACCATTTCATCCTTCCAACATCAAGTGCTGCCACTGTCAATATAAATACTGACGGGTTAAAGATAAACTTTAAAAGCAAGAGGAATTTTCTCAGATATTATCTCTGTCAGTCTCAAGACAAAGTGTAAAATGGAGAATGACTTCTGGAACACATTATACTAATCTCCACAAATGAAGCGTATTTGGCTCAGTGTTCTACAAAAAGGAACAAGTGGCATGTGCCCTCAGTTATCTTCCAGGGTTGCTATGATGGCTTCAAGCTCCACAGGTTTAGGTTTCCTTGGTCACGGTGGCCTACAAACAGAACTCATGCCCTATTTTTATTTTCTATCAACAAAGATAAAATGTGTAAATTAGTGAAGATCAAGAAGTTTTCTTAAGACTGAAAGGTTGGTATAAAACGAATTCATAAAAAATTAAAGTACAGGAAAGAAAAAATGCGAGAATAAAAATGTAAACTCAAAACTGTGATGGTTTTGGGAACTGACATCAAGGACAGAAACCAGGTTGCTGTACTGAAATCTAAGAGAAAATAGTAAAGCCAAATATATTTCAGATTTAAAAAATAAGAGTAAACGGTATTATTATGAACATCCTAAGCTTCTAACTAATATACTTGTGAAGACTTGATGTCTTGCACTTAGCTTTCTGCTGTTTTGTTGTTTGACTTTCAGGACAGTTAGATCTATCCATGACTACTAACAATACGGTTTAAAGGTTAGGAAAAGGAATATAACCCTAGGTATGTATTTTTTTAAAAATTTGTAATAAAGATTTCCAAGTTTGAGCATGTCTTGAGTAGATACAAAAGCTCCTCACTGTAACCCCTTTAGCGCTCTCTGAAGGAACCAGGGTGCTCAGTGGTTTGCAGTGGGGTTTTCAGGCCACACTTGTGGACCTGACCTGAACTTGTTTGTTCATTCTCTTGCTATTTTCACCTAAAAATTTTGGCAAGATGCTGGCACAGTGCTTCAAAACACCAAATTAAAAGTAAATTAATCAGTTTCAGTGAAGTCATGGAGCAAATTTCCAAGGACAACATGTTAATGATAATAGTACCATTTAAGTAGAACATACTTTTAATAATATTGGCAACTTAAAGACCCTGATGACGGGAAGGCCTCCTCACCTCTGGACGGAAGTTACCAGCTCCTTTTCCTTCTTCTTCTGGCACAGTAGCTGTACTTCTTTATCTTGACATTGCTTCTTAATCTCCTCAAGCTTCTTCTCTGTGTCTATCAAAGTCTCTTGCAAATTCTTGTTCTTTTCTTCAAGAACTTGAAGCTAAGGAAACATGTTCACAGCTTATGTATGACACATGCAGTACTAAATACACTAACATGAAAATTACTTTTATTCTCCAGGTTAAACAAATTTGTTTGTAATCTATTATGTGAATACATTGGGAGAATGGGATTGTGAAGAAGACTGGAAATACTTTCTATAAAACAGAAATGTTCATAAAGTTTTAAAACTTTATTTTTATAAAGTGTGGACAAATATAAAAATATAAAATTTAACATTATAACATCACATGTCTGCATGTGTAACTTTTTAGTATGAAGTCCATCCAGACTGTTAATTTGACGATCCCAGAACTGAACAAGTATCTCTGTACCCATTACATCTCTTTCCAGTCACTGTTCACGCCACCTCATGGCAGTCCTTCTCCACCACTTTCTGTGTCTTGGAAGGTTTACTGCCTTTGCATTTCATGTAATACATTTCATACGATGTTGCCTACTCGTGGCTGGCTTGTTTTACTATACTTATTTTATTATAAAATGTTCTCCAAGTTTATTCATGCTGAAGAATGTGTTACATTCCTTCCTTGTTAAGACCCAATAATATTCTATTCTATATATTACTATCTGTTGTGTATCTGTTCATCCACGTGTAGGGACCTCATTGGTTCCATTTTCTGACTATTATGAAAATATGCTTTGTTTATTTACTGCTGCCTCTTCCTGCTTATGTAATCTCCTAAGGCCCTTACGTGCCTCCTTTTATATAATCTCTTACTTTTACAATTTATAAAATCAAAATAAAATGAAGAATCTGTCTATATACATCCTGAAATTATATAAATAATCCTCAGCTGCGAATGATTTTTACCCCCACAAGAAATGCACAAATGTCCACTGCTTTAGGAGAAAGAAGCAGCACTGTGATCCCTTAGGAGGCAGAGGCCAAAGGGACTGGTTACAAGGACTAGACATCGAACAGTGCACACATCTTGCAGTGGACACATTCCACAGTGCACACATCTCGCAGTGCACAAACCACACCACTCAGAACAGCTTCTATTCCTCAGATGTTGTCTGCGCCAAGGTTGGAAATCCATGGCTTCGAAGGACTGAAATAATTGGAGTGAATTTATGTTTCAAAAGTCTTCACCAGAATAGGGAAGAGAGTTTAAAGAGTTATTAAGAAAGTAAATATCAGGGCATATTAAAATTACAGTAAGATTAAGAACAATGAAGAAAATAAACATCTATAAAGATCCTCAAAACTCTTGAAGAATCTTCAATCTCAGAGAACACTGGAGAAAACCACAACTAGAGTGACTGTGGCTATGCAGTAGAGTTAACAGTTAGTTTAGAAACCACTACCTTGTAAAAGTAAAATGTTAGAGACCAAAGAGATGGCTCAGCTGACAAAGGTGAGTCCTTGCAACCCAGGCCGGATAGCTGAGTTAGATGCCTGGAACTGGAAAAGGTGGAAAGGAACCAACTCCACAAAGTTGTCATTGACTTTCATACACATCACAGAAGCACACAATACATAAAAAATAAAGTTTAAAAATGGAACCTTAAAACAGTTACTGCACCGGATTATTACAAAGGTAATCATATACTAACAATGAAAGAAAGATCTATTTATTTTTCTATGAACAATTTCAGAATCAATCTATATCTTACAAGCAGTATGCAATTTCTAAGTAACGACATTTCTAAGCCATTTTTTTAAACATTTCAAAGGTGCATGTTTAGCCACACTACCTGTAGACTCTGACTCTGGACATCATCTAGAGTTGGAAGATCTGCCAGGTACTTCTCCAAGGTCTCAATTCGCCTCTGCTTCTCTTTGTTTTGCTCAGATTCCTTCTGGCATTTCTTTTTCAGGCTGCTGATGTATCTATCTCTGGTTTTCAGCTAAAGAAAAACATGAGTCCTCAGTTGTTTTAAGTTACTAAAAATTACAAAAATCAATGTTTCATTTTTGGTTATCAGTGAATTTATCAATGTGTCTCAGGTTACAGTAAAGATCATCAATAGCATTAAGATCTGCTCTAATCCATTCTAAGATTCTTTTTCTTCTCCTCAAAACTATTATATATCAGAAATAAAGAATTTGAAGGATATTTGCTTGCTTTTATAAATGATGGCATTTTAAAAATTGTACTAAGACAGGTGGCAATAATAATTTTTATTGTTTATAAATACACAAATATGGGTGAGGCTGTTCATCTCTTTATGACTTATATAATATTATGCTCATTTTAAACTGCACTGAGTTTAAATTATGTTAAAAATATTTAATTATAAGTCTGTATCTTAAAAGGTTATTTGGTACCCAAAACAGCATAGAAACAAAGCTACAAATATTTTTTAAATCACCAATGCAAATATTCATCTCTAGAGGACAGATTCTAATTTCTAATTTTTTAAAACAACATTAAAATACTGTTTATGAACTAAGAAAACAAAATACATCTGTTATTTTGTTACTAATAACTTGCAAAAAGCAAAGGAGAACTTACCAATATTTAGGGACCAATAAGGAGCTAAGTGAGCCAACTTACATATTTCAAGCAATTTATATCTTGTACACTGTATATATACAATTTTTATATTATATCATAAGTGAGTTTGCACCACATTTCCTTTCTTAAACCTCTAATATAAAGATGTCTCACCATTGAGGTCATTCTAGTGTTGCATATTGTGTGAAATTAACACCTACTATAGCACAAGAGTTGGCATTCCCAGTAAACCTGTCTGTCCAGGTTTAACTGTAGATTTTATGTTCTCATTTGACTTTACTGACTTTAAATTGTATGTCTCACACTCACAAAAGGCTTTTACAAGTAAGACCAGTTGAAAACAAACAACCCATCAGTAAAGAGGCTAATGAAATGAATGGGCTATTTTCAAAGATGAAGTATAAAGGAATAATAAATATATGAAAACAACAGGTTCACCACCCTTACACTTAGCACATAAAGGATAAACAATGAAAACTACACTGAGATTAGACCTCACCCGTTCAGAATAGCTCTCATAAAGAAAACAAACAAGAAACACACTGACGAGAAGGGGAAGAAAGGAAAATTAGCCCAGACATTATGAAAATCAGTATAGCAGTTACTCATAAAACCAAAAATGAATTATAATACAACCCAGCCTATACTGCTCCTGAGCATATACTTAAGGACTCTTAAGTCAGCATACTATATACCTGCAAGGCTGTATTTATTACAGCATTATTCATAATAAACAACCTATAGAATCATCCTAGATATCCATTAGCAGATGACTGGATAAAGGCAATGTGATGTTTTAATACATACATACATACATACATACATACATACATACATACGTAGCACAGTCCTCTCTCTCTCTCTCTCTCTCTCTCTCTCTCTCTCTCTCTGTGTGTGTGTGTGTGTGTGTGTGTGTAAAATGAAGTTTAATTTAGCCATAAGGAATGGGTTTATGTTATTTGAAGGAACATGAATACAAATGGAGATATTCCATTAAGTAAAATAAGCCAGATGCATAAAGATAGATACTGAGTATTTTCACTCATTTGTGGATCACAAAACTTTTATAGATACACAAAACTACATAAAAATGACATAAAATCTACATAGTCATTATAAGGGGCTTCAACTTAATAACTTGAGGCAATGTAAAAAATAAGCTTCACTTCATTCCCCTATACTTCATAGTCAATATGACCAAGAAACAAGGACTTACAACAAGAAATGAGTCGTTGGTGGGGGCAATTGGTTTTAGAAAGTTTCAGTACTAGTTAGAAAGGCACAATACTGACTTTATATTTCAATTAGATGCTTAAATCTGTGCTGCCAGACCATATTTCTTGAAAGTTGATTCATAAAATATTTTATTTTAATATAAATGTATAACCTGAGAGAAAACCTGGAACAGGTTCTTTTTGAAGAAAGCAATTGATCCACCACAATTGTTCACACAATACTCACCTTTTCCTCTAATTTCTTCTTCTCTTCACTAAATTGGCTTATTCTTTGTTTGAGAAACTCATTGAGCTGCAAAACTTCTTTCTCGGTAGATGCTAGCTTTTGCTCAAGTTCTTCTTGGTGCGGATGGGACAATGGCTGCTCTGTAAATGGAGTCTGGCCTGAACTGCTCTCATATTGAGGCTATTTGGAAGAAAAAAAAAACAGTAGATAAGTCTTCAGTTTACAAAGTAGAAAGGAGTTACAGTGCAAAACCACTATTAAGCTTTAAAAACAGACTGGCCTCATGTTAGACCCTAGCCCTTCTGCTTCCTAGATACAGACCAGGACACTAAAGGACATAAAAATCTTTAAGTCTTGGTTTACTCACCTATGAAATACAAATAATAAAGCCATTTTGCAATGTTTATTGAACAAAAAGTATGCAAGCTTCTAGCACAGCAAAATTCAATAAAAGGCAACTACTATTTGACTTAAAAGCATACTTAAAAATGGAAATAATATATTACACACTTTCATCCTATACAACTTTTAGTGGGGTAATTAAACACAAAGAAAAAGTGGGGTGTGGTGGTAAATTTTCAAAATTCCAACATTGAAAACAAAGGAAAGAGGGTTAGGAGATCAAATCTATCAAGTTGCATAGTTAATACCTGGTCTCAAAAAAATGCATGAATATTTTCTTCATAAGTAATCATTTCAACTACTTAAACTCAATAAGCATTAATAGACTGGCTCAGTAACTAAGAATCCTATAGTCGAGGTTTTTGTCCATGGTAGGGTGGTGACTATACACTTGTCTAAAGTCATGCCTGGCACATAACCATTGAATGAAAACAAAACCACTATGCTTTCTTCCATTTAGGAAGGTTTGATGCAAACTCTTCTATAGCAAAAGGTGATCCTCCTTAGGCTAAAATCTGGAAGAGATGGACAGAAAAATACATGCTTTCCTTTAGATTAATCAAACTGAAAGTATTAAATTAACAAAGAATCTGTTATTAACATATATTGACAAAGTATACCCCAGTAGGTCAAGATTTTAAAGCTAATAAGGTTTCAGAAGAAGGTTCAAAAAACACAATTAAGATTAAAATACTAAGATGGTGACAGATACAGTAGCTAGGGAAAGGTAGTATATAGAAGTAACTTTGTTCAAGGTCTTAAGTCACTATGGTTTTGAAAAGATGGGTATTCATTCAGTTTATTATGAGCAGGAATATTTCAATGTTGCGTACTCTGGCACTGGCCTTTATGAATTCACATTTTAAAGGAGAAGCCCTTAGACAACTAAAGTGCAGGAAACAATATAATGAGGTGGCCAAATAAAGGTCACATCAAGTACAAAAGGAAGAGGGAAATGAGGATAACATTTGGAAAATGAATAATAACTCTGCTTTGGTGGGGTAGTGGCTTTTGAGACATTTCTTTAAAAATAGGTGAATTCTGCTGTGCTGATTTGGTGTGTGTGTGTGTGTGTGTGTGTGTGTGTGTGTATGTGTGAACTTGACACAGACCTACATATATTTGGGAATAGGGGATCTTCATTGAGAACTCCATAAAACTAGCCCATTGACAAGCTTGCAGGGATTGTCGTGACTAATGATTGATTGGAGGGGCCTAGTGAACTGTGGGCATTGGCATTCATGTGCAGGTAGGTGGTCCAGGGTTAAGTCAGAAAGCAAACTGACTCTTTGAGTCCATTCTCCCCAGCTTGGGCATTTTGGCTAAAGTCACCTCCAATGAATCCTGAGGGTCTCTTACATGCAGGCCTCTGGTACTCTCTAGAGGGCTCCCCTACCTGCCACTGTCCACTGCACCCACCCACCCAGAGGCTGCTTATCTCCATTCATTCTCTTGGCCTCTGGGCTTCTCTCCTGCCCACCCCCCATATCTGATCCTGTTTGCCCCTTTCCCTTCTCCTTCCCCCTCCGCTCTCCCACCCACTCCCTCTGCCTCCCTCACTCCCTCTGCCTCCCTCTTCCCTTCTAAGTGGAACTGAAACATCCTCCCTTGGGCCTTTCTACTTGTTACACTTTGTACTGTCTGTGGGTTGTATCCAAGGTATTCTGTACTTTTTGGCTAATATCCATTAATCAGTAGGAGACAGGACCCGGGAGTGGTGGGTAATGACTGGAATGTAAATTAACTTTTTTAAAGAAAGCAAACTGAGCAACCCAGAAGATCTAAGCAAGCAGCTTTGCCCCAAGGCTTCTGCTTCAGTTCCTGTCTCGAGGTTCCTGCCTGCCTGCGTCCCTGCCCTGGCTCTTTCCTCTTCAAGTGCTTTGGGCCATGGTGTTTTAGCACAGCAATAAAAACCCTAAGACATCTGCCAAGAACAAAGAAGGATATCCTGGAACAAATATTAAAGCAAAGACAGAACACACTCTCAGAGTGTGATAGGTTACAGGACAGAAATAAAAAGGAAAACTGAAAACATTTGGGGACATTACAATAGAAGCCCCAATACTGAGTTGAATCTCAAATTCTAAAAAAATAACACAGAAATAGCTTTAGATAAATAAACTGGTTTTTGTTTTTTTATTTTTAGGTTTTATAAATCTCTGTATTCTCTATGTTTAGACTGGTGCCTAGTTTTGGTTACAGGAAAGAAGAGTCCTAGTTTCATTCTGTTGCTAGATTTACTGGCTGGTTTTGTGTGTCAACTTGACATAGGCTGGAGTTATCACAGAGAAAGGAGCTTCAGGTGGGGAAGTGCCTCCATGATATCCAGTTGTGGGGCATTTTCTCAATTAGTGATCAAGGGGAGAGGGCCCCTTGTGGGTGGTGCCATCCCTGGACTGGTATTCTTGGGTTATGTAAGAGAGCAGGCTGAGCAAGCCAGGGGAAGCAAGCCACTAAGAAACATCCCTCCATGGCCTCTGCATCAGATCCTGCTTCCTGACCTGCTTGAGTTCCAGTCCTGACCTCCTTTGGTGAAAAACAGCAATTTGGAACTGTAAGTTGAATAAAACCTTTCCTCCCTGACTTGCTTCTTGGTCATGATGCTTGTGTAGGAATAGAAACCCTGGCTAAGACACTAGATAAGCCACTCTGACCAAAAGCAAATTGAGTGACAAGAGAGTGCTAAAGCAAGGCCTGGGAAAATAGCTGTAAGTATTTACTAAATACATATATAACACTTTTATTAACAGGGCTATTGACACTGGACTTAAGACTTAAGATCAGTTACTAGAAGGAGCAACAATATGAACCAACCAGTGCCCCAGAGCTCTCATGGACTAAACTGTTGGGGTTTTGTCTAAGCTCCACCCCACACCTACCTGGCAATAGCCAGGTATGCCCCGCCCCAGAGATCTGGCCCACTATAAGAGGGGCTACTTGCTCCTCCTCTCTCTCTTTGCTCTCCACTCTCCCACATACTCTCACCTCTCTGCCCCTGGGGCTCTTCCCCCCCCCCCCCACGTGGTCATGGCCGGCCTCCACACTCTCTCTCTCTCTCTCTCTCTCTCTCTCTCTCTCTACCTCTACCTCTACCTCTACCTCTACCTCTCTTTCTCTACCACTAATTCCCATCCCCTATTCTGAATAAACTCTATTCTATACCATGTCTGTGTGTGTGTGGTCCCTCAGGGGCAGAGGTGCCAAGGCAAGGGCCCGCCTGGACACCTTCCCCCACCCCGCCTAGCCACACTCACCTAACTCCCTATACTCCCCCTTTAAGCCCCTTCATCATCCTGCTGCCAAAAGTCCTCACCTAACCTCAAAGTCCTTCATAAACTACCAACCAAAGAGGGACCCATGACTCCAGCTGCATATGCAGCAGAGGATGGCCTTGTTGGACATCAAAGGGAGGAGAGGCCCTTGGTCCTGTGAAGGCTGGATGCCCCAGTGTAGGGGAATGCCAGGACAGGGAACCAGGACAGGGTGGGTTGGGGAGCAGGGGAAGGGAGGAATGGGATAGGGGGTTTTCAGAGGGGAAACCAGAAAAGGAAATAATATTTGAAATGTAAATAAATAAAATATCCAATAAAAAATTTAAAAAAAAGATCAGTTACAAATGTGTATGCATTGCCTAAGGCAAACATTAAAGAAAAACTATTAAAATAAAAGGAAAATATCCATATAACAAGCCAGATGACTGACATCCATAAATTACTTGTTCCTGCACCACACACTTCTCAAGTTCCTTTGAAACAGTCACCAGGAAATCAGCATTCTAGTTCATAAATCATATCCCCAAAGCTGAAAACTCATCAAAATACCTGCCATCTGAACACAGTAAGTCTGTAAGTTACACTAGAAATCTCTCTCTCTCTCTCTCTCTCTCTCTCACATACACACACACACACACACACACACACACACACACACACACACGAGACATTCCAAAATGAAGCAGTGATAATATATGACTTAGACAGGAACTCTCAAGGGAAATATAAAATGTCTCAGCTAAAGTATAACTGAATAATTTGTGAAATAAATTGTGTGATAAAGTGGTACTCAGAAGAAATTTATACCACTGAATATAAATAAGAAAGATGTAAAATTAATCAACTAAGTCTCCAATTATAGTAAACTAGAAAAATTAGAGAAAGTTAAATCCAAAGTAAAAAAAGGAAAAGTAGAGCAAAAAAAAAAATTAATGAAATTAAACATAAAATACAGAAAATTCAAATCAGCAATTCTTGAGGCAGGCCAGGAGAAGACAATGAAAGGTGACATAAATGACTAATGTCAGATAAAAAAGAAGGAACATAACTCCAGATCCCACAGAGTTCCTCCACTCCTAGAAAACTTCATAAACTCAATGAAATGGAACACTATCAGAACTCACATACAAAAAAAATTTGGAGTCCTTTAATACATTAATAAAGAAGTTCATTAAATAAGTAATACTCTAAAATAGAAACCATCTGGCCCTAAACTATCCCATAAATGAACCACAAAAATTACTCTAAAATCTTCAACAACAAAAAGAAAATAGGAAAGGAGAGTGACAGAGAATCTGGATCATCTAAACTGGAGGCCTGGGTCTAGACCATAAAGGACATTAATATAAGCTCGCTTAGAGAGCCATCTACTGGCCTCAAACACTGTTCAGATACCTTAAAACAAAACAAAACAAAAAGAAACAAAGCAACCCCATGCTTTTGTTAATACAATTAGTGCAATAATTGTATAATACCAGAACAACATTTATTCAGGACCAAGTTATAATGAAATGGTGAATGGTTCTACTAAAAACACTGTTTTCAAAGCAAATTACACTAGTTACTTAGCACAATATTTTCACATAGCTATATTATCAATGTCAGGATTAGCCCACAGGGACCTGATGTTTTGTAATTAAAACCAAAGTAGATTACACAGTAATAAAATAATATGATCTACAAAATCAAAGTTTAAAACAGAAAGCTAGATCACTACATTAATGTCTGTAACTTGCATAAGTCTTATGGCTACTTGTGGTTGTTTTTTTTAGTTTTCTGTTGTCTTTTTTTTTTTTTTTTAAAGCAGTGGTTCTCAACCCTCCTAATGTTGTAACCCTTTGATGCAGTTCCTCATGTTGTGGTGACCCCAACCATATTGCCACTTCATAATTATAATTTTTCTACCAGTATAAATCATAATGTAAATATTTTTGGAATTAGAGATTTGTCAAAGGGGTTGAGACACCCAGGTTTAGAACCACTGCTTCTTTTTTTAAAGATGTATTTATTTATTATATGTTATGTAGTACACTGTAGCTGTCTTCAGACACTCCAGAAGATGGAGTTAGATCTCATTACGGATGGTTGTGAGCCACCATGTGGTTGCTGGGATTTGAACTCAGGACCTTCGGAAGAGCAGTCAGTGCTCTTAACCTCTCCAGGCCATTTTCTGATGTCTAATTAGCTTGTTTGTTTGTTTATTTATTTAACAAATAACACATGAAGGAAAAACTCCTCTTCAAATGAGTTTTGGCATCCTGGAATAAAATAACAAAAATAATTCCACAAATAAAAGCATGTTATCTGCCAACAATGTTCATTTGTCACTTTTTAATTCCAATAAAAGGACCAATAGTACTTTTCTTTTAGAAAAAAATAGGCAATTAATAAATGCATATTGAAAACTATGCAAATGAGTTCTAAGGGGAAAAACCCCTCTTAAAGAGAGAGAACTAAGTGAAGAAAGCAGCCATTTAAGTTGAAGACACCACAGACCTATCTATGCTTGTGTTATACAGGCAAGCCACGCTTACTCCTAATTCTACACCGTGCTCACAGTCCTTTACACGGACCACATGGAGCCTATCTATCCCCAGTGGATACATCTGCATTACAGCTCCTACACGTGTAGCTCAGAAACGTTGCAGAAGGAGGAGGCAGAAAAAAATTTAACAGCCAGAACATCAGGAAATCTGCAGTGAAACAATCTCTCCTAGAAATGGCTGTATAAACAACATCCAAACAACAGCAACATCAATGGGCCTGTTAACACAGAAGGAGAAAGTTTTCATGGGTTTCCATCCCTAGACAAAGAACTACAGGGCAGCTACTGCCTGCTGGGAGAAGGATAATCAGCCTCTCACAGGGATGAACACCATATTGGTTGTCTAAAGAAGAGTGGTAAGCCTTGAAACCATATATATGAAACAACAAAACAGACTCAGCAGGTTTTATTTACATATATTTGTGCATACAAATACATGTGTTCATATAATAAATACTCTCAAAGCAGTAGATATTATCAATTTTATAGTGGAGAATACAGAAAGGTTTTTCAGAAGGCTGCTAAGAGGGATGGAGGGGAAAGGGAGAGGAGAAAGTGGTGAAACTAATTTCAATTGAAAACAAAAAAAAATCAGGAAGGAATAGATAGGTTCTACTTTAAGAATCATGAATTCAGAAATTATCATTTTTGGACCTCAAGAGTTTAACACTGTGCTTTGGATGTTGAACGCTAAACAGGATCACCTATAAAGATGAAACTCATTTATAAAATATTCAGTAAAATTAAGAAAACTTCATAGTTAAAAAAAAGGAAATGAAAGAAATGGGATTTACAAACAAAAAATTTCTATTAGAGTGATCACCAGTGCAATTTTTTGGTAGATGAGTGCTTTTGTCTGCATGTATGTAAGTGCATGAATACAGTGCCCATAGACACCAGAAGAGAGCATTAGATCCTCTGGAACTGGTATTTCAGACAGTTGTGAACTACCAAATGGGTGCTTGGGACTGAATCTGGGTCTTCTGCAAGACACTAAGTGTTCCTAATCTTGGGGCTCTCTCTCTCTAGCTCTGCATCAGAGTATTTTTAATTAAGATTTTTTTAGAGTTCATTGTTTTGTCAACAGAAAAGTCTTTGGAGTGAGGTTTATGAGCATCCAGTGGTGACAGATTAGAACTTGCTTCCATGTGAGACAGTTCAAGAGAGTCAGGGTAAGATGATTCTAAACCAAAGAGTACAGCTGCAAAGTCACAAACTGAATAACAGGACAGACAAGAACTGGGGAAAAAAGAAGGGCAATTTGAGTAAGAAGCCTCATCTAGAAGGTAAACCAGGTAGCCATGGGGGAAAAAAACATAAGTAGTCCAAATCACAAGGCAGTGCATACCTCCTGCAAACTGCAAATCCACTTGCGGGTTTTGATGAGAATGACTTTTTTTTTTTTTTCAGAATGAGTCAGCAGTGGGGAGAAGTTCCATTTTGTCATTCCCTGTGGCTTGGAGGGGTGTCCAGGTGCCATTTTGACAGAGAAAGTGCTATTTAAAACTGAGCTTCTCTAGGGATTTGATTTGGGGAGACAGAAGTCAAGCTGAGAGGCAGCTATGTTAATGGAGAAGAAATGACCAGACAGGGTAAGTCTGAAAGTGCGCGTGGCATGGGAGTCAAACAGCATAGCCCTATTCCTTTTTTTTTATTATTTGATATATTTTTTATTTACATTTCAAATGATTTCCCTTTTTCTGGTCCCCCCTTAACATCAAGTCAGTGACCTCAGCACCTTGGAACCTCCAGGCCTACAGTACTGAATCTGAGGTCAGTGGGCGCATCCACCTCTAGAGCTATCCATAATCAAAGTTTAGTGGCATAGACCAAGAAACTGAAGTATAAAAGATTATAATGGCATCTATAGCCACATCCTTGTGGCAAGCAATATTTAATGCTTTGTGGGTTCTGAAAGTACACAGTCAAGGCTGCCTATCTACATCAGAGTGCTGTTCGCTTCCTGGCTTCCAATGCATTTGGGAGATACCTTCCCACATGTGGCATTAGCTACCCCAGAGTTTATAAAAAAGGGTTTTAGAGAGTGGGAGAACGTGCCTATCTCAGACACTAGAAAGCTAAAACTGGTGAGCAAAGGTTGCTAGTATGAAAAGAAGAAAAACTACTGAAGATGACACTGCCAGCCCAGTAAAGACCAGCAGGAGCATAAATCAGAGTAAAGAGGAACATGCACACACTCGACCTGCTGGGCATGATGGTGCATGCCTGGAAGACAAAACCATCTCAACTGCAGGAACATGGGAAAGGTTAAATATCATTAGAAGACCAAAGGGATAAAGGAGAAGTAAGAACAAATCCATTATTTCCAACACAGTAAACACCTAAAGCCAATAGTAGAGAGAAAATAATTATAAAAAGAATAAAACATATCTAATTACCCCGAAAGAGAGTCAACAAAATGACAGCAGTTAAAACCTCATCTTACGGTGAGATGGTCCTACTCATCATAACCAAGAAGGCCCAAATGAATAAAACTGGAGATTAAAGGGAGCTGCTACTAGATTCCACCGGGATGCAGATGATCATTGAGAAATATTTGGAAACTGATAATCCAGAGAAGAAGAAAATCTACCAGAAAAAAATCCAAACACATAATTCAAAGTTAAAGCTAAAACGATATAACATATCCATGAAAAAAAACTAGTCTGCAGTTCCCCATAAAAGGAAAGCCCAGATCCAGACAAGCCCATCCTGAAGTCTACCAAACCTTTAAAGAAAAGCTAACGCTAATACTCTGAAAGCTGGTCCTCAGAACAGAAATCAAAGGAACACCACCAAGCCACTTTTACAAAGCCAGCATGACACAATGTCACATGAGAACATAGCATTAACCCATGTGCCAGTAACCCATGAACCTCTCTATCTGAAAGTTATCAAAAAAAGTACTTAGAAACTAATTCAAGGATATAGGAAAAAGATAATATGCCATCATCAAGTTGTTTCCTTCCAGACAGTACAAGGATAAATGAACATATACAAAACAACAGATATAAAATATCACATTAATAGACTGAAGGGCAGAAAATCCTTTATCCCTTTCGTGATAAAATCCCCAAAGAAAATAGATCAGAAGAACTCATCTCAACATAATAAAGGCGATATACAACAAACCTGGAGCCAATACTAACTGGAAAATCATTGAAATCAGGAATGAAAGTAGTGTCCACCCTCCACTCTTATGCAACAAAAGTTTTGGGGTCTTAGCAATACGACAAGAGAAGGAAATATATACATACAAATAGGAAGGAAGAAGTCACACTCCCCAAGTTTACACATGGCATAATTCCATACTTACAAGGCCCTAACAACGCTACAAGAAAATTCATAAAGCTGATAAAAACACTAGTAGATAAAAACAAAATAGTTTTAAGTAGCTTTCTTATATCCCAAATAATGAACATTCCACAAAAGAAATCAGAAAAATAAAATCCCATTTATAAAATTTATAATAGCTCCATTTATACCTCCAAAAAAAAAATCAAACCAAACAAAAATCCCTAGTAATAAACTTAAACAGGGAGGTGAAAGACATTTATAATTACAACTTTCAAATATGGAAGAAAAGATATTGTAAATTTTCTTTCAAAAGAAACTAGCACATTGATAGACACCCCACCCCCACCACCCATGACACCATGGTAACAGACTTGGCAGAATTAAAACTGGATATGGTTAAATTACTAACATTGCAATCCCTATTTTTTAAATCCTATAATTCATCACAGAACTAGAAAAAAGTAAAGTATGAAAGCACCAAAAATCCTAAATATCAAAAGCAGTTCTAAGAAGAAAGAATAACACTGAAGGACCCATAACAGCTAACTTCAAGTTTTACTACACATCCACAGTAACAAAATTACTATGATGATGGCACAAAGACCTATGTACAAGATAAAATGATCGAACCAGAGATAAAGTCACACACTACAGCTACCAATTTTTGACAAGGGTGCCAAAAATAGTTTGAAGAAAAGGGACTCTTCAACAAAATATTGCTAAACAAGCTGGCTATTCACTTAGAGAAAAGTGACATATGGTACATACCTCTCACTTTAAACATAAGTGAATTAAAATATAGATTTAAGACCTTAATGTCAGACCTGAAACTCTGACGTTCTTAAAGAAAAACATGCCAAACACACAAAGATCTGGCTGGTGAGAGGGAAAACAAGAAAGAATGCTTACTGCCAAACCTGAAGACCTGAATTTGATTCCCTGCAACACACAACGAGAAAACCAGTTCCTACAATTTGTCTTCTGACCACACACATCATGGCACAGAGTCACAGGAACACATACATATATGCACACATAATTAATAAATATTAAAAAATAAAAATAGTGATCTGATAGGAGGTATATTACCACAGAAACTGAGGAAATCCAAAAAATCATCAGATCCTACTACAAAAGCCTATACTCAACACAACTGGAGAATCTGGAGGAAATGGACAATTTCCTTGACAGATACCAAATACCAAAATTAAATCAGGACCAACTAGACCATCTAAACAGTCCCATAACCCCTAAAGAAATAGAAGGAGTCATAGAAAATCTTCCAACCAAAAAAAAGCACAGGAACAGATGGTTTCAGTGCAGAATTCTATCAGACCTTCAAAGAAGAGTTAACACCAATACTCTTCAAACTATTCCACAAAATAGAAACAGAAGGAACACTACCCAATTCCTTCTACGAAGCCACAATTACGCTGATACCAAAACCACACAAAGATCCAACAAAGAAAGAGAACTTCAGAACAATTTCCCTTATGAATATCGATGCAAAAATACTCAATAAAATTCTTGCCAACCGAATCCAAGAACACATCAAAACGATCATCCACCATGATCAAGTAGGCTTTATCCCGGGAATGCAGGGTTGGTTCAATATATGGAAATCCATCAATGCAATCCACTACATAAACAAACTCAAAGAAAAAAACCACATGGTCATTTCATTGGATGCTGAAAAAGCATTTGACAAAATTTAGCATCCTTTCATGCTTAAAGTCTATCATTTTCTTTAAAAGCCAGTAAAGCTGGGCAGGGAAAGTCATTAGGAACAGTGGTGAGAAGCCAACCAGGTGCGGCTGCTCTGAGACCAGTCTGGAGGTCCTTCAGAAAGAGACCGCAGAGCAGAGCAGAGCTGGGCTGGGCTGACCTGTGGTCCAGCACGACCGCCATGCGCAGGAGGAAGCGAAGCATCCAGAGACACTTCTGTACCCGTGCTTGTTGCACTATTTGCCATAGTCAAAACATGGCCCAAACCTAAATACCAATCAGTAATAGATAAGAAATGGAAATGTATGCATACAGGATGGTTTTGTTCCTCTGCAAAGAAAAATAAAACTGCTATTTGCAGGAAAATGAATGAAATGGAAATCATTGTGTTTAGAAAAATAAGCCATATGTAGGATCTATACTTAAACATACAAATATGCACATATATAACAGAAATCTCATTTCTCAGAACTTTAATTTGCAAAGATAAATGTATGTGAGAAAAGCAACGTTTAAAAAGGTTATTAATTGTGAGATCATTTGTAACACACCCAAATAGCAAAACAACTGTAATTTTCATGAATAAGAGATGGTTAAATATATCATGATTTCTATAAAAGAGAAAAATAAATGTAAATATAGAGAACAAAATGACGTGAGTATTCTTAAGGAGTTTTGTAAATGTACAGAGCCACAACACATTTTTATCTTTGTAATATGCATCAACCCTGGAAAGAGACCCAGACGCTGATGGGACTGCATACTCTGTGTGTGTGGGAAGGCTGTGGAAGGGAGAACAGAGGGAAGAAGTAGCTGGGCACAAACTATGAGATATGAGCTCTGCAAGGTTATAAATAAAATATGCCACAAGTACAGATGTACTAATCTACTATGAAGGGCTCTAAGTCTTACCTGTAAGTTACTCATGTAGGAGTCTTCACAGTTCACATAATGTCCGAGCATAGCATGCTGGGCCCGCAGTTCATTATCCCTTATCCTTTCATGTAGGTGGTTAATTTGTTGCTTCTGCCTATAAAACATGAAGTGAAATTACATTATGAAGAATAAACTTTTCAAGAAACAGGGAAGAAAACTTTTAGTATGCTGATACTTTTACACATGTGAAAGTTTTGCCTCATCTCAACCACTGAGAGAAAATTAGTTAATGAAGTACTTTTCATATGTGAAAAAAATAAAAGAGAAAGAAAAGAAGAAAGAAACCCATGGGGTTGGAGAGATGGCTTAATATAAAAAGTGATTGTCACTCAAGCAGGAAGAGAAGATTTAAATCCCCAGAACCTACGCATGACAGGCAGGCGTGGTACCTCTCGTAGCATTCAAGATGAGGAGACAGAGGATTTCCAGGGCAAGTTGGCTAGCTAGATTAGCTGGAATTGGCTAACCCTGGTTCAGCTTAGAGATTTTGCCCCAATAAATAAAGGGGAGAAGAATCTGAGAAGACAACTAAGATCAACTTCAGGCTTATACATACATCTAAGCACACTGCACATACATGTGCACCTACATATATCTAAGTAAATATAAATATACCACAACTGCACGCACGCACACACACACATACCTCACATGAAAAAGACTGGAAGAAGCTATTTACAATTCAAAAATATTAATTTCTGAACTATGTATTAAAATTCCTCAAAAGAAAGTATTCTTCAGAGGAAAATTAGTAGGAAAGATATCCTTTCTATAAAAATAACAGATATCCACGTTTGCTTTGTAATTTTTTCCTCAAAAAATACGTTTTTACATATTCTAATTCTTTGCCTGTACTAAATTCCAAGCTAAGTTAAATTATTTTTTCTATTAACATAGTTGGGAAAATTGCCTGAGACAGATGTGACCTGGGGTCTCATTTGTGGCTGGCACCTGAAGCAAAGAGAGGACTACTGGGGACCATGTCTTGACCCTGTGGAATCTAATTCTAGCTCACCACTGTTAGTACTGACCTGTAGAACTGATCATCTGAGACTGAAACAATGTATTTAAATATACTGATTCAATAATGCCACATACATGAATATAAACTATAATAAAAATTAAACTATCAAAATGGTATTTAGATATTCAAATTTAACAGATAAATATGATGTAAAATCAACATCCTTTCTTCACTATAATGTCCATCGACCATCTCACAGCAAAGGATACTTACTATAACCAATCATTAATATTACTTTTCCTATTCATTTCCCCATTTTTGATTAGCACAAAAGTATTAAGTGTCATTACAACATCACCATCCATGTGCACACTTGACTCACAGTTGTTCTCTCCCCTGGCACCCCTCCCCTAGGTCTTTTGAACAACTATGTCTGGATCCTTATCACATGTATTCCACTATTCTATTTCCTCCCTCATTTAAGATCTCTTCCTTCCCTTTCATGATCCCATTCCCAGTATCATGACACACACGCACACACAATATATATATATATATATATATATATATATATATATATATATAATATGTATTATATATATAATTTTAAATTTAGGTTCCATACATAAGAGCCCATGCATTTTTCTGAATATGTCATGGCTTCACTTTTTGTTGTGGCTGCATAAAATTCCATGTAATGTGATATACATATTTTTTATCCATCTTTTGATAGACATCTAGGCTAGTTCCATGTCTGGGTTACTGTGAATAGTTCAACAATAAACATGAATGTAAAAAGTATCTTTGTGGTATGTTGACGTAGAGTTCTTCAAGTATATGCCCGAATTGGCATGAGTGAATCGCATGGATTTCTCCTTTCGGTTCTTTAAGGCACATCCATGGATCTCTACAGTGGCTGTACCAGCTTACATTCCTACCAAGTACAAATAAGAACTTATCTTTCCCCGTATCCTCATCGGTATTTGTTGCCATATTATTTCTTAAAAACAGGCATTTTTCCTGGTGTGAGATGGAATATGAAAGCAATTTAAATTTACATTTTCCAAATTTTTCTAGTATTTGCGGCTATTTGTGTTTCTCCTTCAGAAAGTGGGCTATTCAATTAACTAGGCCATTTACTGATTAGGTGACAGTTTTGTGATGTTAATTTTTACAAGACCCTGTATATTCAGGATTTCAATCCTCTATATAAAATAAAGTTAGCAAAGATTTTATTTTCTATTCTGTGGGTTGTGTGTTCACTCTGTTTATTATTTCTACAGCTGTTTGTCAATTGTTGACCCACCCCAGCCAGTAAGGCTGTCTCCATGTATCCCAAACACTTCACATTTTTCTTACTAAAGCAAGTAATGCACGAGATGATGTGTATAGCTGGCTTAAGACAGACAAGGATAAGAAGGAAGTATACCTAGTGTATATATTACAAGAAATCTCTTTGGTCACATCAAAGAGACAAGACTATCCCTCCCTTGGTTTTCCCATAAAGATAACGTGAACGTGCTAGGGTGTCCCTTCTGGTCCTTGCTTTAAAGTGCTTCCACTTTTCACAATGTGCTTACAGACAGTTTTATATCAACTCGACACAAGCAAAAGACACTTGAGAGGAGGGAACCTCAATTGAAAAAAATGCCCGAGAAAGATCAAGTTGTAGGCAGGCTTGAAGGCCATTTTCTTAATGGGGGAGGGCCCAGTCCCATTATGGGCGGTGCCATCCCTGGGTTTGTGATCCTGAACTCTAAAAAAAAGGAGGCAGAGCATGTCACGATGAGCAAGCTAGGAAGCAGGCCTCTTCATTAGCTCTTGCCTCCAGGTTCCTGCCCTGTCTGAGTTCCTGTCCTGACTTCCTTTGGTGATGAAGATGAACAGTTCTGGGGGAATGTAAGCTACATAAACCCTTTCCTCCCCAAACTGCTGTAGTCATGGTGTTTTGGCACAGCAACAGAAACCCAAACTAAGACATACAGTCCATGCAATTCTTCCTAGGACACCTTGTGGGAAGAATATCTGTACCCTGCCGCATTCATACACAGTAAGTTCACAGATTTCGTACACAGGCTCCCACAGTCAATTCTTCATAGTATTCTCTGTTCTACAGAGCAAATTCTTGTTCATGCTTATACCCCATGCCTTCCTCTAGCAGGTGCAAACATTCAGGTTTGTACTAAGGTATTGAATCTATTTTGAATGGTTAGTTTTCCAGAGAGAGGGACCTATTTTTATTTTTCTATATATAACAATCCAGTTTTCCCAATCTCATTTCTTAACAAGACTGTTTTTTCTCCAATATGTGTTTTTGATACCATTGTGGCTGTAGCTGTATATGTTGTTTCTAGGTCCATTATTGGTCTTCATGTCTGTTGTTTTGGTAATACCATGTTGCTTTCTTACTGCACTGTGTTTCTGTAATAATTTAAAATCAGGTACCCTGATACCTCCAGCACTGTTCTAATGATTACTCTTGGCTACTAAAGGACTTTGTTGTTCTAAATGTATTTTGCCAGGGTTTTATTTTGTCTTATTGATAAAAGACAACATTAGGTATCCCAGGTTGGCTCTGAACACACTATGTGGCCCATGGGTAACCTTGAACTTCGTGTGTGTGTGTGTGTGTGTGTGTGTGTGTGTATTCATTATTTATTCTTTGATTACAACCACCCACCCCCTCCACATGCTCTTTCCTCTAATTCCTCCTAGACCCCTACTACAACGGGGTCTACTTCATGTATTCCTTTTTAAAAACTCTGTTCTAATTAGTGTCTCCCATATGTGCATGAGTAGAGGGCCATCTACCAGAGGATAGGCAACTTGCTGGGAACAACACCCCCGAAGAAAACTGACTTTTCCCTTCAGCAGACATCAACTGCCAATAGTCCTGCTAGGGGAGGGGCTTTATGATCGCTTCTCAGACCCATACTGGAATTTTATCTGTCTTCATGTTGAGCAGGGTTTGTTCAGACAACCACAACAGCTATGAATGCATGTGTGCAACAGTCTTATCATGTTAAGAAAACAGTTTTACAGAAACATCTCGGTCATACAGTCTTTCCACTCCAATTTTCCATAATATCTGAGCCTCAAGGAAAAGTAAGGAGCACAGTACTCATGCCTGGCACTGTAACCCATGGCTGCATAGGTCACGGGCCCCAGGGGAGAACCTACTTATATTACTTTGATAAATGGATCTATCTCAATACTTAACTTTATATCAATAGACAACTGCAGCTCTCTAACCTCATCAAAAAGGATTCACACTAAATCACTAAATGAGACCTTAAACTTCTTATCTTCTTGCCCCTATGTCCACGGTGCTAGGACTGCATGTTTATGTGGTGATGGGCATCGAGTTTGGGGCCTTGTCTGTGCTAGACAAGCACTATACCAAGTGAATTATATCCCCAGTCTCCAAAGAATTTTAGAATTAATATTTTTCTAATTTTATATAAGAGCATCTTTGGAATTTTTATGGTAATTCCCTTGATGTTGTAGATTGCTTTGGGTAATTTAGTCATTTCTACAAAATTAATTCAGCTAATCCATGAACACAGGAGGCTGTTCATCTAAATATCTTTTTTTTTTCCAGTTTCCTCAATGCTTTAAAGTTTTTACTGTAGAATTTATTTTATTTGGTTAGGTTTATTCCTAGGTACTTTATTTTTAACGATGCTATTGTTGATGAGATTTTCCCATTGCTTCTTGATATGTTTATTTACTGTTATATAAAAAAAGCTACTTTTTTAATTTTGATATTGTATTCTGCTACGTTGCTGGCACTAAGAGTTTTAAATGTAGGCTTTCACATATAGGATCCCCTGAATCTGAAAGAAACCATGTCATGCACAAATAGAGATAACCTCTTCCTTTTGAATTTGTATCCTACTACTACCACTACTATGTAATTATTATTATATCATTATTATTATTACTACCACTAATGTCTTAGCTAAGGTAATAATAATATCAATGGCCCTTTGTTGTGAAACACTACTGTTTTGATCTCTCTGATGGTTAATTTAAGCTGTTGTAAAATGCCTAGTACTTGAACATGCACCTCACTTTTAAGGTTTGGGAATTTACTGCAATAATCTCATTGACTAGATCCTGTATGACTTACCGGTGTTTATCTCATCATCTTATTCTATCCCATGGGTTCTTAGGTTTGGTCTGCTCATCATATCCCAGTTCTTAAAAATATTTTGCTCATGTTTATTTTGTTTTTCTTTACTGATGTTTACATGTGGTATTTCATCAACCCATCTTCCATTTTTGACAACAATGCCATCGATTCCAATTCTGACTCCGACTTCTCCCACCCCTTCTCTTCTCCTCCTTCTCCTTCTACTTCTTCTTCTTGGTTAAGCCTAATGATGGTTTCTGGTTGATTGAGTTTTTCATTTCCAACACTTTTTTTCAAAACCTCAAATTCCTAATTAAATGTTTATTCATGCTGCTTAATTTTCATCCATACTACTGATTTTCCCCAGCCATTTTCTTAAAATTACTGTCCTAGAATTCTAGGTCCTCTTTCATTTTTTAATCCCCCCTCCTCCTGCTTCTATGAGGGTGTGCCTTCCCTGCAGGACCTCAAGGGACCAAGGGCCTCTTCCCCCATTTATGTCCAACAAGGCCATCCTCTGTTATATATAGCTGGAGCCACGGGTCCCTCTATGTGTACTCTGGTTGGTGGTTTAGACACTGGGAGCTCTTGTTGGTTGATATTGTTGTTCTTTCTATGGGGATGCAAACCCCTTCAGTTCCTTCAGTCTTTCCTCTAACTCCTCCATTGGGGGGACCCTGTGATCAGTTCAATGGTTGACTGCAAGTATCCGCCTCTGTATATGTCAGGCTCTAGCAGAGCCTTTCAGGAGACAGCTATATCAGGTTCCTATCAGCATGCACTTCTTGGCATCCACAATAGTGTCTGCATTTGGTGACTGTATAAGGGATGGATTCCCAGTTGGGGCAGTCTCTAGATGGCCTTTCCGTCAGTCTCTGCTCCAAACTTCTCTGTCCTCTTTCTTACCTTTGATCATTATTACCAGAAAACATTTAAAATCTTCATCTGGCATTTCACTTGTTTCAATATATTCAAGTTTAATAGTAAAAGAACTACCATCTTTTGAAGAAGTCATATTGTTTTGCCACATTGCCCCCAGTCCATGATTCTGATAGATTCTGTCTTTTAATTTCTGTTGTTGGTTTAGATATCTCTTCTGGTTTGTCTTTCCTGAGCAGTCTACTATTTTCCATTCTCATTCTCATTCTCATTCATTCATATTCTTTCTTTCTTTCTCTCTCTCTCTCTCTCTCTCTCTCTCTCTCTCTCTCTCTCTCTCTCTCTCTCTCTCTCTCTCTCTCTCTCCCCTCTACTCCTTTCTTTCTTCTCCCTCTCCCTTATCCCATGAAGCCCAGGTTGGCCTCCAATGTGCTATGTAGCCACTGACAGCCTTCTTGTCTTCCTTCTGAGTCTAAGGAATACAGGCATTCCAACTACAACTAGTCGTCGATGGTTCTCATTAGCAAACCTAGGGTAGTATGTATTTTAGGCAAGTATTCTACCAACTGAGACATGTTCCCAGTCCCCTTAATTTTTGACTGAACGTTTAGCAAATACTAGCATTCTTTAATCCCCCTTTATGTTATTGGGTACTGAACCCAAAGTCTGTGCTTATGAGACAAGTATTTTAGTATTAAGCTGAGCTGTGTCTTTAGCCCTGAAGACCCTACCCTTGAAGGCTCAATCCCTAATCCAACTAGAGAAAATTTTTTTGGAAATAGCTGCTGCTTCTCCTCCTCTTTGCTAAGGATCTGGGCAGCTGGTGCTGTTAAACTTCCTTCTCTATTTCAACCCACTCTTCTCCAGCTGTTTTCAGCTATCTTTTTCTTCCTTCATTTATCCCGTTGCTTCACACAAAAATAAGCAATGACTAACACTGGTTACAGAAGAAAATAGCCTCCTCAATGCTTTCTAAAATATCTTACTAGAACACCCTTGATAATTACAAAAGTAGATATAAAATATATACATCCATATATTTTAAAGATAACATAATATAGGAACCTTGTGATTTCATGCTCAGAATAATCAAGAGACTTTCTATTAAAATTAAATGAATTCTTCTTGATAACTGGTGCTAGAATATTAAAAGTTCTTGCAATGTTATAAAAGAAACACTTCTATAATTCTTCAGGCAATGTAAATTTTAAAATATATCCTTTTTTCATATTTAGGTGGTCTCAAATCTAATATATAATAGACAAAAGAACTCATTTTAGTGTAGCTTTCCAAATATGACAGTCAAATATAAAGACATCACCTGCAGCTCTGACAGTTCAACATACCATGTAAAGAAAGGACAGAGAATATCTTCTAAAATATGAGTTTCACTAGAGCACACGTAGAACATGTCAGTAATCAAACAGACAAAGCCATCTTTAGTTCTGTTAGCTCTTGCATGCCATAGGACTGGAGAGGGCAGACGAGGCATTAATTTGTTTGTAATTTCAAATTTTAAGTGGTGGATGCAACTGTAATTGTTTCACTAATCTAAACTTTTATCATCTGAAATCTTGAGTAATTAAAAAGCAGACTCACCTATCAATTACAATTTCCTTCTGCCTCAGAAGTCCTTCTTTTATTTTCAGCACTGATTCCCATTTACTGAAATCCTGGAAGCCAGGAGGTGAATAACTCTGACGAGACGATCCAGTCAAAACCTGCACAAAAAGTTTACACATTTAGTATGCTATCTAGTATCAGCCTGTACTTTCCCAATGGTTTCCATTAACAAACAAATAAACAAACATCTATCTCCCTTCTGCCCCGCCCCCCTTAAAAAAAAAAAAAAAAGACACACAAAGCAAGCAAGAGAAATCAGTAAGCAGTCCCACTGTGGTTCTGCCGCCAGTCTCCACCCTTGACTTTCTGCCCTGACCTCAAAGATGGACTGACTTAAGATGTCTTTGTTGATCACTTGTTTAGTTAGGACAACAGGAAAGATCTTTAGTAGCCAGAAGTAGTAAACTAAGCCTCTTCTTCCAAGTTCTCAATCTCCCCAGGAAGGTGAAGATAAACTAAGAAATGCTCATGAATTATGGGTGTGTGATTATTCATAAAGGGAATGATGTTAACTATGAGCAATGCCAGGACTTTCAGCTAAACCTTGGCAATGTCCAAGATTCTCAGAGAGGGCAGCTTTTGCTAGTAGCACTTTTATTGCTTTAGAAAGTAAGATGGAGACACTCCTCAGACTGTATTTTTATCTATGGACAAAACCAGAAGATGTCAAAACTGATGGTATCCCCTTGTGTATCCTATGGATCAGTCTAATGTAAACATTCCTCTTGCACTGTAATCATGCTTCATGAATCCATCAAAATATATTGCCAAATATGTCTAGAAGATGCCTTGGTGCTTCCTCTAGGACTGAACTGAGGAGTTTTTCACTGAACAAAGCACTGGAGTTTCTAAGAGGTGAGCTGAGCTTGGAGGTAACTTCCCAGCCTAGACCACCAGGAAGTTACTCTTGGCATCTTCTTTTCCTGTTGAATAAGAGAATCATTTTACACGATGACCAGGACCTGCTCGTGGATTACCTATTGATCGGGAAAGAGTAACTGCAAGGACTAGTCAAGCCCAAGTCCGCTTCCAACCCCTTTCCCTACTTCATAGAAGCTCCTCTAAGGTCTGTTCCTTTAGGGTGTTCCCTGCCAGGACTACCAGAGGAAGCCAAAACCACCTCTGACAGATCTTTGCAGTCATTACCACACAGTACAAGCTCAATCCATACTCATGTGTAACCAAAGGAAAGCTATTCAGCCCGAAGGACAAGATGACTGTGCTCCTGCCTTGCTGCGACACAGATGTCTAGGCTTTGGGCACAACTGTGTCTCTCTCTGACATATAGTGCCATGGAAACTTTCTCACCTAGGGGTGTTTTAATAGAGAGTTGTAAGAATCATTATGGACATTGGACTTTAAAGATACCCCATTTATGTATTAAAATGCAATAAAACCTGTTTTTATATCAAAAAACACATTTATAAATATTGACCATTAAAGAATTTTAAGCATGTTCCTAAGTAAATATGTAATTCTAATGAAGAACTGACGATAAAAATTTTAAAAGGTCTATTTGTAGTATTACATAGAAAATCTTTCATTCATTATCATGTATAAGTAGAAGTTTTCTGAAAATCAGTCTATAGAAGCAGTAAAATAAAGAAAATGTTTCTCTGGCTCAGATAAACATTACCAGGAAAATCACCACAGGGGAGAGAGAAACACAGCACCTGAGTCCCTAAGACTCTGTGACAGACTGTAAACTGTCACAATCAAATGATCATTTAACTTCATTTAACATTTTAAAATCACAAATATTTTCCAAAGGCATAAAACTCTACCCACAAATAACTATTATGTGAATAATTTATATGGCTATTTGTCTCCACTATAATTGCAAAATCTAGCAAAAATGTATTTAGACTTTAAGAAAAATTTCCGATACTTAACATATATCAACAATAATAAAAACCAATATGGAAATGTGGTAAAACTATAAAGGGATCTTGAGAGGAGAACAAAAGACCTTTGATTAATTTATTATTTACTTACTTACTTATTCATTAATCAAAGGTGGTAGGTACCTGAGTACATGTGCTTTCCATAGCACATGTACTCAGGTACTGGATTGAAAAGAAGGAATGGGTAAGAAGGAGGAGAAGAGGGTGTAGAGGGAATGATTAACCAAAATTACATGACTACATAACGAAAGCTGATGCTTGCTAGACTAATTTAAAAGCAAGAATCTGAATGAGGTGTTCTGTATGGATGCAAAGCTGCTCACAAAAGCCATAGGTTACTGAATAAGTTCAGAGCCACACCCACAGTGTGTTCCCCTCTACAGGTTGTTG
The DNA here is from genome assembly GCF_947179515.1 of Apodemus sylvaticus. Taxonomy (NCBI): domain Eukaryota; kingdom Metazoa; phylum Chordata; class Mammalia; order Rodentia; family Muridae; genus Apodemus; species Apodemus sylvaticus. The sequence goes on along the minus strand of NC_067490.1, from coordinate 34,235,160 downwards.
CTCCAGGAGATGCAAGTCCCTTAGAATAAGACAGGCAATTACCACTGCTGCGACTCGCTTGCTCACCAGATGGGGAAACCCTGCTGCTGAAGAGGCCTGGAGCTGTTGCAGGGCAGAGTCCACCTGGAACTGAGTAAGTGCGACACTTCCTCCCTGTGACTGGCTTTCACAGTGTTACAAGGTGCTAAACTGTCTGCTGAAGGCAAATTGCCACCCACAGTACTCAAAGACCCTGTATGCTACACTACCACCAGCTAGGCAAGATGTAGCCGAAGGTGTAACAGTGACAGGTCTGCTGTGGGGGAATCCAACCATTTTTTATTGAATTTGATGTCTGAACAGAAGGAAATTTAAGTCTGGTACCATAAGTCCAGTCAAGGAGCCTATATACACCTGTTAGTGAAACAATATTTTTGGACTGGCTCAGCAGTTAAGAGCACTGACCACTCTTCGGAAAGTCCTGAGTTCAAATCCCGGCAACCACATGGTGGCTCACAACCATATGTAATGAGATCTGATGTCCTCTTTTGGTGTGTCTGAAGAAAGCTACAGTGTATTCAACACATAAATCTTAAAAAATTTTTTGAAACAATATTTTCCTTGTGGTTAATGACTTAGCTCCATCCACTTCCTTTCATTTTTTCCCTCTCCACACTGAACCCACTGTTTAGTATACCCCCACAGTGCAACAAATAAAGAGCTTTTGAGGACTCTATTCTACCTATGAATGGCATATTTTTTTGCTAGCTACTTCCTGTGCAAATCAGCTCTCCAAACAACACTAGAAGACTACATTCAGTAGATGTAACTACAACTGAAATCCAGGCATACCCCTGGCTCAGAATGTATGTATGTATGTATGTATGTGTGTGTGTGTATGTATATATATATATATATATATATATGCATGTATATGTATGTTATGGTAATCATTTGCTAATAGCACCCAACAGGTTGCAAGAAAACAAAACACATATCCACCATAAATGTTGGAAGTAGATATAGGTTGATAACATCTGTGACAGGGTTGTGCTATTATGGGTCAGTTCATTTCTTTACTTGAAATTCTATTACTGGAATTTACTTTATTTCTTTACTTGAATTCTATTAAAGATTTCTGTAAAGAAGTCCTAATTTCTTCTCTATGCCATGTTTTCTTTACTGTTCAACAAACACAAAGAAAAGTCCTTTATTAGGGTATAGGTACAAGACAGAGACCCAGACAGGTGACAGACACAGAACAAACACAAATGAGTCAGATGCACACACCAAACTATCCACATATTTATCAGGAAACACAGACTTTGGACAGATAGAAGACATACAGAGGGAAATAAAGAATTCAAATTTAGACTCATTTCGTCAAACTAATACAAGAGGAGGCCTGTGGTGTCAATCCTTAATGCACCGTGGACATATTTTGGCTCCCCCTCTGAAGTTTCTCTAATGCATTTACTGACACAGTATATATCAACAACTCTAAAATTTTAGATAAAATAAATAATTTCCTAAGAAACTTTCAATATTTGAATAATTTCTTGAGTAATTTTTATATTAATGAAATAGGGAGGATTAGAAAAATGAAACTATGCATCAAATAAAGCCATAATTTTACAGATAGTTTCTATCTGAATGAAAAAACTCAAAACTGTTGAGTAAGGTAATGTGGTGTTTGACTGAGAATGACTCATGTGCTTGAATTCCTGGTCCCAGGTGGTAGAATGGGTTGGTAAGGCTTAGGGAGCGTGGCCTTGCTGGATGGAGTGGTACCTTACTGGAGATAGTGTATAACTTTGAAGTTTCAACAGCCCACAGCAGGCCCATTCTCTCCCTCTATGCTTCCGACTTGAAGATTGAGATGGACGTGCTCTGCTACTGCTCCAGCACCGTGCCTTTGCCTGCGGCTGTGCTTCCTACCATCATGCCCACGGGCTGATCCTCCGGGTCAGTAAGCCTTCAGTTGAATACTTTCTTTTATAAGTTGCTTTGGTCACGATGTCTCTTCACAGCAATAGAAAAGTAGCTATGACAAGTAATTAGGCAGAATTTGTACAGCAATGACTGCTACAAAATTACAGTTTAAAATAATAAGACATTTTATAGCAGATGTGGAAACTCAAAACACCATCATTTTTACCATCACTGCAATTAAATTTCTTCCAAATAAAATGTGAATTGAATGAAATTACCAAAGGGTGTTTAGGAATCAGAGGGGGAGGGAGGGAGGGAGGGAGGGAGGGAGGGAGAGAGAGAGAGAGAGAGAGAGAGAGAGAGAGAGAGAGAGAGAGAACTGTATAGTAATAAGTATTAGAAACAAGGAAATATACTTGCATTACTTTTATCTGTTCATGTAATAAAATTCTCTACAAAATCCATTAAGGAAGGAAGGGTTTATCTTGGCTCACAGTTCAGCAGCACAGTCCATCCTGACAGAACTGCCATGGCAGCAAGAGCCTGGAGTGGCTGCTCCAATCGCATCCAAACTCAAGACAAGACTTGGACATCAATGGTGCTCAGCTCACTGTCTCCTTGGTATTAAGTCCAGCATCCTATCCCGTCAAACAGCTCCAGTCAGTTAGGATGGGTCTTCCATCTCAATTAAACTAATGTAGATAATACCTCACAGGTGTGCCCACAGACTTTTTTCCTAAGTCTAGATCTTGCCAAGGTGCCAATTAAAACTATCTTTCACAAGATTTGAAGCAAGCACATAGAAGAAAATAAGTACAAACCCAGAAATCAATGAAGCTTAAATCATAAAGACAATAGACAAAAATCAGTGTGATAAAAAGCTCTTTATGAGGTGAAACACATAAGATGATGCCAAGAAAAGATGGCGACCCTCTGCTAGAGCAACTCTCAGGACCACGGGTGTGCACTACAGATGCTGGAGTGCATAGCCTATCTACAGAGTCTTTTCTTACTGCCGTTCTGGGGCTATTCTACACCTGCAAAGTAAAGTAAACAACCTCCACCCAATAAATGCAAGAACACACTTAGTAACAGCCCACAGGTTACACACTTAGTAACAGCCCTCAGAACCGCCAATATTCTAGGTAATAAAGACGTTTTCTTTCTAAGGAGATGCTACTGACACACAATTTGTCCTGTCTACAACATATTCAAGGATAAAGTGAAGCAGAAATTGAGGGAAGAGCCAACCAATGACTGGACCAGCTTGAGACCCAAGCCCACCCCTGACACTATTAAACATATTCTCCTATACTTGTAGACAGGCACCTAGCATACCTGTCGTACGAGAGATTTCACCTAGCAACTGGTGGAAATAGATGCAGAGACCTACAGCCAAACATGAGGCAGAGATGGGAATCCCATTGAAGAGGGGTTAGAAGGATTGAAGGAGCCTCACACCACAAGAAAACCTACAGAATCAACTAACCTGGGCCCACAGAAGCTCACAGAGAATGAACCACTAACCAGAAAGCATGCATAGGATGGACCTAGGAGGCCCTCTGCACGTATGTCACAGTTGTGCAGCTCGGATTTCATGTGGGACTCCTAAAGCAGGAGCAGGGTCTGTCTGACACTGTTGCCTATCTTTGAATCCCTTTCTGCTAACTGGGCTGCCTTACCTAGTCACAAATGGAGATGTGCCTAGTTCTACTGCACTTGATATGCCAAGCTGGGTTGATATCCCTTGGGGGGGGGGGGCTCATCTTTTCTGAGGAGAGAGAATGAAAGGATGCAGGAAGGGAGGGAAGAGAGTGTATCTGGGAGAAGAGGAGGGAGAGGTAGCTGCAATCGGGATATAAAGTAAATTAACTAACTCATTCATTCATAAAGAAAAAAATCAAAGATAAAAAATAGATAGTTCACTCTCCAATGGAAAAGGAGATACTTTCTATGACAGTATTCCCTCCTCTAGATCCTATTAATAATATATTTTCTTCAAGAACCTGCAAAGAGTAAGAATTTGTTAGTTAAAATTATAACTAGCCATGATACCACTGTGCAGTAATTACAGTAATAGCAAACAGGTTTTATATAATTCAGAAGACCAAGGTATTGTTTGATAAAAAAATATTTGTCAAAATGTGCATACTGACAAAACAGAAAAGATACTGCTATTATGCTATTTCTCTGAGATTTTTCAATAATGTATCTTGTTTCTATTGACTGTAGACAATAGAAGTAATCAAGAGTATAACAAATTTATGAATATGTAATTTGTGTATTTCAAAAATAATAAAACTGAATGGGAACATGAGAAATAAAGGCAATCCTAAGACCTTGGAACTGTGTCAGCTAGTCCAAGAAAAGAACAGAACTTCTGTCACCAACATGATGCTTCTGAAAATGGAAGCAAAGGTTTGTCTTTTTGCTTGATTTTTTTTTACAAGTAAATATTGTTATGAACATATTCTATAGTCGGCAAATTTAGGGAAAGAAAAGGATCCATAATTTAGATGTTCTACCTAAAATTGCATAAAATACATCATTCTTGACCCTCCCTCCTCCTCTAGCACTGCCTGCCCTGTTCATTCAATGCGGTAGACCCCTGCCAGTTCTGTCACAGGGAAGACCCCATTTCCTGATACTTTCTAGAGAACCAGCATCATGCAGGATATTCGATAAGAATCACCCCCACCTCTGGAGGCCCAGAGTCGCTAGCTGGAACTCACTACCCAGCAACCACCAAAACCCACCCTCCCTCTAGAATACCACTCCCCTTCCATCCCTTCTATCCCTCCCTCCTCCTCTGCTACTGCCTGCCTGGTTCATCCCAATGTGGCAGACCCCTACTAGTTCTGCCACAGGGAAGACCCCCCATTTCCTGATACGTTCCAGGTCATTCAAGAACTAGCAGCACACAGGGTATTCGAGAAACAGCAGCCTACAGGGCATTCGACCCCATCTCCTGATACTTCCTGGAGAACCAGCAGTATGCAGGACATTTGAGAGAAAGGGAATCTCAGGAGTACAGATACATAGGCCTGCAGGACAGAGAAGCCACAGTCAGAGACAACAAGACCAGCTAACACCAGAGATAACTAGATGGCCAAAGGCAAGATCATTACCAACAGAAATCAAGGCAACATGGCACCATCAGAACCCAGTTCTCCCACAACAGCAAGTCCTGGATACTCCATCACATTAGAAAAGCAAGAGCTGGATTTAAAATAGCATCTCATGATGCTGATAGAGGAGATCAAGAAAGACATAAATAACTCCCTTAAAGAACTACAGGAAAACACGGGTCAACAGGTAGAAGCCCTTAAAGAGGAAACACAAAAATCCCTTAAGGAAATACAGGAGAACATGGGTGAACAGGTAGAAGTCCTTAAAGAGGAAACATAAAAATCCCTTAAAGAAATACAGTAGAATATGAGTCAACAGGTAGAAGCCCTTAAAGAGGAAACACAAAATCCCTTAAAAAAATACAGGAGAATAGAGGTTAATAGTTAGAAGCCCTTAAAGAGGAAACACACACAAAAAAAAAATCCCTTAAGGAAATATTGGAGAAAGCCAGGCGGTAGTGGCACATGCCTTTAAACCAAGCACTTGGGAGGCTGAGGCGGGCAGATTTCTGAGTTCGAGGCCAGTCTGGTCTACAGAGTGAGTTCCAGGACAGTCAGGGCTACACAGAGAAACCCTGTCTTAAAAACAAAAAACCAAAAAAAAAAAAAAAAAAAAAAAAGGAGGAGGAGGAGGAGGAGGAAGAAGAGGAAGAAGAAGAAAAGAAGAAAAGAGGAAGAAGAAATAATAATAATAATACAGGAGAATATGGGTCAACAGGTAGAAGACCTTAAAGAGGAAACACAAAAATCCCTTAAAGAAATACAGGTGAATATTGGTCAACAGTTAGAAGCCCTTAAAGAGGTATCACAAAAATCCCTAAAAGAAACACAGTAGAACATGGGTCAACAGGTAGAAGCCCTTAAAGAAGAAACACAAAAATCCATTAAAGAATTTCAGGAAAACACAAACAAGTGAAGGAACTGAACAAAACTATCCAGGATATAAAAATAGAAGTAGAAACAATAAAGAAATCTCAAAGCAAGACATCTGGAGATAGAAAATCTTGGAAAGAATTCAGGAGTCATAGATGCAAGCATCAACAACAGACTACAAGAGATAGAAGAAAGAACCTCAGGTGCTGAAGATTCCATAGAAAACATTGACTCAACAGTCAAAGAAAATACAAAAATGCAAAAAGCTTGTAACCCAAAATATCCAGGACACAATGAAAAGACCAAACCTAAGGATTATAGGTACAGAAGAGAGCAAGGATTTACATCTTAAAGGGCCAGTAAATATCTTCAACAAAATTATAGAAGAAAATTTCCCTAACATAAAGAAAGAGATGCCCATGAACATACAAGAAGCCTCAGAACTCCAAACAGACTGGACCAGAGTAGAAATTCCTCCCATCACATAATAATCAAAACACCAAATGCACTAAACAAAGAAAGAATATTAAAAGCAGTAAGGGAAAAGGTCAAGTAACATATAAAGGCAAACCTATAAGAATTATACCAGACTTCTCACCAGAATCTATGAAAGCTAGAAGATCCTGGGCAAATGTCATACCGACCCTAAGAGAACATAAATATCAGACCAAAATGACATACCCAGCAAAACTTTCAATTAACATAGATCGAAAAATCAAGACATTTCATGACAAAAGCAAATTTACACAATATCTTTCCACAAATGCAGCTCTACAAAGGATAATGGGTGGAAAATACCAAGACAAGGCGGGAAAACACACCATAGAAAAAGCAATAAAATAATCTTTCAACAAACCCAATAGAAGATAGCTACACAAACAGAATTTCACCTTTAACAAAGAAGATAACAGTAAGCAACAATCACTTTTCCTTAATATCTCTCTTAACATCAATGGTATCAATTCCCCAATAAAAAGACATAGACTAACACACTGGATACATAAACGGGACTCAACATTTTGCTGCATACAAGAAACCCACCTCAGTGACAAAGGCAGTCACTACTTCAGAGTCAAAGGTTGGAAAACAATTTTCCAAGCAAATAGTCCCAAGAAACAAGCTGGAGTGGCCATTCTTATATCAGACAAAATTGACTTTCAACCAAAAGTTGTCAAAAAAAAAAAATAAATAAGGAGGGACGCTTTATACTGGTCAAAGGAAAAGTCTACCAAAATGAACTCTCAATTCTGGACATCTATGCTCCGAACACAAGAGCACACACATTCATAAAAGAAACTTTACTAAAGCTCAAAGCACACATTGCACCCCACCCAATAATAGTGGGAAACTTCAACACCCCACTCTCAACAATAGACAAATCATGGAAACAGAAACTAAACAGAGATACAGTGAAACTAACTAAAGTTATGGACCAAATGGATCTAACAGCTATTTATAGAACATTCCACCCTAAAGCAAAAGAATATACCTTCTTCTCAGCACCTCATGGTACCTTCTCCAAAACTGAACATATAATTGGTCACAAAACAGGCCTCAACAGATACAGAAATATTAAAATTATTCCATGCACCTTATCAGATCACCACAGCCTAAGGCTGGTCTGAATTTCAAACAAAAACAATGGAAAACACACATACAGGTAGACTTTTTTTTAATATTTTTATTTTCTATATTCTTTGTTTACATTCCAAATGATTTCCCCTTTCCCGGATACCCCCTCCCCATATGTCCCATAAACCTTCTTCTCTCCAACCATTCTCCAATCACCTCCCTCCTTTTTCTCTATCCTTATATTCCCCTCCAATGCTAGATCAATCCTTTCCAGGATCAGGACCCTCTCCATATTTCTTCATGGGAGTCATTTGTTATGTGATTTGTGCCTTGGGTATTCAGGGCTTCTGGGCTAATTAATATCCACTTATCAGAGATTGCATTCCATGTGTATTCTTTTGTGATTGGGTTACCTCACTTAGGATGATATTTTCCAGATCAAACCATTTGCCTAAAAATTTTGAGAATTCATTGTTTCTAATTGCTGAGTAGTATTCCATTGTGTAAATATACCACATTTTCTGTATCCATTCCTCTTTTGAGGGGCATCTGGGTTCTTTCCAGCTTCTGGCTATTATAAATAAGGCTGCTATGAACATAATGGAGCATGTGTCTTTATTGCATGCCGGGGAATCCTTTGGATACATGCCCAGAAGAGGTGTAGCAGGGTCCTCCGGAAGTGTCATGTCCAGTTTTCTGAGGAACCACCAGACTGATTTCCAAAGTGGTTGTACCATCTTACAGCCCCACCAGCAGTGGAGGAGTGTTCCTCTTTCTCCACATCCTCACCAACACCTGCTGTCTCCTGAGTTTTTGACCTTAGCCATTCTGACTGGTATAAGGTGAAATCTCAGGGTTGTTTTGATTTGCATTTCCCTAATGACTAATGATGTTGAGCACTTCTTAAGGTGCCTCTTGGCCATCCGAATTTCTTCAGGTGAAAATTCTTTGTTTAGATATACAAGTAGACTTTAAACAATACTCTTCTCAATGATAGCTTGGTCAAGGAAGAAATAAAGAAAGAAATTAAAGACTTTTTAGAATTTAATGAAAATGAAGACACATCATGCCAAAACTTATGGGACACAATAAAAGCAGTGCTAAGAGGAAAACTCCTAGCTCTGAATTCCCCCCCCCAAAAAAATGGAGAGAGCTTACACTAACAGTTTGACAGTGCACTTGAAAGGTCTAGAACAAAAAGAAGCAAATACACCCAAGAGGAGTAGACAGCAGGAAATAATCAAACTCAGGACGGAAATAAACCAAATAGAAACAAAAAGAACTATACAAAGAATCAAGAAAACCAGGAGCTGGCTCTTTGAGAAAATCAACAAGACAGATAAACCCTTTGCCAGACTAGCCAAAGGGCATAGAGGCACTACCCAAACTAATAAAATCAGGGAGGCAAAACAAACAGAAACTGTGGAAATTAAAAAAAAAAAATCACCAGATCCTATTATAAGAGCTTATACTCAACAAAGTTTGAAAATCTGGACGAAATGGACAACTTTCTAGATACATATCAGGTGTCAACATTAAAACAGGATCAGATAAGCCATCTAAATAGTCCCGTAAGTCCAGAAGAAATAGAAGCAGTTGTTAATAGTTTCCCATAAAACAAAGCCCAGGACCAGATGGGGTTAGTGGCGAATTCTATCAGATCTTCAAAGAAGAGCTAATACTGATACTCTTCAAATTATTCCATGAAATAGAAACTCAAGGACACTACCCAACTCATTCTATGAAACCACAATAACACTTATACCTAAACCAAAGACCAAACAAGGAAGGAGAACTTCAGACCAATCTCCCTCATGAACATCGATGCAAAAAATACTCAACAAAATTCTGGCCAACCTAATCCAAGAATGCATCAAAACTACAATTCACCACAATCAGGTAGGTTTCATCCCAGGGATGCAGGGATGGATCAATATACGGAAATCCATCAATGTAATCCACTACATAAAATAACTCAAAGAAAAAAAAACACATAGTTATTTCATTAGATACTAAAAAGGCTTTTGACAAAATTCAGCATTCCTTCATGATAAAAGTCTTGGAGAGATTGGGAATTCAAGGCCCATACCTAAACATAGTGAAAGCAATATACTGCAAACTGGTAGCCAATATCAAACTAAATGGAGAGAAACTTGAAGCAATCCTACTAAAATCAAGAACCAGACACTCTCTATTCAATATAGTACTTGAAGTCCTAGCCAGAGCCATCAGACAACAAAAGGAGGTCAAAGGTATACAAATTGGAAAGGAAGAATTCAAAATATCACTATTTGCAGATGATATGATAGTATACTTAAGTGACCCCAAACCTTCCACCAGAGAACTCCTAAAGCTGATAAACAACTTCAGCAAAGTGGCTGGATATAAAATTAACTCAAACAAATCAGTAGCCTTCCTCTACTCAAAGGATAAACAACCTGAGAAATAAATTAGGGAAATGACACCCTTCACAATAGTCAGAAATAATATTACATACCTTGGTGTGACTCTAACCAAGCAAGTGAAAAATCTGTATGACAAGAACTTCAAGCCTCTGAAGAAAGAAATCGAAGAAGATCTCAGATGGTGGAAAGATCCCCCATGCTCATGGACTGGCAGGATTAGTATAGTAAAAATGGCCATCTTGCCGAAAGCAATCTACAGATTCAATGCAATCCCCATCAAAATCCCAAGTCAATTCTTCATAGATCTAGAAAGCAATTCTTAAATTCATCTGGAATAACAAAAAACCCAAGATAGCAAAAACTATTCTCCACACCAAAAGATCTGCTGGGGGAATCACCATCCCTGACTACAAGCAGTACTACAGAGCAATAGTGATAAAAACTGTTTGGTATTGGTACGGAGACAGGCAGAAAGGTCAATGGAATAGAATTGAAGACCCAGAAAAGAACCCACACACATACTGTCACTTGATATTTGACAAAGAAGCTAAAAACATCCAGTGGACAAAAGACAGCATTTTTAACAAATGGTCCTGGATCAACTGGAGGTCAGCATGCAGAAAAATGCAAATCGACCCATTCAAATCTCCTTGTACAAAGCTCAAGTCCAAGTGGATCAAGGACCTCCACATAAAACCAGACACACTGAAGATTATAGAGGAGAAAGTAGGGAAGAATCTTGAACACATGGACACAGGGGGAAAGTTCCTGAATAGAACACCAATGGTTTATGCTCTAAAAGCAAGAATCGACAAATGGGACCTCATAAAACTGCAAAGCTTCTGTAAGGCAAAGGACACTGTTAATAGGACAAAATGGCAACCAATAGATTGGGAAAAGATCTTTACTAATCCTACATCCAATAGAGGGTGAATATCCAATGTATACAAAGAACTCAAGAAGTTAGTCTCCAGAGAGTCAAATAACCCTATTAAAAATGGGGTACAGAGCTAAACAGGGAATTCTCAACTGAGGAAACTCAAATGGCTCTAAAGCACCTAAGGAAATGTTCAACATCCTTAGTTATCAGGGAAATGTAAATCAAAACAACCCTGAGATTTCTCCTCACACCAGTCAGAATGGCTAAGATGAAAAACTCTGGGGGCAGCAGATGCTGGAGAGGATGTGGGGAAAGAGGAACACTTCTCCATTGTTAATGGGATTGCAAGCTGGTAAAACCACTCTGGAAACTAGTTTGGCAATTCCTCAGAAAATCAGACATAGTACTACCTGAGGACCCAGCTATACCACTCCTGGGCATATACCCAGAAGATGCTCCTACATATAATAAGGACACATGCTCCACTATGTTCATAGCAGCCTTATTTATAATAGCCAGAAGCTGGAAAGAACCCAGATGTCCTTCAACAGAGGAATGGATACAGGAACTGTGGTATATATACACAATGAAGTACTATTCAGCTATTAAAAACAATGAATTCATGAAATTCTTAGGCAAATGGATGGAACTAGCCTTACAGAAGCTTTGCAGTTTTATGAGGTCCCATTTGTCGATTCTTGCTCTTAGAGCATAAGCCATTGGTGTTCTACTCAGGAACTTTTCCCCTGTGTCCATGTGTTCAAGATTCTTCCCCACTTTCTCCTCTATAATCTTCAGTGTGTCTGGTTTTATGTGGAGGTCCTTGATCCACTTGCCATCCTGAGCAAGGTAACCCAATCAGAAAAGAACACATATGGTATGCACTCACTGATAAGTGGATGTTAGCCCAAAAGCTCAAAATAAACAAGTTACAATTCACAGACCACAGGAAGCTCAAGAAGGGGGAGGACTGAAATGGGGGTGCTTTGGTTCCTCTGAGAAAGGGAACAAAATACTCTCACAGGAGCAATAAAGGAGACAAAGTGTGGAGCAGAGACTGAAGTAAAGGCCACCCAGAGACTGCCCTACCTGGGGATTCATCCTATAAACAGTCACCAAACCCGACACTATTATGGACAACAAGAAGTGCATACCAAAAGGAGCATGACAGGGTTGTCTCTGGAGGGGCCCTGTCAGAGCCTTACACATACAGAAGCAGATGCTAGCAGCCAACCATTGGACTAGGCGTGGGGTCCCCAATGGAGGAGTTGGAGAGTGGTCCGGAGGAGCTAAAGGGATTTACAGCTCCATGGGAAGAACAACAATGTCGGCCACCAAGACGCCTGAGGACTCCCAGGGACGAAACCATCAACCAAGGGGTATACATGGTTCCAGCCAAATATGTGGCAGAGGAATGCCTTGTCAGGCATCAGTGGAAGAAATGGTCCTTGGTTAGGTGAAGGCTCAAAAGATGCCCCAACAAAGGGAAATTGAGAGGGGGGAGGTAGGAGTGGGTTGGGTGGAATGGCATTACTTGGAGGCAGGGAGTGGGAGGAGGGGTTGGGGGTTTTTGGGAAGGGGATGAAACTGGGAAAGGTTTTAGCATTTGAAATATAAATGAAGATTATATACAATAAAATCAACCAATCAATCAATAAATCATTCCTAATTAGAGAAGAGAACACCAGTTCAAGAGCCAAAGAAAAATCATAACTTCTGTGTGTATAGACCCTAACTAGATTTACAGACTCAGGAAAGAAACATATACAGACACACAGATTCATTCTCTTTCTCTCTCTCTCTCTCTCTCTCTCTCTCTCTCTCTCTCTCTCTCTCTCTCTCTTTCTCTTTTTCCCTTGTCATTGGGAATGACAAATTCCATTCTCCTAATTGAATAAGGGCAGGCTCATATCTACAACAATACTAAACATGCTACAGAGATGAAACCCAGATGGTATGAAATGTTGCCAAACATGATCTTAATAAAGGTTTACTCAAGTGCATCTTAAAATAGCCCAGCACCCTCAGCGCTCCTAGTACTCCTGGCAAACAGTGCTGAACCTCGATAGGGCAGAGCTACTGCCCTCACTAGAACAGCAGCTCTGCAGTCCTCAGGGTCCTTATCTCTCTCCTCCACGTGCCTCTGTCCCTGAGCTCATGCTTCACTCACAGCACATCAAACAACACAGCAAACCTTCCTGTTTCCTAGAATAGTCTATCAAAAGTTGTACTTTATAAGTGCAGCTTGGCAAAAGAATGATACCTCAGCCAAAAGAAACTCACAAAGCTTAATAATTGAAATGAAAGTACATTACAAACAGTACCAAATTTAATACATTTTTACTTACAAAAAGAAAAGGATATTAGAATTGTGGATTTCATAGAAACTGAACTTGCCTATATTATCTATGTAGTACATGCCACACATTTTTTACCAAAATAAAGGCACAAGCACAATTTTGGTAGTGTCATTGGTCATCTCCTCTCAGAGTGACCCCAAGCCCTCAGATCTGTGTATTACATAAGGAACAGTTTGTCTGGTGGAAATGTTCTTTTAAGTATTTTTTTTTCAAAAGTCAGGAGATAATTTGTCTGGTTGGTGTTCTGAAATGAGGCCTCATGCATTCTGGGGTGGCCTGAAACTTATCTTATATAGCCTAGGATGGCCTTAACTCTCTGATCTCCCTCTTTTGCCTGCCAAGTGCCAGATATCCTGGCACACAAGCACAGCGGGCTCTGGAGCTGTTACTTCAACTTATTTTTCCTAACTGAAGTAAAAAAGCAAACGTGTTGAAGTACACAAAGAGGAGGGAAACCAGTAAGGAAAATATGAACATATACACACTTAGCTTTAAAATGTGTACATGAGAATAGAACCTGAGAAGTTTTTATCCTTACCATAGCAAAATACAAATTACCTTCAATTTTGTTTTAGAGGAAGAAACATCACTTTCTGTCAAAACTCAATCTCGGTTACATCTGTATTTATGATCATAATGTATCATGTATTTTTGAAATGCTAACAAAGAAGAGACTGATCCATCTGAACCTTGGCACCACTGTAGTCACAGCACACACGGCATGGTCTGTCTTTGAGCAGTAAGGGCTGAGGAGATGGCTGACTGAGTAAGGCACCTGCCATGCATCATGAGGCTCTGAATTCAGACTGTTAGCATGCACCTGAAGGCCAGGCACAGTGCTGGAGAAAGGACTCAGTGGTGAGGAACACTTGTTCTTCCAGGGACCTCAAGCTCACATCACAGCACTCACGTGTGGCTCACAGACATCCGTCGCTCCATGTGGATCCAACACCTTCTGGTGGTTTCCTCAGACTCTGTACTCCTATACTCATGTGCACATACCCTCACACAGACATGTCTGTCTGTCTGTCTCTCTCTCTTTGTCTCTCTCTCTCTCTCTCTCTGTCTGTCTCTATCTGTCTCTGTCTCTGTCTCTCCCTCTCTCTCTCTCTCTCTCTCTCTCTCTCTAATGACAGGCATGGTGGTACATGCCTATAATCCAGGACTAGGGAGATGGAGACAGGAGGCTCTCTGGAGAGTTTGCTGGACAGCCAGTTTAGCTGGATCTGTGAGCTCCAGATTCAGTGAAGACACTGTCTAAAATTTAAAGTAAGGTAGAAAGTGAATGAGAAAGGCACCCCATGCCAAGTCCTGACCTCCACATGCCACACATATGTACCTACATGTACAGATGCATACATACATTCTTAAAATGAAAAGGCACTTTCTTTAAAAGATTAAGTAAACAAAGATTTACATCTTCAAATAAAGTTAGTCATGAATTTTCCCCCAAAACTTTTATTGCTCTTTCAAGATTTATTAAAAAGACCAGGCAGTAGTGGTGCACGCCTTTAATCCCAACACTTGGGAGGCAAAGGCACATGGATTTCTGAGTTCGAGGCCAGCCTGGTCTACAGAGTAAGTTCCAGGACAGCCAGGGCTACACAGTGAAAGCCTGTCTCGAAAAACAAAACAAAACAAAAAACCAAAACAAACAAAAAAAGATTTATTAAAAGAAATTTAATTAATTAATTTACTTTCATCAATATATTAGGTAGCTACTACTTAATCAAATTGGACAAAAGTCACTGAGGGCATAGTAATAAATCACAATATAGTTAAATTATAAGATGGAAATAGATGCAAACTGTGACACCACACCGCCGTAAAATCAGCACACTAGAGATAAAGGTTGGGAGCAGCAGGGGTCCTCTGTGACACCACAAATTTGAGGCTAGTCTTTGATACATGACATTCCCACCCTTCCCCCATCACCCCATCACTCAAAAGGCAGGAGTACAGAAGTCAACAAAATAAAAAATATGGGTCTATTTTACAGGCTGTTTAACAGGAGCAACAACATACCAGGCAATGCATACAGCTTCTATTAAATCTGAGCTATAACAGAAATAGCAACATATTTTCTATTAAAACTCAGATTACCAAAATCTTATATTTTTAATGTTTTTTTTTTTTCAAGACAGGATTTCTCTGTATAGCTCTGGCTGTCCTGGAACTCACTCTGTAGACTGCACTCAGAAATCTGCCTGCCTCTGCCTCCCAAATGTAAATGGGATTAAAGGCATATGCCACCACTGCCTGGCTACCAAAATCTTTTCATCAAGTTTCCACCATCTATTTAAGAGACAAAAGAAAAAACTTAAATAACAAAAATGTTCTGTAACAAAAACAATGCCTGCATTAAACTATATCAAAAATATATTAAATAGAACTATTTATGGAGGTTATATTAAAAGAGCATCTTTTATGCTTATCTATGCTTAATCTATGATTATCTAACTTTCATTAGTGTTCACATATTGGTTGCTTTATATTATTGCAATTGGAGATATTTAATGTTTCTTCTGAATATTGAAAGTGCCATTTAAAAATTATTCCAAGCCAGACTTGGTGGCCTATACCTAGAATCCCGCCAACAGAGAGGCTGACAGAGGAGGAGGAGTCTGAAATGAGCCTGGTCTATATACTGAAGCCATATTGCAGTCTACTGCTTACCTTTTTCTCAAACATAGAAATATCTCCAAAGCTACTAGACTAACTTTGAATATTAAGCTAGATTTTAAATAGAAGTCAAACTCATTTAAAACCTGATTATCAACATATAAACTAACATTTATAAAATACAAAGTCAAGAGCTGTATTGATCTATTTATTTATATTTAGTTTATGGTTTCTGAGGGGAAAGTAGAGTTCTTAATATTAAGTGTGTAATATTTAATGATTCAATTCATTACATTTAATGTTTACAAATGTTTCCATACTAAAAAGTCACTGAAATTTATGTGTTCAATATATAATCACATAAAATATCCAAACATGCTAAGAAAAAAACCTCTTCATACTAAGAAAAGTTCAGAGTTTTTTATTGTTTTTAAGGAATATGAAGGCAGAGATATTTCTTACTCTATTTTATATGTAGTACAGTGCCTTGGTCTAGTAACCAGGATGTTGATCATAAAAATAAGTTATAAACCAACTTTTGTGAAATTTGCATGTTTAATTTAAAATCAATTTTAAATATAATTATATTTTCAAGCCGTTTAGTGTAATCAGAGCATCTGATCGTTATTTATGAAAACACTAGAGTACAGGAAGATTTATTCCCCAAACCCCATAAACGTAAAGAGTTGAGAAAGAAGGAAGATAAGAATGGTAATTGACAAGAATATTAAGAGGCACCGAGTGGCACAAACACAGCACAAAGAAACACGTCAGCATGACACCTGTGGACAACCGTCCAGACCGCACTCCCACACCAGACCCCACTGCAGAGACCAGACAGGGGCAAGAGGAAGGAAATCACCTGCGGACAACCATTCAGACCGCACTCCCACACCAGACCAAGAGGAAGGAAATCCCATGAAACAGAACAAAGGAAAGAAGAGCAGTCTTTCAAAATTGCTTCAAAATTCTGTCGACCAGGCTACTACTCTTGTACATTGAAATCACAGTTGGGTGACTTTCAGCATATTCTTACAAATGTTGAGTTCATTGTGCTAACCCTTGCTCTCACTCTATGTATATGATATGCTTGCTGATCTTGTTAAAGAAAATCTTGCTGCTTCTTTTAGTCACCATTCACTAGAAACCTTAGATCATCATGTATAAATCTGTGTCCACATAACCTTAGCAGGGTTATGAACCTTTTTTAAAACCCGAATTTTAATAATTTGTAAGAAGCATACGAATTATTAGATTGTCTTTTGTTTTGCCTCTTTTTTGTTTGGAACTATTGGATATCTGCTATACTATTTGCCATCAATAAGTAAGCTCTTAATAGATAAATTGTAGGAAAAGAGTAAGCATGAAAGTCCAGAGACTTTAAATAATGTGTTTCCTTTCTCCTTAGTAGTCCCAAGAACCCGAGATTTTAAATGTATTCCATCTCTACTCTGTTCTCATTTTGACATATGAGCAATGTCTACATAAAGCTGTCGATACATTGAGTTCAGTTATCTTAATTGGTTTGAACACTGTGGGTGTTTCATGCATCAGGCAGCAATCCCTCTGCAAAAATAGAAATGTCCCCGTGCTAAGTAGAGGTGGGCTTAATGGGCAGAAAGAAGCTAAAGGAAATAGCAAAGGATCAGAAAAGCAAATCGATCCTTTTAGTTAATCTTCAGGACTGAAAATGGAGAAGGCTTCCTTACCTTTGATTTCTGTCCCAGTTTGTAATTGACTATGAGGTTTCTAGTAGAGTGATTCTGTTGGCACTGGTATTGTCCTCTCCTGCAGTTCTATGAACCACAAGTGACACTATTCCTTTCCTCAAATGATGCCTAAGTCCAAACTTTCTCATTCTCCTGAGTGTCAATTTACTCTGGTACAGTTAACTTCCACATATTAAATATTTTACTGACATATTATACTAATGGACATGTTCCTCAAAAACACATAGTGGACTATAGTGTTTCCACCACTTAGGATTCATTTAATAAATTTTACAAATTTATTAAATTTGTAAATTTAATTTGGGTACTGGAAACCTAGCTATCTATGTAGTGCTAGTGAAATCATGGTTATTAGAAGAGCATCTGCAACTACCAACTTACTAAACCAGTATTATCCCAAACAACAATCTATAAGCATCTGCCCTTATACACAAAGGTAAGTATACTCTTCACTCTCAGCAGTGAATATCACTGCAACAGATGGAGACCACTACAGAAAGTCACAACCAATCAAAATACAGAGTCATGGTGCCTAGTCCCAATAGATACATCTACAAAACATTCCCATGCCTAAGGGCCAATGAATATTCCAGAAGAAAGGGCAGAAAGACTGTAAAGTCAAAGAAGCTCACAGAGTTTGTATGAGATTGTGTCTCTATGAGGCAGTGGTGGCACACACCTTTAATCACAGCACAAGGGAGGCAGAGACTGGTAGATCTCTGTGAGTTCAAAGAGAGTCTGGTCTACAGAGCAAGTTCCAGAACAGCCAAGGCTACACAAAGAAACCCTGCCTTGAAAACAACAAACTGGACAGGGAGAAACCCACAAGCCTCAACCCTATATAAAGAACTACAGGCGACTGCGGAAAGCTGCGAATAGGAGAGGTGGCCCTCCCCAGAGAAGAGCGCCCCAAAGAGCAGTGCAGTGCCAAACTGCCTGACCTGAAAACATATATACCAGGAACATTACATGAACTCAGTATTAGGAATATACATACATACATACATACATACATGCAATATCAATTGCAAAAAAAAAAGAGACCACAATTTGGAGGAGAACAGGAGGCAGTAAATGGGAGGGTTTGAGACAAGAAATACTGTAAATAAAATACAAACTCAAAAGTTAACAAAATATATGTACAAATTGGTACACAACTATAAAAACCCTCTTCATAAACTGTCTATCCTGTCTTAATGTCAATATACTCCTTATGTAATATTTAATAAGAAAATAAATAATCTGCCTAGAATTGATGGATAGTTGAGAAAAATTAAATGTCTGGGCCTTTAGGTATCTAGCAAACTGACTCTACAGGTGAGCATACAGCTCTCACCAAACCTTAAGGCTCTACTCTAACGAGCTGTTCGCACTGAAGAACTCCTATTCTGTCTTCTCTATTATCAGAAAAACTTCCTGTTCTCCAGGCTCATACTTAAAATATTGCCTAAATGTTTTCTCGGTCTTTTCTTCTTTAATCGTCTTAGTGTTCAATACTGAGGCAGTAATTCTCAAACTTTTAATAAAAAAGGATCCTCAGGAGTCAAATAACCCCAAGGGGTATGTAACCTACAGAACACACCCACAACGTGGAGATACTTGTTAAATAGTTAAACTGCTTAAATTTAATCACCACTTGTTACTCTAATTTCTTGTCAAAATATTTCCAGAAAAACTGATTTTCCTTTCCCTCTACTATTGTACTTTAAACACTCAGTGTTATACACATACACACACACACACACACACACACCATACTCAATGTTAAGAACTACATAAATAAATGATAATGTACTTTACAAGAAAATAGGTTTAAAAAATCAATCTCAAAAGTATGCACAGTGGCATCAAGATACTTCAGAGATAAAGAAGTTTGCCAGCAAGCCTGAGGAGCTGAGTTCAGCTCCCAGAAGCCATATGCCATATGATCTACACACATACAAGACTGTGCTATTTGTGTGGATAAACACACAAAATAAATAAATATCTGTAAAGTATACCTAAGGGACAGCACAAAGAAATAAATTCAATAAACCTCAAGTAAGCATTTCTCTGAGTAAGGAGTTAGGGAAACAGCACAATTGGAATGCTACATAAAGGTTACTGTTAACATTAGTGCTCTGGGGGTTTTGTGGGAAAGGGCCTATCTTTTTTTTTTTAATTTTTTTTTATTCGATATATTCTTTATTTACATTTCAAATGATTTCCCCTTCTCTAGCCCCCCACTCCCCGAAAGTCCCGTAAGCCCCCTTCTTTCCCCCTGTCCTCCCACCCACCCCTTCCCACTTCCCCGTTCTGGGTTTGCCCAATACTGCTTCACTGAGTCTTTCCGGAACAAGGGGCCACTCCTCCTTTCTTCTTGTACCTCATTTGATGTGTGGATTATGTTTTGGGTATTCCAGTTTTCTAGGTTAATATCCACTTATTAGTGAGTACATACCATGATTCACCTATCTGTAACTTTTTGCAACAGTTTCCTTTAGTAGGCCAGGCTGGCCTCTAACTCAAGATCCTCTTCCTTCAGCCTTCTAAGCGCTGGACTTACAGACAGGTAGATACCATGCTTCTGTTCAAGTAAAATGTATATTCAAATAAAAGCTAAATTTAAACACTGTATAAATAAAACTATATGTATGTGTGAGAGTCAATGTTAAGAGTAATGTACAAAGATATAGTGCAAATCCACTGAAGAAAAAAAATAAAACTCTTAATTTAAAAATAAAAGTCAGGATTTATTTTTAATATGGTCTTTCTTGCCTTTTTAAATAATAACATATATTTTTTGATTATTCTACTATCCTATTTGTCTTAATCATTTATACTTTTCCCTAAATTCTCATTAAAAGAGGGTTTCCCTAATATTTCTACAAAGTAACTCAAAATCATTTGACAATCTTTCCCAATGTGTTTAATTCTTCATTCAATAAGAATGTAAAAACCACTGCGGGCCAGTTATACACCAGATGGTTGTTCTATAAAGAATAAACAAGGGCGGCGGCGGCGGCGGCGGTAGCAGTGGCTGCTCCAGCTGAAGGGCCATCAGCGGTGGAACCAAGGCGACACAGGGTCCAGTTAGGCCCTGCGCCCACGACCACTGACCTTCGCTGACCAGCCGGGCGGCAAGCAACTGCGGTTCTGCGGAGCCTTTCGCTGCACGGAAGCCACTTCAGAACTCGGCTGCCCGCCAGTCAGGAGAGACTCACCGCCATCTTGATCCCGGGCTCCAGAGATCTGTCAGACCGAGGTACACAAACATAATCCTAGGCCCAACACCGCAGGGGTCGGAGCCAGACGGGCGTTGGCCTGCACCCAGGCCCTGGGCTGTTCGAGTGGCCATCGGGGCGCCAACCCAGCCAGGAGTTTTTTTTTTTTTTTTTTTTTTTTGCCCCGGCCGGTGCACGCACCGCCATTTTGCCTACAGGAGCCAGAGTGCTCGGGAGGGCAGAGACTGCTAACAAGCGTAGCCTGAGGCTAACAAAACGGGGGTCTAGGCCCCAAAAGGCACAGGACTGACCCCAAGAACTGGGCGGCTTGGTGGGCCATCTGTGTGTCAACCAGCCCAGGAGGTTATTAGCACAACAGACTCTCCCGGTGCTTTCGCGGAGCGCGGACGCGCACGCCCGCCATCCGGGTCACCTGGCGGACCCAAATAACAGACATAGCCCTAGGGGAACTTTGCTCGGACCTTGGCCTCCCAGGCGTTTGCCTGGACTCAGGGCCCAGGCGACAAGGCTAACCTAGTGTGCGCCAGCCCGGTTGGGGAAATCGGCTGCCCAGCGGAGTGAGCGGAGCACAGGGGAGGTCACAGCAACATTCACCTTCGGAGCTCCCTGGGGGTGCACACGGGTTCCACCTGGTCCACAGACACAATCTGGGGCAAGGCCTCAGGCAGAAGCCCCCAGCCCAACTCTCTCCGCTTCAGATCAGCCTGGGTGGCCGCCACATCTCCAGGTCCCTCAAGAGGCTAGTGGGGGCTTCCGGGCGGCCAGCTGGGAGAAGTCGGTGTGCTCCAATAAATCCTGCGGGCCCCAGCGGGAGCCTTCAGGTGCCTGCTTCGGGATCTGAACAGCCTGGACAACAGCACCCTGTCTATAGGCAGTGCAGAGTGTAAGCTGTGCACCAGAGGCCAACGGGGAAGGGGCAGCTTGCACTGGTGAGTCCAGCACTGACAAGACCAAGTAACACCAGTGAGAGCTAGATGGCAAAAGGCAAACGCAGAAACGTCACTAACAGAAATCAAGGCAATATGGCAACATCTGAACCAAATTCTCCTCTACCAGCAAGTCCTGGATACCCCATCACACCAGTAAAACAAGATTTGGATTTAAAATCACTGGTCATGATGCTGGTACAGGAACACATGAAGGCCATTGAGGAGAAAATGGATCAAAAGTTAGAAGCCCTTGCAAGGGAAACACAAAAATCATTGAAAGAAATCCAGGAGAATACAAAAGCCAACAAGGAGGAAATGCAAAAAACACTTAAAGAAATACAGGAGAACTTTGCTCAACAGGCTGAGGTCATGAAAGACGAAACACAAAAATCTCTTAAAGAAATACAGGAGAACTTTGGTCAACAGGCTGAGCTCATGAAAGAGGAAACACAAAAATCTCTTAAAGAATTACAGGAAAACACAAACATGCAAGGGAAGGAGCTAAGCAAAACCATCCAGGATCTAAAATCAGAAGTAGAAACAACTAAGAAAACTCAAAGGGAGACAACTTTGGAGATAGAAAGCCTTGGGAAGAAATCAGGGGACAGAGATGCAAATATCAACAACAGAATACAAGAGATAGAAGAAAGAATCTCAGATGCTGAAGATTCCATAGAAACCATGGACTCAACAGTTAAAGAAAATGCAAAGTGCAAAAAGCTTGTAACCCAAAATATCCAGGAAATCCAGGACACAATGAGAAGACCAAACCTAAGGATTATAGGCATAGATGAGAGTGAAGATTTACAACTTAAAGGGCCAGCAAATATCTTCAATAAAATTATGGAAGAAAACTTCCCTAACCTAAAGAGAGAGATGCCCATGAATATACAAGAAGCCTACAGAACTCCAAACAGACTGGACCAGAACAGAAATACTTCCCGTCACATAATAATCAAAACACCAAATGTTCTAAACAAAGAAAGAATACTAAAGGCAGTAAGAGAAAAAGGCCAAGTAACATATAAAGGAAGACCTATCAGAATCACAGCAGACTTTTCACCTGAGACTATGAAGGCTAGAAGGTCCTGGGCAGATCTCATGCAGACTCTAAGAGAACACAAATGCCAACCAAAACTACTATATCCAGCAAAACTCTCAATCACCATAGATGGAGAAACTAAGATATTTCACGACAAAACCAAGTTCACCCAATATCTATCCACAAACCCAGCCCTAAAAAGGATAATAGGAGGACAACACCAATACAAGGAGGGAAACTCCACCCTGAAAAAAGCAAGATAGTAACCTTTCATCAAACCCAAAAGAAGTTAAGCAATCAAAATTAAAAAATAACGTCAAAAATGATAGGAAGTAACAATCACTATTCCTTAATATCTCTTAACATCAATGGACTCAATGCCCCAATAAAAAGACACAGACTAACTGACTGGATACGTAAACAGGACCCTACATTTTGCTGCTTACAGGAAACACACCTCAGGGTCAAAGACAAACACTACCTTAGAGTAAAAGGCTGGAAGACAATTTTACAAGCAAATGGTCTCAGGAAACAAGCTGGAGTAGCCATTTTAATATCAGATAAAATTGACTTTCAACCCAAAGTCATCAAAAGAGACTCTGAGGGACACTTCTTGCTGGTCAAAGGAAAAATACAACAAGAAGAACTCTCAATCCTGAACATCTATGCTCCAAATGCAAGGGCACCCTCTTTCATAAAAGAAACTCTATTAAAACTCAAAGCACACATTACACCTAACACAATAATTGTGGGTGACTTCAACACTGCACTTTCCTCAATGGACCGATCAGGAAAACAGAAACTAAACAAGGACACAATGAAACTAATTGAAGCTTTGGACCAATTAGACTTAACTGATATATATAGAACATTCTATCCTAAAACAAAAGAATATACCTTTTTTTCAGCACCTCATGGTACCTTCTCCAAAATCGACCATATAATTGGTCACAAGACAGACCTCAACAAATATAAAAAGATAGAACTAATCCCATGCCTCCTATCTGATCACTATGGAATAAAAGTGGTCTTCAATAGCAACAGAAACAACAGAAAACCCACATACACGTGGAAATTGAACAATATTCTACTCAATGACACCTTGGTCAAGGAAGAAATAAAGAAAGAAATTAAAGACTTTTTGGAACACAATGAAAATGAAAACACAACATACCCAAATCTATGGGACACAATGAAAGCAGTGCTAAGAGGAAAACTCATAGCCCTGAGTGCCTCCAAAAAGAAAATGGAGAGAGCATACATTACCAACTTAATGACACACCTGAAAGCCCTAGAACAAAAAGAAGCTATTTCACCCAGGAGGAGTAGAAGGCAGGAAATCATCAAACTCAGGGCCGAAATCAATCAAGTAGAAACAAAGAGAACCATACAAAAAATCAACAAAACTAGGAGCTGGTTCTTTGAGAAAATCAACAAGATAGATAAACCCTTAGCCAGACTGACCAAAGGGCACAGAGAAAGTATCCAAATTAACAAACTTAGAAATGAAAAGGGAGACATAACAACGGAAACTGAGGAAATCCAAAAAATCATCAGATCCTACTACAAGAGCCTGTACTCAACACAACTGGAGAATCTGGAGGAAATGGACAATTTCCTTGACAGATACCAAATACCAAAATTAAATCAGGACCAACTAGACCATCTAAACAGTCCCATAAAGCCTAAAGAAATAGAAGGAGTCATAGAAAGTCTTCCAACCAAAAAAAGCACAGGACCAGATGGTTTCAGTGCAGAATTCTACCAGACCTTCAAAGAAGAGTTAACACCAATACTCTTCAAACTATTCCACAAAATAGAAACAGAAGGAACACTACCCAATTCCTTCTACGAAGCCACAATTACGCTGATACCAAAGCCACACAAAGATCCAACAAAGAAAGAGAACTTCAGACCAATTTCCCTTATGAACATCGATGCAAAAATACTCAACAAAATTCTTGCCAACCGAATCCAAGAACACATCAAAACGATCATCCACCATGATCAAGTAGGCTTTATCCCGGGAATGCAGGGTTGGTTCAATATACGGAAATCCATCAATACAATCCACTACATAAACAAACTCAAAGAACAAAACCACATGGTCATTTCATTGGATGCTGAAAAAGCATTTGACAAAATTCAGCATCCTTTCATGCTTAAAGTCTTGGAGAGAACAGGAATTCAAGGCCCATACCTAAACATAGTAAAAGCAATATACAGCAAACCGGTAGCCAGCATCAAACTAAACGGAGAGAAACTTGAAGCAATCCCACTGAAATCAGGGACCAGACAAGGCTGCCCCCTTTCTCCTTATCTTTTCAATATTGTACTTGAGGTACTAGCTCGGGCAATTCGACAACATAAGGAGGTCAAAGGGATACAAATTGGAAAGGAGGAAGTCAAACTATCATTATTTGCAGACGACATGATCGTCTACCTAAGTGACCCAAAGAACTCCACTAGAGAGCTCCTACAGCTGATAAACAACTTCAGCAAAGTGGCAGGTTACAAAATCAACTCAAGCAAATCAGTGGCATTCCTATACTCAAAGGATAAACAGGCTGAGAAAGAAATTAGGGAAATGACCCCCTTCACAATAGCCACAAACAGTATAAAGTATCTTGGGGTGACTCTTACCAAACATGTGAAAGATCTGTATGGCAAGAACTTCAAGACTCTGAAGAAGGAAATGGAAGAAGACCTCAAAAAATGGGAAAACCTCCCATGCTCATGGATCGGTAGAATCAATATAGTTAAAATGGCCATTTTGCCTAAAGCACTATACAGATTCAATGCAATACCCATCAAAATCCCAACTCAATTCTTCACAGAGTTAGAAAGAGCAATTATCAAATTCATCTGGAACAACAAAAAACCCAGGATAGCTAAAACTATTCTCAGCAACAAAAGAAAATCTGGGGGAATCAGTATCCCTGACCTCAAGCAATACTACAGAGCAATAGTGTTAAAAACTGCATGGTATTGGTACAGTGACCGGCAGGAGGATCAATGGAACAGGATTGAAGATCCAGAAATGAACCCACACACCTATGGCCACTTGATCCTCGACAAAGAGGCTGAAAACATCCAATGGAAAAAAGATAGCCTTTTCAACAAATGGTGCTGGTTCAACTGGAGGTCAGCATGCAGAAGAATGCGAATTGATCCATCCTTGTCTCCTTGTACTAAGCTCAAATCCAAATGGATCAAGGACCTCCACATAAAGCCAGACACTCTGAAGCTAATAGAAAAGAAACTGGGGAAGACCCTTGAGGACATCGGTACAGGGAGAAAGTTTCTGAACAGAACACCAATAGCGTATGCTCTAAGAGCAAGAATTGACAAATGGGACCTCATAAGGTTACAGAGTTTCTGTAAGGCAAAGGACACCATCAAGAGGACAGATCGGCAACCAACAAATTGGGAAAAGATCTTCACCAATCCTACATCAGATAGAGGGCTAATATCCAATATATATAAAGAACTCAAGAAGTTAGACTCCAGAAAACCGAACAACCCTATTAAAAAATGGGGTACAGAGTTAAACAAAGAATTCTCACCTGAAGAACTTCGGATGGCGGAGAAGCATCTTAAAAAATGCTCCACTTCATTAGTCATTAGGGAAATGCAAATCAAAACAACCCTAAGATTTCATCTTACACCAGTCAGAATGGCTAAGATTAAAAATTCAGGAGACAGCAGGTGTTGGAGAGGGTGCGGAGAAAGAGGAACACTCCTCCACTGCTGGTGGGGTTGCAAATTGGTACAACCACTCTGGAAAGCAGTCTGGCGGTTCCTCCGAAAACTGGGCACCTCACTTCCAGAAGATCCTGCTATACCACTCCTGGGCATATACCCAGAGGATTCCCCACCATGTAATAAGGATACATGCTCTACTATGTTCATAGCAGCCCTATTTATAATTGCCAGATGCTGGAAAGAACCCAGGTATCCCTCAACAGAAGAGTGGATACAAAAAATGTGGTATATCTACACAATGGAGTACTATTCAGCCATTAGAAACAATGAATTCATGAAATTCTTAGGCAAATGGATGGAGCTAGAGAACATCATACTAAGTGAGGTAACCCAGACTCAAAAGGTGAATCATGGTATGCACTCACTAATAAGTGGTTATTAACCTAGAAAACTGGAATACCCAAAACATAATCCACACATCAAATGAGATACAAGAAGAAAGCAGGAGTGGTCCCTGGTTCTGGAAAGACTCAGTGAAACAGTATTTGGCAAAACCAGAACGGGGAACTGGGAAGGGGTGGGAGGGAGGACAGGGGAAGAGAAGGGGGCTTACGGGACTTTCGGGGAGTGGGGGGGGCTAGAAAAGGGGAAATCATTTGAAATGTAAATAAATTATATCAAATAAAAAAAAAAAAAAAAAAAAAAAAAAAAAAAAAAAAAAAAAAGAATAAACAAGAGCTGCATACACCTGGGATCCTAGAACTAGGGAGGCTGGGGAAGAGAACTGAGGCTAGCCTGGACACATAAAAGGACCTTATTCCTAAAACAAGTAAAGAAAAAAGAATAAGTGGCAAATACAATGAGTTCATGGACTGGCTCTCAAAGAGCTTGCAGTTCGTAGAGCAAATAAACTAAGAGACAGACAGGAATGGGGTAAAAATGTAACTGGTTTAGTAAAGGGCAGGGAGAGCTTCCAGACAGATATCGAGGAAGCACTCTGATTCTGATGGGACATTGCTATGAAAAGTACCCTGGGCTTAAAATAGAACAGTAACCTGTCCGCAGGGTCACGGAGAGCTGCACAGTCAGAGCACAAGACACAGAGGAATGTGATAACAGGCAGGAGACAAAGGTCATAAGGTCAAAAGGACCACGCTTAAATGATTAATAATTTCAACCTGCTGAAAAACTCAAAAGGGTTGTCTCAGCCACAGAAGCACCCCATCGCAAGAATTAGACAGTTCTGTGACCCACAGATCCTTTTGATAAAGTACTGAATCCTAATAATTTGTTCCCAGAATGTTTTTACGTGCATAAAACAAAATATAAGGAATTCTAAATAATTCTATAGATAGTCCACACTTCAGTAGTCAGCGTAGCATATAGTTAGTGTAGAATGGATTCCTTTTGATAGGGTTTGGGGCACACTACCCCAAAGCACAGCGCCTGGCATGCGAGAAGAGGCACCAGCAGGACAGCCACATTCACCTTCCTCTTGCCTCAACCCTGAATCAAAACAAGCAACCTGGGAAAGTCACCCTGATGCTTCCCCACCCGTACCCCACTCACAGACCTCACTGGAGGTGTTCTTCTAAGGAGACCAATATTACACTCTCACGGATGCCTAGAAATATTGTATTTGCCACTACTTTAAAATGCCAGAAACAGATCTGCCTATAGAAATTACAAAATGTGTCTGGCATGGCAGTGCATACCTGTGGGATCAAGAGACCCAGGGAGAATGTAAACAGATTGGCCCTGCTAATCCCTCACATGGATTATTACAAGGTCACACTCCTGTTATCCAATCATACGTCTCCATTACTACCTACTCTTTCTATTGAACTAACATTAACACACACACACACACACAAGCTAATCTGTTTCTTTGGGTCATTTATGTAAAACTTAAATGTGCATGTATGGTTCTCTCTCGTTAACCTGTCTTTTGTCTCCACAGCCTCCTCATTCATGAGCCTAGAGATGAGAGGAAAAGAAGCCTGTACTCTTACACTTCCAAAGAACACTTCTGAAAGAGGAAAGGAGCAGCTTCACTGGGAAGAAACCTGAAAAGGCCTACGCTGGTGCCAGATGACCAAGGTTGGACAGCAATCATTATGTCGGCGTAACTGACCCTTGATAGAGAACACAATGAAGCACTTTTACCCTCTGACCTTCCTACCCAAAACACAGAAAAAACCAGCTTAACCGAGAGAAACATCAGACAATCAGGATTTAGGGAGATGCTACAAAATATCTACCAGGGACATTTAAACAGGAAGTTTGGGGATACTGTTAGAACCAAGTATGCAGAAAAGAGACATGATTACTAAATGTCCCTTTTTAAAGATGGAGAGAAAGATTAGGGGAAAATGAGAAATCCAAATCAAGCAATGGCATTACTTAAAACACCTGGCAGCATCTGGACAACTGTTGAGACAGACGATACTAATGGAGAATGCCGACATGAGAAGCTGGATGGTGAGTATATACAAACACTGAACTCTCTCTGCCACACCTCTAAAGGGAAAACTATTCATTTAAAAGGTAAAATGTGTGGGATTAGAAAAAAATCAAGTTAGAATCAAATAACTTTTCTTTAAAATTAACACAGTGGCATAGTAATATATGTGCTTTGTTGGTGCATTACATTTTTTAAATTATATTTTTTAGAATTTTGTGGCAGTTTTATGTAGCCCAGGCTGGCCTTGGGCTTGCTGCATAGCTAAGGACCACCTTGAAACTCCTTCTCCTCCTCCTGCTACCTCAGAAGATCTAGGAAACAGGTATGCACACCTCGACTGATACATTAAGTAATATTAGCAGGTCTAATTATGGCAATTTCAAAACAGTGATAAATGCAGTATTTCATAAAGTCTCAAGTTTGATATCTTTGGGGGTTAGTTCCAGATCCTAATTTGAATACCAAACTCTGCAAATGCTCAAATCCCTTATAAAAATGGCACACTATTTGCACAAAACATAAACACATCCTCCTATATACTGTAAATCACTTCTACATGACATATATTGATTATAATAGAAATTGTATGTAAGTAGATATCAAACTATTATTTACGAAACAATAAGAGAGTGGATCTGTATACATTCAGAAAGCAACTTGTCTGAATTACTTTCTCTTTGATGTTGGTTGGATCCATGGAGAATCCACAAATTCTGACACTAAACTTTATAAAATTATCTGCAGTTTCTACAGCAAGAGCCAAATGCACTGCTAACACTTTAGTACCTTATGGTCTACAGTCAAAAATGAATAAACAGGGCTTTCCTCGCATTGGTTCCTCCCACTGTTGGGAGTTTTTCTCACTTTCCCTTAATAATTCTGCCTGCTCTGCAGAAAACAAAACTGAATAAACAAACATTTCACTGAAAGCTTAGTAAAAATAGCAAGTAATTGTTTCCACAGCATGTTCAAGGGCCTGAGCCGTGGCTATCCTTGGCCATGTCCCCAGTTCACGTTCTGAAGGCAAAGGGCATCGAGCACTAATATGAAATGGATAACCTGTCAGTCTGGGACCATCGCTGTGTGTACTTCTTGCTGCTAACCTCCAGCTGCAATACCATTCAACACATTTCTTTGTGTCATGTGCCCAAAGTGGACTCTACTGATAAGCGATTCCAAATGAAGAATGACAAATACTTGTACAAGTTTTCCAAGACTCAAGTGGAACAGCTTTTCAGCAACACTCAATAACTGACCAATGTTTCTACTAAACAATCTGTGTTTGCAGAACCTTGGTAAAACAGAACTAATTCCTAAAACTTCATAGAAGTCATCCTTGCCAGCACAGCTAACTTCCAGAAAGGGCAAACCTAAAGGATCCTGATTCTCACACACATCGGCAGAACGTTAAAGTTAGAGTCCACTTTTCAATCAGCACTCCATACTCCCTCCTGAGGGTGTGTATTTATGCCATATGGATTTTTAAAATAAACTTGCAAACATGTAAAATAAGTAAGATATGTTAGTCTTCAGTAATTCCTTACCTTCTCCAACCAAGAATTATCAATTCTGTCTTTGCTAAGCTTCATTCTCAAATAAATGCATGTATTTGACAGACAAAGCAGACTCTGGAAAAATAGTTACAGCCCCGAATAATTAACAATCTTCAAAACTCATGTGTTATTATCTGCAGTTGTATGACAGCAAAGTCCAACTGTTGGCTTTGCCCTCGAATATGCCAACTGTCCCAGGAATTATAAGTTAAACTCGCTTCATCCCAGATCTCCTCTGCTCTTTCCCACCTGTTACCTTTGATAAGCTACTATGAGCCACCGCACTTTCTAAGGCTTCATATTACGAGCAATTATTTGCAAATAATGTGATTCATATAAAGACAGAAAGAAAACTGTTGTAAGGCACAGAGGAAAGTACCAACACTGATGCTTTTGGCTCTACACAGTGACAGGGAATTCTTGCAACAACATAGTCTGCACTTTACTTTTACAAGGTAAATAATATTTATAGACTTTCTTTGATAAAATATTTTTCAGTTGGTTTTAGCTAACATTTTAAGCAGCAAGAGATCTGCTCAAGAGAAGTGTTTCATCTTGCTTTGCAAGAAGGCAAGATCATATCCATTTAAGGACACATGAGCAGTCGCGGTCACACATTTCTCTTACCCATAGGAAAGAGAGGGAGGCTGTTTACTCTGCTATACACACTTTAAAATTACACATAGGTTCCCTAAAACTAAACAGTGAAACTGAAAACTCAGAATCCACTCGTGTGCTGATTTACATGCATGTAAGATAAGAACAGTGAAGCGTGGTCGGACACAGCAGGACTTCTCAGGCCTGCAGCACCACTCAGGTCTACTCAAAGCCTGCCTTGGTGGCACTCGACTTTCTAAAATTTTTCTCACATTTCAGAGAAAGAAAGAAAGAAAGAGAGAGAGAGAGAGAGAGAGAGAGAGAGAGAGAGAGAGAGAAGGAAGGAAGGAAGGAAGGAAGGAAGGAAGGAAAGAAAGAAAGAAAGAAAGAAAGAAAGAAAGAAAGAAAGAAAGAAAGAAAGAAAGAAAGAAAGAAAGAAAAGAAGAGAAAGAAAGAAAAGAAGAGAAAGAAAGAAAAGAGAAAGGCAGAAAGAAAGAAAGAAAGAAAGAAAGAAAGAAAGAAAGAAAGAAAGAAAGAAAGAAAGAAAGAAAGAAAGGAAAAGAAAAGAGAAAGAAAGAAAAGAGAAAGGCAGAAAGAAAGAAAGAAAGAAAGAAAGAAAGAAAGAAAGAAAGAAAGAAAGAAAGAAAGAAAGAAAGAAAGAAAGAAAGAAAGAAAGAAAGAAAGACAGGCTACATTAGGTCAAAACCCTTCAGAAACACTCAACACTTAAACTGCACTTGGACCCTGGCCTCCAACACCTCACTGCGATACAGCTGACAGGAACCTGCAGCTCTCTTTTTCCAGAAAAGCTACTCTGGACACTATATCAACTTACTAAAAATCTACTTGGTTTTTGTGATAATGCAATGTAGCTATAAAAAAACTTCAGTCCTTAC
This sequence comes from Apodemus sylvaticus, assembly GCF_947179515.1. Classification (NCBI taxonomy): domain Eukaryota; kingdom Metazoa; phylum Chordata; class Mammalia; order Rodentia; family Muridae; genus Apodemus; species Apodemus sylvaticus. The sequence goes on along the minus strand of NC_067490.1, from coordinate 34,203,269 downwards.
ATTTATAAAATGCATCTTTCTGGGGATAATACATACCTATTGAAATATGGAATCATTCATAAGACCATTGGTTAAAACCTTAACTGAAGAAAATATGTTAAATGTTTTTGCTCCTCTAACTATAAATTTCTTTTTCTTTTACAAAACTCAAAGTATTAACCTAGTTTTCTCATACACATTCTCTTACCTAGACAAATATGAAGCACAAATTTAAATAAGCCAGGGAAAGGCATCAACCATCACCTGAGAATGTTTGCTGCCAGGGCAGCTCCACGAACCCTACCTTGTGGAGCCTACACTGTCCCTCCCAAGCTGCCTGCATTCCCTCACAACTATTGTAGCTCTCCTACTCCAGCAGCAGTGTGCAGTTATCTCCAAGTCTGACGATGGACAACCCTTTAGGGAAAGCTACCTACTACAAAGCTGTGTCTTCAAACCTTATTCTCAGTTATCTACTATACACATTTTTAAATTAAACACTGAAAGTGAAGCACAAGGTGTTAATGACATTTCCAAACCTAAAGAAAGATGTTCTAAGGTTTGCTTGTGATAAGAACAGGGCTAACCAATCACATGTTAGAATTCCTACGTGATGTCATAAGACCTCCCTAGGATACTTTTCCTCCTCCACCTACTGCAACGGTTCCCATAAACCAGAGAACAGAAACTGCCCAGCTAAGCTCCCATAAGACTTCATACAACTTAATACTCTGCATTGTGAGGGTCGCAGAAGCCAAGGTAAGACATGATGATATTGACTTTGGACATTCTTATTTTCTGATATTCAATCTTACTAAACTCTTAAAAGAATTCTAACTCCCAAATTCTAATTCAGAACTACATAACAAAAGAACCTGCTATGACAAAATGCCTAATTTCTAAGTAAATTCTTACCCATTAACTGACAGTGAAAATTAAAAAACTTTAAAAGAGATTCTGTTCATCTTTAAATTTTGGTTACTAGTTATTTTGGTTTTTCACATATGAACTCCCAATTTAAACCCCTCATTATATTAGCATATACGATGGTAGAGGTAAATTAATTTTCATACAAAAGCAATGGTCTCCTTTGCTAAGTGTCACTTGTTGACACCGTGCAGGACTGGGCCACCTATTTACAGCCGGGGCACAGCTTGTTTTCAGGTTTTATAACTGTGGGGCGCACACACTGTGAGTGCACTTGATTGATATCATTGTAGTTCTTAAGGCGATACAATAAAAGAAATTTTATAAACAGATAATAGAAACTACTTTTCAAATGCTCTTGAAGACTATTACTCTCTAAAATTCCAGTCAACTTTTAATAAAGAGAATAGCTTGTTTTCATTTGATGCTATAAAGAACAAGTTAGATATTTTTAAAACAAACACAAGCCTTTTTTAAGTGACAGAAAAATAATTCAATATTTTTAAAAATAAAAAGGGCATTTTTGGCATACAAACATTTATAAAGAAATTTGATAAGTATATACTCCTCTAACAACAGAATACATTTATCAAGTTTTTATTCTCCAGTGTTCTTAAGTTTCCTGCCATGAATTTAGAAGTAAAACAAAATATCCCAGAATGGATATGCAACAAAAACTTTATTATTGCCATTTGTTACAAATCTCAATCTACTAAATGTTTTCTCACTCTTAAATCTATTAGATCACATAGAAAATAAACAGATTTTTATTTTACTATTTATAATTCCTACCATACTTAAAGGCTAAATAAAACTTACCTCTATAATCTCAATTCCTGTCATTCTAACTCTACTGCTTATGACAAACATGGCTGTCTCCTACGCAGCATTTTTGTCCTGTAAAAACATTTCTAGTATGTGCTCGAACTCCAAAGAAATATAACTGGTCTCTCAATAATTTTGTAACCCTAAAAATTATATTCCCTTTGATATTATACAAATGACACTTGGTGCCAAGTTTATTTAGCATATTTCTACATTTTTTTTTTTACCTTTTTACCTATCTACTGTGTGTGAGAGAGAGGTGGGGAAGAGAGAGGGAGAGCCAGTGCATGTGTGTGAAGGTCAGAGGAGTTTGGAGGAGTCAGTTTTCCTCCCACTATGCAGGTTTCAGAAATCAAGTTTGGGTCATCAGGCTTGGCAGCAAGTCCCAAGTGCCTCACCCAGTGAGCCATCTCCCTGGCCCCTGCATTTGTACCTTAATGCCTAGCAAAGAACATTCTCAAACGTCAATAGTGTGTGCAAAGGTTTTTCAGTGGAATAAGAGTTAAGTAATGAGATTTTTTTTCCACCAGAACTTCCTTATATCACAATGTTACAAAAAAGTAAACAACTTCTAGAAAAAAATATAAATTCTGCTATTATCAGTTTAAAAGGATGGCAGAATAGGTACCTGTAGTTAAAATTTTCAATATAAAGCACAGTGCCAGATATGTTTGAACCATGTGTTTCTATATATAATCCAAAATCTCTTTATGGTGAGATTGAAGTATTTTGTTTATAAAGGTACATGCTTTAAAACCAAACAAAAAAATAGAAATAAAATCAATGTAGAAATGTAAAAGATACACAAATTATGAGATATAATACTTTTAACATGGGAAAAGAAATGAGATGATTTGTTTTACTAAAAGGAGTTGCATCAACGTCATTTCCTAAAGAAAATCAAAATTATTTTAACAATATTTTAGTAGGCATAAAGGAAAATTGTTGCACTTGGGATAATGTTTCTTAATTTCACCAATTTATTAAAACATAATATTTGCATTCGCTGTATAATTTAAATTATATATTAAAAAGTTAAGTGAGAATGATTAAAGTATAGATCACCTCTATAAATTAGATAGCATAAGCTTTTTCTTTTTCTGAAGAACAATTTCCTAAGTACTCTTACACACAAAAACTCCCTGTTAACTCTTTGTGTGCTTGGAACTGCATCTCTATATCGTAATTTGGACAACAGATTTTAAAACAAGTGAACGTCACAGAGCTCCATGCACACAGGAGACCTTGCGGGAGGCCATTTGCATATCTGATGCCATTCAGTGATTAGCATGGTTAAGATGCATCATCACCCTGACAAAGGACAGGAGAGCAAGGGCTAAATGCTGTGAATGGACATTTTCAAGGAAAAATGGGGATGCAAACTACTGCTAACCTAAATGCATTCCTCTGTTTCATTTAAGATCCATCCAGTGTTGGATCTGCACTTTTCTGTATGATATGCCTAAACATCACCTTCAATCGAAGTCAGGCATAAAAGTTACTGATGCCTTTGGTTTTCAAGCAGTAAGTTCTAGTCAGCAAAGTTCAAAATAATCACACAGACATTAACATACCACAATCAATCAAATTAAAATATCCAATTATTTAGCTTGCTCCACTGATAAAAATATACCTCCAATCCATTTAAGCTTATCTAAAACTCAGATTAATTTTCCCCTAACTCTGAACAAAGGCTTCAATACTCTCTTCCATCCCTACATTCCATCAATTCCACTTCTTACCTGCTCACTCGAGCATTTTGCAAACTACCCAAGGTCACTGTTTGAACAAAAGAATCTTGCATTGTTATTTACACTGTGACAATATTTTTCATCTACTATAGGAATTCACACATTGAGTAGACCAACAAAAGTGAAAATTTAGATTTGGGAACGAAGAACAATCTTTCTGAATTACAGCAGCGTGGCTGATGCGCAGCAGTTTCTTTAGACATTCCGTTCCTCACCCAACACAATTCTGAAACATGCATTACCAAATAATGCATGACAAGACAGCCTGCATGTGTGCTCGGACCCTCAGAGGAGTTCACAGCCCACGGAGCACTGAGGACCTCTAGTGCTCTGAAGCTGTACTTGGTCGGCAGGCTCTCCGTGAGCTGAGTGCACCACTCCACCACACTAGCAGGGGGCCACTTTGCCAAGTGCCACTCAGTTTTCCTTAGAACTTCCCCAATACTGTCTCCCTATCGACTGTGTTAATTCAAAGAAATATATGTTTAATTTCACACGTAAAATAAATATACATCAATAAAAATAACCTACAGACAAAACAGCAATGCCATGAGCTAATTTCAGAGGGAAATTTTTAAACAGAAGTTTTTAATTGGCCCAATTTCATTCTGTTTACAGTTTTTATCACAACCAGGTAGAAGCAGGGTAGGAGGTTCTGAGGCTTCAGTCTGCACAGTGAAGCCGGGAACAAAGGAACTTGCCAGTTTACAAGGAACTTTATCACAGTGAGCTTTCTTAAGCAACAGGTTGATATAACATTTTTGAAGTAGGTTCACTGCAGACAAAATTCAGGACTCCTGCAGGGTTTGATACAGATGACTTCTACCCAACAGGTTCCTAACAAAGGAAATGACTTTGGGGGGAGGGTTTGTTTTGTTTTGTTTTGAGCTGGGGTCTCACTGTATAGTCCTGGTTGCCCTGGAACTTGCTATGTAGACCTGACCGGTTAACCTCACAGAGCTCAGCCTGAGTCTCTCCCTCTGGAGAGATAAGACCTGAGGCACCAGCCACCACACCTGGCAGGATGAAGGATTACTGTTCTCTTTAGTTTTCCTCTTTCCTCCTCCTACTTAAAAAAAAAAAAAAAAAGAAAGAAAGAAAGAACTTTGACCTTAATTTTCTAAATTTCAACTTTAACTTCTTTAAACAGAGAGAGAAGACAATACAAGGTCCCATTAGGAAAAGAAAGAACTGGTAATAGCGATCACCTCTTGCAAAAATGAGAACAGATCCCACACACCCAGGACACAACACTTGGGCACTCTTCTGTTTCTTACATAATAACTAAAAAACAGGACCTCATTTTTCCTACAACCAAACACACATTGTATTTTCAGCACTCTGGTACAAAAGTCAGAAAGATTAAACTTCAAATTAGTCTCTAAGTAAATAAGGCTCTCTGTCTCTAGTAAACACCCAATAAACATATACAGTCATCTTTTTAAACCTGTAGCTAATTTTCTGTTAGTAAGCTTTAGTTCGTTATATGTATTAACTATCGAAGCTTTGAACCTTGCATATTCATCCACAGTTTAGGAGCCTTTGAGAGAAGGCCAGACTCAAACCCACCCTGGTAAGCAAAATTAGCTGAAAACTGGAACTTTCTGACAGTTTAGAAAGACAGTCCTTACTGCGCCTTCTGAGCTTACAGTCTTTAGTACTCAACAACATCTTAAAGTGTTGTTAACATAGCATTCACCAAGAGGCTGTATCTGGGAGGAGTCAGGAGGATGTATATATGGTCAAATACACTGAATGATTCCACAAAACTATAAATCATAAAGGAGAATGGCAATTGGCTAAAATCTGTTTTTTAACTTTCCACTTAATTGTTTTATTCTGGACTAAAATTAAGATCCAAGATAGAAGTTACTGTATGCATCTTTTAATGAGATTAGTTCTGAAACATTTATAATAATAAACACTTATAATAATAAATGTTTAAATCAATTGTGTTTACAGAGAAGCAGAGTTTAAAAAACAAAACAAAACAAAAACAAAAACAAAAAAAAAACAAGTAACCAAGAAAATAGCCCCCAAGGAGCATTCCATAAACCAAGTAATAGCCGACAAAGCTATGGTTCCTCCCGCTTACCCAGGACGAGACACTAACACATGAGAGATGGAGGGACTCAGAGAGGCCTTGGGGGCTGCAGACAGTGGGTGTTCTATAAACTACAGCATTAAGGAACAAGAGCTGGGCATGGCGATGCGGACAGCGGGCTTGGGTGTGAACCTAATCCGTTTACTATGTTTCACATTCCAGGTCTCCTAAAGGAAGACAGCTCACATTTGGCTACCTGTTGTCAACTTTTTATCTTTCTCTTGACCACTTAAAAAAAGCTTGTCTTCCTACTTCTGCCTTCCTGGCACCATGGAAAAAGTCCAATACCTCACTCGCTCGGCTATCAGGAGAGCCTCGACTATTGAAATGCCTCAGCAAGCACGTCAGAATCTCCAGAACCTATTTATCAATTTCTGTCTCATCTTGATATGTCTGCTGTTGATCTGCATCATCGTGATGCTCCTGTGAGGAGCTACTGCCACCTCCAGACCCGCAACATGCCAGCTCGCTGGGAGTGGCCAGAGTGAGCACTCCATCGTGGGGCTGGGGCGCAAGGCTGCCACCTCCTGCTGAGAACAGCTTCCTGAAGGTCATGATTAAGAGTGAAACTAATTGTTAGCCAGTGTATTTATTCATCTGCTGGAGCTTGTAAACAAACTTTACAATGACTAAGTGTGCATAATGTAGCTCCCAATTTCCTCAACATGGCTCATAAATTTCTTTCCTAAATAGATTTCATTTCTGACAATGAAGTATGAGTTTTAATTTTGAAACACCACTACAAAAGAAGTTCACTTTTTATATCCAGCTCTAGAAAGGTCACTTTACAGCTCCAGTTTGGGGAATAAATGAAATTTATACTGCAATGCCACCACTTCTTTTTTATAGGGACTATGTATTCTTCAGGTCTCCACAAAGTAGAAAAATAATAATTTAAATGAAGTGTTCTTATTCAAAGTAGCTCACTGGGTTCTCACACAGAGACGATGATGACGATGATGATTCAGAAGTCTCGGTCATCACTGTCAGAACAAATACCTTGAAAAATGTTTGTGTCCTTTTTCTACACACTAACATTTTTAAGCTTACGGGAGTCAAAAAGGGAAATGTAAGAACATACTCTCATATAAATTCCTCACTGATTTCTCTCAAGGACTGTGGAATACAAGTACATTTACTTTAACCACAAATCTGCTTTCTGTAGGGTTTGATCAAGAAGCAAGAGCATCTTACTGTGTGGCTGTGATAATCACTAAAAAGCCAGACTCTCACCTGAAGTTTGATACTGGCATGTATCTCCTTGGTTTAATAGGGTTTCTCCAAATAGTTAAGAACAATAATGAACAAGTTATAATAAGATATAGCTCTTCCCCTGCATCCCAGAGAGGAAATGATCGCTTTCCTAACTTAAGAAATAAACTAGACATCTATTTCATAATTCTTACTCATCATGGTTTCAATTTCCCTTTCTAAGTTTCTAATGCCTCTCAATAACTACTAAAACAGGAGCAAAAATTAGAAAATATATTCACCAAAATTTAGATACTTGAATTGGATCAAGTACAAAACCGTTTACACCTATCTTTGCAAACCCACAATTTTAAGTCCAGTTCAAGATATGCTACCAACATAGCAACTATTAAGGAAGAAAGTTGTAATTAGATATATTTTCCATAACAATTACTACAAAGATATAAAGCATCAATATTCACTTTGGTCCCTAACAGAGCATGCTGATTCAAACTGTTTGAATCCCTGGTAGAAAGGGAGATGTTTGGGTTCAGAAATTATCTAAAGAGTAACCACAAAAGGAGTCCATTGTTAATAGAGGGTCTCTTCATAAAGGCTGGCGGTGCCCATCATAGAAACTATAAAATACGGATGACATCATCAGTGGTTTTTATTGTTCCATTTCTGATGCTGTGACCCTTTCATATAGTTCCTCATGTTATGGTGACACCCAACAATAAAATTATTTTTGTTGCTATTTCATAACTGTAATTTTGCCTCCACTCTGAATTGTAAATAATTTTGGAGACAGAGGTTTGCGCGAGGGGCTGCAAGGCACAGGTTGAGAGCCGCTGGTAAACGGCCTGAGCATCTATGCAAACGTCCCTAAGTTCTGCAGCTGGCATGGGCCAGAACAATGGAACCATGACGCTGCTCACTGCCACAGCAGCCTCAAGGCTCTGACCGTCAGCTCTGAAGCCCTTCTCATTGAACAGAGTGCTGCCTTTTACATTTTTAGTAGTTTATCTGTAGTTTATCTGTAACTGTTTGTCTGTAAAATGCAATCAGAACGACCTATATTCAAATGGATTTTTGATTTTGATGAAATTAGTATACAATTATATGCTATTGCCTATAAAATGTTCTCATTACAAAGTTTTGTGTTATAAAGGGCATAGTGGGGGAACTATCCCCAAATAAAGTAAAAATCAAGATTTCCTGAGACAAACACAAGAAGGTAGGCCTACATATAACAATATTCCTTAGTTTCCAATGATTTTGAGTCTTCTGGCAAAGCAAGAATACAATAAGAAGGTATTATACATTAATACCAGGTTTTTAATGTCTTAAGAGTACATGATAAATTATATAGACATAGAAATAGAGATATGGACAAATCAATTAATAATGCATGTATCGCCTAGCAGATGCTGTAAGCTACCCCGTGTCACACACTGACTGCATGTGTCACAGTCACCCCCTAGCAGATGCTGTAAGCTACCCAGTGTCACAAGCTGACTGCGTGTGTCACAGTCACCCCCTAGCAGATGCTGTAAGCCATCCGTGTCACAAGCTGACTGCGTGTGTCACAGTCACCTCTTCAGTACGCAGATTGTCCCAGCTGAAGAGTTAAAGACAAAACAGCATGCAAAAATCATGAAAATAAGAAAATTTTCAAAGAACATAAGAAAGCCCAAGCTACAAGCCAGACTTTTTCATTACAATTTATTTTGAAGGAAAACCTTTTATGTTATTTAATCAAAATATTCATTTAAATAACAGAAAAGTCCCTGCTAACATGAGTTGGCAATTCTTTAACTGATGAACAACTTTACGATTTATATACATACAAAATTCCATCTCCATTTTGAACAACTACAGCCCAGGGAACATGAGAAAGTACAAAGTTAGCAATAGAGTTCACTATGTAACCACCATGGGCAGGTCCACTGTGAGGCTAAGAGAATCTAAGGGCTACTGCATGTGTGGAGGGGGTCTACATTCTCACATTCCTCCCTGAAAACAAGGAATGAAAGGGGCACATTTAAGTTAAACATTCTCTCCTGAACAAAGTCACGACTAGCACAACCTTACAGAGACAATTTGGGGTGTTATTGGTGAGGAATCAAAATGTGAAGAAAAGAGCCAAGACTAGTGGAGAACTATATCCTAAACCAAATAAAGGCAAATAGTTTTTCTTCAACCACAAAGGAGAAAAGCTTCAGAATATTATACTACCTTCCCTCTCTGGATGGTCGCACAGTGATATTCAACCTCCCTAATGCTGCGACCCTTTAATACGGTCTCTCATGCTGTGGTGACCCCCCCAACCATATAATTTTGCTACTGGTATGAATCATAATGTAAAGATCTGTTCTCTGATAGTCTCTGTGAGTCATTCATCTGCTGGAACCCACAGGTTGAGAAACGCTGCTCTGAATCATACAGGTGTTTCCCATAAGTTATGTCCTCCCTCTACTGTGTTCTACAAAGATTCAAAACTGAATCCTTTCTCCTTAGTGTATATCTTATAAAGAAATTTACCTACTAGCATGTTTTTTCACAGACCTAACAGGGATTAATTAATACGCCATGTTTCTCTGTATGTGGTTATTATCATAAAGTAGTTCCTTTAAACTAATTCAATAAATCTTGATGTTCCATTCATTTTTTGAAAACTGTAGCTGATTTATAAGCTCATATACAAAGAAAGCATTACCAAAATCGTACACAGAACTGGGTTCCACCTTCTCATTTTATAGAAGGTCCAAAGAAATTAAGTGCCAGGTCAAAAGACACCTGAGTTCTCAGTTACACAGACTAAGTCCCCAAAGAGTCTACTAAAAGTCCTATCACAGAAATGAGTACGCAGCCATGTTTACTAACATTCATAGCAGTTAGAAATAAAACCAGCCTAGAAGTCCATCAACCTGTGAGCACGGAAGAAAATATGGTACATATGCACGATGCAACTTTATTTGGCCATAAAGAAAAATTAAAGTACGACTTCTGCAGAAAGCCAAATGGGACTTGAAATCACTACATTAATCAAAGCATCCCAGACCCGGAAAGAGAAATACCGCATGCTTTCTCTCGTATTTTTAATCTAGATTTTAATTCCTGTACATGTGAGAGTCAATGGTTATGAAACTAGAAAGAGCTAAACTAGAGAAGAATAAAGAGACAGAAACAGAGTGTACAGACGGTGCATAAAGAGAGCGACAGAGCACAGGGCTCTTGAGGAGAAAGGGAGGGACAGTAGGACGGCACTGGGCTAAGGGGGGCAGAGGACCAAGAAGAAGACTGTATAAAAATCCTGTAATGAAATAAACTTTGTATACAGGTGGAAAAAATAAAAAACTAACTTATGAAAAAAAATTCAGGTTCTAATCAATTTCCTTTCTATGATACCATGACAGCTTCTATGTTTTGCATTTCTTTCAACTGAATGTGTTTAATTTTTATGACTACTTAACAAGTGAGAAAGTAAAGGCCAAGTTAAGTACAATGTTTAAGGCTATAATGTTAATTTATCTCAAAAGATTTGTAAGTTTTTCTAAACACAATGTGTCAGTTTTATAGCACTTATGTTTATTAACTTGTGAGAGATGGAGAAAGAAACCTGTGATGGAGCAGGCATATACTTGTTGCAATACACAAAACATCCACTGGAGGGAAGCAAACACTAAGTTTTTGAGCCTTACCTGCATTGGTGTCTCACTTCCTTGCTGAAACTCTTCGGTTTGTGGCTGTTGCCAAGGAGCTAAACTGTAAGAATCCTCTGTGGTTCTGCCTTCCAATGGGTTTGTCCGTAATTGCTCTGTAAGCCACATCTGAGTCCTCACAGAAGGTTGAATGGGAACTCCACCTACTGCCTGCTGGCCCAGCATTAAATACTTTGGAGACTCAAAAGTCTCTGAGCCTGTCACAATGGGCTTGCTCTCAGGTAAGGCACTGTATGTCATGTCTAAAGTCTGTCTCCTGAGAGCGGACGAAGAGACTCTGACATCTTCTTTGTTGCAGCTCTCAAATTTATACTTGCAGTCCAGAGTTGATGACCGCTTTTTATTTATTTCCTTGTCTTCCAGCTTGAGCATCTCCATACTGTCATGTAAGCAGCTCGGCCCAAAGGTCCGTAAGTGGGACATGAACGCCTTCCCCTTCCCCGTCATCTCCAAGCCATTCCTCAACTCTGGCGTGCATGCAAAGCCACTCTGGGTGCGGCTATCCGGGCCAGTAAGTTTGGACAAAGATGACCATTTCCGCAGGGGCCTGAAGTCCTTCATGTCTAGGGAGGAGTCCCGCTCCCCTCTGCTGTGGTCTCCCAGTGTCTGCATGAGGCTAGTACTCCATCTAGAGCCATCTGATGTTAGAGATTCCCTATGTTTGGAAACTGAAGCACTGGAGTTAGATGGCATCACATGGGCAGTGGGAAGGGTGACCAGTGAACGACTCGGCTTAAACGATAACGTGCCACTTGAAGTTGAATGATCTGCAACGAGAAAAGATTGCCAAGTCAGTTCCAATCAGCAGGTTAAAAACGAGATAAAATGCAAAATGCCAAAGTAAGCATCTGGGCATGGCTTCTCAGTCTGTATTTCTGACATTATTCCTCAAAATGAGGAATACCAGAAATAAGTTACCAGAAAGAAGGCAACAGAGTTTCAAACATTATCCCTACCCCGCTTTCTCTCTCTGTTCCCTATCTGTTCCCACCAGAGTCATCTTACTGCCATGTCTATATCTATTTATTCTTGGTGGACAAGTGAGCGTCATTAGGATTGCTGCGTAGGTTTCTGGGAGACGGATAATTCACAGAGCACACACACGCTCATCAGCGTCACCCACTAAAGAAAACGTCTTTCCCTCCCCCACGGGTCAGCGATCTGAGCTCAGGAAGCAGTGGTGTCTAGTAAGCCCTAGTCCCCTAGCTACCATTGTCTTTCTGGAGGGCCTGGGCAGGGATGTTCACGGGCCCTTCTTCCTCTTCCTGGCCCAGCCCATGACAGAATGCTGCAGGCACAATCTTGCACAGGTCTCGTGCTGGGAACCACAACAGCTATGAGATCAAGAGAGCAATGGTGATGTCACATTCTGAAGAGTGTTCCGATCCATTCCACTCCTCCTCTGGTTCCCACATCCCTTCCATCCATCCTCTGCAGTATTCCCTGAGCCTTGAAGTGGGTCACAGAGAATTCCTGCTACAGCTGAGCATTTAGCAGTCCCTTATTCTCAGCACTCTGTTCTAAGTCTCTGCAGTTATTGCTACCTACTGTAAAAACAGGGGCTTCTCTGACCAAAGCTGGCATTAGCACTTAGCCTATGGATACAAACAGAGTGATCTGGAAAAGAAAAATTGATGGACACATCATACCCACTTAGCAGAAAAATAGCAGCAGCTTCCCTCTAGGAACCAGGACCTCCCCAGCCAAAGGAGTTTGACCAAGATGGTAGTGATAGGCATGGATTCCCTCCAGGGGGGCCGCCTACAAGCTCATCAGAGTACATGCTCCTCACTGACATGCCACGGCTACAGCAGGAGGCACCTTCTGCCTGCCAGTCAGCCCTGTAGCACATGGCTCCACAGCCTGCCTAGCACGAGAGCTGAAGACCGGGAGGGCGGCGTCCATCCCAGTTCTAGCTTCATTTCTCGGCCTCCTGAGACCAACATGCACATATAAAGTCTCCAGCCACAGTTCCGTCAGTGGGGAAGAGTTACCAATAGTGAAGACTTTATCCTTCCTTCCGGGGACCTAAGCGCCTCCTAGCCCACTTAAGTCCAACCTTAGTACTCAGATTTTTGTTGACCACCCAGTGGCTTCAGGGGCATCGTTATCTGTCCTCATTTTCCTTTCTGCTTTTTCCTGTCTGAGACCTAGCGGATGACCCTCTCACCATCCCCGCCAGCCGGGGAAAACCTGGCTTGCACCTTTTACTTTCCATGAGCTCTTAATTTCTCTTCAGGGAACATAGTTTTACTACTTGGCCATATTTCTACAGTGTGTTTATGATTCTCAAGAGACTGAAATATCTCTGAAACACTGTTAGAGAAGTGTGAGTACTACACCAGGTGATGGTCTACTTGCCATGATGCTGAAGACACTGAAACCTGGCCACCAGGCTTGGCTGCCTCTTGGGGACTAGCAATGTGCCACTTTCCTATCGGCATTCGGTAGCTTTGGATTTCTCAATTGCATAAAAGAACAACAATTGGTGATAAAAGCCACTTTATCAGGTTAAATTTTTTTAATGTCTTTTGTCTGTTTGAGAAAGGGTCTCATGTAACCCAGGAAGCACTAAAGTAGCGATGGAATCAAGAGTGACCTGGAACCTCTGATCTCCCGCCTTCCCCTCTCAGAGTTACAGGTGTATAGCACTGTATGTTTTATGAGATGCTTGGGGAAAGCTAGGACTCACCTCACCAACTGGGCCACTCCTTAGCACTACCCTTGAATTCTCTATAAATCGGAATGCAACCAACAGATCGTGTTTGTAGAAGAGGATCTTGAGGACAGAAGCTACTTCTAGAAGTTCCTTACTAGGAAGTCTCAAGCCTTAGCATGCAAAAACGTTACCGAGAACATGTTCTTGCACCAAGAGATTATGATCAGTCCTGGTAAAATGGGCCTCAGCAAGCACTTAAACAAGCATTCTGCTGCCCAGTTCATAAGAGCACCATTCCCCTGGGCATGACTCCAGTTCTAAAGTCCTCAAGGTTACATATCCCAAAATCAACTATAACCAATATTCACAGTTTTAAGTATTTTATCTTAAAACTTACTATAACTTATAACATTTGGAATTCATTACTGTCAAACTGAAAATCAGAAACTGATCTAGTTATACACATGCATATATCCTTAACATGCACATATAGCACATGAATAAATAAATAAGGCCTCAAATATCTGATAGCATGAGCACATGGGGCAGGGGACTGATAGTACTTCTGAGACAAAAGATTCATCTAGAAACTGTAAACTGTGTTAACCCTCTAAAAATATTATTTGCTCAGGAAACCTAATTAAAGATAAATACAAGGTAATTCCTGCAATGCTCTGAATTGCCTAATTGTAGTCACATCTCAAATGGAAGTTATTGTAATGTAATCTAGTCACATCTAATTTCTGTCAGAGAAGTCTGAAACTAGCTGGGAAGCAGTGCTTTTACAAACTAGAGAACAGGGTTTATTTAGATGCTCAGAAAATCATAAAAGAGGCAGGGGAGGCCACTAAGACCATGTGAGGGCATTACTAGACCCTATTAATGTAAGTGAGTCACATTTCAGATAACATTTCCGACATTTTAGCAAAATCCCAACTTTCTTTTTCAAAACTGTGTTATTTTTATCTGTGAGCACACTGATTCTATCTTTTCTTATATAGAACCTCCCCCATCCTCCGTATCTTTTCTGATCTATTCTACCTATAACGAAAAGGAATTAAGTGCAGAAAATTTCTGTCCTAGATCCAACAGATAATCATAAGATTTTAGTTAAAAATAAAATCTCAAATCAAAATATTCTGGTTTAAAATGTAGCAGAATAGACAACATGAATTGTAATAATACTTTATCACAGGGCAATCATTTTCACTCATGATAACAGGCTTTATTTTTCTTTAACCTTTTTGGTAATGCCATAATCGTAGGGTTCTGTAACATATGGGAAAAATGTTTTATTCCACAAATAATACCTTCCTTTTTAAATTAGCATTTTAAAATACTCTGTATTCTGAGGTAAATTTTCTTAAATATTTCGTGTGTGCTTTGACCTACAGGTATTTGCAACTTAAGAATGGACCCACAGATTATGTTAGCTAACCAAGCACAGAACTCAAAATAGAATCCTGGGCTGTTTCTCAATTCAGTGTTGCTAAACAACACTAGACAACACTGTAGCCTTCTTTCCTCCATGTTCTTTGCAAGCATAGGCATGTGGGGGTTCAAAAAAAAAAGGCTGTAGCATGAGATGTGGGGAACGTCAGCTCCACCACTGGATCACTGGGACCTCTGGACACATTACTAAACTGCTCTAAATTAAGATGGTTGGATTTTACCCCAGGATTTCACAGTTAAAATTTTCATCATATATGAAGTATATTATATTGCAAAATATATGACTTTTCTGTTCAGTTGGTTTTAAGATAAGGTCTAGCTATTAAATAGATGGAGCTTATTTTAAACTTTCTTTGTATCCCATTCTGGTCAGATTTCACAATCCCTCCTGCCTCAGGCTTCCAAGATTGACACAGATGAATGCTACCACACCTGGCTTATAGAAGATAATTTCATTCCTGTTAAGACCATAAGTGCTGAGCTATCTCAAAACCATTAACCCTGATGACCTGTGCCTGTGAGCCCTTGGCTACACTGTGTTCAGGCCAAGCCTGGGATACATAAGACCCTGCCCAAAACCAGGAAGCTGATGGGTGGGTGGGTGGGTGGGTGGGTGGATGGATGTGTGTGTGTGTGTGTGTGTGTGTGTGTGTGTGTGTGTGTGTTAATCACCTGAGTAATTTCATTTGCTACTGCTTCTGCCTCTTCTTGTGAATAAGTTACCATCAACTACTACTCAAATACACAATGCTCCCTGGGCATCTAATTTAGCTTTTCTATGATCTATCATTTACATTAGCACATAAATCCCAGTATTATTCTTACTCCTAGACTCTGATCAAGCTGATCTTTCCACCAATAGTGCACTTCCGGAAGCCTGCCCAGACAGCACCTACCATCTTCTGACTGCTTAAACATCATTCTGTGAGTTTCTCCTGTAATGCCCAAGACAGATGTTTATACATTTCACCAGCCACCTGCTGCACATCTGCCCTTATGTCCCAGCATTGCTTCACTTACCAGACTGCTTACCTACACTACAATACTTGCTGTCTTCTCCACTGACCCACATATATACAGCCAGGAGAAACAGCGGCTTCATTTTTAACAGATCGTACTGAGTCTAACACACAGGAGACACTAAGTAACAGCTAAGCAAACAAGTGACCAAGCAAACTCAGACATCAGCGAGAGCCCTAGATTTGCTGTAAGGTGAAAATGTATCAAGTGATCCTCTCATAGGAATATACAGAATGAGCTTGGAACACAAAGTATTAAATGGCCTGTTGTCAGTAAAAACAACTAATGAAGATATGATTAACAAGATTTTATTTTTGTGGATCTGTTTCCTTATGGAGAAGCCTATCATCCCCAAAGAAAATTAGCAGAGGAAATTGGCAAAAGCAAAAACTTGACTCTATCTGTACCTTTCTTTACTATGGTATTCTTAAACAATAACCCAAAACTGACTACTAAAAGTAGTACAGTACAGTAAGGACAAAGTAAGGCTGTGTTGTTTTGTTTTACAGATAAATAAACTGCCTAAAAACACACCTAGCAGGAGCCATGCCATTTGTTTGGGACAGCTCAATGTTTGTTGACTGGCTTTACACATGTAGTATTTAAAGCAATGTACCACTGAATTAAAATAAAAAACTAATACATGTAATCTTATCTATACTCAAAAATAGAACTGGCATTTAGTATATAGATAATTTCAACTATAAGTGTCTTACAAAGAGAAATAATGACTGGAATAAATTAGACCCTATGTAAATTATAATAGGTTAAATCTCTGAATTACAAGACATAGTATAGTATTATTTGTACATATCACCAACAAAAGTCTTGAAGAAAGCTTATTAAAGTACTTGGTGAAATGTTTTATTGAAATTTTTAAGTAAATTCAGATTATACTTGGTAACACTTAAACAAAATATATATTATTTAAAAAACTAATATGACAATATGCCAAGGGAGGGACTTCTCAAGTAGGAAAAAAGCCTATAGTAAAAAGCCTTGAATAGAAAAGGGAGCTAACTAGTTACTCTAGAGGTTGTTCTGTACATGTTCAGCAGTATATTTTGAACAGAGATATATTAGCTATGGCACAGCCTAATGGTCAGACATTGCCTAATGTGTGCAAAGCCCTAGGTCAACCCCCAATACCAAAAAGAAGAAACTAAGTAAAGAAGCTGAGATTGATTTTATAAATAATAAAAATACAGATTTTTGGTTACTAGATGACAATTTACAGAACCAAGGATTGAGTGTGTAGAGCATATACATTACCTTCATATGACCCTGTTATAAAGCAACCCAGCAAACAGTGTACTTTAAAGCTCACGTTATACTATAAACATCAGAAACTCTGTTCTAACACAAGGTTACTCATAGCATTCAGCAATTCTCCACAGTAGTTATTTTTAGGCCTTACTAAAAAGATATGCCATGAAGCAAATTTAATAATGAAAAAAGGACTTGGGGACATCTGCCAAAGAAGAAGGAAATCACAACACAGCAATAGCTCTCTTGCAACAGAAATCATGAAAGGCATAACAACAATTCAGAGGAAAAAATATATGCTAATAATCAAGTGTTACATCAAAAGACAGTAGCCTTTCCTACTAAATAAGTACTCTGAGGCAATTTATAAGGAAGAGTTTACCTGGGCTACTGTTCCAAAGAGATAAGAGTCTAGAACGGCAGAGCAGAGGCAAGGCGGCTGCAGCAGCAAACTGAGAGCTCACTTCTTAAGCCACAGGCACACAGAGAGCATGAATTGGAAATGACTCAGGGTTTGAACCATTAAAGCCTACCCCTGGTGACACACCTCCTCCAGCAAGGCCACATCTCCTAGCCCTAGCTAAATAGCACCACCAGAGACCAAGTGTCCAAACATCTGAGCCTATGAGGACATTCTCTGTCAAACCACTAGAGTAAAATTCACCATTCAAGCCACAATTCTGTTTCATTTTCCACAAACTTCTGTTATCCATATTCAGTCTTAGTTCTATCTTGTTCTTAGTAACATATGATTCTTCATATTCCTTATCCTTCCTATAATTTCTACTTGGCCTGTCTTCACATCCAAACAGTTTTACCCATATAGAAAGAATAAGTAAGCAGCATTATCTTGTAGGACACTGGCTCTCACCCTGTAGGTCAGGACTCCTTTAGGGGTATCAAATGCCCTGCAAATCAGATATTTACATTACGATTCATTACAGTAGCAAAACTACAGTTATGAAGTTGAGAGTGAAAGCACAAACTAATAATGGAAGTCTGAGAATAATAGCAACAACAACGATAACAGTAATAATATAAAGGAAAATCCAAGAGTTTTGGGAAATTATGAAAACTACAGTCTTCTCAAGTGAAGGATGCTCAGAAGTTCTGCTGGTCACTGTTATGAAGACAACAGCACTGCAGTCTTCACAAGTTCTGAGATCTACAGAAGATATTTTTAAAGTTCTCTTAGCTAAACTAAAGAAAGGCGACTTCCAGTCAGGGAGTTCTATAATTTTCTGATTATTATAATATTCTTTTGAGCTTAAGGAATTCACTATACAATTATTGAGCTTTTAAGTCAAAAGCTATGTAATTTTTCTCTAGATTTCAAGTCACTATCTGAGGAGGGATTACACTGGAACCTCTAAAATTACAGAAGAGAATAAACTGGTTAAAGTAAACGTTTAAACAGCCTTAAGAAGATCGGAGCAAGCGCTCTGCAGCTTCCAGATCCCTGTTTTATTATCTTTGCCACATCGGTATGCTTATTAATAACTTTAAAGTTTATCAATGAGAATAACCAAAAACATTGTTAAAAGTTTAAGCTCTTTATCTTTAAATTCAACTGAACCCAAACTACTCTCTGGCACTTTTTACACTCTTCTGTTTAACCTCACAAGCTGTATAGACATCATGGATTGAACAGTGTCTGTTAATATGTCACATCATACTTCAGACACACTGACATTGTTCTCTCTCACTCGTTTATGTCTGTTCTCCCCACCCCCACACCTGTAAGTAGGATTTCATTTGAAAGTCAGTTTTTTGCGGATGAAATCAAAATGAAGATATCAGATAGAATGAGGCACAAACAAATACCACCGACCAGTATTCTCAAATGCCATTTGCCTTATAAGGAAAAGAACGAGACCGATCTGAAGACAAGCAGACTGAAAAGGAGACAGATGTCAGGAAAGGATGCCATAGGTTGCCAGAAAACTGGATGCCTTTCCCCTAAGGCCTTCAGAGGGAAGGGCTTCCCAACATCCAGGTCTTAGTGTCTAAAACCTTCAAGGAAGTAAAGGTGAATCTTCCCTGCTGATTTGCATAGACATAGACAATATAAATGGGGACACTTCACGACAAACCTGGAACGGCAGCCCCCAAGCCATTCTAAGGACTCATGGGTCTCATATGCTGATTTAGAGTTCAGCTACTTGGGACCTTCTAACAAATTTAACAATTCATTCGGGGAAGGGAGCAAGGTCTATGTAGCCCGTGGCTATAGATATCTGCCTGGGTGTGTCTGTCTCTCAGGTCCTGGGATGAAAGATAGGCCATCATGCCTAAATGCTAACAATTGTTTAAGTTATTAATCTGATAATTCCCAGAATTATCTTTCACGTTCTTATCCTCATATGACTGTTTTTCTTTACTTAAAAAAATAAAAATGAAAAAATAAAAAAACTGCCGGGCAGTGGTGGCACACGCCTTTAATCCCAGCGCTTAGGAGGCAAAGGCAGGCGGATTTCTAAGTTCGAGGCCAGCCTGGTCTACAGAGTGAGTTCCAGGACAGCCAGGGCTACACAGAGAAACCCTATCTTGAAAGAAGAAAAATAAAAAATAAAATAAAAACCTGATTCTAGGACCCAGGTCTTCCTACCTCACTTACATTATATATTGAAAACACCCTCAAAGATCTGCTGCCTCAGAAGTGTATAACCTAGATAATTCAAAATCCTCTGAAGGTGCAATGAAAGTTAACCATCCAAGAGCAGTTGTGGTACACTCAGACGGCAATGGTCCACAGGCTCAAACATTTGAATACGTGCTAGAACTGTTTGGGAAGGATCAGGAGGTGTGGTCTTGTTAAGGAGGGTGGATAAGCCACTGGAGCAGGCTTGAGATATCAAAGGATTCCTGTCCTTCCCAGCACACTCTGCCTCCTATTTGGAGCTCAAGATGTGAGCTCTCAGCTGTTGTTCTAGCAACTTCCTGCCCAGAGCCTCTGTTCCCCTCATACGTGCTAACCCTCTAGAACTACAATGCCGAAATAAACTCTTTCTCCTAGATATTGCCTCAGTCATGGGGTCTTATCGAAGCAACAGAAAGTAAGTAATACAGTAAGTGGCCATGGAAGTTCATCTGTGGTGACGAATGTACTACTCGGTTGAATAGTGATAAGAAGGAAGGATGTATATGTGTGTGGTAAGGAATATATGGGAAGTCACTTTCATCTTTAACTTTACTGCTGCTCTGAAAATACACATAAATAAAAACAAAAATCTTTTTTGAATACAGGAGGAGATGGAATATAATCAAAGAATTTAATTTGATATTTAATATACAGCAATACTGAATATTACCAGCAGCATAAGCACTTCCTTATAATTTTCAGAACTATCTCTTGAAAAGCCTCATTCAAACCATTCTCCATTACCTTACCTTCCACGCTGTCAGAACAGGAAGTGCCAATGCCAGTATCTCCACTATCAGATGTTATGCTGTGTCTTCTGATATGGTTATTTCGATGGTTAGATGGAGCAGCTGTGGCCTGCCATAATGATTCATTACCAGGTAACCATGGTGATGAATAATCCGAGCCTGTAAGGAAAAATACACAACTAAGACATGTGCAACATCTGTCTGAAAAAAATTCAACAACTAAATTACATATCCCAGGGCTGACAAGAGAATGCAGACTCTGTTATTCTGACTGCAAAGCTTTTCTCTGCCTCTAGTTCCTGAACTGCTAAAGATGGACTACTATCTGTCTGACTTAAAATCATAATCTGAGGCTGGGAATGATAGTGCATGCTTTGAATGGCAGGGCTCAGAGGCAGACAAGCAGATCTTACGGATCTCTCAGTGCGAAGACAGCTTAGTTTACAGAGCAAGTTCCAGGACAACCAGGAATACCTAGGGAAACCCTGTCTCAAAAAAAGAAAAAAAAATGAAAATAAGCAAATCCAATTTGTCCGTATGTGCTGATGCACAACCATAATCCCAGCTATACTGCCAGCTCTCGGGAAACGCAGGCAGGGAGACAGCTCAGAGGCAGCTTCAGCTCTACAAGGAAGGGGAGCCCCACCTGGACCACTAAGACAGGGCCTCAAAAATAGACAAAAGAAAAAAGAAACCAGAAACACTAACTCTATCTTCAAATGTCAACAGTCTGTCCAGGCAAACACCTCTGATTCCACACAAAGGGCTCAGCTGAAGCTGGACTTTAGGGAAGGTCTACTTGAATCCTATTACATGACCAAAAACAATGTGTTCAACATGAAAGATTTAAAAATAAAGTTTCTACTATAACCTAGGCACTTCAAATACAATTTTATTTTTAAAAGAATGTATTTTATTTAATTATCTTTTGCTAAAACATTTACTAAAATTTCATTTAAAAGTTTCAAGTAAAAATCAAATTAAAAATGCACAAAATTTACCCAACCCAAAGTCTATAGATGTCACTGAACATTTTTACAGTTAGAAGAGCCACTCCAAAGCTGCAGAGCCTCACACTGGCTGTTACACTTTTAATACTGAGTACGTTCCTATGTACTTACCCACTGTCAAAACCAACCTAACACAAGCAAACAAAACTCAAGACAGAGCTAGAACAGAAAACAACTACCTTTTGCTAAAATTCTAACTATTGTAGTAAAACAGCTCAACTGACTCATAATGATTCAGCCCATTCATTCATTCCTCTATTTGGAAGAAAGGATTTCTCATCCTAGAGTACGTAACAGCAGGTCAAGGTGATTATAACATAGTAATTCCTAAAGCGCTTACTAGGGGATTTTTTCTTTTCTTTTCTTTTCTTTTCTTTTCTTTTTTTTTTTTTTTTTTTTTTTGAGGGGGAATTAGAAAGACAAGTCGTTTAAATGTCTTTTTCCACAGCCTCAGTTTAATTATATGGTAAATGAATCTTAGACAAGGTCAAATGTGAGTCATGGTTAATTTTTGTATGTGAACTTGACTGTGTCACTGGGCCATAGGGTACTTCTGTATTTGGACAAATACTTCCTAAAACAAATTTTATTTAGAGAAAGAGAAAGATTATGAGCATAAGTGTACAAGTGCATGTACCACATACCACAGTGTTTATGTGGAGGCCAGAGGGTAACTAGCATGGATTGTTTTCTCTTACACCACGTGGGTCCTGGGGAATCACACAAACGTCCATCCGGCTTAGGTGCACATGCCTTTCCCTGCTGAGCCATCTCACTAGCCCTGGACAAACATTCCTGTAAGGATATTCCTGGTTTGCGGGCGCATTCACACTGGTAGACATGGTGAATGACTCTGCTGTGCTCAATGTGGGCAGACTTCATCCAATGCTTGAATAGACCAAAAACTTAACTGGGGAACTTTTTTTCATTCCTGTTGACCCCTGAACTAAAACATTGGCTTTTCCTGTGTTTGGACTTGAATTGAAGCACAGGTTCTTCCTGGGTGTTGAGCCTTCTAGCTAAGACTAGAACAATACCCTCAGCAAGTTTAGTCTCCTGTTTGCCAGCTCACGAGATCTGGGGTCTTCGTCAGTGTACATCTAAACCAGCTCCAGAATCATCGTCTCCTGTTGGATCTGTCTCTTTGGAAACCACTAATACAGTATTGGGCAAACTAGGGCAACTCTAAAAGAACAACAGGCAGGACCTACACTTGCCCTCACTGCACTTCAATATTACCTGTTGAACAAATGACTACAGCCTCAATACCTAAGATGCAGTATATACTAAAAATAGTTAAAATCTACAGAAAAGATAAAACGTCTAAAACATTGTACTTTCACTTCTAGAAACTCTCGGAATAGCAAAAAATACAAATGTTCCCTGACTTAAAATGTGTTATATTCTGATATGCTTGTCATAAATTTAAAATATCACAAGTACTACTGCCAAATATACATGCTCAGTGGTAGCATTTACTACAGAGTCTCACTGTCCTTCTGTTTAGTCAGCTGACTGAGCTTCAACTACAAGTAGCATGTCACAAGTACAAGGAAAGATGAACTTCGAAGGTAGTCCCTACTACATAGTCAGCATTCCTGCGTCAGGTCCAGCTACCACATATTAGGGACTTTCTGTGTAGATTAAGGCCTCCCCTTAAGTATTTGCTCAGATACATAGCTTTATCAATTCCTTCAATAGCCTGCAACCTTATAAGCTGCACCTCAGACTTGTATTCAAGAACACAAAAACAGGCCATTATAAAATGAGTGAATTCAGCTGTTACCTACAAGGATTAAAAAGTGTAAATATATTTCAATGCCACCTCAAAAAATAAAAATTAGATAAAGAGAAATATAAACCTAAGAAACACACAGATGGGTTAAAAAAGATTTAAAAAATCCAAGCTCACTGATATAATTAATGTGAAATTCAAAAGACAGCCTAGCCAAGACACTAGAACAAAGAGCAAAATACCTCCCCACACCCCATCTACTCCTAAAGAGAGTGTTAACTGCATTGCAAAAAAGAAGAAGAAAGAAGAAAGAAGAAGGAAGAAGGAAGAAGAAAGAAGGAAGAAGAAGAAAGAAGGAGGAGGAGGAGGAGGAACTCAAAATTGGACATGGTATAATTCTAGTAGCTTGCCAGTCTGAGGCAGGAGTATCAGAAGTAAAGTTTTTAAGTTCCAGTCCAGCCTGGGCTATTCAGGGAAACCCTACCCCACGCCAACTCCTAACGCCCCACCTCTAAAAGAATGGCTCTCTAGACAAAAGACAGTTCTTTGACAAATATTTTCAATGAATTAAGGGGTGAATGGAGCAGAACTTTTCCTACTGACCAGATGGCTCACCAGCACACCTGACCACCTGAGGCGCATCCCCAGAACCGACAGGTGTAAGGAGAGAACCAACTCTCATAAGCCATCATTTGACTTCCACATCTTAGCTGGGCTGGCTGTGCTCACACACATACAAATGCACACACAGTAAACAGGGAAATGAATGCAAAAGCTAGTAGTATTATTAAGAATCTAAAATGCCTACACTGTCAGTTTAGGTAGGATGAATTTGACTCATGAAATTTGCAACCTCAGATTTTAAGTGGTCTAGAACTCACAGCACACCAGTCACCAGTCCCTGTATCCTCTGGGCAGTAAGACTGGCTGGGCAAAGCCTACTGGTCCCTGTCCTTTCTTCAGTCTGGTTTTAGAATAGAATGAGGAAAACACAAAGGGACTGGAACAAACCCCATCCAAACACTGCTGGGAATTTTCTCTAGCTGTCAAGATAGCTGGTGACAGCTCTGACTGTCATGCTTTTATTTTATTTTAAATTACTACAGTTAAATTTTGTTAATTTGAAAAACGCCTTATTTTCTTTTTAAAAATTGCTTACTATAAGACCTAAGTGCTAAAGTCTTAGGATATTCTTTCATGGAAACCTTACTTACTGGCCTCTTCTGAAATAAATATATATATTCAAAAGTTAATCAAACTACTAAGTGTTTAGAAATGTAAAACTGGTGAAATGCTGGCTTCCAGACACGGCATCGTCACTGCATTCATGAATCACAGCAGCTCATTAGCTGCAGAAAACCAAGTCAATCACCAACTCTAGCACAGATGGGGGAAGGGTTCATGAGAGTCCCACCCCACCCCACCCCACCCCCCACACCCCACCCCCATAGCTGAGAGCTGAGGGGCTATTGACAGTTGATGGCTGCTAAAGAATGAGAAGACATGATTCTTTGGGATGTGACTACTGGTGGGTTGCCCTTGTGCAGACCTAATGGGTTATGTATAAAATAAAAAAAGATGACATGAAGGTGGAAAACGCACGTGGTAGAGGAGTATTGGATACTTGTGAGAGGGAGGAATTGGAGGTGGAAATGCTAAGATACATTTTAGATATGTATGAGTCTGTCAACAATACAAAATTGTACATGAATACACACTAAATAACCTGAAAACAAAAATGGATAAAGCTAATGCCTGCGGAGATGGCTCAGTCAGTGTGGTGATTTGAATATCGGCTCAGGGAGTGGCACTATTAGGACCTGTGGCCTTGTTGGAGTAGATGTAGCTTTGTTGGAGGAAGTGTGTCACTGTGGGAGTGGGCTTCGAGAGACCTTCCTCCTAGCCGTCTGGAAGCCAGTCTTCTGATTTTCTTGATTGTCTCTCAGCTCCTCCAGCACCAGGCCTACCTGGATACTGTCATGTTTCCCATCATGACAAGAATGGTCTGAAGCTCTAAACCTGTAAGCCAGTACCAATTAAATGTTGTCCTTCTAAGAGTTGCCTTGGTCAGGGTGTCTTTTCACGGCAATGGAAACCCTAACTAAGACAGAAGTTGGTACCAGGAGTGGTTCTAGAGGAGCAGAAGCATAAGGATAAATCTTTTAAATATCTGGAATTGGCTTAGCAATTTGCCAGCCCCTTCTAATTCACCAGCACCTTCAACCAATGAAACCTCTCCAGATGCTCTCCTTCCTGTGAGCTCAGAGAATATTGAAGGCCAATGGTGGGAACTATTTCAAACTTAAAGAAGAGACAGAGGCAACCAGATCTGAGTTCAAGGCCAGCCTGGGAAAGAGTACATTTCAAATCTAGGAGTGGTGGCACACACCTTCAATCTGGGCCACACCTTCTGCTGGGGCCTACATAAGGACAATGGAAGAAGGAAGGCCCTCTCTTCTTCACCTGCTTGCACTTACTTGCCAGCACATCTGTTGGAACCCACTTCTTTGGAATTCCAGCTTATACAGAAGACCGGCTAAAACACCTAACCTCATGGGCCTGATAAACTACTAGATTCTTGGATGTCCCATTCACAGCTGCCCACTGTTGGGTTAGTGGAACTGCAGACTGTAAGTCATTCCAACAAATCCCCTGAATTTGGAGAGTTTTGTGACTCTTGGGAACCCTGACTAATACAATCAGTAAAGTCCTTGCTGCAGAGCATGAGGACCTGAACTCAAGTCCTACCTCCCACACAAAAGTCAATTACAACCCACATCTGTGAGTCCAGGACTGGAGAGACAGAGACAAGAGTATCATGGGGCTTGCTGACTCCTCTATCACAAGACAAAACCTCTGCTCTGAGGATATAAAAATCTAGTGACCCTACACACGGGAATAGAAGAGCTTATGCCTCATTTTTTTCAATACTAATTTCAACTCCTGGAAATGCCTGAGGGTAAGACAACAACAACAACAACAACAACAAAAAACCCACAACCCTTTATTTCTCTCACTGTAAATACAGAAAAATAGTCATCAGACAAAGAGTCACCTACTGTATTTTTTTCCAAAGTTTGAGCACAAATAGATCAAATAAATGCATCAGTACCAACTCTTCCAAAATGTATGTACCTGTAGCTAGCTGTACTTAGGATAACAATGAATTTTCTCCTCAACTGATGACAACACTAAGCCCCAGGAAATAATCGTAGCCCATGATAAAACAGATACAAGTCAACATTAAATTAAACGCTGGATGAGCAGCAAAATCATAAATACAAATTACAGACTGGGGGGAGGGGCAGTGCCTCATTAGCCCGGGCTAGCCTGGAACTCACTATGCAGCTGAGAAGGGTCTTGAGCTCTTTGAATTCTTAATCCTCCTGCCTACACCACCACCACAGCATTTTTCAAAATACAAGCTGCTTGCCATTAATGGGTCTTAAAATCAACTCAGACACCAATATTTTTAAACAAAATAGAACAATATGGGGGAAAAAATCAAAGGTCACTGGAACTATACCACATATGTATAAATATCATGCATTTTTTACAACTCTAAATTGCTAAACAAAGTACACTGTCAGGAGTGGCCGTCAACTCCCTTAACCCTTCTCATCTGCAGAAATCAATCTACAGCACAGTCCCAAGAATCAGCCTCTGTAATAAGCCATCAATCAGCCAAGCAATCTGAAACTCTTCGTGGTATTTCTGAATAGTAACTACAATGCACCGTACCCACCCCACCCCACCCCACCTCTGTCGCAAATTAAACTTCCCAAGTGGATACATACATACAATCAGTCCCAGGCATCTCCACTCCTACAGAGTTAACTCTGCCAAGCCAGCTGCTGCTCTTCTATCAAAAGGTGGAATCAAGGGTGTTTGTGTCCGTCTCCGGCGGGCACAGCCTAAACGCTCCCGAGAGCACAGCAAGTAAACTCCTGTTTGGGAAGTCTTCACCGACTGAAAATCTCACTCTCTAAGTCTTTGCAGCTCAACCTCCCTGACCATCTAGCTCTTACACAAAGCAGAACAGTGAGGCACACTGCCTTCCCTCTTACAGACAGATGAGTCTGTTCTGTAACTCCAACTGCTTCCCTTGAACTCTTTAAAAGACTTAACTGCTCTTTCTTCTTCATTCTTCCATTAGATTAAATGAGATTAAATGACATTAATCCCATTGCCAAAATGAAATTTAAATTTCAGCACACCATTTTCTAAAGTGTATAAATTCATACATAAGACTTTCCTCTGCTCCACCAAACTGCAAAGTGAATGACAACCTTTTTATCTAAGTGTCCCAAACTAGCCTGAGATCTGGGCACTCAGGCAAAGTGTCAACAAATGAAGTCACTGTAAGCATTGGATATCCAATAAATGTTCACTGAATAAAATTAGAATTTTGGAAGACTCACAATTACACCTACAAAAATATCCTTCCCTTTAGAAGAAGGATTAAAACAAGAACTTTGTTAGGAACTTCTGTTTATTTTAAAATTCAAGATATTCTCAACTATCCTTTAACCCAGTATGTATTTACATATCTATTTAAAAATCAGTAAATATTTACCAAACTTACATTTAAAACTTAATTTTAAAAAGTTAAAGATCTGGTGATGAAAACTCTTAAGAATTATGGAAAATACTCTGGAATAGGTCAAAAAACATAAAAAGTCCCTCACACACAATAGAGCATTAAACCATAAAGCAAAACAACCTTAATATAGAGGAGGGAAAGTAAGTTTTCCTTATGGGTGTGGACAGTGGCAGGCCAACCCTGCGGCAGTGGAGAGCCCCACACCCCTACAGGCAGCACAAACAGGGTTCAGTGGACTACTTTTAAACAGAAAAAAGAGGACCAAAGGCCAATTGAGAGAAAAGTAAGTGTGTGTGTGTGTGTGTGTGTGTGTGTGTGTGTGTGTCTGTAGGTAGGTAGGTAGTTAGATAGGTAGGTAGGCAGATAGGTAGGTAGGTAGGTAGTTAGATAGGTAGGTAGGCAGGTAGAAGAATTACAGGCTGGATGTGGAAGGAATTGAGGAAACAAGGCATGAATATGATCAAAATATATGTGAAATTCTCAAAGAATTAATGTAAAGTATATTTTTAAAATATTCATCAGGGCTTAGGAGTTAAAAGACTTGCTTTGTTTTGTTTTGTTTTTTCAAGACAGAGTTTCTCCGTGTAGCCCTGGCTGTCCTGGAACTCACTCCATAGACCAGGCTGGCCTCGAACTCAGAAATCTGCCTGCCTCTGCCTCCCAGAGTGCTGGGATTACAGGCGTGCGCCACCACCCCTCACTTGCTATTCTTGCAAAAGACCCAAGTTTATTTCCCAGCACCCATGTCAGGTGACTCATAGTTTCCCTCTAACTCCAGCTTCAAAGAATCCCATGCCTCTGTCCTCCTCAGATACCTGTACATGTGCCTAGAGAGAGAGAGAGAAACCTTTAAAACTATGGGGAAAAAACCCACAGGCAAACATAGTAGAGTCTTTAAGAGGCTGTGTTCCTCCATCACAAAGAGATCAAAAGTTCAATTCAGACTTGAACTGTGACTGAAGGTCAAATTTCAGGTTAAGAGTAAAACAAGATTAGTTCAAGAATGGGATTGAAGTAGTCCTTGGAAATGGCTCTTCACATGGTTAAGATAAATCATGTAACATCCAACTAGCAAGTGGTCTGTTCACATAAACACATTAGCTAGTCACAAAGTGACTACATCAAAATCTAGTTATCTGTAAGCTAATTGGCCTTCTTACATGCAAACATTTAGGTCAATTTTTAAAGTAATGAGTAACTAGTAGATGTGGCATTCTAAATATGAAAAAGGGGGAGGACAGAGAAAGGTAACATGCTGATCAAAGGTACAAAGTTTCAGATAAACTGGAACAGTGGCTGGAAGCCATCATGCAGGAGAACCTGCAGTTGGGCAAATGAACTTCCTGGAGATGGCGCACCATTTGCATGGCTGTGAGGGGTGAGCCCTGGAGAGGCACAGCCCCAGGAGCTCTGTGCCAGGGCTGCTTCTTGCTGCTACTGTGTCTTCTCATGTATTCCTCACTTCTCTGACATTGTATGACTGTTCAAAACAAAAAAAAGATCCCGATTCTGCCTATAGTCCATCAGGACTGACTCCTGGGTTTTAGCCTACCTATTGGGCAAATTTCCTGCAGATCAACATGAAGATGAACTTTCATAAAATAATATAATTTAGATGAATTAATGATTTTATAGAATTCCTGATTTGATTCAAATTATTTTAGGAACTTAGAGTAACTGATAGAAAGTTTAAGGAGATGGTTTTAGTTGTTTTGCCAGAAAGAGATAATAAAGTTAATTTCAAGAATGGAATGTGTCCCCTGCTCATAGAATAGTAAGGCTGCATTAAAAGCATTACAAGCATGTAAACTGCACTAGGAAGAAAAATAGGCTTAGAACAAATTAATGAGGAAAGAAAACATTCATGTACGTATACATGTATGTGTGTATGTGAAGGTGTTGGAGCTTACTTATTGGAGCCCACTTTGCTTCATCTAGTGTGTATGTGTGCATGCGCACATATATGTGTGTATGCATGATTCTTTTCTCTTTTTCTTTCTTGCCAACCCCCTTAGAGTTAAGATCAGAGTTTCTCAGCAATCAGAGTGCCAGCCCCAGGTAATTAAGTTTTGCTCACACCTGTTCTGCTCCCTATAAATTGCTTGTCGCTGCTATCAGAACTGACTCCAGTTGCCGACTACACACCTCACTGCCTTCCTCAGATTACCTGTGGTTTCGGAGCTAGTCTTCGACAAGTAGCCTTAGTGAAATTTTGATCTTCATGATGATGAGCTAATAATGTTATTATATACATCAAAATATGCTAAAGGATAGATTTTGACAGCAGCATCACGAAAAAATGAAGACTATTAATCACCATGATTAAATCTTTCTACAGAATATACTAAATCAAAATGTTAAAATGTGCTGATAAATTTATACATTATTCCGAATTAAAAATAAAACTTAAATGCCAGGAATGATGGATGACACACTCCTGTACTCTTCTACTTAAACAACAGAGGCAGACTGAGCTCCATAAAAACCCTGCCTCACAAAAGAAAGGGAAGAAGTTACTGTGAAATCTATTAGAATCGAGTGGACAGTAATGTTTGAGGTTTTACTGCTATGAACAGGTGCCATGACCATAGCAACTCTCATCAAGGAAAACATTTACTTGGGGCCAGCTCACAGGCTCAGAGGCTTACTCAATTATCATCATAGTGGGAAACTATGGTGCTGGAAAAGGAGCAGAGAGTTCTGCATCTGCATTAGCAGTCACCAGAAGAGATAGAAACACTGGCCCTTGCTTGAGCATTTGAAACATCACAGCATTTGAAACCCAGTAACACACTTCATCCAACAAAGACACACCTACTCCTACAAAGTCACACCTCCTAATAGTGCCTCTTCTTAGAGCCTATTAGAGCCATTTTTATTCAAACCACCAAAATTAATGAAATGTAAATATGAAAAAGCTGAAAGTTCATTTTCCATTAAATACTGCAAATAATTTTTAAAACATTACCAAAGCCAGTTCTGTAAATAGATTCTTTCAATATTATGAATTTTCTTATTTTAAATTTCACTATTAGAGCTATAATGTTGATCTAGTATGTTTTTAAAACAGCTCTATTTAAAAAATAATCAAATAAGTAGTTCCCTGTTCATAAAGAAATTATTCAAATAAATATGTCTTTATCAAGTTTTCTTAATTGAAGCAATCAAAAGGTTAGGGTAGCTACCAAACCAACTAAGATTAACTCCTCTTTGAAAATACTGTCTGCCTGTTGCTATGAGGGTATGGACAGGAAGACCCTCTGATCATGTGTAAACACATGTTCCAACAAGCATGTTGATATGAGGGTATGGACAGCAAGACCCTCTGATCATGTGTAAACACATGTTCCAACAAGCATGTTGGTGCCACACAGAGTCAGAACCATGTATTTTCTTATTAGCCTCTACTTCTATCAGGATCGAGAAAGCTGAGGTAACTGGACATCCTTGAGATGCTGTTAACAAAGCCACGCCATGTGCACATGCACACAGCAGTGGTGCTTCAGGGGCGTGCCCTTGCCTTGGACTCTACTTCAGAGCATCGTCTCATGAGAAAAACATCCTTTATGACAGCAAATTAGCTCTGTCCACAGAAGAAGAAAAACACCAAAATCAAAACCAATTATCCCAAACAACAAAACAGTTCAGACAAAAGTACTACAAAGGCTGCCTTTATTAGGTTTAGCCTACACTGACAACATAGGCCAGTTTCTTCTCAATAACTCTCAGTTTTCTAATATGTAGGAACATAAGTACCATGAATAATAAATCTAAATGCAAAAATAAAAACATTTCAAAAATGAAATTCTAAGAAAACAAGTATCTGTAATTTTTCAGTTCCCCAAATTTAAGCATTTACTTTCTAGTAAAGGTTTCTTTATTCTTCAACTAGGAAGAGAGGCTATGCAGGGATGAGAAAACTTCAGCAAAGCGTCAGACTCTGTGTGACTCTTATGGCAGACAGGCACAATCTTTTCTTCTACAAAATAATGCACCCAGCTGGTAGACACTTTAAACAGGACACAGATTCCACTTCTAAGGATAACTACAAGCTGCAGTGCATTTGCAAGCCCTTGACTTTTAATATTTAAAAAAAAAACTAAGCATTATTATCAGCATATTTCAGTCACTTAACACCCACGATGTAAACAAAGGCATAGGAGAAATTTTCTGAGTCCATTCTCTTTAAAGTATCTTAAAATCCTATCAACTATCTCAATTATAAGTTAGAACTACTTGGCAAATTTATAATTAATCATTGGATGTGATGGTTTGTATATGCTTGGCCCAGGGAGTGGCACTATTAGGAGGTGTGGTCCTGATGGAATAAGTGTGGCCCTGTTGGAATAGGTGTGTCACTGTGGGTGTGAGCTTTAAGACCCTCCTTCTAGCTGCCTGGAAGCCAGTATTCTGCTAGCAGCCTTCAGATGAAGGTTCAGCTCTACCTCACCATGCCTGCCTGGTGCCATGTCCGTGCCTTGATGATAATGGCTGAACATCTGAACTGTAAGCCAGCCTCAGTTAAATGTTGTCCCTATAAGAATTACTTTGGTCACAGCGTCAGTTCACAGCAGTAAAACCCTAAGATACTGGCAAAAAAAGCAAAAGAGGGTATCTATAGTTAGAATTCTGGTATTTGCTCTCTTTTAAAACACAAAAATATTATTTAAAAAAACTATTTTCATTTTAATCCCAGGTATGCAGATATGGGGCTACTTTGGACTGTCCACAGCCAACTATGATTTGCCTCCTATTTTAGCAAAGGCATGGATTTGCCAGCTGCAGGCAGTTTCTGCAATTGTGTGACATTTTCAGCGGATATATAAATGCCCTTGACAGGCGGACTTAGTGGTTATTGGTCATTCAAGGGGATTGTTTGCAGTTTGTTAGTACTCACGCTTAAAGAAGAAACAGGAAGAAATTAAATTCAGTCTCTCTCTCTCTCTCTCTCTCTCTCTCTCTCTCTCTCTCTCTCTCTCTCTCTCCCTCCCTCCCTCCCTCCCTCCCTCCCTCTTCCCCTCTCTCCCTCCCTCTCCCCCTCCCCTCCTTCTCCCTCTCCCTTTTCCCCTTTTTTCTCTCTCCCCACTACCCTTCTTTTCCTCCTATCTAGGAGAGAGATCAAGAGTGGGAAAAAGAAGGACCCACAAAATAGTAAAAGGTTAGTTATAAGTGACACCTTAATATGGGGCTTGAAACTTAAGGATAGAATTATTTCAAATACCATAGAGAAAACAGCATGACACAAAGGAATGGATTTTTTTTTTCAAGATGCCAGCAAAAATGTATGTGGTTGCTACCACTGGGATATCACCTGCTTTGCTCCCAGAGAAGATTTTTCTGTTTTTTGTTTTTTTTTTCTTTTTCTTCTTCATATATTCTGTTTCAAATATTCTTTCAGAAAAAAGGTTGGAAGAATGTCTGAGCAGTTGGAAAAAACTGCAGGTAGAAATGGGGGTGTGGTTGAAAAAAATGGCTGAAATGAGAAACCAAAAGGGGTCATTCTACTCTCTTTTCTGAAAGAGCTAGAGAGTTGGTGGTGCAACTGGAGAGGTTGAGGGTAGAGATGGAAGCTCTTGGGAGGCAGGAATCACCAGGAAGGAAGAGAACAAAAAGGATCAGTCCTAGTGGCTGAGCAAGAGATTGGGAGTTTCTGTCAGGAGGAAAGAGGTCAAGAAACTGTGTTGGAGGGCATTTGTGTCAGAGAAAAGCTGAAAAAGCAGAAAGGCAATCTGACAAAACAGTCTGTTTCAAAGAGAGAGAATTAATCTTGAACCAACCTCACTGCCAGAGTTGAAAGAGGGGCAGCCTTGGGTTATGAGATCATCATCAGCTTTCCAGCAGTCATAGAGCATATATTAATAGTAGGAAAGAAGGTTACAATGAGATAAAATGGCTTCCTGAAGAAATGATTAAAGAGGCTCTGATTTTAAAGAGGCTATGATTTCATATGAAATGCACTCACCTTATGCGAAAGATTTTTCTGGGTTTTGGGGTTAGTTTGTTTGCTTGTTTCATTTTCTTTGACTAAGTAACTGGGCTACCCAAAATAGAATTAGTCCCAAAGACTACAAGGGATTAGCTAACAGCTGTACTACAGGCCAGTTAAAATTGCAATAGCTAACATGGTGGAGGGAAGAAACCAGGAATACTGAACAGTAAAATAGAGCAAGGGGAACAGATGTAGTAAAAGATCAGTTGCTGAGTGAAGGGCAGTATTCTGGTATACAAGAATTGATTCAGTTCGATGATGTTATTATAGAATAATATCATTTAGCAGCTTTAAGAGCTGGCACAAAGTTGAGAAGCCCAACAGTTTCCCACAGAAGGAAAGAGGGAAAGAATCTGTGCTAGAAGGTGGTCAGGTCAGAGAAAAGCTGAAGTCCACCTCTTTTACAAAGACTATACAAGGCTCTGAGAACCTTTCATTTCTTTTTCACAAAGAATAGTCTCAGCTGTGAACAAAGCCCTTTCCAGACCCTGATGCCAAGGCAGGTGTTGACAGAAACCTTGGAATTTGACAATATGAACACGAGCAGCACCTATGGACAAGTGGATTAGGGATATGTACAATATCACCAAAAATGCCTGGTACTTCAATTGTGGAAAACATGGTCATTTACAAACAGACTGATCAAGCCACCAAAAGTGTCAGATCTTGAAATGCCCAGTGCTCTAACTGTAGGAAATATGGTCATTTGCAAAAATATTGTAAACAAAACATCTCTAAGGGCAATGACTTTTTCTAAATGTAAACCAGAAAGAAGGCCTAGTCTTCCCAAGGTATATATACAAAGGGTTCAGGAGTACAGATCCAAAAGATATTCAAGGCAGTTTTTTGCCACTAGGAAACAAAATGGGGGCCTAGCTCAAGGCTCCTCAACAAACATTACAAGCCATTTTAGTCAAGGAGCAACTTGAACTAAAAACCTCAACACTCAGCAAGTCACCAAGGTTATAGAAAAAAATTGGAATTAAATCACCCTATATACTATAAAGATGTATTAACATCAGAATGGAAGCAGATGAAAGCTTTGCATTGTGGAAATGAATTTGCTTATAGTCCTACAGGAAATGAAAAGCTGTGGATACCATCAAAACTGATAAAGATTAGAATTGAGCAGGAGATGGTTCCTGAAAACCTTGGCCACTGACCCAAAGAGCACTTATTTCATTGAAAATGTCTGTTTATAATTTCCTTCTAGCCTCAGCACAAGTAATGGCTAAAACAGTAGGTGGAAAATGTAGTGAGAATTCTGAAATTTTGGTTCTTTTAAAACAAAGAAATAGTATAAGAAAATATTTTTGGTTTAATTGCAGATGTGAAAATATGAGGCTGCTTTGGATTTTCTAAAGCAGCTGACTATGATTTGCCTCGTGCAAACCAGAGACATGGTTTTGCCAGCTGCAGACAGTTTCTGCAATTGTGTGATATCTGAAATTCTGGAAACTTTTCACAGGGTATGTAAATGCCCCAAGTGGCAGGGTTTGTGGTTGGTGTTCATTCAAGGGGTTTGGCTGCTATTTATTAGTTGTGCTCAAAGAAGAAACAAGAAGAAATCAAATTAAGAGATCTCTATCTCTCTCTCCTATCTATTCTTTCTCTCCTATCTAGTGATAGAGGGTGAAAGAGGGGGATGTGGAGCTGGAGAAAAACCTGCAGAGTAGTAAACAATTACAAGTATCAGTTCAGAAAACAGTTATTAAAAGCCTGAGATAAAAGTACCAATCAAAGCCAATGTGATGGTGCACACTTTTAAACCCAGCACTTGGCAGAGGTAGGCAGATCTCTAGTAGGAGTTCCAGGCCAGCATGGTTTACATAGTAATTTCCATGCCAGCAAAGGCTACATAGCAAACCCTTGTTCTAATAAGGGAGGGAGGAAGGAAGAAAAAGGAAGGAGGGAAGGATAGAGGGAGGGAAAAAAGGAGGAAGGAAGGAGAAGAGGGAGGGGGAGAATCTCCTACCTATTCCAGTGGGAGGAAACACCGTTAAAAGCAGGCAGATACTCTGAGAAATAGCAATCAGTCAAGGCATGCACCCCATGACACTCTTCAGTCCTAGGCAAAACCTGGACACTTCTCTCTTTTGAAACTGGAGGTCACCAGCAAGCCCAGGGAGGTGGTGTCTTTAGCTTAAGGACTCCAACATTGAACACTCAATCTCTAGGCAACAAAATGAGCTAATTTCTGCCAGTATCATATTTTTAAGCCCCCCACTGACAGTGATCAGTAGCATTCAACCATTTTCTTCTGACCTATGTGAAATTACCTTAGACATATGAGACTTTGATGGTCAAACACCACATTCTCCTGATTACACCATGTTTCCCAGTCTTGTCTTGCTTTAACCTCTTTTGAGCATTCATCTTCCTCTACCTGACCAGAAACATTGGTGTCTCACAGTTCGGACCTCTGGTCTCTGCTCCATATTCCCCACTACCTTTTCTATAATCTTTCCATGTGACTCACCCAGCTTCCATAATTGATACCATTTATACACAGGTAACTTCTATCTCTCCAGGTCCAGTGACCTCCACATTGGCCTATACTTATATACCAACTTTCCACTCAGTATCTCACCTAAACTCTAAAAGGGACATCAGACTTCACACTTAACTTGCCCCCAGTACGCCTCACCACCTCCAACAGTTCACACTGCAGAAAAATGCAACCACAGGCCACTATTCGGACTGAAGCTAAACTAGGAACTCACTTTAGATTCATTTCCCTTGTTTGCCACCTCCAAACCATCAGCAAATCTTATCAGCTTTATTTCTCACAAATATTCAGAACCTATTCTTGTCTCTCAAAACCTCATCTAACTGCCCTAATCTAAATCTTTTACCTAATAACAATAATGGTATCAAAACCCAGCTTTCTCATTGCTGTTCTTGTTTCTACCTTGTCACAGTTTCTTCCCCTACACAATCAACTCGTGATTCATAATAATAACGAGAATGCCCATTACCTGTCCCTAGTATACAAAGCAATGCCAGCTTCAAGCACTGAGTGAAAGAATGAACAGCAACATCTCCTTTGCCCTTACCCAGTACTCCTTTACAGACAAAATAAACTCCAACCCAGTGTGGTGGTGCATGCCTTTGATATCTGGAGAAGCAGAGGCCAAGTAGATCTCTGTTCAAGACCAGCCTGGTCTACAGAGCAAGTAGGCCAGCCAAGGATACATACTAAGTGAGACCCTGTCTCAAACAACAGAAAATCAAAACAAAATTAATCCCTCCTTTAAAAGCCTTGCATTACTCTGAGGCCCTCCTCACCTCACATCAAGCTCAGGACTGTTGGGTTCTGATATTCCTGAACAACTCTAAGTCCCACCCTGGAACCCATACACCTCTCTTCATGTGAAGCAGGTCAACGCCTTCTCTGGTGATGTTGCACAGCATTATTCTGCCCATACTCTTTGCCCTCCTTTTCTCACCAGTGCACAACACCAGCTGAACTAGCTTCTTATGTAGTCGTACTGCCCATCTCCACCCTAGGAGAATATAAGTTCCACTACAGCAAGGGCCTTCACTTTCTTGCCCAGTCAGATAGCATCATGGTGTTGTATAAAACCTGGAATATGGTTAATATTTAATAACAAAAACATGTATCTAAGTGTATCTAAGTGGAAAGTATTCTAGACAGCAATGATATTCTACTTCAAATAAAAAATAGGCAAAATAAAAGTAAGTATAAAAAGCAATTGATGTTATTATGGTGGTCCTTCCTATTCTGTGCTTTCTTTGTAGGGGACTATTGAGTGTGGATTTTTAGTGTGGAATGGTTTTAGATTTCTTGAGATGGGATCTCAAGATGTAGTCACTATGTAAACCTAGCTGGTCTTTAATGAGCTACAATACTACTGCCTCTACCACTCTGTTAAGATTAAAGACTGGAGGCACTATGGCCAGTACTTCCATTCTTAGTGACCTTCCACGATAAACTGCTCTCCTCTGAATATTTTTAAAGATTAAATCAGAAAATATGAAAATCCCTAAATCAGAATAGTTAATATGTTGGCGTTTAAATGTTGCATAGGCATAATTCATAATTAAGCTATTATTCAGTAAAATAGTATCTAAAGAAATTGCACATCTTAATTATCTTCTCAGGTTACATATTTTTTATAGGCAGAAAAACTGTAACTAAAACCTTTCTGTGCACAACATCCATAAAAACTTACAATAGGTATCATGGGCTCAACTCACCATTTATTTCCTGACCTCAGAGTAATAAACCAGCTTCGTTCAATCCAAGCAGTGATTAAATTCCAATTATTAATCAAGTTCATTTCACAAAAGTCATCACTCAAGTTGTGATTCACCCCTCACGCCCAATGACTGCTATGAAAGAACATGTCCACTTGAGTTTAGTTGGCAGGGTTGTTACCGCTCATTGTTATCAGAGTGCTCTGAGGTGCATCTAACTCCAAACCACAGCAGAAAACATCACTTGTTGTAATCTATGACCACTACCATTATGACATCACTAAGCAGCTTATAAGTGATGCATCAACTCTGAAGATGCAAATCCAAAGCTCAAAGCAATGAACAGGCAACATTGTGCTTGTAACTTAACTGTAACACTTTTAGCATGTTTTAAAAGTATAATATTCTACCCCCAAAATATTTTAAGGGTTGGATGTATTAAGTCTTGAAATATGTCTTGCAAAACTAGGAATTGTGACTCATACTTGTAATCTCAGTACTTGGAAGCCTGAAACAGGAGGATTACTGTAAGTTTGAGACCAACCGGGACTACATATTTAGACCTTGTCTCAAACAAAATAAAACTGTGTGTGTGTGTGTGTGTGTGTGTGTGTGTGTGTGTGTATGTTCTATTTTAAGGAACATATTTATTATAAGTAGAAGTACTCAAAATATTGCTGTCTAATTCTAGATTTCAAAAGCCTAAGGAAAACATATCCATCTTTCAATCAACTTTAATACTAGTTTATACTCTGAAAAAAATGAATTCAAATACATTCATTCAAGCCAAAATTATTTAAAATTAATTTTTACAACTTATTCTTTAGACATACCACTTATCCAATTTTAAAGTAGCCATCTAGATATATTTTAAGTGTAGGGTAAGGATTTTATATGATCTTGCATGGAGATATAAGAAAATGTTCATTTTAGTTTTTTTTTTCTTTTATTCAGAACAAGGTTAGCCATAAACTTGAAGAACTGGATAAAGACAAAACACAACTAAATGCTATATAGAGAGAAAGAGAGAAAGAGAGAAAGAGAGAAAGAAAGAAAGAAAGAAAGAAAGAAAGAAAGAAAGAAAGAAAGAAAGAAAGAAAGAAAGAAAGGAAGGAAGGAAGGAAGGAAGGAAGGAAGGAAGGAAGGAAGGAAGGAAGGAAGGAAGGAAGGAAGGAAGAAAGAAAGAAGAAAAGAACTGCTGCTTCGTAGTTTCTGAAGTATGCACACTGTTCTCATTTGTCACATCCTTAACTGTCACAGCAGCAACTTCCTTTCCACTGCAGAAAGCTGACACCTTTGCTTTCCCTTTAGTCAATTACCTATTTGCATAAACGGTTTCAGAACACCCAGAACTAACTTTGTGCATACAAAGACAGGCTCTTTTTCATATCAGAAAACTAATTTACCATCTCAGAACCAAACAGACTGCTAATAAACTCCATCAGGAGGCTGGGTTGGCAGATGTCACAAGTCTGTGATTCCCCCAGCACTTGAAGAGCTTTTGGCAGGATCAGTAGCTCAAGGCCAGTCTTGGCTACATTGCAATTTTGGGTTACAAGCCAGCCTAGGCTAAGGTACTCAGAAGAGGGAGTGTGGAGGAAGACTGGTTTTTCTTTGTTATCTTCATATAGACCCTAAAATTGCATGAATTAGCCAAAGGGCATATTTGTTATACAGTATTTCCAAGACACACATTTTCTTCATATTTGTAAGAAAAAGCTCTCCACATCAACCAGCCCATAGGTTGTGGCCTTTCATTCAGATCATCTGCTAGATATGCCACTCTTGTTTATCTAAATAACTTATCAATATTAATTTTAAATAATTTCAGTATTTATAGTGACTCAAGGAGAAAATAATTATATCACCATTACTATAAAAATAGTCCACACTCAGTATATAAATGAAATTTTTCACTATTTCACTGGAAAGAAGTATTGCGATTTATGACTTACTGCTGTCAACTCTGAGAACACATAGTTTTATAAAGATTTGTCTTGTCCGAATCCCTTAAATCTGAATATTATTTTAAAGAATTTTCTTCCTCTGTATTCTAGGAATAGTAAATGTCTAGAAACTGCAGTGTAACATCAAAGCCTTTCAATTATTTAACTTCTAACTCTAAAATGCTCTCTTAGAAAACCATGGAAAACTGGATACAATGCTTCTGTGATGTACTTCCAACAAGGGCCATTACCAAGAGTAAGATTTT
Organism: Apodemus sylvaticus; assembly: GCF_947179515.1. Lineage (NCBI taxonomy): Eukaryota > Metazoa > Chordata > Mammalia > Rodentia > Muridae > Apodemus > Apodemus sylvaticus. The sequence goes on along the minus strand of NC_067490.1, from coordinate 34,163,210 downwards.
AGAGGTTAGGTTACAAAAACATCAAAGATGGGTTTTGACACATATGGATAGATGGAAATCACTCTTTCTGGCCCCCAGGGGTAATGAATACCTTCTCCATCACTAAAACCACTTCCAGGCCAGGCCCACAACAACTGGGTAAGCATCTAAATGTCTGTCTACTCTTGAAGGCAACCAGTAAATATTTTTACTAAATTCACAGCTCTTCTAATCTCTATTCTAAAACTATTATGAGAGGGCATAAGAGAATAAAGTATAAGAGAATAATTTCAAACCAGATTTTATATACATACACACACATACATATATATATATATACACACACAGATATATATGCATATACATATATATATGCCTGTATATGTACATGTATATATACACACATAGAGAGAGATAGACACAATTCTAAACCAATGGTTCTCAACCTCTGGGTCTCGACCCCTTAAACTCAATGACCTCACAAGAGTTACATATCAGCTACATCTGTTACAATTCATAACAGTAGCAAACATTACAATTATAAAGTGGCAATGAAAATAATTTTATGGTTTGGGGCCATCACAACATGAGGAACTGTATTAAAGTCCGCAGCAATAGGAAGGTTGAGAACTACTGATAGTTCAGAATTTAAACTATCACATAATTGCATTGTTTAAAATTTCAGTAGCAATGTGCCTGCCTGGTATCTTCGAAAAGGCAGAGAATATCACAAAAGGACTCCTACAAAATGCTTCTTTTCGAAGTTTTGCAAAATGTACACAACTGCCTCTAAGTTACACAAGTCAAGTTCAAACACTTTGTAGAACAGGGTTACCACCCATGGATCCCCAAAATACCTACATTTTTAGGAGAAATTCTGTGTACGAATAAGCTCTTTTCTCATGGGGGGGGGCGTGCAGAAGAAAAAAAAATCTATATATCTTTCAGCTTTTCAAAGGTGTCCATGATTCAGTTAAGATTAAAGTGCCCTTAGGACTGTCATCATTAGATAACTTGTCATGGTCAAGCCAATCCTCCTTTTTCTATTCCACGTTAGGGGAAGATTTATTCTAATTTAGTGGCTCCTACACAACTTCTGGGTGATGCAGGCATGAAATGGTTGTCTGATTCTAACAGTCCCTACCACCACCGCAAAGCTGAAACCCCCTAGTTTTCCTGAGCCCCGCATCTCGAAGGTGGCTGGGTTCTGATGGGACCCAGGAGGCCCCTGGCAGCCATGCGATCTGCTTTCTAAGAGCTGCTGCCCCCTCGAGGGTCTCAGACCACGACCCAGTCCTCACCAGCGTCTCTGGAGCAGCGGCTGCGGGCGACACCGCAGCGACCTTCCCGCCCGCGTCCCGCGTGGGGCAGCCACGCACACCACACGAGGGACAACAAAGCCCGGCCGAGCGGCCCAGAAGGGCCGAGTTGTCACCCCGCGGGGGTCGCAGGCCTTAGGGCGCGGACTCCCGAGAAGCCCAGGCGGCCGCCACCCCACCCGCCCGCAGTCCTCCTTACCCGCAGGGAAGCTGCGGGCCCCGCTGGGGCTGTCCCGGCCGCCAGCCTCCGGGGCCAGGAAACGGCCCCACATAGCGGGCGAGCGGGCGAGCCTGGAGCTCGGCGCCCGCGGTCGCCTCGGCTTCTGGGCGGAAACTTGAGCGGAGCCTGGGCCGCAGCAGTACGGACGGGTCCCGGGCGGGGGGCTTAACGGCTGTTCAGCGACGGCCCGGGAGCGCGGCGGCTGCCATGGCCCAGCCGGCTGCGCTGAGGCCCGGGCCGGGAAGCGAGCAGCTCCCCGGTGACGGCGGCGCTATCCCAGGCTCCGGGGCGCAGAGCGAATCTGCAGCTGCGGCTTCCCTCAGCCCCCTCCGCCCGGCAGAACCATAGGCAGGCGGGCCGGGCCAGGAGAGGCGGGGCCTGGAGGGCCGGGGGCGGAGCCTGGAGGGGCTGAGGGCGGAGCCTCAAGGCGGGGCCTGAGAAGCTCTTGGCTAGCCAAAGACCTACTGCCCATAGCTTGGGGGTGATCATCCTGAGGTCGCTCTGGTGACTCCCTATTTCTCCATCCTGTTACGTTGGAGCTGAGGGTCTGTAATTTAACCCCAAACCCTTCTTCCTATACGTGCCTTCTAGGGGCACGGTTATAAAAGGTGCGAGTAGTCCCTGCAACCCGTAAGAGGCCAAATCTAATAGGGGCTGTGGGGCTAACCATCTGACTCAGAGTGGAGAGCAGAATTAAAATTGTTGTCATGCATTCCACAAGCACCGTTTATGGATCACGGTGGGAATAGAAAAGAGGTCGTTCCTGCCTCCCACATCTCGGAGCCCTGCTCCACTTTAGTTCCCACCCTTCCCAGGAGCAGACATTCTGAGAAAAAACAAAGGAATACACCATCCTCTTGAAATTACTCTTGTTAGCAATATAATCATTTGAATATTTAGATACAAACTAAACACTGTCAGCCACCGTAGTAGGAGGCAGGCTCAGCATGTCAATCAGAAGTAACCCAGAGGGCAAGTCCCTTAGGCTTTGAGTCCAGTGATGTTTTTCCTGTTGTGGAAACTGCTAACAAAGGCTTAATATTTAAGTATCCCCCAAGAAAAATACTACTTAAAACTTGTGAGGCTTACATTTAGAAATGCATTCTATAACTCACCACGTTTGCGGAAATGCACCAAAACGTGGTTGTACATCTAGTCTCCTTCCTGTAGACACGCAGGTATTTATCCAAATCCTCAGATGTTGGTCAAGTGTCAAATGATTCTGATGCTACAAGGTGACAGAAACATGAAAATATAACGAGATGGTTCTTTTTCTGATTTAAATATATGTCTTATTAATTGTGACACTTGAAAAGGAGGGGCAAAAATATCATTAAAATTTCCACAAAGAAAAATATCAAATGTAAAAATACTATTATCTACAAATACATCTTTTCATGATTTGTAGTTTAACAAAGAGCCCAAATTGGCTGGAAACGTGAGGTGTAGCTCAGGCTGCCCTCAAACTCCTCGTTCTCCTGCTTCAACCTCCCCTGTAGTTTCTAGAAAGAAAGAAAAATGAAAGAAAGAGAGAGAGAAAGAAAGAAAGAAAGAAAGAAAGAAAGAAAGAAAGAAAGAAAAGAAAGAAAGAAAGAAAGAAAGAAAGAAAGAAAGAAAGAAAGAAAGAAAGAAAGAAAGAAAGAAAGAAAGAAAGAAAGAAAGAAAGAAAGAAAGAAAGAAAGAAAGAAAGAAAGAAAGAAAGAAAGATCCAGTAGCTTAGGTGTTGGGAACCAGAGAGCTTGGCTCAACACCCCCAGCTGAGCTGTTTGCACAGGTTTCTTGAGAGCAAAACATCCCGTGGCTTAGCTTGATTCCTGCCTTCCTGCCCTGTGTGGTACGGACTTCCCAGGTGCCTGACCTATGACTATAATTGATTTTTCCTGTTCCCTTCCCTGGCCTCTAGTATATATATTGCTGGTCTCTCAGTAAAGCTTTGGCATTCTCCTTGCAGAATGACCCGTGTCTGTGTTTTTTGTTAATCCCCCAGGCCTACGCCCGATACTCGGTACTGTGGCAGCGTGGGCGCTGTTACTTAGGGATTCTTAAACTTTCAAAACTCACAACCCCTTTTGTCCAAGAAACTTTTATACAACACTGGATGTATAGATAAATGAAATAGTATTCAAGTCAAATGTTTGCTTATATCATAAATTTATTTCAATAAATTGTTTTGTACATATACAATTTTACCATGTATTCTAGATGAAAACTGTACACTGATGAGACTGATGCAATTCTTTACTTTTATATAAATGATTAAGTAGTGGCACAGCATAGTAGTAGACACCTGTAATCCCAGCACTTGATGGAAACTAATAAACCAGGAGTTCAGTAGAAACCTGGATTACAACATCCAGGTTGAAGAGTTCAAGGCTAGCCTGAACTACATGACAAAGCCTTACCTAGGAAAGAAAAGGAAAAATAAAGGAAGGAAGAGAGGAAGAAAAAGAAGGCATAGGTAGTTACTAAAAAATTATTAATACCCAACAAATTTCTTGTTTAAAAAAAAAGTTAAAGACATTATTGAATGCATCTTGTTGGAGTTAGAGGGAAGAGAGGGGGTGAATATAATAAAAAACCATTGTGTGAAATTGTTAAATATAAATTATTTTATAAAGACATTATTGGTGCTGGACAGATGGCTGAGCAGTTAAGAACGTGAGTTCAATTTCTAACACCTACTCAGGGCAACTCATAATCACTGATAACTCCGGGTCTGATGGCCTCTTCTTGCCTTGGCACCATGGGGTACATGTATATCCAGACCAAGATATGCATGCACGCATAAAATAGTAAGATCTTTTAGATGAAAGATAAATGGTACATTCGTAAAGTCGATATGAATCTCGGGTTGAATACACTGTTTTTTGGTTTTTTTTTTACATTTTTTTCCTTAGGGCACATTGAATTTTCTTACTTCTTTTTCCTTATTCAAACTTATCCATTTGTACAAGTAGCAAGAAAGCTAAAGATGGCTATAACAATGGGTAAAGGTGATTGTTAATACTTAATAAAATCTCATAATGTAAATTTCAAGAAGTATTCAACTTACAAAACTAAATGATTTATGAAACAAGATAAAGATGTTTTCCTATATATTTATAGGAAAAACCTGTCAACAAAAAATAATTGCAATAGTTCCTCAAAAGCTGTTACCAATATATTGAAAAAGATGTATGGATAATGTCTAAAATCCTTATAGCTAGAAATTTCTGGTGTGTCCAGTTCATATCAAATGACTATAATTTGTAAGCTTTACCACAAGAGAAATTACAAGTTATCCAATTCTTTATATGCTGTTATGATTCAAATGATCATTCAACAATTAAAACTATGAACACTTTTCCAAGCTAGATAAAAATCTTATTTGGTTTCTAATACGTAGAACTCATTTATCCAATAGTAAACAGAAGAGAAGTGGGTTGCTAATTACAACATGAATAGTATGTCCTTTAATTTCCTTACTTATAATTTGGGATTGTAACAGAGACTACACTCTTGAAGATTTGTTGTAGGGATTTCATTGCTTAATATTTTTTGTAAACATGCACTATAGATAAAAAAAATTGTTATGTCTCACTAAGGAAAAAAATCAGTTGCTGTAGGACAGACAAACATGTACACATGTTTAAATGGAGTAAAGTACTGTTTGGATTCTTCTCCGGGCCATTTGTGGTTACTAATTAGCTCAGGAATTATGGTGAAATATTATTGAGAAATAATTACCCAACTCTCCAGGGCCAGGTTAATAGTAGCATTCATCTAGGCTGTGATTCCCTGAGCTCCCTGTGTGATATTCCTACCTGTACTATCAAAATAGAGGAAGGAAAATTGGAAGAGATGGCTCGATAGTATGCACTGGACAAAGCCAAAAGGCTTCAAGTTTCTGGTTCCAGGGAGTACAGAAAATGAACTCTACCTCCTCAGCGTTTGCCTCGAGTTGGATCGTGGTGTCCACTGTGAAAGCTGTAGAATCCTGGCACAGTTCTCAGGTTCCTGAACGGGATAAGAGGGCAGGATTCAATCAAGAGATAGTCTTCAAAGGGACCATCAATGTTTACTGGAACTGTTTGTCCCAGGAACTTGTAGTCACCAACTCATGTTACAGAGCTTATGAAAAGCAGAAAGATCACTTACGGTTAAAGGAGACAGCAACTTTGATGGTGTTTTAGGAGTCAAACATTTCCCTTCCTGTCTTCCTTTTTCAGATATGGGAGGAAACACAGAATACACAAAACTGTGGGGATTAAGAAAGTAAATCATGCCTCCCTACATTCACACACACATAGAACACACACTACATACATACTACACATACACTATACACATGATTACCATATGCACATATACACACACACAGAAACTACACATATATGCACTACACATACTATAGACACACCACACACACACATATACGCACTATATATACATACACATACCACATACATTACACACACTAAACACAAACCATACACTATACATATACACATAATACATAATATATACACATACATACACTATACACAAATACATACATACTGCACACATGTCCACACTATATACACATTGCACATACACATACTACACACATGACACATACATACTACACAACTATACACATATACACACACATTGCACAGACTACATAATACTGCACACACTATACACAAACATATACACACACATGATAGGCACATACACACACATTGCACACAAACTATCCACACTGCATGCACACTATACACATTCGACACACACACACACACATGCACACATACACTCACCATCTGAGCTGACCTACACTAGTTCACAAGGAAATTGTTTTAACAATTCAAAATGTCTAAAAGCTTAGAGAATTAGGTCAAAATGTTCTGAGTGGTAAATGGGGTTATGTCCCTGAGTATAGTAAGTAGCAGTTACTGAAGGAAAAAAACCTTTAATTATGAACTTCAATGATTTGAGACACCTCAACAATGTCTACATTATTATACACAGCTACAGATTTTATATGATCTTCAAAATAATCTTTGGTGAAAAGCTAGTATAAACTCCATTTTGCAGATGGGGTTGGGGGATGGGGGAAGGGGAGACCAGAGATGTTAGGTATGACCAAATAGATTCAAAAAGCTAGCTTTCAAATCTGATCCACATGACTCTAAGGACCGATCTTTTCTAGTCATGCTCCGTAACATGTAAACAAAAATGAGAAGATTATGCATTATATGACATGTGAAAAGGAAGGACCTAATTATAGGATCCCTGAGTGTTGTTACAGCTGTGCAAAGATTCCCAGCCGTGACATTAGTCTGGGGTCCTGTGTGAGGATAGCGAGGCAGTGGAGAGGGGTCGGAGATAGAAAGGAAGGGAAGCTGGGTTTTGCAGTATGGCCGCTTAAAGACTATGGGGTCAAGACTCAAGACTATTGGCTGAAGAATAAAGTAACCGGTTGCTGAGCCTCGCTCATCCAGAGAGAGTGGTGAACTCAAGAGAGGGCTGGAAAGCTGGGGAGGTGGAGTGGGGGTTTTATGATCAAAGAACAAACAACTAGAGTAAGGGAGCACACACTGCAGAAATGTGAACAGAGTTTCAAGATTTCAGAGGCGGCGCAGTGAAAGAATCAACCCCAGAGATGATATTGAAGTTGTGTCTCTCTGAGTTCCTTCAAAGAAGACCTTGACGTCCCAGGGTAGGGAATGCAGATGGCTGACAGTCAATAGCTCCTGCCACCCACAAGGTTGCCCCCAGCTTCCAAGCGGAGGCTGTGAAATTCCGTAGTATTTCCAGCATGACTGACCAAGGAGCACAGTGAAGCCCTCCCCCGCCCCCCATCTTTCCAATGCATAGTCCCCCGCGACCGGTCTTTGTCTCTGCCTCAGTTGGGTGGATGGAACCTTTTTCAACCTGTTTATGTTTTTCAGCCCTGCTTCCTGGCCCTGACATCTTGCACAGGCTGTCATCTTCTCGCTGCCTTTAGCATCTGCTTCCTGGATTATCCAGGAATGTATACAGTCCAGGAAGAAGATAAGGATAGAAAGCAATTGGATTTGGTTCATTTGTTTGAAACAGGTAAATAGTGTTTCTAAAGGATGTGAGGAGGTGACAAAATATGTTTCTAGGAGATTACAGTATAGCAAACCACAATATAGAGCAAGCTCTCTCAATTGAACACAAGGTCTCTGACTGGTGGTGCTGTCTTGGAAGTGACTGATCTGCTAAAAGATGGAACCTTATTAAAGGAAATGGGTCACGGAGGATGGGCTTTAAGGTTTCTAGCACTGCATCACTTCCTGCTCGAGTTCTGCTTCCTGTGGGTGGATCTGATATGACTGGCTCCTTCTGAAGTGCCTTCCCCACCTAGATTGATGACATCTGCTGAAGAGGTGTAAACCAGATAACCCTTTCCTCCCCGAGATTGTCGGTCTTGCTACCTTGACAAAATCTGGAACTATAAAGATTAGAGATAGGCCTGGAGCACGCCTCTAGGGGATTATCTCAGTTGCATTAAATAATGAAAGGCCCCGCCCAGTGTGGATGACACACATTCCCTAGGCTTGGAATCCGTGGAAGACGTGTACTGTAAGAACAGGTGAAGCAAACCCAGCACTAATGCGCATGCGCTCTCTCATGGCTTGCCTCTTTCGACTGCAGACCTAGTGTTACCAAGTCTCACGCTCTTACTGCCTTGATTTCCCCACTGTGAGAGACGTGTAACCTGGAAGCGTGAGCCCAAGAAATCCCTTATCCCTCACACTGCTTTGGCTGTGTCTTTTCACAGCAACAGAAAAGACACTAAGCTGACATCTTAGTGGCTTCTTTCAGGGCACTTTGTCACAGCAACAGCAGCGGTGTCTGGTACACCCAGGAGAGTTACAAGAGATGCAGCTGATAGCCACTGCAGCACAGCCAGAGACACCAGGAGCAGAACAGAGTTCCTGAAATTTCCAACAGCAGCAGGCAGGCTTAGGAGAGATGACAGACTGACAGGCTTCCAAATTCCACTTGGGTGTTCATGAACCCTGGGAAGAAGATTCTGCCTAAGCCTGACAGAGTGGGGGCCTGACAACTGTTGTCCCAATTTTTTTTAAAGTTGTTGCTAACGTATTTCCAGGAGCACATCACATAAACTTGTAAATGTATCAATGTCATTGATGCCAACTGGATTTTAATTAGTTAATTAAGAGTAATTAATTGGTTCTGACTTTACTACTCAAATAACAAAACCATTAAGATAGGTTTCATGATAGAAATGTACTTCCGGATAGCAGGAGATGATGTAATTTATTTTGTTAACTTTGGAAGCCAGGCAATGCTAGCATGCCCCAGAAATCCCTATACACAGGATCCTGAGACAGGAGGATTGCCAGGAGTTTGAGACAAGCCTTGGCTTCATAGTGAGTTCCAGCCTTGGTTAAGTTACAAAAGGAGACCCCGTCTTAAACCACTAACACACTTACACACACTAACTTCAGCAAGATTTCTTTTCAAGGAATTTTCAGGGTATCTTCTGTACAATGAAAATCTGTAGGTGGGATCTCTGGAATTTTAAAGAGAGCTAATGTCATTGGAACAAGACCTTGAGGAACATGAGCTAATTCAAATGGTAGATCCTTTGCCTGAGCAATCAGAGGAGGCCTAGAATTTTAACAAGTCTAATAAAACACTGAGAAAAACGAAGCTGAGTCTAGATGTAGTTATATATGTATATGAAGGTGTATGAGGAAATTAATTTATCTTTTTCTTAATTGTGTATTTTTAAACACATAAAACAGAATGGACATATAGAAAATATTCATAATTATTCGTCTCATTGTAGCGATGCTAAATGGAGTAAAAAATAAATAAAACTAGAGACAAGTATGAAAGATGGGTACTTACCATCACTGTTTTTAGCTATGTAACTTGTTTGATCAAGGACATTTTCTAGAAGATGTTTCGCTTTATGTTGCAGTCCTTATGGTCTGTGATAGTTCAGGTAATTCTCTTAATTACTTATTCTTGATCAACAAGGTACTCAGTGGGGGAGTAATTTAACCTGACACAAATTCAATCTGTGAAGTCTGATGTCTATGTTTAAAACTAAGCAAACTTTTAAAAGATCATTTTAAAAAACAAGCATGGTGGAACATGCCTGTAACTACAACGTAATTACCACATAATGACGATCCTGAGTCTATGGTTGGGGCTTTCAGGGTTTTGAAACAAAGTTCTGCTACATAGTGCAAGCTGGCCTTAGACTCAAACACTTTGACCTCAGAATGCTGGGGTTACAGGTGGCCGTGATGGCCAGTTTAGCAGTTTGTTGGTTTGCTTTTGGTTTTTTTAGAACTAATCTAGGGATAATTATCATAAACTGAGAGTGGGCTTTTTTATTTTTAATGTACCTTAGCTCATCAATTACAAGACTGCATAAATGGGAATGAGAACAGCCCCTGGACACAGAACTCATCGTAATGCTTACAGAGAGCAACAGAAATGAGTCCACAAAGAACAAAGCCTCAAAGCCTAACTCACACTTACGTTGTGGATGATAAAACAAGAATCACAAATCCCTATATAAGGTGAATACTAATTTATCAAATAGTTCCTTAGTTCAGAAATTCTTAAAAGCTTTGCATCGATCTATCTCTGTGTGAATATAGGCAAGGTTTTCAAATAATACATGTTCTGTAGCAGACATCTGCCCCAAGAAAGCTGAACAAGGTAACTGTGTTGTAAAGATACCTGAAAGATTTTGTCTGCAACTGAGACCAAAAGCTGTGGGGATTATTAGTATTTAAGTCTCCAGTGTTACAAAGGTATAAAACTTAGTAAGATCCCACCAGCAAGCAAGTATAGACTCCCTGAGGGCTGCGGAGGCCACGGAACCTGGAGTGTTCGATCACACAGAGGAGAGATTGGCGAGGCTAGCGGAGGGGATTTGCCTGGCCGTTGCCTAGATGTTGCTGCCTTCTCTGCGGTCCTTTGAAGGTCAGTCTGGTTCTGGCACGGAACCAAGATGTAAGATTCAGATCATGGAAGGCTTATGAGGACACTGTAGCCTGGAACATCTAATCCCACCCTGGCCTGCCCTAAAAAGGCCTTGAGTTTGCTCAGCACACAAACCCACTGCCATCTCCACTCCCTGGGGCTGATTTCCAGAAACTTAATGCTTAGAAGAGCAACACTACATTTGCCTCAGTTTTGATTCGGGGCTTTCTCACATTAATTTTTTAAAAGACTTTTCGTCTTCCCACATAGCAACTCTTAGAACAGATGGCTTAAAACATCTCTCATAGGAAATGAGCTGTAGACAGCAGATGCCCCATGTTTCCCAGGCAGAGGCCTAGGCTGGTCGCCCCTAAGTACCTACCTGGTAATGTGACACTGCCACCAGGCACTGGGTCCTACTGATGCCTTTTTATCCAGGGGTTAAAGGCCTCCTTACCAGGGGCAGGGGGAGGGGGGGGAGGAGGAGGGGGGAGGGGGGCTTCTTCATTGTTAAAAGGTAAACTTTCATCAGCAGTAAGGTGGCTTTGCTGGGATCATTGCTAGCCTCGCCAGGAAAGGTGTCAGTTAAAGGAGACCACGTGGAAAATGCCTTGCTTACAGACCCACTCCTGGCAAAAGGCTAGGCCTGCAGGACAGCTTCAGGCAGTGACTGAGTGGACCGGCAGAGTGCCCAGTGAGGGGCCCTGAGTGTCTTGTGTGGCATCCATAGCATATGCATAACAGACAGGGACATTTAGGGGAACCCTAGAGGCATGAGGAGTAAGAGGAAGTCAGGAGACTGAAACTTGAGTTTGTGGGGTTTATACTGAATGTCTTTTAATTTTTTTTCTTCATTTAATTTTTTTTACACAATGCATTATGATCATGTTTTCTGTCTTCCCAATTCCCCCCAGAGTCTCCCCATCTCACTATCCACCCAATTTAATGATTCTCTCTGTCTTTCTCTCTTTCTCCCCCTTTCTCTGTCTCTCTCTTTCTGTTTGTGTGCCTGTGTGTGTACATACGTGTGTTCAGGATTGCATGCATTCTTGTGTGCAGTCTTAAAACACTTCTCTAGTTATATCAGCACAGCCTTTGTATAATCTTGAGGTCAGCGTTTCCTGAGTCGTGGGATGTTCTCGGCTTGCCCAGTAGCTCCTTCCTTTATCTTGGGTCATGTTGTAATTGTCAGCTATCTCATATTGTACATCTAGATTTTTTAAAAATATAATAAGGAAATGTCACTGGTGACAAAATATTCAAGTAAAAAAAATGAATATAGATAAAGTAAGTAAAAATAAGGCTGCCATACATTATCATCTTCAATTTTTCTTGTAGCTTGGTACTATATAAACAAACCTGATATGTTTTATTCGTGGACAAAAAGCCTTCATTTTATTTCCAGAGTGCTTTTTGTATGTATTGAAAAACAAATAAAAAATGAAATCTTAGACCATGTGTTATAAATACATTCTGCCAAGGCTTATTGTAACAGCCTTTAAAAATTAAACTTTTTTAAATCATCAAGATGTTAATCCTACTACATACTAATCAATGCCAAGAATTATTAAGTGGTTTTAATTGAAATGGTTAGGACAAATACATTAACGATCTAATATTAGGATGCAGAAATTGCTTAAGATTTTTATTTTTTTTTCTCTTTAAAAAAAATCAGAAAAAAAGGGTAATACTGGCTACGAGATTCTAAATTTGATAATATAAGTATAATACATTATTAATGGCAAGACAGTGTGTTACACAAAGAAGGAAATCTTTGAATATAGAAAACTCAGGAAAAACTAACAGAAAAGAATTACAGGTAAGGGGATGGAGAGGTGGCTCAGCCATTTAAGGGCACTTACTGTTCCTGCAGAGGACCTGAGTTCAGCTCCCAGCACCCATGCAACTGCTTAACTCCAGCTCCAGAGTGTCTAGCACCGTCTTCTGACTTCCTTGGGCAACTGCATTCATGGCCACATACCCACACACACACACACACACACACACACACACACATGTACACACATAATTTTTTTAAAGGTTTAATCAGGAAAAAAAGAGAGATACTAGGGCCTATCTATAATAATTTTTTAGATCACAGAAACTACCTCATACATAAGGCAAAATAGACCACGACAGGGACGTGTTAAGCACCTAGTCGATAGGCCTTCAGTGAATCAGAGCGAAGCCTGAGGATTCGCAGGTAGCTCTGCTTCACAATAGCAAAGGCTGTTGTAACACTTGCTCATCCAGCCTCCAGGAAGACTAAATATGACCATGTTCAAGGGGGGACAAAAAACCAACCTTCATACGTTTAAGAAAACCCATCTTCCTAAGATGGGCAGATCTAAGAAGTAACTGGCACAGAAAAAAAAACTAAAACAGCAATTAATGTGTTATGTTCTACAACCACTCACTTTCATTGCAACACCATAAATGTCTTAGGGTTTCATTGTTGTGAAGGAACAACATAACCATTGGAACTCTTATAAAGGAAACCATTTCACTGAGGCAGGCTTACAGTTTCAGAGTTTCTGTCCATTATCATCATGGTGGGAAGCGTGGCAGCATCCAGGTACACATGGTGCTAGAGGAGCTGAGAGTTCTATATTTTGATCCACAGGCAGCAGAAGGGGACTGTGTTTCTACACTGGGAAGAATTTGAGCATAGGAGACCTTACAGCCTGCCTACACAAAGACATGACCGCAACAAGGCCACACCTCCTAAGCCAAGCATTCAAACACATGAATGTATGGAAGCCACACCTATTCAAACCAGGTTTGAATGTGCTTGGTCCAGGGAGTGGCACTACTAGGAGGTGTGGCTTGTTGGAGTGGGTGTGGCCTTGTTGGAGGAACGGTGTTACTGTGAAGGTAGGCTTGGAGACCTTCCTCCTAACTGCCTTTGGAACAAGATGTAGAACTCTCAGTTCCTCCAGCACCATGCCTGCCTGGACGCTGCCATGTTCTTCGTCTTGACGATACTGGACTGAACCTCAGAACCTGTAAGCCAGCCCAAATTACATGTTGTCCTTGGTCCTGATGTCTCTTCATAGCAGTAGAAACCCTAACTAAGACACCATCACAATTAAAAAAAAGAGTAGAACCCATTCCTCTCTCACAGTTGAAGGCATAGAGGGATTTGGAACAACATGGGTTACTCAAGACAGATTAGCAGTTCAATGACAGGTGTACCTGACTCAAGAAACTGAGCCCTTAAATATTACTTCTGCTATGAAATGATTGCTAAGCTTTACCAGTAATTAATGACTTGACAATGACCATATACGGAAGTAGGAACACGAGGGAGTGATTGGTAGCCACCTAACGACTGTTCTCTTTGTAAAAGGGGGGAGGTGGATCTGAGAAGGAAACATGCAAAGACTTTAAAATATGTAATATTTTAAAAGCCAATGAAATGTGGAAATTTGTTAGGATTTAATAATCTGGTGTCTGGGGTTATCTGTTTTCTCCATACTTTTCTGCATGGTTGAAATAATTCAGTCAAAAATTAAAGAAGTCAGTTAATGCTATCCTATTTCATGGGTAACAAAATTGAATAATTATGGTTGAAGCCTGGTGAAACAAACATACCCAATACTTCAGGTGATATTAATCGGTCTAACTCTTGTGAAAAGTGTTTTGACAATATGTGTGCCACTTCTGGCCATAAGAATAATTATACTCGGTCATTGAGAAATTTTCCTTTGAAAACACTGTTCTAAAGGAAACAAGACCAAACCAGGCATACAGATACAAACCACATCATTTAGATATAAGGTGTCAGCTATAATAACAATCTAAAGCTTTAGCTTTAGAGGAATCATCAATACTGTTCAGCCTTTAGGTTTTACAGCAATTTGAAGAAAGATTATGATATAATACCAGTTTAGAAAAAAAAATCTGCTTATGAAATTACATCACCTCTAGGATTAACTCAGTGAAAAAAAAATTAAGTATAAAATGGTTCAGGAATAAACACTGTAGAATGATGGGTAAACACATTGTGTTAAGGTAATAAGATCAATATCTTGCAGATCTTTGGCCATATTGATCGGGTATATTATTTTTGTGATATAAATGTATCGCACCCAGGCTTTAGAAATAACAAGACACTGCTCGAAATAGATTGGAATATAAGGGATATGGTGGGGGAGGGGTCCCAAGAAAGAGTGTAGAGGCCCGCAGAAGGGAAGGTGAACCGGACTGGCGTCTCAGAAGAATGCTTCCTGCACAAAAGCCACCAGTAAGTTTAGTCCAGAGAGGAGAGGGCTCAGTAAGATCTGGACCAAGGGCTGGGAAAGTGGCAGCAAGCATACTGCAAAGAGGAAAGACGCAAGCAACATGTTCAGGAAAACATTCTTCTGTGTATTGGAATTGCCTTATTTTCAGATTTCAATCTCCGAATGGTTCAGAAATCGTGGTGACTTGAAGAGTTTCACAGTTAAATGGATTCCACAAAATAACTGCTTGAAGATTCACAGCAACATAATTATGAGTTGCTGCGTTTCACAGGCTCCAAATCTTTTGTCTAAAAATAATCGCAGTGACTACATCTTGGGTAAACAAAGCCATTACCTATTCTGTGCCCAGGCTATATTGGTAGTCACTTACTGGAAAACGGATCACTAGTTAAGTAACTGTGTTTTCAGAACATCTGCTTGTCACTCATAATGATGAATAAAATAAATAATATATTTTAAGCCTTCAGGGCATAAACATGACTATTAAAAACTATTTTACTACCACACCATCCTGCCTATACAGCCAAAGGGGCACTTCCAGATGGGCACTCCGGGAAGGCAGCACTTTCTGTAAGGAGTGTGTTTTTGTATGTTTCTGTATGCAGGACATACAGGTGAGAAGTGGGGAGGCAGAGTGGGCCGTGGGATGCTCTGCTGTCCCCATGTAGACCATCTGCCATTTCCCAGCTTCCTTGGCTTAGATAAATATTTCTTAAATAATACATGACTCAACGGGATGATAGCCGCCACTTATCAAATAATTGCTTTGTGCTGGGGGGTTCACATCCATTAACTTTAATTGTTGTGAGCATCCTACCAAGGCTGGAACTCAAGTGGCAGGGTGATCAGGTTCTTCAGCTGTTCCTTGGTTTTCATCCTTTGACGTCCACGTAAGATAGAACTTCTTGATTGCCATCGTGAGCCCGGGCAAGAAATCTGTGGTTCACCTACATTACCACCGCTCTCTTTTGTGTTTTACATTGCATTTTTCCTGCGCAAGACCAATTCCCTATGGGTCCTTTGAAGGGAGCAACAAAGCCCTCAGCGGATGTTTGGATGTTGTAAGGCCCCACTTAGCCCTGTGAGAATGGCAGGGCCTTCCCTGAGTGAGACTCAGAGGGATGGTAAAGTGGTCCTTGAATCTGAGGATGAATGAATGACTGTGTGCAGAGAGGATACACCATAGCTTTTTCCTCCCGGAGTTTAGTGCCTGAAGCCTGCTCCCCTACAGAGACTGCTCCAACTGCGATCAGCTAGCCCGGCCTCCTAGTTCAGTTGTGTATAACAACACCGCACCTTGTGTATCTGTACGAAGTAGCCTCCCTTATGCAGCAAAAGCAACCACTCACGTTCTTGTTCAGCTTTATGTGATAAGCATACCGAGCATCTGGGGTACCGTGGCTTCCCCATCAGCCTGAGCACAACTCGCCACATTCCAGTTGTTTTGTACTTGTGTCCATATGTCTGCCATTTCTCCATTCCTCTGCAGTGCCTAGGCAGGGTTCTGGGTCTCAACCCATGCGAGGACTCGGAGATCCTTTTCCTAGCCCTGTGTTTGCTCTCTCTATAGCTGCATGGAATCACCCATTGCTCATATGGTCCGCAAAACCTCATCCACACTGGGGGGGAGGGGCAACTATTTAATTTTTGGCGAGAGGTCAGGATGGCCCATTGCAGTGCCAAGTAACAAATAATATTTCCAGCTGTAGAATGCCCAAAATCCTCCCCCCTCCATCTCTCTTCCTCCCTCCACCCCTTCTTCCCTTTAGCTCCCACCTCTTTCCCCTGCACACAGCCGATCAAACCCAGGTGCTATCACTCATGCTAAGCCACGCTAAACAGACACTCTACCTCATCACACACCCCCAGGCCATAATCAGTTTTTGAAGTGAAGGTCTCCCTTCTTTATCCAGGCTGTTCTGAAATTCCAGGGCTCAGGGATCTTCCCTGCCACCCGAACCTCCTAACTAGCAGATTGACTGGCTCACTCCAGGGCACTGCCTTTGGGATTCTTATTTAGTATACAAACCACTGTATTCTCTACCTAGGGCTTTCCCTTCACAGTCAACGTGAGCTCATGAAGGCATTTCCCTCAACTTAAGATGAGGAGAGATCAGAAGACTTAGCAATAGCTTAAACACCGTGTGGTTCCTCTGCCGTGTCATTATCCCCATTTTACACACGACCAAACAAGCTCAGTGAAATTAGAGGTGAAGGGCTGAGCTTGAATTAAGAACCTCTTTTGCCTAGCTCAAAACTTAGGTTGCCTCTGCTGCACCCAGAGCCGGCAGTTATTGAGTGTTTGCAGCATGCCGGGCTCTGAGAGCTTTAGTGTGAATTCAGTAAGCCTTCACACTGGGGAGTGTCCATTTTCTAGACACTGATGTAGCACCTTGCTCAGAGTGCATGGCTAGCGGGGAAGGTCAGGATGAGAGCCCAAGTGGGCAGTCTCCCCGGTTCTCATCAGGAGTGGTCCTCTGCCAGTCTACACTCACAGCTCCCTCAGTCCTCTCTGGACAAGAAGTGAGGACAGCTGCTTGGTGACAGCACAGCACAGCCGGCACCCTGTGAAAACAACCCCAGTGTGCTTGGGAAACTCCTGTCTTCTGAAAACCCTCAGAAAGCTGGCTTCGTTCTGTTGACAACCTGAATTATAAACACCATAATGGCTGCTTTCAGAAACGATTGTGGGATTTGGCCTTTCCTTGTTTACGGAGCTGGCAGAAAATCACTCTGGTCATTTGTTTGGTCTGTCACTCATCTGCATGTCTTCTGTATGTCACTTCTGTGTGTCAGGTACTGTTAGTCACAGAGCAAAGACGAATCAGGGTGACTGTGTAGGGGCTGGGCAGTCTAGAGCATCTGCAATCAGACTCAGCTGATAGTTATTCAAAGGATGCTATTTGAAAAAATTGAGTCATGTTTTACATCACTGTATGGAAAGACGGCATTCGAGTTACCCATTTGAGAAAACAAACAGTTATATCTCCAGCACTAGCAAAATTCTGCTATTAGGAGTGGGTAAGCTAACCTGGCTTCTAAAAGACCACTTGAGCATCAGCTGAGTGGAAACAGGCCCACCTGAGAGTCCCTGACCCCTCTCTTACTGGTCAGAGGTGTGTGGAACTTTCTATGAAGATATAACAAAAATCAAATGAAGATTACGTGGACTGCTTCTTTCAATCCTAGTCTGGGGAAGTTGGATCCGAGATTCTAAATTACCTAACCCAGCATTGTTTGTTTATGGCAGGGTCTAACACTATACCAAAGGCTGTTGGGGAACTTATGAAACGTGAGCTATTCTGGATCTAGTGGAATCCTATTGACTTGGCCTCCCAAGTACTGGCAAAACCATTGAGGATGTAATCCTTCCATCCTGGTTGACTTTGGACCACATCTTCTGGTTCCCACGGTAACACTAAAAGAATAAGGCCCCTTTTTCTAAGTGGACATTGCTCACCTGGACATTTCTTTGTATAGAGCTGAGTATTTATCATGAACCTAGCTTGTAGCTTGTAAGCAATCCAAGGACATTATTTGCGCCCCAACTCAACATTTTTGTTGTTGCTGAGTTATATTCATTTATTTTATTTTTTTGCAGTGAACACCATTAGCTGCATATGGAAGCTATGTTTTGGGCTTACCTCATTAATTTATTGGACTTCTGCCGTCCAGTTTCATTTAAGAAGAAAGAAAAGAAACCTGACTACAAAACCGCAAACCCCTCTGAAAGGCTAGGGGCCAGAGAGCTTTGTTGGGTCACACAAATGGCAGGCACAGGTAAGCTTTCTGCCACCACCCACTGTGAGGAGGAGGAGATAGTCACCTGGAAAGGTGAATACACCTTGAAACCAATAGCTGACCAGTATCATTTAATACCCTGTATTATGCTGCCTTTTCTAATTTGACCCTCAACATAAATGGCTGACTAAGTCTGGATAAGTATTCTACCATCCCCAGCTTAAGTAATTTTTCCAGAAGGCAAAACATTTCCAATAATATTGAGTTGGTCAGTAAGAAATAAATAGGTAAATAATCTTCTAATCGTCCCCCTCTTTAAGAACCTGGGCACTGTTGATTATCTCATGTCCTAGCTGAGCCACTTAGCAAGAAACACATGATGCTTGTCAGGACAATCCCTAAGTGGAACAGCTCCTCGAATTGATAGGTATAAAAGACAATTTAGATGCCAACCTCCAGGCCTGGGACCTCTAGGGAACATTAATGTTATTACAAGGGGACCTACGGCACCTCAAACCCACTCGTCTGAATCCTGTGGCTTGCACCCATATGTACACCCAGTCTTAAAATGAGTGTATTCTGTTGTTGTTATTCAGTATAGCCTAGCTTTATAAGCATTGCTGAATCATGAGTGTTTTAACATATGTATTTCCTCAGTAAACTACCACAAGTACCATTATGTAGAGATCTGTGAATTTTTGTTGTTAAAAACTAGATCACAGTTGGAAACTGGGGGACCATCTGTTTGATGCTAAGCTAAGATAAAAAAAAAAACCACAGTAAGATGAGGGTAGGTAATAATTATTTTAACACATATTTTGCATCAGTTGCTGTTTTTCTATTTTAACATTGTATATCTAATCAATGTCTTTTGTTTTATGTGTTATATGGCCACTAATTATCTGGCTAATTGTGTGTGGTCAGGTCATCGATTCTCAGAAAAACTACCCTGTTGCACAGCCCTGCATCCCTTCTAGATGATGTCATCCTCGGGAGTCAAGTTTCTGGCCAGGGGAGCAGATTTGCAGAAGTAAATAAACTGGAACTAAAACCATAACGTTAAAGAGACGTTCAAATTTGCACAGCACATAAACAACGGATAATCTCCACTGTGAAGTGTCTCTCAAAAATATATTATTTGGTCAGACCGACCCAGGGAATTGAAACAGTAAACAGCAAAGAGAAAAGCTGACAGCAACACCATCTAGGAACAGAGGTCAGGATACCCTCCCTGTCAGCCCCCAAAGGGACAGCTGTTCCCTTCTCTCAAAGCAAACCATGCACAGCAGCACGTCTCTGCTTCTTGTTCTCTTACCAACTCAGATCTGCTTTTGAGGAGTAAGCCAGACACCCAGCCGCTGGTGATCACAGGAACTTCAAAAACCCACAGGTCAACTCCGACAGGCCCTGCTTGAGATCTGCTCTTCATCTCTGGCAATCTTCCATTCCCAGTGCACGTACCCAGCCCCTCCCCCGGCACTCCCCAGCCCTGTTCTCCTACTCCGCCTCCCCATCCCCCCACTCCCCTCCCCGTGGCCCTTCCTCATATTAGAAACTTTGTTAAATGAAACCTGGGGACAATGGAAAGCATCTGGGAAAGAAACCCAATGTTTCCATCTGGAAATGTTACCTATTTAAAGCTAATAACAAAGAATCTGTAAACAGTTTTGTTAGAAATCCCTCCCCCACCTCAGTTGTCCCTATGAAAAAAAATTTTTTTTTTTCCAAATCAGAATTTCAAGTCTCCTGTAGGCTTTGTACCTACAACTGACCCAGTCTTTGACTGCTGGATTCAGACTGTACTCACCACAGAAATCAAACTCACAAATCCATGTAGCGGTTTGGAGGCAGACTATAGGGAAAAAACAATGTTATAGTTACATTTGGTTCAGCTGTAGAGCTGTACACAGACGTGACCTCAGCCCAAGAAGCTCATCTCACTGTGCCGTATCAACTTTCTCATCCATAAAAATGAAAAGATTACACAGACGACCATTAAGTGTCCTGATATAACCAACTTCACGCACATGAAATACAGTCATGTGTGTTATAACAGTGTTTCCACAGATGAAGTAGCTGAAACATATAATGTGATCCTGTAAGATGGATGGAATAGTTCCTATGACCGGTGATACGGTACTTGTCACAATATTGTAGCCAGGATGTCTCTAATGTTTGGGTGATACTGATGTAAACAAAACCAACACTCTGATAACTATAAGTGCATAGCCTAAAGAGTTATATATAGTTACATATATATATTACAATGAGCAATATATATATATATTATAGCATAGTAATATATAGTATAGTAACTATATTGTGTTATGTAATAAATATATATATTATGTAATATACTATACATTATATTATATACCATATACTATATTATATACTATTAAATATATTACATAATACATATACTATATATTTATATAATACATATATGATATATAATATATATTTATATATATTGTAAAGATTTTTTTCAAGTTTACTAAATATTACTTGTATATAAGTATGTGTGTGTATAAGAGCAATTAAAGAAAAAGAGGCCATGTAATTGAGACAGGAACAGGGTGGGTATGTCAGTGGGGTTGACAGAGAAAAAGGAAAGGAGGAAATGGTATAATTCTATGTTAATTTCAAAAATTAAAAAAATATTCAAAGTTCACTTAAATTCTACTGCACTCGCAGCAGCTTCATATATCTTGTGTTTACCATGTCCCTTCATTACATCTAGAGGTCGCCTTGAGTGATATACTTGTCTCTTCTGGGTTTGCGTAAGCTTGTATGCTCCACGGTGTTCACATGAGGATATAAGGGCCTGAAGGTGAATTCTTGGAATGTGGTCTTGTACCTCACTGAGCCACACATAGCTGCACTAAGAAGAAGATTAGGGTGTGTGTGTGTGTGTGTGTGTGTGTGTGTGTGTGTGTGTGTGTGTGTGTGAGAGAGAGAGAGAGAGGGAGAGAGAGAGAGAGAGAGAGAGAGAGAGAGAGAGAGAGAGAGAGAGAAGCAATTGTGGATACAGCCACTGGCTACTTCCCAGTCCTTACTCTCCATGCTGCAAGGAACTCATCAAAGGCTTGGCAGTGCCTTCACCCAAGTACACAGAGTACCTCCCCACCTACTTCATGGGAGGCTCGACTGAGTAGCTTGCTTTTAGCAAATTGAAGCTAGATGTGATGCAAGCAGAGGCTGTTGTTGTCTGTCTTTACTTCTTGAGACAAGAGCTCGCTCTGTAGCCTAGGCTGCCCTGGATCTTAGAATGTAGCCTAGGCTGGCCTCTTTACAGTCCCGCCATCTTTAGGTTCTATTCTCCTGAGTGCTGGAGTTACAGCTGTGGTCTCCCACGCCCTGAAGAAGAGTTTGTTTGTTTGTTTGTTTGTTTGTTTGCTTGTTTTAAAGTGGCTTTTCACTGCTTTTGCTTTTGCCATCTACTGACTAGCCACTGATTTAAGGATGGGGAAAGAAAATAGAAAACTGACCACAACCTTGTGCCAGGCTTCCATGGTTGTTACTTGGTACTGTTGCAACTGAGACCTGCGTGTACAATGAGCTCCCCACTCCTCCTTTTCCATGCATTTTATCCAGCACCCTTGCATGCTGATCTCGGCATTTCTCAAAGTTGCTGAGCTGCACCATCTAAATGTTTTAGGTTGTCTAAGGAAATAAGCCAATCAGCTGGGAGAATGTTCCCTTTTAGGATGATCAGTGGGACTGTTGCTAGTGCCAAGAATGCTGCACAACCAGGAATGAGTTTAGTAAACCTTCTTGTGAAAAGCATCATGTGCCTGTAGCGTGTACTATGGGATAGCTCGTGAATCTGTGCCAGCCATAAAGATAATTGTCCTTGTATTTTCCAGTGAGATCTCCATGTCCGCCTTTTAGGGACATTTCTGACTGTTTTCAGTAACTGGGGTGGGGAAAGATATCTTTGTAAATGAGTGGTTCACATCCTCTAGACACTGTCTAGAACTGGAGTGAACCTCTAAATATGGCTCTGAAAACTCAGCCAAATACATGGCTTCCTTGCACCTTGCATTTTATTTACAAAATCCCCCCTAGTTCATATTTCTATATTCATTTTGTCTCTTCTTGTTTTCCTCATGTTTTCTTCTTATGGTTGTTTTTGAGGACAGGGTGGGAAAAGTTGAGGCAGGGTCTCATCCTGCAGCCCAGGCTGGCCTGGAAATCACTATGGAGCCCAGACTGAGATCAAACTTAGGGCTAACCCTCACCTTCCTGTCTCAGCATCCCAAGTGCAGGATGTCAGGAGTGAACCACCATAATTAGCTCATAACATTATTATTATATAAGTATCCCCTTTCATCTTTTCAGCAACAGACTTAACACATAAAATTCTGTTCAGTAAAATGAAAACTTTCAATTTTAATTAGTACGACAAAGACAAAGGTACAATTTCACAGCTGATCTGCCCACTCCAAGTCCAAAAAGTAAAAAATAAAATAAAATAAATAAAGATGAAAGCTGTATTTAAACAGTTTTGGAAAAAAAATATCTGGAAATGCTGGTGTATGCCTTTAATCTAAGCATTTGGGAAGTAGAGGGCAGTCAGACCTGGTAGTGAGACCCTGTCTTGATAGATAGACAGATAGACAGACAGACAGATAAAATTAAAACTTGTTCTTTACCAAAATTAGATACCTTCTCTTTTAATTATTCAAGTAAAGGGCTTTTCTTTTATTTTTTGTTTAAAAGATTTATTGATTTATTTAATGTAAGTATACTCTAGCTGTCTTCAGATAAACCAGAAGAAGACATCAGATCTTATTACAAATGGTTGTGAGCCATCGTGTGGTTCCTGGGAATTGAACTCAGGACCTCTGGAAGAACAATCAATGCTCTTAACCACTGAGCTATCTCTCCAGCACTTGATTTTGTTTTTTAATATTTACTGAATATCTACTAGGTGTAATGAGCAAGATAAAAACATATTTTTAATATACTTTTTAATATACTCAAGGAACTCATGTATATTAGGAAAGTCTCAATAGGGAAAGACTTAGAGTTCTCCCTGCCTCATCTCCATTATAGCTGTTGTGAATTGATTGGAAAATGTCCCCCAGATGCTGATATATTTAAAAACTTGGTTCCCCTAGTGATGGCATTGTGTTGGAAGCTTGTGAACCTACTAGGAGGTAGAGCCTTGTTTGAGGACGTGTGTCATGGTGGCGAGTGGTTGAGGGGAAAGGTTTTAAGCTGTAGCTTGACCACAATTCTTGTTCTCTCTCTCTCTGGGGGACAGACACATTGTGACCAGTTGTTGTCATGCTACTGTCACCAGATCTTTCCTGCCCATTCTTGGGTTGTATCCCTTCAAACTGTGAGCCAGAATAACCCTTCCTTCCTTCAACTGTGTCTTGTATTTTGTCACAAAAATGAGAAGAACAACTAATATAATATCTAATGATAGAATTTCCTTCTTTTCCAAAGCTATTATAGTGGCTAATATTTTCTCAGCTAGATGCAAGGTAGCATCACCAGCGAGGAGGAAACATCAATAGAGAAATGCCTCCAGAAGATCTAGCTACAGGTAAGTCTCAATGACATTTTCTTAGTGATTGATGGGGAAGGGTCAGGTACATTGTGGGTTGTACTGTTCCTAAGCACATGTCTCTTGGGTTCTATAGGAAAGAAAATTGTGGAGTCTTTTTGTTATGGGTTTTATTGAAATAGAACATTAAGCCATGACTCAGGAAGTGTGGGTTCCCTTGCCAGGAATATGGTTTTGGACAAATTAGTCTCTCTGAACTCTGAACTCTTCTGATTAAAAAGAAGCTGGGAAATCTTGAACAAGACAAGCATGGTGAGCTATTGGCCTAGAAAAAGGTAGAATGAAGGGGAGAAGGGTAGATAGGGAAGGGATAATATGGTTCTTTTTTTTTTTTAAAAAAAAAACAGAGTACTGAGTACGTTGGGTTCTGAGGCCAGAAGCTACAAGCAACTGTCCACAGTACTGAAGGTCATTGCTTGTATCAATCCAGTGGGAAGTTGGGAGTAGGGCTTGGAGATCTGGCCTTTGTAAGCCAAGCAGTGAGCCTCTAATCTCATTGTCATCCAAGTGATGGCCAAGCACATGCTTGCATTGATCATCTTCTGATATTTTATGTGTTTTCATCATCTGCCAAGCATTGCCTAGACTGAGGTGACTGCAGATGAACTCATCACAGTCAATAATGACCCTGCTTCTCCTCCTCTTCATTGTTTTGACTAGTAGCACCAAATTTTGTCCTTTATGCCAAGCCATAGACTTAAGAGACATAGATAAGTTTTATCATGCAGACCAACTATATAAGTAACTAATATTGCCTATAAATAATGCTTATTGATCTCTTATTCTGCACTTCCTGTCACCATATGAATGGAGTTACCTTTCTCCCCATTCCGCTGTCTCTGGTGTGCAGTCTAACCCAAACTACTCGCAGGTCCTCGAACTTTTCAAGATGTTCTCGGTGTTGTGTCACTCATTCTTTGACCAAAGTGGTTTTTCTTATTGGTAATCAATTCCACACCTACTCTTGGGTCAGCTCAGGGCGGGAGACATTGCTCAGCGATTAGGAGAGCTTGCTGTTCTGGCAGGAGACCCACGTTTAGTCCCAGCACTCATGTTGGGTGGCTCAGGTACACGTGACTCCGCCTGCAGGAGATCTATGTGATCCTCAAGCCTCCACAGGCACTCACAGTCACATGCACATACACACAGACAAACACACACACTTACACATAAATAAAAATGGAGTTGAATCTTGGGGGACAGGGTCAGCTCATTTGTCACCTTTGGAGAACTTGTCCCAAGCATAGTCCCACTCTTCATTCTCTATGTTTCCATGGAATTTACTCTTTACTAGCTATCAAATCCTATTATTATTAATTCACACATATGATCTCTTGTAGGAGGTGAGTATGAGCCCTGGGCCTGTACACATTTTTTTTTTTTTGGTCTTTTTGAGCAGCATGACCAGACACCCAGCAAAAAGGGGTAAAAATTAAATATGATAAAAGTTGGGCTCTACCAGTGTTAGATAGGAAGCAACCATTGGTAGAATAGACTGAGAAGGGAGTTATGTGAAAGAAACTATTAGGTTATGCATAAGATACGTGTCTTGGCCTCTGAATTAGCTGGAATTCCTTACTCCTACATTTGACCTTAGCCAGAAGGCCAAAAGGAGACTAGGGTGCTCCAGTCTGAAGTTGGTTTTCTACTTAACACAAGTTACAGGGCAGAAGCATGGTGTCAACCTAGCTGTTGCTTTACCAAACATGTCTCTGTCATGTTGTGTCTTCACTTAGGATCTTACCCAGAGCACATATGAGAGGTCAGCGGCCTAGTGATTACCTAGATGTGACTGTCCATGGGGGACCTGAGTCCACTAGAGAAGCAGTCACTTCATATCAGTTTTGTGGTCACCAAACAGAGCACAGATGTGGGCCTCAAGGGACAGACTGCAGGCATTAATTTGCCTTCTCTTCCAAACATTTTGAAACCCCATTTTCTGGATTGCTATGTTGAGAAATGGGCATGATATTTTTATCTGGGTAGAAAAGAGGCAATTTCTCTACTTTCAATAAGTAAAGTTCTTTCTGAGGCAGTTGTATCATCTCACAAGAAAATGGACCAGAAATCTAACTGGTATTTTGTTTAAAAAAACAAAACAAAACAACACTTTCCCTAGCATATCTCCTTTTGAAAATCCTTACAAAGTTTATTTTATTTTTTAATAATATTACATGCATAGAGAAAAGGTGGCTCACTTGGTAAAATACCCACTGAATAATCACAAGGATCTAAACTCAAAGTCCTTGGGCAAGCTCTGTAACACTGCCTCCAGGAGTACAGAGATGAATCAATCCCTAAACCTCCCTGGCCAATCAGTGAGCTCCAGATTCCTGAGAGACTGGCTCAAAACATAAGACTGAGAACAAAAGAGAAAGATGCCTTTTCTTGACCTCTGGCCTTCTACATGCACATGCCCACATGTGGATGCACAACTTTATATGCATATGCGCACACACACACACACACACACATATACACACACACATGCACTAATATGCACATACACACAGAATATATTATATTATACAAAAATGTCCTTTGGAAGCAAAGTACCACGTTCAGTGAAGATACACAGTGAACACTAAACGTAAGTATTCTGAAAAGAATACACACTCTTTACAGAAAATATTCAGGAAAAAAAAATGAAAAATTCCTCCAAATCCCACCCCAATGGGCAGACTTGGCTAGCATTATAGTTCATGCATCAGCTAGGAGGTGGGTTGTAGAACTGAGG
The DNA here is from genome assembly GCF_947179515.1 of Apodemus sylvaticus. Lineage (NCBI taxonomy): Eukaryota > Metazoa > Chordata > Mammalia > Rodentia > Muridae > Apodemus > Apodemus sylvaticus. The sequence continues at coordinate 34,136,422 of NC_067490.1, read as the reverse complement.
TCCATGGGGTAGGTGGCAATCAGGAGACAAATAATTCTCTCTGAACAATTGAGTTCCCACACACAACTCAAGATCCAACAGGGCCAGTAGCGACAGTCTGAGGTAACTCTCAAATGTCAGCTGTCTGCATCCCAGAGCTGAGGAGGACTTTACTGTTGTGTTGCCCTTGTTGGAACAAAGCTTGCATCAGAGTCCACAATGAAACTATTGTGCAAATGACTTTTGCTTTGAGAGACAAATACTTGCTTGGCTCCACACAAGAGCTTCGGAAGCTGGCTCACACAGAACTCATTCTGGGTCAGCAGCTTCTTACAATGAACCCAACATAGAAAATACAGTTTCTTTTACCTCAAAAACGTGGAACACATGTAATGTGAAAAATGAAAGGATGTGAGTTTATATATTTCCAAAGGAGAAGACAACTGTAGGAAAGAGACGTACCTTTTAACAGAGCCTGGCATTTGTTTTCTATAGAGTATAATCTCCCAAAATGTTCTTGGGCTCCTCTGTAGAATCATGAGGAGCTGAGAAACAAGGACTCAGAATGGCTAGAATACTAATTATTATGGATCTGGAATGAAAAGGAATTTAGGATGTTCGTGAGCAGCAGTTAGAGTTGCTCAGGAGACAAGCAAGTTCAAAATGGCGGACAACAGTTAAAAATGGTGGCTGTTGCTCTTTGTTTCATCTTTATATGATTTCCTTTATCTCTATTTTTTTCTTTCTATTTTTCCTTCCAGCTGACCTCAAACCCAAGCTCTTGTGCTTTAGCTTCCCCATGTGTTGGGGTTACAGATGTGCATCACCACAACCAAAATTAAGATTTTCCTTAACAACTCCCATGAAAGTCTCATTTAAGAATGTGCTACAGGAAATCCTGGTGTGGTAGCTTATACCTGCAATTCTGGCCCTCGGAGACTGAGGCAGGAGGATCACTGCAAGTTTGAGATCAGCCTTGGTTACATTATGACTATAGAGTGAGTGCTCTAAAAAAATATAACAAAACAAGAAAAATTTATGAGGGAATTAGAAAAAAATTAATCTATTATAAATGGTTTTGATATCCAGAACTGTTTTACTTAATCATTATTTTAATCTCATCTCTAATCATAATATTTCTTACCTGTGATAAATCATTTTGACAGGATCTAGAATGACATAAAAGACAAGCCTCTAAGTATATCTATGAGGGATTTTCTAAATTGGGCTAGTTGATGTAAGGAGATCCACCCTAAATATAAGTGGGGTTGTGGGCAGAGTAAAAAAGACAACCAAATTGGACACCAGTGTCCATTTTTCTCCTCCTGACTGAAAATTCAGTGTAACCAACCAGCCATCTTCTGTACCTGGCCCTGCACCTTCGCTACCATGATGTATTGTATCCCAAGGAATTAGGGGCCAAAATAAAATTTCCCCTGATCAAACAGTTCTGGTCATATTTTGTCACAGTATCAAGAAAAGTACTTAATGTAAGGTCACTTCATATCAGACCATTTTTTTCACAGTATCAAGAAAAGTACTTAATGTAAGGTCACTTCATATCAGACCATTTTTTTCCACAGGTAGCTAAAAGAAACCTACATTATTCTTACACAACATTATATTGCTCTGGCATGTTTTTAATCCATATTATTATTCATTTCAAATATATTAATTTTAATGAAACTATTAAACAAAGATAAAATGTGTTGGTTCTTGGGTTCAGATGTGCAAAACCTGTCAGTTCTTTCAAGTTGAATATCATAGACTGATTTTGCCAGGTATGGTCCTCGATAGCTAGTCCTAACTGCCAAGTTCATTTGCACTGAGAAATGCCTAAGAGATGGTTAAAGCACACCTCTGAATGTGTCCACGAGGGTTTCTCCAGGGACAATGAGATCATGAGGGCTCTGGCATAATAAGTGAATGAATTTCTTAATGGCTTCCAAATGTGGAAGTATTACTGGGCATTTGAATAGTAAAGGAGGGAGCAGACCACTGGGTGTATGCCTTGGGGACTAGGTCTTCACCCTGGCCCTTTCCTCTATTTCCTCCCTTCCTGTTTGCCATGAGAACAGTCTCTGCCACATGCTCCCCTACCATTGCAAGTTGTCCTTCCATTGGGCTGGAAACACAGGGCCAGATAACCAAGAACTGAGTCCTTGAAAGTCTTAGAAAAAGAACTCTTTCCTTCCTTGGATTGTTTCAGCCAGGTACTTGTGCACAGTGGATGCCAAAAGTAACTACTGCAGGGTCCCATGGTCTTTGTCATAGAAATTTAGACATACATGCTTCCTAATCTGTGGGCTTCCTTTATTCCTTTGTTCAGTGGTATGCTAGTCAGGGTTCTCTAAAGGAACAGAAGCCACATAATGAATATATATATACCTATTAGAGTGGCTTACAGGCTTTGGTCCTGCTCCTCCAACAATGGCTGACTACCAACAGAAGGTCCAAGAATCCAGTGGTTGTTCAATTCTCAAGACTGAGTGTCTCAGCTGGTCCTCAGTATATGCCAGAATCCCAAAGAAGTAGGTTCTCTTAGTAGTAATGGGATGCGCTCGCCAGTTAGAGTGAGGGCAAGCAGACAAAGAGCAAGCACGTCCTTCTTCCATGTCTTTGTATAGGCAGCAGGCACCAGAAGGTGTGGCCCAAATTTAAGCTGGATCTACCCACCTCAAAGGAGCTGGATTAAAAGGAGGTCTTCCTGTCTCAAATGAGTCATCAAAAAAAAAAAAATTTCTCACAGGTCAAACCCATCCAATTGGATTTTAGTTTATTCTAGATTTAGTCAAGTTGACAACCAAGAATAGCCATCACAACTTGCCATGGTCTTTGTACTCTATAAACTCAGTTACATGGATGATTATAGTCCAACACGTTTAAACATGAGATTCCCCACTGTAAGGCACTGTTTAATTCCATGAAGAAGTTTTAAAGGAGAGATGCTTTACTATGGGTAAAGGAAACAGGTGATTTGGTACCCAAACTACATTCAGAACAGAAGCCAATCTTGCATTAATTAGCAAGTATTTCACATTCCCTTGGTTTGTGTTTCAGGTAAAGGTATATAAACCTTGAAGTCAGTGATGGTTAATCTCAGTTGTGGACTCCACAGTACTTAAGTCTCCACAATACGTGTCTCTAGGCATGCCTGTCAGGGAGCGTTAAGAACAGATTAATTGATGTAGGAAGACCCATCTGAAATACAAACAGAACCATACCATGTGCTGGGGTCGTAGACTGGACAAAAAGAAGGAAAGAAGAGAGTGGTATAGCATTCAAGGTTTCTACTTCTGGACTGAAGATGCAACGTGACCAGTTGTCTCTGCCACCATGCCTTCCCAAACAAGGTCGACTCTTCTTATACTGTGAGCCTAAATAAGCCTACTCTCCCTCCATTATTCCCTCCCTCCCTCCCTTCTTCCCTTCCTTCATTCCTCCTTCTTCCCTTCCTCTTTCCTTCCTTTCTCCCTCCTTTCTTCCTCCTTCCTCCCTCCCTCTCTCCCTGGCTCCTTCCATTCCTTCTTCCTTCTTCCTTCCTCCTTCTTTTCATTGCTTTTGTGAGATATTTCATCAAAGTAATAACACAAATAATTAATATCTTAAAGTGCTTTTACATACACACACACACACACACACACACACACACACACATACACACACACACACACACACACACACACACACACTTAAAGTGAGTCTCGTGTAGTCCAGGATGCTTCAAATTCATTAGCCCAGGATGACCTTGAATTCCTGATCTTTCTGATCCTCCTCTTTCTTTCTCCCCATTGCTGACATTATAAGCATGTACCTGGCTGAACATTAAAACTTTATATGGAAATAATATCTCTCTCTCTCTCTCTCTCTCTCTCTCTCTCTCTCTCTCTCTCTCCCTCTCTCTCTCTCTCTGTCTCTCTCTACCACCCTCCCTTTCCCCCTCCCTCCCTCCTTCTCTCTTTCTTTCTCTCTCCCTCCCTCCCTCTCTCTCTGTTTCTCTCTCCCTCCCTCCCTTTCTCCCCCTCCCTCCCTCCTTCTCTCTCTCTCTCTCTCTCTCTCTCTCTCTCTCTCTCTCTCTCTTACTAATGTTGCCCTAAATTTTTGATTTTTATATAACAAGTACTGTGTACCAAAATGTTATTTTTGGCATTCACAGTTCCAATATAGAAATGTGTCCAGAGTCTGGATGTGGATGTTTACATCATTCTTGAAATTCCATAGTGGTAATAATAACCACATTGGGATAAGGACACTAGAGTAATGAAACAGGGAGCTGTAGCTTGAATTTGATAGAACACTAGTTTTTATCAGGCAGAAAGGTGAACAAGTAGGAACTGTGTAGTTATTACTAAGGGGAGCAGTAGAGTAGAGTCCGCGTGAAGCTTCCCAGAAGCAACTACTCATAAAATCCAAACTGAAGTTTTCTAAAGATTCCTGAAAAGATCATTTTGAGGGATCTCATACTATAATTAAATAAATATGAGAACTGCATTTTCATTGACTGTGTCTGATTTTGTAAATGGCGTTCTTTCTTTTTTTCTTTTTTGAAGTTATAATTTAGTTAAATTTCTCCCTTTCCTCCCTTCAAACTCTCCCATACGCCTCTGCCTTCCAAGGCTGTCTTTACCCTGTCCTATAACCCACTGTGTAGCCAGGCTGGCCTTGAACTTGCAGCTCTCTTGCCTGTCTCCGTGATGAGTAATCACAGGAGTGTGCCACTATGCCTAGTCAGGAGACTCTATCTTGTCAAGACAAGCTAGTAGAGTTCCTTCTCCTCACATCATTAGAGTTCTAACATGAAAGAGTATGAACCATATATTTGATTACTTCATTAGTGGTTGTGCTGAGGACCAAACCCCAAGTTTCATGCATGCTAGACAAACACCACTTAGCTACATCCCTAGTATTTGTTTGCTGAGATAGTGTCTTGCTGTCCAGCCTAGGATAGTCTGGAATGCAGATCCCCCATCCCTACCTCTATAGCCCAAAGTGCTTGTGTTTTAGGTACTTGTTCATTGAGCCTGGCTATTAAGTGTTTTTCATTGGTTGTTTGAGAGTGTTTTGTGTATGTGTATGTGGTTGCTGGGAATCAAGCCTACAGCCTCACACACTCTAGGCAAGCACACCATTATTGAGCTACACCGAAATCCTGTGCCATAAAGGCATTCACATGAAAATTACATTGATTTTTATTGGTTGCATTGCAATGTGTCCTCTCTAAAGCATATAGTAGCTAATTAAAAGGCAGGACATAAATATCTCCATCAACCGTGAGGCTGCATCTCCTGTAAATGTCAGGAAAGTCATTCCCAGGGAGTCTCACCGACATCGCTGCCTAAACAAGACCTGAGCATGGATGACACCCACAGACATGCTAACACAGAAAGGGGAAATCTCACAGGTCCCCAAAGTAAGACAGAGAACTCTAGACAATTAACCAGGAAGTCAGCCCTGAAATTATATACACACATGACATTATATGGACTGAGTGGGTTGTATTTATGTATTTTGGAATGTGTGTCTAAAACAATTAAAGAAAAAGAAGCCATGAATCTGAAAGACAGCAAGGCTGGGAGAAGGGGGTGAGTGCATGGGAGGGGCAGGAGAGAGGAAACGGGGGGGGGGGGGGGGTGAATGATGTAATTATATTTTAGTCTCAAAACAGAAACAAGAAACACGGTCAAGTTTGTAAACATCCTGAGATTAATTGGCTGTTCCTTGCAAATATGGGCCTATGGAGTATAGAGACAGGTGTTGCTTCAATAGACTACTTGCCTCTGGAGAAGATCTTTCCAGAGAATGAGACATTTTTATGGGAGTTTTTTCTTCAAAATTTAATAATTGATTAAATTTGTTTTTTGATAATTTTACACACACACACACACACACACACACACACAGAGACCACTCTCACCCCCACCTTCTTCCCTTCCTGTACCACCCCGGTCTAGCCATTATAGTTCCTTACAAATCTCTGTCGCACATTCCTGTCTATCCATTCTTGCACTGTGACCTACACCATTTACCCAAGGCCACACATGTGCGACTGGGTTTGGGGCTATCTGTAGGAGCCAAGTAGGCTAACCATTGGGTACCCAACTAAAGATAAAGAAAATGATCCCCTCACTTCAAACCTGTTGGTTCTGCAATAAGGAGAAGGCCCCCTTGCCCATTCATGATTGGCTGTTTTCAGAGACAGTCTTAGTAAGGTCCAGGATGAGTAACCACATCCGATGAGAATTCATGATTACAATGGGTGGTGGTTTGAAGATGAGTGGCTCCCAAGGATTCATGTGCTTTAATGCTTAGCCAATGGGGAGTGGCACTATTAAGAGGTGTGGCCTTTTTGGAGTAGGTGTGGCCTTGCTGGAGGAAGTAAGTCCCTGTGCAAGCAGGCTTTGAGGTCTCATATACACTCAAGCTAGGCCTAGTGTCACTCAGCCTTTCCCATGCTGCCTTAAGATCAAGGCATAGAACCCTCAGCTCATTCTCCAGTATCCTGTCTGCCTGCACGATGGTGTGCTTCCCACTATAATGATAAGAGACTGAACCTCTGAACTGTAAGCCAGCCTCAATTAAATATTTTCCTTTCTAAGAGTTGCCATGGTCATGGTGTCTCTTCACAGCAATGAAACCCTATCAAAGACGCAAGCTTTATGCACGGAGAACAGCATTTCACAGCCCTTCACTCTCTTACATACTTCCCACCTCCTTCTCTGCAGTGTTTCCTGAGGCTTAGAGAGGGCAGTGCAAATGTCATCATTCACTACAAAGAGAGACTTCTACGATTAAGGCTGAGAGTAACCTCTCCCATGCCCAGGTGTGAGATGCCTCCATAGAAGTTGTCAGGGAAATCCCCAAAGGCCTCTAAAATGATGCAGGGTTTTTTCAGGTCTCTTGGTTGACCTTGGAACTAGAAGAAGATATGACTCACTTTGGTGGTAGAGAGAAACCAGGCTGGAACTGAGCTGGAGTCTTTCTCCCTACTGTCTAGTTTTTTAAAGAGCCAACGATTCAAGCTAGCAATGAGCTATGGCAAAAGTGGACTTCACCAGCTGTGACCCCCATGACCACCAAACCAACCTGCCAGACATATCCTGTGCATAATAGGATGGGTATCATGGAGGTAACAAACTACACTCTGATTGGATTTGAAGCCTGCTCCATAGGAGGAAATCCATGTCTGGTACTTTTAAACCCAAACTTGGGCAAGTCCAAGGCGGAAACTTACTACTTGATTAAACTGACATTTAAATACTAATATAAATATAAAATTGACATTAAATTAATTACATTTAGTGAATAAGTCAATTAAAATTAATATAATTGTAAGTTGGCATTAAATATTAAGTTTATACAGCATCAACCTGCTTACTAAACATCTATGTCTACACCCATGGGCCAAAGCTACAGACTCTTTTTTAAGGGTGAGTAGATCCAGACCAGAGCTATCTATGTTGCCAAAGGAGCCTGCTGCATTGACCATGCTTTTAAAAACACTGTGTGGAAAAGTAGTGTTTAATTTTTCATGATAACATTTTCTTTTGTTTGGTTTTCCCCAATGGCTTCATATCTATAGTAAACATCTATTCCAAATGTTTTACACAGGAAGTGGAGACTGAAGCTAAAAAAAAAAAAGTCCACACCCTTTTCTATAGCAGCCTAGTCCAACAACAAAAAAAAATGAGAGCATGAAAGTAAACAAAATCCTCTCTGCTGCTGAGACAAGGTTCCTCAGCTTACGTTTGGAAAGCATACCTTCTATTTAATGCAGTGTTTGTTCCTTATGATCTTGGTTTCTATTATTGTATCGCAAGAAGTATGCATGAAGCGTAGCTAGCAATATTTTGAAGCTACAGCAAACTCTCGTGGGGCTGAGTGAAATCAAAGCTTTGTTTCTTCCTGCGTGGCTCCCCACTGGGATGCCCAGCCTCTTCCTGCCCTGGTGCTGCAGCTTCTCTCCCTGAAGACAGTAATTCCTGACCCCATGATCTCACAGAATACAGCAAGATGCTCTGTGTGCCTCATTTCCTTCATGTTGGGATTCAAAGGAACTCAAAATCCTTTACTTGGTTAGATGAGAAGCAAACCCTGACCTTAACAGGCACCAACATGTTTAACTACTTCCAGCATTACACATCTCCTGAGAAGGCCATTCTAGGTCATTTTACTACACTGAAGAGAAAATTTACATCTTTCTACTTATAACCATAATTTTACTCTTGAGTTTAGGAATATACCAAAAAGAAGGGGTAGAGGTGTGGCAAAGCAAATGCTCAAGCGTCTAAGAGACAGAAAACAAGGAAGGTGGACAGGCAGGAAAGGAAAAAGGGAAAGAGGGGGGAGGGGAGAGAGTGGAGAAGGAAGAGGGGGGTAAAGGAGGGGAGGGGAAGGGAAAGGCAAGGAGAGGACAGGGAGTGGGTGGGGTGTCAGCAAGTAGGAAAAACAATAAAACACAAATTGCAGTTAAACAAGGTTGACCAATTATAATCTGATTCTTGAACCACTTAACTGTACTGAAACCAAACCAAAAAAATCTGTCTCCAGTTAAAACAAAGTAAACTATTTTTTGAACTTCTAACTTTTTCTTTGTTTTCTGAGAGAGAGTCTCTCAGCACGTACAGCTTTAAACTCACTGTGTAGCCCAGGCTGGACTGTGACTTGTCATCCTACTATGCTAGTTCTTGAAAGCTGATTGCAAGCGTTGGCCATCAAACCTGGCGCAAATATCTTTCTCTGAGCAAATGACACAAGTCATGTTGATTTCATCCGTCGGTTAACAAAACATTTACATCGATTCAAGTGAAATGCTTCCATGATAAAATATTCTTGTTCACAATGAAACAGAATGTTAAAATACGTTCAAAGTATAAATCGTGCTTGTCTTCCCTATGAACATAACTGGTAAGCTGGTTTGGTTGACAGCTGTGCATTAGAAGAAACATTTTGAGATTTTTTTTTTCTTGGCTCTTTGAAGTTTAGAAATTGACATGACAAAACCTAAAGCTTTTCTTGTCTTCTAACATGTGCCTGTCCTGTTCTCCAGGTCTGTAATTATTCTCGGAGGTCACGAATAAATCTAATGTGAAGAAAAAAATGGTGGATGACAGTGGAGAAAATGGGCACAAATGGGAAGAAGGGAGAATCAGAACAGGAAAAGGACATAGTATGGAGATGTTCTGAAAACAGCTGACAAAGGTTGGAAACTGGGGGTGGGGGCGTAGGGGGTGGGGGAGGGAAAGCAGGTGAAACCTGGAAACACCACATGTGGAAGCTTGGAATGTGTGTGAACCAGAAAAGAGGGAAATTGGGGAAGGAACTGTAAGTCAATCCGTGACCCCAGAGGCCAGGGCAGCTTGCTGCAAGCTAAAGCAAAGGGAATTATGGGGAGAGCACACATAACCACAGGTCACCAAGGACCTGTGGGCAAACAGGGTTCATATGCTGAGATTTAAGTTCTAAACTTAGAAAATAAATGTGTCTATGTTAGGAAATTTACTTAAGTCTGTTTTAAATATTTTAAGCAATTTAAATACTTTATACTTTTGCTCTATGTGTGAGCAAGTGTGTGCATATGCCTGCACGTGTGTGTGTGTGTGTGTGTGTGTGTGTGTGTATGTGTGTGTGTGTGTATGTGTATGTGTGTCTGTAGGTCCAAGGACAACTTGAAATCAGTTCCCTCATTCAACTATGTGAGTTCCTGAGATTGAACCTGAGTGGGCAGGTTTGGCAACAAATGCACTCACCCATCTCTAACCTGTCCTACTTTACATACTTTAAAAGTTCCAACATTGTCAGTGCTTAATTTAAGGAGTTTCAGCAGTTTTGCCGGGTTGTGTAATCATCTCCATAGTCCATACTGGACCACTTCCATGGTCCCTGAAAGATCCCCTTGTCCCTGTACAATTCATCTCTGTTCCTACTCCCAGCCCCCGGAAATCACTACTCCCTTTTCTCCATATATAGATTTCTTTTTCTGGACATTTCATATAAATAGAATCATGCAATATCTGCTTCTCTGCTTGGAGCCCTTCACTCAGCTCTTTTAAAGATAGTGCCTTGCTATGTAGCCCTGGCAAACATGGAATTCACTATGGAGAGCAGGTTGGCCTCAGACTTGAGAATCTCCTACCTCTGCCTCCAACGTGCTGCGATTGCCGGCATAAGTCAAGCATGCCGGGCTCTCATTTAGCATGTTCTCATGTATATCCATGTGTGACATACCTCTATATTTCTTTTTCTTGCTAGGTATGTTTTCGATGGTGTGAATACATTTCAGGGTGGATTTTGCATTTCCATTCATTGGTGATGGGTATTTTTGTTGGCTCTGAATCTTTTTGGCTATTTTGAATAAGGATGCCAAGAATAGTTGTGTGAGGTCTCTGTGTGACATATACTGGCTTTTAGAGCAACATGTGGACTGGAAGGAGTGTTAATTTATATAAAAAATCCAAAAATGTATCTCGTGTTCCACAACTCTAGAAACCATGTTTACAGAGGAGGCTTTTGAAAAGACAACTCTATGAATAGTATTCTCTCTGCCCATGTCCTAGTGCCTCTCCCACCACACCCCTGCAGCAGCCCATAAGGCCAGGCCTGTCAGCCTCTTAAGAGATGCTTACCTCCAGTCCCTTCTATTCCTCTTCCTCAACTTCCCTTATGTTGAGGTGGTCAGTCCTCAAGCATTCATTTGTCCTAACCTCAGAATCTTAGATGGGCTATTTATCCCCACAGCCAAGAGTTCTCTCTCCTAATCTTCACTCAGCTCGCTGTTCTCCATTCAGACCTTTCCTGAAGTGCTATTAATGCGAGTGAGTCTTTAAAAGCTAATGGATCGGAAAGAACGGCCATATTTCTCTCGCCATTATCTTACCATATCCATTTGTTCCGTTTGTAACAGAAAAATCTGTCTTTGGCTGCCTCTAACAAGAACACAAGATCAAAGAGGTGGGTACTTTTATCTTTTTTTTTTCTCCTTCCTTTCTTCAGAACTTCACATGTGTGCCAATGCTTATTAAATCTGCTAAACTGATACATAAGTCAATATCAGAATTGTCCTCACGTGTGATTGATGTGTGGGGTTCTTGGAGCCACACCACTATTCTTTTGGAGGCCTCGGCTACATGCTATCTGCTACAGTCTCTAGCTCCCAGAAGTTTCACTTCCCCTTACTGACAGGTGGTGCAAGCTGACTGTGCTCTCTGCTTTGGGTCTCTCCTGTGCCCTTGTATCGTGTGTGTGTGTGTGTGTGTGTGTGTGTGTGTGTGTGTGTGTGTAGGTCAAACAAAAATTTACAAGAGTCTGTCTTGCCTTCTACCATGTAAGTTCTGGGAATGAAACTCAAGGTCACAAGGTTTGGTGGCACTCTTTAAACACCGAGACATCTTGTTGAACCCCATACAGTGCTTTTACGACTCTTGTTTGGTAAGGAAATCTGAAGTTCATCTGGGCATTCCCTTGTTTTCAAACCTTAAACTCTCAACTGTTGGCTGATTTAAGTTGTTCGGGGAGGAAAATGTACTGAAAACTCTGATTCTCTTAGAAATGAGAGGATACAGAAAATTCTATTTATACAATGGGGCAGGAAACAAATTTAAGTAGTTCTTGGTGTTATTTGATTTCTTGTGGGGCAGAGAAATCTAGAAATTAAGAACTACAGTGATAATATGAACAGCTATAATATTTTGAATACAAATGGCTCCATAGGCCTATAAGGAGTGTCACTATTAGGAGGTGTGGGCTTGCTGGAGTAGGTGTGCTGTTGTTAGAGTAGATGTGGCTTTGTTGTGTCACTGTGGGTGTGTGCTTTGAGACCGCCTACATCAAGCTATGCCTAACGTGGCTCACAATCTTCTGCTGTATGCCAATCTGGATGTAGAACTCTCAGCTCCTTTTCCAGCACCACATCTATCTTCCTGCGTGCTGCCATGCTTCCTGCCATGACAGTAATGGACTGAGCCTCTGAACCTGTAAGGCAGCCCCAGTTAAACATTTATAAGAGTTCTCCCGGTCATGGTGTCTCATCAAAGCAATAGAAACACTAAGACAGCAACTTACAACAATGTGCTTATGACTATGACTGTTGGTTTTATAGTTCATGTTAAGATAGTTCATGCTAAGACATTGTGACAAGGGACTTCCAAAGGACCAGACTAGGAGAACATTCATTCACATAACATGTTCACTATTTACTTGTTGGAGGTGCTTGTATTCCACAGCATGCCTATAGAGGTCAGAGGACAACCCACAGGAATTGGTTCTTTCTCTCCAGGAAGTAGGTTCTAGGAATTAAATTCGGGTCATCAGAGTTGGCAGCAAAGTCTTTGCCCATTGAGCCATCTCACAGCTCAATGTATGTGGTACGTTTTCCAGGTCTATCTACTTTCTGGTCCTTCTTTCCTACTGCTTTGTTATATTCCCTTAAAGTGACTTCTTCTTCTTCTTCTTCTTCTTCTTCTTCTTCTTCTTCTTCTTCTTCTTCTTCTTCTTCTTCTTCTTCTTCTCCTTCTCCTTCTCCTTCTCCTTCTCCTTCTCCTTCTCCTTCTCCTTCTCCTTCTCCTTCTCCTTCTCCTTCTCCTTCTCCTTCTCCTTCTCCTTCTCCTTCTCCTTCTTCTTTTCCTTCTCCTCCTTCTCCTCCTCCTCCTTCTCCTCCTCCTCCTTCTTCCTTTTCCTCTTCCTCTTCTACTCCTCCTTTTTTTCCTCCTTCTCCTCCTCTTTCCTCCTCCCTGCCTTTGGATTATTTTGAAACTGTGTCTCACTGACTCTAAAGCAAATGGTTCTCAACCTGTGGGTCTCAATACCTTTGGCAATCCTTTATCTCTAAAAATACTTACGTTATGATTCATAACAGCAAAATTACAGTTATGAAGTAGCAATGAAATGAACTTTGCAGTTGATGGGGGGAGCGGTAATCACAACATGAGGAAGTATATTAAAATGTCACAGCATTAGAAAGGTTGAGAACCACTGCTGTAGAGGCTGGCCTAGAAGTTGCTGTATAGACCAAGCTAGAAGACCAAACTAGACTTGAAATCAGATCCTCCTGTTCACCCTCCACACTTCTGGAAAGACAGGCATGAGCTGCAACACATAGCTAAAGGCAATGTTTATGATGAAGTGATCTAGGAGTGAAACAATGGTGCAGCATATTCTGGGTGAATCATATTTTTTTTGTGTGTCTAACATCTAAATGATGTCAGATGTATCAGGTTTAACTAATTGTGGTGGTTTGCTTGGCTCAGAGCATGACACTAGTAAGAGGTTTGGCCTTGTTGGAGGAAGTATGGCCCTGTTAGAGGAAGTGTGTCCTGGAGGGGTGGGGGACTTTGAGAGAGCTTCCTTCTAGGTGCCTGGGAGTCAGTCTCTCTTGGCTGCAACCAGATCAAGATGTAGAACTCTCCAGCAGCATGCCTGCCTGTCTGCTGCCATACTTCCTGCTACGATGTTAATGGACTGAACCTCTGAACCTGTAAGCCAGCCCCAATTAAATGTTGTCCTTTATAAGAGTTACCTTGGTCATAGTGTCTCTTCACAGCAGTAAAACCCCAAATGAGATACTAATTCTCATATTTTACTGTTTGTTTTGTTTTTAGGCTTCAGGTGATATACAATCCCCATTCTCTGCTTTTATTCCCTTGTCTGCCAAAGGAACCCTGGGAACATCATAATAAACTGAATCTGTTCGGTCTTACATGTTCTGAGATAGCTCTCTCTATTCCCAACCGTACAATTAAGCTGAAATGAGTTTGGTCCAGGTAGTCACACGGGGACAACCACACTCATTTTAAGAAACTGTTTTATTACCATCAGGAATTTTTAGACGGCTGTCTCTGGATATAAATCCCGGATCGTTGACTTTCTAAGCCAGCTTCTCCGGGTTGGGATCTAGCAACTGTTGATACTGTAGGTCTTGGGATCACCTTTGGAAAACCACTGGCTTACATCTGTGTCGTGGTCCCTGGTACATATTTTCCATTTTGTAATTTGGCTTATAGCTGCTTCTGTTTCTTCTGAGGAGGAAAGGCTTGGGAGCTTTACTGCTTAGTCACTGTAGAATAAATTTTAGGTCAGAAGTAACTCACACAAGATACCATGACAGGGTCTTGTCATCCAAATGGAGACACTGTTGAGAGTGGTGGAGCTACTATTTACACCAGGGTAACAGCAGTAACCTGGGACCTGTTTAATATGTTTAGAAGGTTATGAATATCAGAGAGGAAAATAAAATCCAAAACCAGAAAAAAAAATACAATACAGAAGGGATTTTTTTTTTGTCTTTTCTATAATTATAGGAAGCCAATAAATTAACCCACTATTCTAACTGGCTGGTCCCCTGGAGTATAATGCTGTATTAAAAGTTCATGTGATTTACTACTCTTCATAGCAACTGGTCACTCAGCAATGATAATAGGAATGCCAAGTTAATACTCTTGATACTGTGGGTGAGCTCTGGCGGGGAATAAAGATGTCTATACCTTATGCTTACCAGTTTGTAGAGCTTTTATCAAGTACTAATGAATTTTCTGCCTGCCTGTCTATCTGTCTTTCCACAGATAAAATGAACTTTGAGTAGTTCATTTGAGCAATAGTTTGTGCTACATAGCAGGGAGTCCTCAGGTGGGGTCTTAAGATGCAGCTAATTAGATTACTCAAGTTCATCCCATCTTGTTGCTTTGCCATCTTGAATGCATTATCTTATTTTATTTTATAGTTGCAGAAAGCTCTGGCTCTTCCTGGAAGCACACCTTCATGCAGGAATACCTAAAGGCTGAGGAGAGTCCTTCTTATTTTCATTTTAATAACTAGAGACACTCACCAGGGCCAGGCTTGATGTTACACTACCAGTTCCAGCATTTGAGGGACTGAGGTGAAAGGATCATAGTTCAAGGGCAGCCTGGCCTACAGGGCAAGTCTATAGTGAAAGTCATCACAGCACAGTATAGGTTTTGAGACCCTGTAGTTACAGCTTCTGCCACCTCTTGTCTCAAATCCTCCTATTCTCTTCATGTTCATGACAATTTAACCAAACCATTTGTGACACCTGTCACACTGTGTCTCTTTCCAGGGAAAAGCAAAGACAAGGTGTCACTCCACGTTCTACCTGCTGGAGGAATTTCAGTCCTCAGTGGAGCAGAAAGAACTGAGTAGGGCTGCTGCCAGCTATAAAAGACTTTTTTTAATGGTTCCTGCTTACTACCTAAAGCTATAAATAAACTATGCTAGGTCTTTCTTTTCCTTCAGTTAACTGATGTCGCCGCCATTATCCGTCCAGCGGAATAAGGGAGACGACACAGGAGACTCTTCTCGAAGCAGTTTATTCAGGAAACTTTACATCTGGAAGCCCCCGATCCTAGCCTGCTGCCCCAGTTATATATCGCAGCCTGTACCAATCAGTGACCACCACGAAGGGGCTCATGATAGGATCAAGACGATGGCCCAAAAGTGGCCTGATATGACATCAAAGGGTGCATGCGCACTTCTCCAGTGCGTATGTGACTCTTAAAGGGGAACAACAGGATGCAGGGTTGAGTCATGCGACCTGGCAGCCAGCCCGGGCACCATCTTGGGATGGCCACCACACCCGCTCTCCACAAACTGACAATGAAGAAGTACTCGTGAGGACTCGGTAGTTGCATAAGGGACAAGAGTGGCATGCCTAGAAACTTGAGCAAGATGAGCCATCAGCGAGAAACTTGAGCTCGCCAGACGAGCTCAGATGCACTTACTCATATACTATTTCCATTTTAGATGTGCCTGACTTTGCAACCAGGTGGATTAGATAACATTCCGCGTATGCCAAGTTGATCATGTTTCCTAGTCGCTTGGTTTCTATCAGGTCCCATAGTTAGGAGCTATTCCTCCAAAGAGTGACTGCTCAGTGAAGAGGGTTGTGCTCTAATATACTGATGGTTTCCCGTTCAGGAACTTTGGACGCTGTGTGTCCACCTTCTCATTTAACTTTTGAATGCCATGAGTCCTAGGAGCTATATAAGATGGTTATAGTTTGAACAATCTAAATAGCCTTTCTCTGAGTCCCAAAGCTGTCAGGTCACTGGGGGAGAATAGCTGAGCGTCATAAAGAGTTTTATGTGTCGTTTCCAAAATCCAAAACGAACAGCAATCATAGACTTTTTTTCTAAATTTGTAAATAAACTGTCCTGGACACTGAAAAGGTTTAGTGCATGTCAGACAATGCAACACCCCAAGAAAATTCACTGTATTTCCATGGGTTTATTTTCCCTTTCTGACGCCCATGGTCTTAATCTAAAAATAACAGCCTCCTCCTGCTGTCTGATCTCATCAGCACATTCTTCTCAGTGTGGCCAGAATGAAGGGACAACCAATTCCTGTGGACCAATTTGTAGCACAGAGCACAAAGAGTTGGCATAAGCTTAAGTCGAAAATCGAGTGTCTATTCTTGAAAGCAAAAGCAAACTGCTTCTCAGGTTTATTTCTCTGTTTACAGAATCAGAGAGAAAAAAAGAAAAAAGGATTGTCTTTCTAAAAGCTGCAATCAGTATTCTAGTGTGTGCAATTTTGGATAAGCGAACTCCATTTGAAGATCTACACACTTGAAGAACAAGCTTCTACTCAGCTAGGACCACAGTTGTCCCCTGGAATTTTTTAAAAAGATTTATTTATATTATGTATATGAGTACACTGTAGCTGTCTTCAGACACACCGGAAGAGGGCATAAGATCCCATTATAGATGTTTGTGAGCCACCATGTGGTTTCTAGGAATTGAACTCAGGACCTTCGGAAGAGCAGCCAGTGCTCTTAACAACTGAGCCATCTCTCAGCTCCTGCCCCCCTGGAATTTTCTTAAGGCTGACCATTGCCCATCAGACAATTACAGGGGACAACACCAGAGGTATATCATGACTCTCTTCCAAGATTTCCCAGGGATGTACTGAAATATGCAACAGTGATTTTGTGTGTTTTTGTGTGCATGCAGGAGTGTGTGTTTGCATGTTTCTGCGTGACTGCTTATACACATATATGTACATGTGGCAGCCAGAGGACAGCCCCGGGTGCTCAGGTGCTCACCTGATTTTTGTTTTTTGTTGTTTGTTTGGGGATGATTGAGTTTTGGTTATGTTTTGTTTTGTTTTCTACTCTAAGTATCTCTAACCTGTATGTAACTCAACTAGTAAGCTAAGGTGGCCATCCTGCTAGCTCCAGGAATCCTCCATCTCCACTTCTCCAATACTAGGATTATCACACCCAGTTTTTCACACTGTTGCTGGGCATCACACTTGGGACTACATGCTTGTGTGTCAAGCAGTCATTTGACAAACTCATCTTCTCATTTCCACAGTGATGTTTATACTGAAGTGATTTAAAGGTGATGAGCTATGAGTAAAGGTAACTGGGCAACTAAGCTGAAGGAAGATTTAGAGGTGTTGAGCTAGATGTAAAGGTAAAGGCATGTGAGCCCTGGGAGGCTTAGAAGAGCCCAGCCATTAAGCCACTAAGGCAGGATTAAAATGAGCCTGTGTGTGTGTGTGTGTGTGTGTGTGTGTGTGTGTGTGTGTGTGTGTCTTTCATCAGCAGATCTGAGATAGCTCCTGGCCAGGAGCACAGCAATGACTCATCGGGAACTCAAAGCAGTGTAGCTAAAAACTACCCACTACAGAAGTATGATGGACTGCTTTTTGACCCACTGCTTTGTCTGTGAAGTTGTCACAAAGGATATGTTAGCCTTCGGTGTGTTGGTGACTACCAAAGTCCTGTTATTGATTGAGGTCATTTGTCCCAATATTATGCCCAGATACAAGGGCAAATAATGTGGTAATGGCTCAGGGACATGTTGTAATACATCTGATAATGTAGTCTTTTCATAATTTTATTCGGCTTTGAAGCACCAAAATGTCCCAAGAACCATGTGGAAAATTGCAGGCTTGACCAATTGGACCTTCCTCTTAGCCTGGAACACCAGAACACCTTATGGAGTCAAAATATCAAGAGTATCAAGATACAAGCTTAGACACTTGCAAAACTCACTGGCAAGCCAGTCAGACAAATATAAGAGAGCCAGAACGAGCGCCTATGGAGTTCAGGAACCACTACTCATGGAGTGTTTTTTATAAAGCAAATAAATTATACCTACCTATTTTGATCACTGGAACTCTATCCTCTAAAGAAGCCTTCCAGAGAATTTTGAGGACTATGTCACTTTGAATATCATGCCTGCTGCTCTACCACAATTGTTATGGACAGCATGGTGACCTTAACTGACAGTGAGGTGAATCTTCAGGTAAGGCCTTTTCCCACCCTGATACAAATATTAATACTGGGAGCTCTTCCAACCACTGACTACAGGGAAGAGAACTCCAACCTAGGGAAAAGAACTCTAAAAAAGCTTTTTAAAGAAACTGGGCCTTGCTCACACCAACACAAGTCATAAGCTTTTGGTATAGAAATTCTTTCAAATATTTCTTCCTCCTTCTCCAGGCAGAAGAAAATTTGAGGATAGATTAAATTTTCACATGTGATAATGTCACCCAGTCTTGCCTTCATCGATGTTTAAATTCTTTTTCTTATATTATAATAAGAAATATGTGGTTTCTCTGGCTCCTATATATATATAGAATGGGCACAACTGAGCATAGTTCACAGATTTAAACAACTTCTAATTTAAAGATTTAAAAAAAGAATTAAAAAAACTTCCAACTGCCTAAACTAGAACATTAAAACTGTAATCTCTGGGATCCTTCTTGACAAATTCTATCTGGCCTCTAGCTGTGTTCTTCTGTCCTTGGTCCCATATTCTCAGAATCTATTACCACATATATTCTTCATGCTTCACCTACATAAATTAGGAATTTTTCAAATTGCTTCAGTGAATGATCTAAGCCATATGGAGAATCTGAATCTGCTGACAGGTCGGGTGATCTTCAGAGATGGTGCATGTGAGTAGTGGGCGGAATTGATTTTCCTTGTAAACTACAGGCAAGAAGGTGAGGAATCTTCAGGTAAGTCAGGAACAACATCACTAGACAGGAGGGTCATTTTAACTACAAATAATAAAACTACATGAAGCTGCACTGAAAAACAGGGATGTTTTTCAGCATATGTGTACACACACACACACACAGAATTATATTGCACTAATAGGTTGCAGCAGAAGGATGTGAATGTGAAGGTTCTGCTTTCTCTCCAGTTGCCTTGGTCAATCTTCTTTATAACTTTCTTGGATGAGAACCTAAAATGGGCATGCTACATCCTTGTTTGTGGCTTTTGTGGCTAGAAGAGAGACAATCTCCAGGGTCATGGAATCCAAGAACTTCAATTCAGAGTCTCTCTCTCTCTCTCTCTCTCTCTCTCTCATAGGATTATATTTTTCAAAACCTACTTTGATAAGGGTTCTTAAATGTTTCAATCTCTCTTATAGCCCGCCAATGAAACATAAGAGGAAAAATGGTTAACAGGACAAGGAAGACGTGGATCTGTTTAAAAGTATTTCTTTGGAATGATACCAATCTCCATTGCCAGCAGTCCAGTCCACTCAAATCAGTAGCAATGGCTTGATCCAGAAGAAACCACAAGGCTCCACCCATCAGCACAAGTCTGCTGAATCAGCTTGAAGCAGCCAGAAAAGCTTTAGAGGTTCTTTGGTACATTTCTCTCTACAACGTCATGACAAGTGGAGATCATGAAAGGAAGCAAGGTGAACCAATGCCCGAGCACCGTCCATCATCCATTGGGTTATACTTATACTCTTTCCAATATCATGTGTCTGAAGCGTCCTCTCAAGCAAAATATCACATGCCCTTTCACCAGACAACTTCCAGAAACACACATGTGTGTTCTCAGCAAAACATCCTCCCATAAGACAGTTTCCAGAAAACATCACATGACACAACTGAGTCTCCAAGGAAACAAGACATTCCCACTTCACTCTTTCTCATGCAGAACAGGTTTCAAGTTACGGTTCTTTAGCCTGTCTCTTGCAACAAATAAGTAATGGCACCTCTGTACAGGAAGACAGGCTGAATATCTGAATGAAGTTGTGGGTTTCATTAGGAAAGAATAGAAGAGAATCCCATATAGTTCAGCCTCTACTGTGGGATTACCTCATATTTGGAAGCTAAAAACTGTTCTCTCATACCTAGTAGTCAGAAAATATGGAATATAATATGGCATTCCAGAACTTGTGCTCAGTCTCAGAGGCATTAATTAATTTTAATTTTTTGAGACAAAGTTTTCCCTAGCCCAGGGTGGCCTTAATCTAACTATGTAGCTGAAGATGATCTTGAACTGCTGGTCTTCCCAATTTTATCTGTGATTACTGGCAAGCTTTCCCACGCTCAGATGAAATACATTCCTTTAATTTTCTTCATATTGACTCTCCATTAGCTAGCTAAGCTTTGGAATAATAGTTTTTACTTTTTTCTAGAGAAAGTGCTCTCTTTTATATCACTTGCTATTTATTCTGAACTGGGTAGTGCCTACCAAGTGGTTTCTTCTTATTTACCTAACTGGTTCCCATGCAACTTTTTGTTAAAGTATAATTCAAAGGAGTAAGAAAGGGAGAAAAGAAAACCCACAGTTTGCCATACCTCTAGGTACACACTTTTATATATTTACATCTTCTAAAGCAAAGAAACATTTTGCAACCCTACTGGATTGAAAATGGTCATGGGATTGCTTCAGACACTTCCATCCAGAAGCAGAGTGTATTTTTTTCACTCCCTAAGTTCAAGCTGACCTTGTGACTTCCTTGGACTGCCTGCCTACTGCAAACCTATGTGTGACTTCTTACCGAGCCTTCTCAGCTTTGGTTCTGTGTTTCTGGAACTCTTAAACCTGGGGAAACGACAGATACTATCTTCTGAGCAGGCCATGGAATGAGAGCAGATGAGTCTTCATGGTGCACCAGCCTCAGCTAACTGGTACCTGGTTGCAACTAAAGCAACCCCCTTTTTATACCAAAGGAAACAGATGAGCTTCTTGGCTGAGACCTCCACAGACTGCTGCCCAAGCACCATGAACAGATGGCTGATATTTTCAACACAAAGTTTTGGGGAAATTTTCATGCTGCAATAGATAACTGATATCCTCAGCCCACAATGCTCATTGTTTATCTCTGTTCTCTCCTTTTATTATGGTGTTAGAGCAGTGGTTCTCAACCTTCTTAAATCTGTGACCCCTTAATACAGTTCCTCATGTTTGGTGCCCCCCCAACCATAAAATTATTTTTACCACGATGTCATAACTTATTTTTGTACTGTTATGAATTGTAATATAAATATCTGATATGTAAGATATCTGATATGTGACCCCTGTGAAAGAATTGTTGAACCCACAAAGGTGTCACAACCCACAGGTTAAAAACTACTGCATTCCTGGGATTTGGGGAAGATACAAAGTATATTTTTATCCCCATCATATTTAATTAGTAATCAAATGTTACGGATGAGAAGCATTATTTTTAAAAGGAATATGAAAACTTGAATCTGCTCTTTATGTAGAAAAGCTGAAATGAACTTTAGACTTGCATAAAAAAATAGTAAGCAACTGGGCTGGGCATATGCATCTGTCGGTAGAGTGCGTGTCTATGGTGAGGAGCCTTGGGTTTGAACTCCACATAGAACCAGGCATGGTAGTAGAGAATGGGTTTTTTGTTTGCATGCTTGATTTTGTTGTTGTTAGTGGTTGCTTGGTTGATTAGTTTTTTGTTGTTGATGTTTTGGTCTGAGTTTTGGGGGTTTGGGGGTATTTGTTTGTTTGGTTGGTTGGTTTGGTTTTTTAGGGGAAGGTTTCTCTGTGTAGCCCTGGCTGTCCTGGAATTCAGTCTGTAGCCCTGGCTGACCTTGAACTCCTAGATCTACCTGCCTTGAGTGCTGGGACTAAAAGTGTGCTTTACCACTACTGGGTTAATAGTGAATGCTTTTAATCCCAGTACTCAAGAAGGGGAAGCAAGAGGATCAGAAGTTCAAGGTCATCCTCAGGTACATAAAGATCTAGATTTTGGACTGGGCTACATGACATCCTATCCCAAAATAAAGAAACAAGTAAATTTACCTCAATGCACACTGTAAAATGTGATATGACATCTCGATTAAAACAAAACAACAAAACTGGGGAAATGGGGCTGGGGAGATGGATCAGCAGTTAGTTAGGAGTGAATGAAACCAAGTTTGGTTCCTAGCACATGCCATTTGGCTGAGTTTGTTAGTAACAGGGATCCAATGCCTCTGGCTTCCACAGGCACTAAATTCATGTTCATATACCTACACACATTTTCTCTCTCTCTCTCTCTCTCTCTCTCTCTCTCTCTCTCTCTCTTTCTCTCTCTATCTCTATCTATCTATCTATCTCTGAAATAAAACAAATTAAATTAATTTAAAAATAAAATGAAATGTTTTTAATACTTGGGAGATTACCCTTTTCCTTCCTGTAGTCCAATACCTAGTCAGCACCTACCCCATGCTACTGAACTGTGCCAGGCTTAGGGTTGGGTAGAGCATTGAAAGCAAAAGTGGTGAAACATGGTTTTCATGAACAATAAAACTCTTAATCAGTGAATTAATTTTTCTTTTATGTTGAGACAGACTCTTTCCACATAGGCCTAACAAGCTTTGAATTTGTGATCTTTCTGCCTCTGTCTCCAAATGCTGAGATTTAGGGTGTGCATCACCAAACCTGGGAAAATTTTAAAAATATATTTAGTTCATCTTCATTTCATTGTTCTTAAGCTTTATTTCATATCTAATGATCCAGGTTCCTTTAAATGTTACATTTTTTTTTAGCTTACTCACCCATGCATACATGTGCGAAACCAATGCTCAAAATACATTATTTTTATGTATCCTAATGATCAAAAACAAAAACAAAAAAATGGAAGGTGGGCCAGGAAGTATGGTTTCTATTTTAAGAGACAAATACAGAGGTAAACTAGACTTAATGTGCAATTTAAATGAACACCCATGCTACTGAGTATCATGGGATTGGCATGACAAAGGTACTAGAGAAATGTCAAGACATACGTGTTCACAGTACACAGCTTCAGGCCTACTGTGAGCCTTGACTCTCAAAATGTGGGGAGAAAACCAAGATGGGATCTGAAGTTTTCGTGTCTCAGGCTCATCCCTCTTCCTTGGGGTCAGGCCTGGATCTTCTCAAACCTCACCGTTATTATACAGTCATCCTAAGAGCTCATACCTACTGTAAAATGTTATAAAAAATACTCCTGGTTCCACCCAGCCTGCTGTCTCGCCCTGAGGATGACCTAATCAGACTGTATGATATGGAATGGTCTAGCCAGTTTTCTTCAGCTCCTCCCTGGTGTGGTCATGAAAGAGCCAAGAGTGAAGCCCAGAGTTCACACGCAGGCTTTTTATCCCATTTCCCTGACGTCATTCACTGCAGATGTTTTCTTATCCTCATGGCTATTTTATCTTTATCCCCGCCCCCAACATCACTCATTTTAGGCTGTAGTCTCTGGTCTTTAGGTCCACAGCACATCCACCTTCAAACATTTCCTTTACTGTTTTACTTCTTGTTCTCTCATAAACTCTCTCATCATGACTTCTGCTTCCTTCCCTTTCATCTTCTCCCCAGTCACTTATTCCCTGCTGTCCCATTTCCTCTATTCAATTCTGAACATCAGCTGAAAGCGTTCTTGTTGCTAAGTAACCACATCACCCATACACACACCCGTTCTCTACCCTCAGCTCAGCTCCTTTCTTCTAATAGAGAGACAGAGAGAGAGAGAGACAGAGGGCGAGAGAGACAGAGACAGAGAGACAGAGAGAGACAGAGAGACAGAGAGAGACAGAGACAGAGAGGCAGAGAGAGACAGAGACAGAGAGAGACAGAGACACAGAGAGAGACAGAGAGACAGAGAGAGACAAAGGCAGAGACAGAGAGACAGAGAGACAGAGACAGAGAGAGAGACAGAGACATAGAGAGACAGACAGAGAGAGAGACAGAGAGACAGAGACAGAGAGACAGAGAGAGACAGAGACAGAGAGACAGAGAGAGACAGAGACAGAGACAGAGAGACAGAGAGAGACAAAGACAGAGACAGAGACAGAGAGAGACAGAGAGAGACAGAAACAGAGAGAGAGAGACACACACACACAGAGAGAGAGAGAGAGAGAGAGAGAGAGAGAGAACACCAAAACACCAAAACCAGAAAGAAAGATAAAAACCTTTATGGGCTAGGTAGAAAAAAAAAATCTCTGAGAGAGCATGCAGGTTTCTGCCTTCCTGTCTTCATGCCTGGCAATGTTTATTTTCCACACCTTGCCTCTTCTTAACAGCTATCATTGCTTCCTTTATTGATAATTTGCTCCAGGCCTTGAGATAACACTACAAAAAAATAAAATAATAAAATAAAGCACAAAGTGTCCCTCTGAGCTTACCCATATTATGGATGGGAAAAAGAAATATAATTCCTACCCAGGGAACGATAAAGAAGAAACTGTCCAATGTTTAACGACAAAGCACACGAAACACATAACTACAAAGGCCTCACGAAGGCCTTCTGAGTAAACCCTGTATCGAATCCACCCTCCTTGAGAAGCTTTCCCTGGAGACCAAGTCAGCTAACCTGTACTGGCTGTCAGCCTTAATCTCTGTGAGTTGTGAGGAATCTGAGGGTGGTTTGCACAGAATAAAGGGTAAAAACAATACAAGAACTGACTATGTGGTTTTCGAAAGCTCTGTCCTTCTGCAGACTTCAATCTGATGTGACATTTGTGTGTTGAAGGCATAATAGGAATGAGTGTGACAGCTCTCCTCACAACATGTTCTCAAGGGATTCCAAAGTCTTCTGGCACGTTTAATAATTTAACAGGCATGGTAACTCCATATGTCTAAACACTAGAGCCGAGTATCACATACCAGCATGTTTGAAGAAATCTCCTTTTCACCCTTGCAAAACCATAAATAATTTCCCCCACTGGTGTGAATTCTTTCTCTGTCGCTGTGCATTTCTGCAATGCCTGGGAGGCTGCCTCTGTGAAGCCTCCTCCCCTCACCCTCGCAATCAGTTGTTTTACCCACAGTTAGCACCACACTAATTGGGGAGTGTTGAGAGCTGTTCTTCCGTAGTGTCAAAGCCTCTCCTGTGCACACATGACCCAGGACTGAGCCTTGGCCTCTGTGAGAGTTCTTAGGTTTTTCATGTAATAATAATACACAGGTGCTCAAGAGGGCCTTTTCATTTTATTATTAATTTATAGGTTTGTGTGTGTGTGAATGCCTGTACCACTTTTGTGTGTGTGCATGTGTGTGTATGCGTGTGTGTGTGTGTCTGCACTTTCTCCTCTGTGTTTGTGTGTGTGTGTGTGTGTGTGTACATTGTAGGTCAACCTCAGGAACCATCCACCTTGTTTTTGAAAACAAGGTTTCTTGGTATCACTGTACTGAAACCTCATACTCCCCAACTAGCTTAAGCTAGCCAGTCAGTGAGTCTCCTCTCTGGTACCTGGTATCTGGTACCTTGCCAGTACCAGGATTACATTGCAAGGTACCACACCTGGCTTTTAAAACTGGATACTGAGAATTGAACACAGGTCCTTTTATTGTTTTGTTTTGTTTTTTACATGAAGTCCATGCTCATCAGTAACAAAACAACCAAAAATGAAATTGTCCTGAATTGCAGCTGCCCATTTCAGGAGAAAACCTTGCTTTGCTGGAAGCCAGATAATCTGAAAGTAGAATACCTATAAAGGTATGAGAATGTCTGGCCAGAATTGTAATTTGGCAAGCCGCCATGGTTTTTCTTCCAACGTCTATCCCCTTAGGTCTTCTGAGCAGTTCAGGAAGTTCCACTTTTTTTTTTTTTTTTTTTGTCTTAGAGTAACTTCCACTAATTAAACATGCATTTGAATTTCCTGTCATTTTTAAATTTTTTTTTTATGTATTGCTTTAAACAAAGGAGAATTAGGTCAAGATTTCCACTGTACTTACTTCTTCAACTCTATTCTCCTCCTCTTGAGCTGTCAGTCAACATCCGCCATGTCTTATTACCTTCTTACAATCCTAGACACTGGATTCCTTTTTTTCCATCCTGTTTTATCAGGATGGCCTACAGTAGCGGTTCTCAACATGTGCATTAAGACCCCCTTGAGGTCAAAAGACCCTTTTATCAGAGTCTTTATATCAGATATCCTGTATATCAGATATTTACATCATGATTCATAACAGTAGCAAAACTACAGTTATGAAGTAGCAGTGAAAATAATTTTATAGTTGGGGTGAGCTTAGAATGAGGAGTTAAAAGCTTACATTAGGAAGGATGAGAACCACTGGCCTACAGTTTTCCAGTGCTGCCTGTAACTGAAAACTGTGGCACCTCACCTAGGAAAGAGACTCACTCCCCATCTGGAACTCAAGCTGTAATATAACCAGGGTCGTGGAAGCATCTCGGTTTTCTTTATCTCCCAAAGTGTTCATTCTTCCATCCATTCAGGCACCTATGGCTCAGCCTCCCAGTGCCACATAGAGCTATCTCACCTGTGAAGGCTGTAGGTGAAGGTGTTTCCCTCCAATCCTTCATCTCTGAGTTCTCACACCCTCTGAGGAGACCTGGGAGTCCTTGTGTTCTTTCCCACTAGCCTCCCCATCTCTCGCCCCCTTTCTACATAGCCAAGCATCTATGACACATTTTTTCACCACTCACCTTACTATCCCTGTTCTCTTGTCCTTCACTGGCCTGACCAATCCTGAACCTTGAGTGTGGTCATCTTGGCACTTTCTGACCTGAGCATGCTAGTGAGCACCTTGAGGGAGACACAGCCGTGCCCCTGACACCGTCCCAGTTCCATGTGACTGAACATAGCTCCCTTCAGCATAGTCTGCCTCCCTCCTGTATCCTACTGTCACAGGCCTCCCCATCTGCCCTTCACAAAGCATTATTCATTTGTCCCACAACTTTAGCAGCATATGAGGTTCAGATGATCACTTTGAGCAAGGCAGACAAGATCTGAGTCCTCAAAGAACTGAAGGTCCAGCCCTGAAGATAAAGTTTACATCGTAATTCCAACCATTCCAGGTGTTTGAAGAAATAGACAAAATCCTGCATTGCTAAAATCTAGTCATTCTCTCTTAATTTTTTTTAAATCACACAAATATAATAAAAAATATTCCCATTTTTAAAAGATCAGGCTCTACAGAAATACTTGGGATAAAGTATACTCTCCCAACCTTTCCATCTAGGAGAGCAGCAGTTCCCCACTAATGGGTTGTGACCTCTTTGGGGGTCAAATGACCTCTTCAGGGGATCATACATCAGACATCCTGCATATCAGATATTTACATTACGATCCATAACAAGAGGGAAATCTGCAGTTCTGAAGTAGCAACAACAATAATTTTATGGCTGAGGATCACAACAACATGAGGCGTTGTATTAAAAGGTGGAAGTGTTCAGAAGATTGGGGACCACTGAACTAGAGTCTTTCACCCTACATATAAACACTTACAAATCAGAACTCATTTCTGTGGGCTTAGCCTCATGAAAAGCTTTGCAGGCAGATGCATACACAGTTACACTGTGCACACTGCATAAATAAGTAGTCTGAGGGGTGAAAATAAAAACATTAAAAAGGTGTTCCTTTCTTGAAATAAACCTTATTCCTTTTGCAGCAGATCAACTGAACCAAAACCTAAATTTTACATGAGGCTACTTTACAATGGCTGAGAAATGAGATAAACAACAGGGTTATGTCAACGAGCCAGGAACAAAACAAAGAATGTATTTGCTGATTCATCAGATTGGGTGAAAATTTCAAGTAAATTCAAATTCTACTATGCACCTCTGTCACAAAATTGTATAAAAAGTTGGGAAATGCAACAGACAAAACCTATAAAGACAAATTAGAACTCAAACACGTTTGCTAACTAAAAACTCTGCACTTCACTATCTGCAGTCTAAAATAGTTTTGCATGTTGATACTATGTTTCAAGCATGTTTTAAGTAATATAGGCACTGATAACATATGTCAAATGCAGTATCTATGGGTAACAAGTTATGACTTTTGTTATTCCTCAGAACTGAACCAAGGTTAACTCACCCTGATTCCCTCCCTTCTTTCTGTATTTTCAACCAAAGCCATTTTTTATTTCCCCCATTGCAACAAAAAGGTTTGGAATTTGGGATTTGAGGTAGATTTTGCAATTACTGCCTGCTTGTTAGATAGATAGTATTTTAATGTTAGATAGATAGTATTTTAATGTTAGATAGATAGTATTTTAAAGTTAAAGACCAACAGAAACAGTTTCAACCATGAAGTCCAGAGGCACATAGAAAATGTAAGGTAGCATTTAGCAATGTATTTTCTCAAATTTATATTTCTCAATTTATATTTCTTTATATAGAATAGCATTTTTAAAAATTTCTATTCTAGTCCTCAGTAACCAGTTAACATAACATACCCAAATCGACTTCCTGTTTATCATTATCTTTATTATATGCTCTAATGGGGTACTTATTCATTTCCCTTTCCAAGTGTAGGAATTTCTATAGGACGCCTACCTAGACTTCGAATTTTAGGTAGAAAGAGATTTGTACTTCTTTTGTCTTATTTTATTTTTTTTAAATAAAGCAGATTAAGTATACGAGTTGCTAATTCACATGTCAGTAAATGTAAGCCTTAAAAAATACACAAAGATATTCAAACTCACTAATGATTGGAAATAAAGATCACACCACTGGCCAAAACATAGGATGTGGTGGTGGTGGTAGTGGTGGTGGTGGTGTATGTGTGAAGATCTGTGTATGTTTATGTCCCTATGTATCTGTGTGTCTATGTGTAAGGGGTATGTATGATGATCTATGTCTATCTGTGTGTGTGTGTGTGTGTGTGTGAGAGAGAGAGAGAGAGAGAGAGAGAGAGAGAGAGAGAGACATAGAGGATAAAGATACTTGCCTGACAAAGCAGTTTAAATCTCCAGTCCCCATGGTGGAAGGAGAGATTTGACTCTCGAAAGCTCTCCTCTGATACATGCCCCACAGTAAGTACACATCTACCCCACAATTCTTATTAAATGTAATTAAAATGGTTCCTTTCCATGAAAAAAAATTATGTTGATGAAAGTTCCGGGCATTCTAGCCACACTGGAGACAGAGCACGGCAGGGGCAACGAGAGAAGAAGGATTGCATGACAGAGAAAAATGAAGAGGGTTTTGCTTTCTTTTGTTAATTGCCAGGAAGTCACGAAAGTGTTTTGCTCAAGAAACACACTCTTGGAAGGCTTGTTGAATCAATAAAGATGTGGGAGGGGCTTATAAAAAGGTTTATAAACTTGGATGATTTAAGTTTTCATGTGTCCAAGACTTCTATGAATAAACCTCCGCTTCCATTCTGCCCTTCCCTCCCCTCCCCCTCCGCTCTCCCTCCCATCCCCCTCCCTTCTCCCTCCCTCGCTCTCCATTTTCCTCCTTTTCTGTCCTTTCACTTCCTAGTCATTTTCAGTAGAGGAAGGACTCCAGTCAAACTGAAGTTCTCAATCCTGTTAACCTCGCTGTGACCCCGTTATTTCACCATTTAACGATGAGGCAAATGCCGTCAGCTCTTAAATCATGAACTTTAAATGCCAAAACACCGTGCTGTACGTATATTTCATAGTATGACTGTTGCACAGGAGAAGGCCAGCCAACGTTCAAAAAACAAACTTCAGAACAGGCACGACTCCATCTGGGGGCGCCCTGGAAGGGTCTCCATCCAACCCACGGGAGACACGGGTGCCACTCTTGTAGAAGAGCAGTGACCTTGTCCCCACTGTCGATTAAGGAAAACTCATTAGCGTGGGTTCTCCTGTGGCATGGCTGCGACCTCCATGAATGAAACTGCTCTCAGAGTCCAAGTAAGGCCTGGCACGGTTCGCCAAAACAACTGCAGAACAGTCTACATTTGCCATCCCCTCGCCCATAGTTGCCTGCACACCAAAGACAGCCCTGCATCTCCCTGTTTGCTGCAGAAATATGCCCATTAGGAGCTGAGTTTATTTGCCAAAGCGGGGAGGGGGGTGTCCGGAGTGTAGGGTGGGGGTGAGGAGTGGGCACAGGCGGGCATTTCCTAGCAAAGGCTGCTCAGCATGTAGTGGGTTCCTGGAGCCAGGCCTCTTGGCTTTCAGCTGAGCCAGGCCCCCCTCGCCCCTCCCCCACTTCCTCCCCACAAAGACCACGTGGAGCCAGGATTAGCTAGAACACACTTGTGTGAGACATCAACTGCCCAAACCCCCTTTCAGCGCCAGCGATCTGTTTTATGAATACTTAGGAGGGTTTTCCAGCTTGGTCTCTGCGTTCTGAGGAGAACACAGCTCACAGGAAGAGCAGAATGACAGTCGCTCCCAACACAAAGGAACCCACTCGCAATGCTTTTTTGCAGAGGCCATTTGCCATCTGCTCGGTTTCTTGTGGCAGTGGTGCTTATCGGGAGGGCAGCAAAAGACACTACCCAACAAACCCAGACTGGGCTACCTTCGCCTCTCTCCTAAGAGGTATCGTCCTCAACTTTTCTATCTGCTTCTAGTTAGATAATATTTTTTAAATAAAATAAGACTAGCAAATGACTCACTGTGAATAAAAATAAGTCAGGGTGCAAGTTGTCATCATCTTTTAGGAAACAAGGAAAAAAAAAAGGAAATCCTCCAGAATTGGAGAAGCAACTCACTTTTTGAAATCTCCTCAGGGACGTTAGGCAGGACCTGGGCATGTGGGGGTGAGGCTCAGCTCAAGAGGCAAGAGCACCAGCGGCATCATGCATATTCATTGAAGGCAACCTGAGTGGCTGCACAAAACCGCAGGGTCTACTTCCTGCACACATTTTGCATCCACGCTGCCAGGAAGCACCCTGGCCCAGAAGCGCCCTAGCCTAGAAGCACCCACTGTCTGCATAACCTGATTCAGAAGCATTTGGAAACTTAACTCACTCATTGACTGGAATTTCTCCATGGCTGATGACAGCCCAAGAAGAACCCATCTGTCAGAGCCATTATTGCAGAAGTGTGAATTTCAAGAGCTTTGGCTACAAAGAAACAAAAAGGGCTCTCCCATAAAGCCCAGGGCATTCATTAATAATACTTTAATGGAGAAGTGGGTCAGAGACTAGACAGGAGAGTAATTGTACTCCCTACACCAGCCACTCTTCTCAACAGACTTTCTTAAACACAAACAAACACAACCTAGAGGAAGGTAGCAGATCTGTACTCTCAGGAACCTTTCAGAGGGGAATTGGGGAGCCACATACTGGCTTTTTTCATCCATTCACTGAACAAGGTGGTTACCAAGTGTTAAATACAGTCCGGAACACATAAAATACAGCAATGGACAAAGCTCCCCTATCAGGTCGGCACGGTAGCACTTGTGTATAATCCCAGCACATAGGAGTCTTCTGCAGGAGACTTAGGCGAAGGCTTTATATGATAAAGGCTTCCCCTCTCCCCCAGTGGTGTTTCTTGATGAGAGAGACCTTGTTTGTCCTTGTTTGTCCAAACAGTTTATTCATTGTTCACTGTAGAAAATGGGTTCACACTACTTACTCAGGGTGGACAAGAGATTAAATACCTCTTGCCAGAAGGAATGTCCAGGAAGGGAAATTTATTGGCTCAGTATTCCCAGTGTTTGCCTGGTGACACAGTTCCACTTGCCTCACATCCACTGAGATGGAGATTATTCCAAAAGGGATATAAAAAGAGATCTGTCTTTCTGATCTAATTAAGACCCAAGGGATACAAGTAATGGGAAACACACACACACACACACACACACACACACACTCACTTACCAATACTGCTGAAAGATTACTGTGCTCACCGTTCTGACACAAAGAGCATATAAGTCCCTGGGAAAGACCTTCCTTTGGTTTGTTTTCTAGCAGCTGAAATACACTCTAGTTTTTGTTTTTAAAGAAAGTCTGTTAGGATCAGCAGTGTAGTGAGTACAATTACTGTCCCATCTGGTATTATGCCGACCCACCTCTCTATTGATAAATGCCCCAGGCTTTATGGTGCGTAAGTTGCTGTAGATGGAAAAACCTAAGAAAGTCATAAAGTGTTATCAAGTCAACTGCCTTCATTTAACCTGTGAATCTAATGCAAAACAATGCATCTATAAGAGTGTTTTGAACTAGATAAGGTGATTTAATGGCATAATGTTGGAAAAAGCTAAAGGGAACAGCATAATGAGGGAGAAGTTAACTTTACAAAATGCTGAAATATAAAGGTTTGATAATCAGGCATATAAGTTGGGTCAGGGATAGAACCCAGCTCCATTTGAGAGGGTTGGGGAAACAGCAGGAGAAGCTTTGGCTGCTCAGTATGGTAAAGTGCTTTCTGACATTGCTTTCGAAAGGTGGCTGGTAGAACCTGTCCTACCTGTAAGGACCCAAAGCCTGGATACAGTGTCCAAATAGAGACTTCCTCCTTGTGCAGAAGAACTTCCAATAGCTTGTTAGAAGGCTGGACATGTGAAGAAAATTGAATGTAAAAATTCAATCGCAGTTTAATATACCTTTGATTGTAACTCAGCACCCAAGAGGCAGAAACACATTAAAGGAACCTGTTCTCACGTTAACTCTTAGGATATGACCAAAAATGATCTTGAGCAGAGCGGCATTGCGTGATACAACATGGACAGAGAGAAGGGCCATCAAAGAAGGCACAAGACACATTTTAATGATTGCAGTCGGTGCATGTGATAATGAGATGATAATAAGCTGGTAGAATATTTGCTCAGTGACCCTGACAAAACTTTTCATGAAATCAGTCAAAAGAATTCTGGTACCCAGGAAACAAGGGAGCATCTAGAAGCAGGAGACAAAACCCATTTCCATTGTCTGCATACAAAGTCCAGTTTCAAGAACTCGTGTGAATGGAAGCAGGACACGGCTTTGAGCAGTGCCACAGAGCTAGGAATTGTGGGATTTGTGACTCTTTGGATGAAAGGTTTGAACATAGGAGGCTCGTTGAATGTGGAGCTGGTAACAGCTGGCTTCCCATTTGATCAGCATTTATGAACAGGACAAAGCCAGAAACTAAATATGATTTCAGATATATGTAACTGTAGGTGGCAGTCAATTGACCCAAACTCCACCAGAGATAGAACACAGAATTTAGATACAATAAATGGGGACTTCATAGGAAAGGCTTTTGTGATATTTTTCATCACAGAGCTAAGTTTTCCCCATGTGTTAAAGAACTCACTGTTTACTAATAAAAGCCATTCCTAGCCCCAGCCTGCATGCTCTGTGGGAAAGCATGCACACAGACAGCAACTAAACGCTCTTTCCTCCCTCTCCCACCTCGAAAGGGAAGAGCCGAGGCATGTCTCTGACAGTCTTGCTAACACAGGGAAACATTTCAGACTGCATCGTCAGCTCCACCATCTGTCTTGCTCCAAAGTTCGCCAGATGCTAAGGTAATAAGCTGACTTTATGCCATCATTTAGGATCTTTTCCTTGGACATTGGTCATTAAAAAGGTGAGATGTCACTGGGTTGCTGAGTGGACGACCAGATGGATGTCAGAGACGGGAGTGAAAGTGGTCATGATGTGAATGTAGGTTGTGCAAAGACAGCATAGGTCAGAGTGCTACCTAAGAAAGTTGGCATCATTATCTTATTGTCCACACGTAGTTTTTTTGATAATCAGATTAATGATTCAACCTGCCACGATCAACTTTGAATATCCTTAGGTTCCCTGTTCCGTACTCCCTAGGCAAATGTGTCCTTGAAAATTTTTTTCCAAGTATTGGAGAGTTTTCAAAAGAATGCATTACATCTTCTACTTCTATCTTTTTTATAAAAACCAGAATCTGTACTTTCTTATCAGAGTCACAACGTGCATGTGAGCAGCTGAGAATCATGAAAGTCTTTTTCCTGCCATAAAAAGTTTCAGGAATTAGTGGAAAACTTGTCACTCCCCATGAACCTCTGAACTATCTTTGGATGGGGAAGGAAATCCCAGTACCTTTTAAATGCTAAGAGAAGGGTGTAGTTTCCTGATAAAAGGACTGTTTTCTATGGTGTGACGCTCTGTTAATTCATTAGGTATACTCTATGGTAGCTAGAAGCACAGGCTTTAGAGTTAGACAGAACTGGGTGTGATTTCTGCTCAACAGTCTCCTGAACGTTACTCGGCCTCCCCGAGACCGTTTAAACATCTGAGAACTGAAGTAGACAGGGATATTACTAAGGCAAAATGTGGAAAGAAAGGAGCACTGGACAATGTGTATTAGAAGCAAGTATGGTACCATGTAATGTTTTTATGCTATGACAAATATCTGATTTTAAAAACAACATCTTCAGTAAGGGATGATTTACTTTGGCTTGATCAGGAACTGTGGTGAAACAGTGTGTGGTGGTAGAAAGGTATGTGGCACAAAGACATCCATGTGGTGGAGACTGGAAGTGGAGACAGAGAGCACCTGCCCTGCCAGCTTCCTCTTTCTTTTTCCATGCAGATGTATTCCACT
This sequence comes from Apodemus sylvaticus, assembly GCF_947179515.1. Classification (NCBI taxonomy): domain Eukaryota; kingdom Metazoa; phylum Chordata; class Mammalia; order Rodentia; family Muridae; genus Apodemus; species Apodemus sylvaticus. The sequence continues at coordinate 34,102,014 of NC_067490.1, read as the reverse complement.
TGGAATCCCAGCCCATTGGACAGTGCTGGACTATCTTAGGGCTTCGAGTGCTGTCATAAAACACCATGGCCAAAAGCAAGTTGGGGGGAGGAAAGAGTTTATTTCACCTTACATTCTCAGGTAACAATCTACACTGATGGAAATCAGGGAAGTTCACGCAAGGCAGAAATCTGTCGGATAGAAATGAAGCAGAAGCCATAGAGGCATGCTGCTTACTGACTTACTAGCTCACTCACTCCTTGTTGCTTTCTTATACACTCAGGACTATTGGCCCAGGGTTGACACAACCCACAGTGGAGTGGGTTGTCCCACATAAATCATTCATCACAAAAATGCCCCACAGTCTTGCACATAGACCAATCTGGTGGGAGTGTTCTCTCATTTAAGGTTCTCTCTTCTCAAATGACTCTAGCTTATGTCAAGTTGACAAACACCCTCACTAGGACATGCCCTAATTTAGGGTATGTCTCCCTACCCTTAGGTAACTGTCTCTTGAAAAGCCCTTATAAACACACCTAAAAGTATACTTGACAAATAATTTTGGAATGGCTTGTACTGATTATCAGTTTGACAGAATCTAGAGTCACCTAGGAACAGGTTTGCTGGATATACCTGTTGTTAGTTTCTGAGCATCCCTGGAAGGGGTTTAGGTGATTGAGGTGGGAAAGACCTGCCCACTGTAGGGAGTACCATTCCATAGGCGAGCATCTTAGAGTAAATAGAAAGGAAAGAGCAAGCTGAGTGAGAGAGTTCATCTCCCTCTGCTTCCTGACTGTAGATGAAATGTAATCAGCTGCTTCAAGTTTCCAATGTCCTGATGTCTCCACCATGAAGGACTACACCTGTGAGTAAAATTAAATGCTTCCTTCATTAAGTTTGCTCTTACTGGTGTATATTTTAAATATTTATTACATGTGTTTAGTGGAGGGCAGGGGATACACATGTCATGGCCTTCATGTGAAGTTCAGAGGACAACTTGTTCTGTATGTTCTCTCTTTCTACCATATAGGTCCTGGGAATTGGACTCAGGTCACCAGACTTGAGCAAATACCATTACTCAATAAACCATCTTGCTGGCCTTGGTCACGGTATTTCATCATAGTGAGGAAACAAGGAACTAATATAGCAGAGCATTTCTCCTTAGTCAAATTCATAATTAAGGTTAGTCATCAACATTCTGACAATATTGAGGAATCAAAAGGGATACATAGTTAAATTTGCCTCTTCACTGTGACTAAAACCCTGATGGGACCCACTTAGAATAGGACGGGTTTGTTTTCAGTTGCAGTTTACAAAGGTTCACATAGTTGTTTCCCTCCTGTACTTAGGCAAAATATAACAATGGTGGCAGGAGTCCCATGGCAGAATTCACATTATAGTAGACAAGAAGAATCAATAAAAAATAGCATGGAGCCCAGGACAAGACATTCCAAGGAAACCCAATGCGCAGGGACCAATTTCATCAAGTGAGGTCTCACCTCCTGAAGTTTGTAGAAGCTCAAAAAATAGGGCCACTAGCTTGGTCAGCCCCCAAGTTATTTCATTATCTTCTCCCAAACTCGTTTTGAGGGTTGAAGATACTTTACATGTGGCCTATGACAGTAAGAGTAAATGCCTTGCTTTGTAGGTTATACAGTGAATAACAAGTTCATACCTGGCAAACTTGGCCTGAAATGGAATTCCTAACATAAATACCAGAAGTAAGTAAGACACTAAGAGAATCAAGAAGCTACGTGGATATAAAGATCACAAACTGGAACTTCTAACATCAGTTAGAAAGCCTTGATAGCAAATAAAACTATCTTTCTGTGTCAGGATCCTGGAATTTAGATAAATATTATAATTATAAAATAATTAGTCATTAACTTATTTTAGAGCCTCCAGGGAAACAGAGCCCATAGCTTTTCTATTAAAAAAAAGAATTTATTACTTTTGTTGGTTTATGTGTGTGTGCACGTGTGCATATGTGAGGGACACACTTGTTATGGTGTTCTTGTGGGGGTGAGTGGACAATTTTGTAGAACTGGTTCTCTCCTTTTACCTTTTCATGTTTTTACCCTGAGACCAGACACAGGTTGGCATGTTTTCATGGCAAGTAAGTGCCTTTACCTGCTGATCCATCGTGCTGGCCTCCACAACTTCTCTAAATAACCTATTTCAGTATTTAGTAACAGCCTCCTAGTAAATCTACAGATTTCATCTGAATCATTTGCACCCTAGGTAAGGCCACCCATCTAAATTTGAACTCAGATTTTATTAATATCTATATTGGTGCTGAGCCAAATTTCAGCCAGAAATCTAGACAAACCTGCTACCTTTTAATATAAGTGTATAAACAGAGCTCTCAATGATCAGTGGTGACCAGTCATCATGCTGACAAGAACGGTGTTGTTAATGCAGGTAGAGACGTTAGCAGTGTTTACTTAAAGATGCAGCCCAAGTTCATTTTAGACAATTGTCAGACAACGAATGACTTGTGTGATCTGAATCAGAAATGAGCAATATTTTACAAGCCAGAAAAATGAAAGAAACTGTCATGGGAGCTGTTTTGCATAGAATGTTCTGCCTCTTGGGCTGGCTGCATTCTGGAGATTTGATTATAGGAGTCATTGACTCTTTCTCTTTAGAAGGGAAGTTCTGCTTCCCCTCTCACCCTTTTTGAAGTCATGGCCACTGTGTGTGTAGGATTAATCAGAGAAGAGACACCAAATCCTCTGAAGCCAGTGCTGGGTGTGGGATTGTAGGGGTGGGGGTGGGGCAGGCAACTCCCTCTTCATCTTCTGCATTTGGTGAGTGTGATGTCTATTCCTGGTTGTCAAAGTGACTACATCTGGAATGAAATATGATCCAGAAATGGAGGATACACCTATGATCCAGATCTTGAAGCTGGAAGACACAGGCTTCTGACCGGGATCTTGACATGGGAAGACACATGCTTTTGATCCAAATCTTGAGCCACAGTGGCCATGAAAAACTCAGGCTCAGGCAAGGTAGTACATGCCTTTATTCCCAGGAGACTGAGGCAAGCAGATCTCTGAGTTCAAGGCTAGCCTGAGACAGAACACGTTCCAAATTCAGGTGTGGTAAATCCTTTAATCCAGGCCGTACCTTCTGCTGGAGCCCTACATAAAGACAATGGAAGAAGAAAGGCTCTTTTTTTTTTTTTCTCCTGCTTGCACTTACTTGCCAGCATATCTGTTGGAACCTACTTCTTTAGGATACCAGCATATACAAAAAGCCAGCTGAAATGCCTACCCTTGTGGGACTGAGCAACTACTAGATTCTTGGACTTCCTATTCACAGCTGCCCATTGTTGGGTCATTTGACCTGAAGACTGTAAGTCATGCTGACAGCCATCTCCCCAGCCCATGATTAAGATCCTTTCCCTTCCCCTTTCCCCTTGAACTTCCCCTGATCTCCTTTCTCCACTGCTCTCTCCCTGTCTTCCTTCTCAGTTCAGTCTTTTGGAAAACCTCTTAACACACAGGCAGCTTTTGCCTTCCTTGGTACCAGTTAGGGCGGGCTCCTCTGCAAAGGGAACCTCTCAAGGCAACTGTGTCTGCACTGCAGGCAGAAGTATCCAGGAAGAGGTAGGCACATCCCATAGAGGTGCCTCTTCCACCATAGGCAGGAGCTCATTTGCACATAAAACCACAACATACAGCCTTAGGATTGCAACTTACTACTTATTTATCAATGGTAACTTACTGTTCATAGATGGATCTTTGTCAATCCCTTCTGCCCACCAATCTTCAGGTCTCCAGCCACCACCATTTTTCTCTCAACTCTGTAAGAACCACACTTTTTGTTTCCACATGTGTTAGCCAGTTTGTCATTAATGTAACAATGTAACAGAAGGCCTTTAAGTGCAATGATCTATTTGAAAAGAGGAAGAAGTATCTCCTGCTGTTGAGGGATATAGCTTAATATATGCAAGGGTCTGGGTTCAGTACTCAAAGTAGCAAGAAATAAAGCAAAATTTTTAAAAACTAAATATAGAAAACATTAATTGGTTAATTAACTAAAAGAAGGGATTTTGGCTTGTGGCTTTGAAAGGTTCAGTCCATGTCATTGGAGCTGCTGTTTTGGGATGCTGGCAAGGCATACATCACAGTAGAGGCACAAAGCAAAAGCACCAGCACACGTCATGGCTCCAAGGAGAAATGGGAGGAAGAAGAGGGTTAAGGTTCCTAATGTTTCTAATGAGCACAGCCTTATATTACCAAGGACTCGAAAACAGGCCCCAGCTTTTAAAAGTTCCCATACAACCTTAGTGCTGTAGGCTAGGATCCAAGACATTTTTCTATGGACTTCTATGGGATAAGCATGTAAACCACAGCATTGTATATTAGTAAGATCATGTGACACTTAACTCTCTATGCCTGGCTTACTTCATCGAATAAAACTATCTATAGTTCCATCCATATATTACAAGTGAAGGGGAGGATCTGTGTGAATATGGGGGAAGGATCTGTGTGAGGGATTACCAGGAAGAAATGGGGGCTGATATTGGGATGTAAAGTGAATAAATATTTAAAAAAATATAAAGAAGTTGAAGAGAAACAAACGATTTCAGATAAAATTAAAAATTCCAACAAATATTTTATTTCCAATTAAAAATAAAAAATTCAGACTGGAGGTTTCCTTGGTGGCGATTGTATCACATCACATATTTCCACCTGTCCAGATTCCAAGTTAAGACGCCTGCTGCTTACAATGACCCATCCCAGTGCTCAATGCCGCCCTGTGTCTGCCAACCACACTTTCTCTTGGAAGCTGTGCCCTGAGCCTGTTTTCCACCAGGCCCTCCAGGCTGCCTAGCCCACTGTAGTTATCTGAGTTATATCTGGCCAGATCCCAGGGCATGTCAACAACTGAAGGATCAACACGTCAGAAGACAGAGCATCTTATTAGAGTGAAATGTTAATTAGGATAGGAATTTGTGGAATGCAGCACAGAGCAGAGATGCCTTGTTTGGACAGTAGGGAATGTGTAAGTATGATATTAAGGAATTACTCTGTGAGCAAAATATAGAATTAGATGTTTCAATCTGAAGAGAAAACAATAGCTTCTGGTTTTACAACACCTGGAAGATTCACAGCTGCATTTTGTTGTTGTTTTCAAATTTTAACTGTGATAAGATACACATAGCATAGAATTTACCATCCTAACCATTTTTAAGTATATGGTTCAGTCTCATTAAATACCCACCTCGCTGTGAACCACCAACAATCTTTACAACTATTTTCATCTTGTACAACTGAAACTCAAAACCTATTGAATTATTAGCTTGGCTCCTTCTCTTCCTTCATTCCCTGGTACCCAATATCCTATTTTCTATCACTATGGATATGACTGTTTCGTGTGAGTGTACTAATACACTACTGTCCTTCTGCAACTGCTTTCATTAAGTTTCATTAAGTTAAATTTCATTTAACTTCTTGTCTTTCAGGTTTATCCAGGTTGTAGTAAATCCTTACATTTTGAGTATATATAACATTCCATCCAGTCCAAACCACAGTTTCTGTATCTGTTCTCTGCCAACAGACACTTGGGTAGCCTCTTAGATATTGTGATATAAACTAATGAGCTGATACAAATTCAGGTGCAATGGCTATTCTTGGTAGACAGCTTGACTATATCTGGAATTAATTACAACCTGAACATGGGGTGTACCTGTGAGAGATTGTTTCCTTAATTTGAAGTGGGAAGGTCTACTTCTAATCTGGATATTTGAAGTGGGAAGACATACATTTAGTTCAGATCATTTGAGGTGGGAAGACATGCCTTTAACCTGGGCCACACCCTCTACTGACAGCCTATATAAAGACATAAATGAAGGAAGTTGTTGCTCTTTGCCTGCTTGCTATCACGTCTCTAGCAAGTGTGTTCCTTTGCTGGCGTCAGAGCCTACATCTTTGGGATTCTTTCTTATACTGAAGACCAGCTGAGACATCCAGCCTTATGGACTGAACAACTACTGGATTCTTACACCTTCCATTTAGAGGTAGCCATTGTTGGATTAGCCTGCAAGTTATTCTAATAAATCACCTTTCTATATATAGAGAGGTTCATTCTATAAGTTCTGTTATTCTAGAAAGCCCCAACTAATACAACAAGTGAACAAATATCTGTTTAATAGTTTGCTTTCTTTTGGGCTTATACTCAGATGTGGTATGAATGGCCCATTAGAATTTTTTTTCATTTTTTTTGAGAAAATCTCATGCTAATTTTCAAAGCAATGGCAACATTTTGCATTTCTACCAACAGCACATATGAGAGCTTGTTAACTCCTCTTCACATGGAATATCATTCAAGGTCACTGATTCTGTATCTTTGACTCTTCATAGTCACTAATTTGTAACTAGGTGTTTGTAGCAAAAATTCTCCCTCTATAGAATAGTGAGAGCCTTACCAAGAGGTAGTAGGTGTGGGGCAGCTTTTTTTTTATTAGTAGAAGCATTGAGCTTATTTTGATAATGTTTTTATTTGCATACAGAAGACCAAACCTGGGGCCTCCTGCATACTAAGCTATCAGTCCAGCTACCTAACAAGTTCTGAACACATTACTTACATGAAAATACTTACAACTTCTTTTGTTATTTTGTCACAGTAAAGGTGGTTTGGGGTTTTTTTTGTTTTTTTTTTTTGTTTTGTTTGTTTGTTTGTTTGTTTTCCTGAGACAAGGTTTCTCTGTACAGCCCTGGCTATCCTAGAACTGACTCTGTAGACCAGGCTGGCCTTGAACTCAGAAATTTGCCTGCCTCTGCTTCCCAAGTGCTGGGATTGTAGGCATGCACCACCACTGCCAGGCCAAGATGGATTTAAAAAAAAAAATATTGGAAACATGTAGTTCAGTGATACAGGTCTTGCCTGGGATTCATGCATTCCTTAGGTTTGAGCCTTACTACCCAGGCTTTAGAAAGTGGGTGAAATGTATCTGACTTATTTGGACATCCCACATGATTTATATAAGAATACTAGATATGTGAAGTCTTGATCAGACATGCTAAGATTTTAAAAGAGCCACTTTGGTTTTAGTAGTCTTGATTGCAAAAATAGATAAATCCTGGAGTCATGGTGCCTCTGTGATCCCAGAACTCCAGAAGCATAGCAGAGGGGTTGCTGTAAGTTCAAATCCAGCCTGGCTAGCCACAGCAAGACTCCATCTCAAAAGGAAAAATCCCAGACATGAACATAAGCAAGAAAAGTTATGATTTCTAAATTCATAAAAAGTCCATATTTATCATATGCTGTTGGTACCCCCAGAAGTCTCCCAGATAGAATTGGTATGTAGGGCTGAGGAGATGGCCCTGTGGGTCCAAAGCCTTGATACACAAGCCTGATTTAGGTATGATCCTGAGTGTGGATGCCAGGAACACACAATAAAATAAAATTAAAAAAAAAATAAATAAAAAGCAGCCGCAGGGCAGGGCAGGGCAGGCGTCTGTGATGCCAGCATTTCCTACAGGAAAATGGGAGGGAGAGAGAGGAGACTCACATAGCTCATGGGCCAGCTATGCATGCAGCATTGAAAGAGAGCGACCCTGTCTCAAATCAAGTAGACGGCCACACCCGAGGTTCTCCTGTGTCCACACGTGTGCTATGATACACACATGCCTTCCCAAGCAAATTCTCTCACATATACAAAGAAACCTGTGTGTTAATATTTTCAAGATGCTAGCTGAAGGGTCTCAAGCATGGCAGGCCTTGTGCCTCTCCCCCATTCCCTGTGCCTTGCTAAACACCATTATATTACATTCTTAAAGGTAGCCACCAAGGTCTAATCCCTTATTTGGCCACTTCCTCCTCCTGAGGCTGATGACCACGGTCCAGCCATCAAAGTATTGAAGTGCAGCAATCAAAAGCCCCCTTTGGCTCACCTAATTAACATGTCCAATTAAAATTAGACTCTTCATCCTAATGAGGGTTCCACCACCACCCTTTACCTTTATAAACTGCCATTTTCCCATGTGCCATGTCTGTCTCCTCTCTATCCAGAGGCAGTTCTCTGTCCCCAGCAGTACAAATACTCCTTCCCCCCCTCCCTTGTTCCCTTCTCCCTCGCCCTCCTCCTATCCCCTGCCTTTTCTCTCATTCCCTGCCCTCTTTCCCTCTGGGGCAAATAAATCTGCTCTGTGCTGAGAACTTGTTCTTGAGGCCTTGAGGGTCCTGAGCTGATACGGAGCTCTTACACATGTCGTCTTAGCATTCATGTTGAATGTGATCATAAGATGTAGTTCGTCTTCGATGATTCGAAGAATGCAAGTACTTGATTAAACATGCATTTGACCTGTTGCTCACCTAAATTGAAACACATTTCTTCTCTGCCCTTCTTTACCCTATCTAGTATAGTATTGCATCACTTTTGCAGTCCCCCAGGGTGACTTCAAAACCATCACTGCTCTAATTTCAATCATTCCCATCTACAAAGCAGTCCTTTAGCAAACAAAACCTCCCAGACATCCCTGAAGGTTGGCTTTGGGTGACCTTAGATGGCTTGAAATTCTCATGATTATTGTTTCCCTGTCCACAAATAAAAAAGGGGCTCATACAAGTCATCTGTATGAACCTGAGCAGGGACTGTAATAACATCCATCATACTTTCTGTGCCGGTGAGATCCTGTCAACTTGACAGAAGCTAGAATCCTTTGAGAGGAAGGAAACTCAACTGAGAAAATGCCTTGGTAAGATTGGCCTGTAAGGCAAGCTTGGGGAGAAATTTCTTGATTAATGACTGATGTGAGAGGGCCCAGCCCATTGTGGGTGTTACCAGTGCTACATAAGTGGCTCTGGTTGTATAAGAAAGTAGGCCGAGTTCACCACAGATATCAAGCCAGTAAGCAGCAGTTTTCCATGTCCCCTGCCTCAGTTCTTACTTCCAGCTTCTGCCCTGGAGCTCCTGCAGTAGCTTCCCTTAGTGATATACATTGTGACACAGGAATGTAAGCCAAACAAACCTTTCCTTCCAGGTTATGTTTGCTCGTATTCTTTATCACAGCAATAGAACCCCGATTAGGACACTTCTGTATAAGAACAACTGGACAATAACAACAGCAAATCTAATTTATAACCGTGTCTCTAAAGATCTGGCAGCTCTGTCGATAATGCCCCCTGAGGTCTATTTCACCCTGGCAAGTCACAGGACACAAGATGAACATACTATGTAAGGATAGAGGAGACACAAGGTCAGTCCCTTCGCATGCCCTTGCTCAGCACACAAGGTTAGTCAGTCTTTCTGCCCGCCCTTGCTTAGCACACAAGGTGATTAGTCTTTCCGCGCGCCCTTGCCCAGCGCGCAGGCGCACTGCGGTGCCTTCCCTCCACTGCTTCTCCTCACAGCTCTGCTTTCGCTCTTGAGGTCAGGCATGGGTATCCAATTTTTCCTCCTGCCATCCTTTCTCCAATTACAACTCAGATCTCCAACATCGATTCCACGTCCCTCTTCTCATCCTCTTTCCCTGAGTGCTTTTAAGAGATCATTGAAACCCATCACTGGGAGGTCACTATCGGCAGTTGTCAATGAGCATGGCTCCAAATGACCAATGGGCAAGGTGAAAATAAAGACAGGGGAATTTAATGCTGGGTCGAATAGCAAAGATTGAGGGCTTAATTCATTCTGCAATTTGATTAATGACAGCTGAGATAAAGTTAAATATTTTCATACAAAGAGGGAGTCATATGCAGCTTAAGACAATGGAAAATATAAGACCTTCTTTATACACGCAGTCTTCAAAATTCCATATATGATTCTGCTTATCACGGCAATCTCTTTTCCTTTTGTCCCCTTAACTGATATTTCCTATAGAATATCAGGCCAGCTGAGCATTTCAACTTTAAAATATACTTTGGAAAATGGCTCTATTATTTCTCCTACCTTTATCAAAATATCCAGAATATCTTGCCTGGACCCCTTTGACAGGTTTCAAACAATTCACTTTGCTCTGCCACTTCTGTCTCTTTGTTCAGTTTCCATCACAGCGTCTTTTTCTTTTGAGCAGAGAAATCGTATAACCACTCCTTCGCACAAATGGATGGTTCATTCACACCTTTTGGGAATACCGTCCCAAGCTCTAAAAGAGGCTGCAAGGTCTCCATGCTCTACGACATGTTCTACCTCCTGTGCTGCTCCACCACAACCACTCTGAACTCCATGCTATTCTTCGAACTTCCTGAGTAAATTCCTACATGAAGCCTTTGCAACCACCGTTCCCTCTGCTTATCTAGATGTCAACCAACTTATTCTGCAAATTATCTGTTATCATAACAAAATGCAGTCACTTAATTTAAGAATGGAGCCTCATTGCTCTTGAGAAAATGTATATTGATGGTAAATCAGCCCTGCCAGACTCTATACATGGTACCCAGACTCTCTGAGGAGGTGGCCATTTCCCAGTTTGAAGGAAAAGGTTTCTGTCTTGATGGAGATGACCTGGGAGTTGTACCCAATGCCTCTGCTCATATCCCAACTGGCTCAGGCTTCATGTATAGCTCCTGGAGATCTGGAAAAGATAAACAGGAGCTGTCTGCAGAAAACTGGGAAGGCTCCATCTACAAATGCAGTAAAAGGATCACGGGTACTGAAGGCAAGTCTCTGAGAGTCATTGGGTTAGGATTTGCTTAAGCACATTCTTTTTGAGAAAGTCTTGCTTTCCGACTTTCTGAAACTCTCCCCTCTCTCTGAAACTCTTTATCCACTTCCTTTCTTTCCAAATCACTCTTAGCAAATCTTATCAGCTGGCATGGTGCTAATTGCTCATATATGGCTTCTCATCAGAATACAGACAGCAAAGACAGGGGATTTGCAACTCACAAGGGAAAGAAGTACCTACTTAGCTCACTGCCTCATCTTCAGTACCTAGAATAGTCCTTGGCACACAGTAGACATTGCAGAATATTTCTTGAATGGCTGTGTACAATGACAGCTGCAGCAATCCTTATACCCAGGAGGTTAGGGCAGAAGAACCATACACTTGAGGCCAACCTGGGATACATAGAGACAGCATCATGAAAGACTGGGAACACAGCTCAGCAAGAAAGTATTTACATGGCATATGCCAGGCTCCGGGTTCAATTCACCCCTTTCCCAGAAAAAGACAACTTTCTGAGTGAGTAAATACATGTGAAATTTTATTTGGCATGGAGCAAATACACAGTGCTATGTGGCAGGAATGGAACTCCAGTTTATCTGAGAGCTGGCTGAAGCTAATGGCAGCTTTCTACAACACCTTTCCTTTCTTTGGAAACAATTGTTAGAACAACTATGTGCTGCAAATATAAAAAGGAAATGAGTGTGTTGTTTTGGAAAAACACATAAAATAATAATTGAACTGATGGCTTATCATTTGGAACTGCTCAGTGTTCTGCATTCCAATAAAAGCGAACTAACTGAACATTCCATGAGTGTGGCCCCACCAAGTTAAACAAGGGGAAACCTGGGGAACAAGCGGGACAGTGTTGAAGGTTCCTAACGTCTTTTCAAGTTTTCCATGTGTCTTGATTCCAAATGTGGGGGGGAGGGGTAACCCTGCTCCTCTGTGTGGGTCTCTTCCTTTGATAGCCCCTGTTCTGACACTTGATATGGTGTGAATCTATATAGCACATGGATCTAAGGCATCCCCTCTTAGTTATAGTATCTGTTATTGTCCATGCTGGGGGTGGGGTCAGTATATCCCCACCACAGCCTGCTTTCATGGTGCCAGAGGCTCATTGGACTGGGGGATTCCAAAAGCTCCAAACTTCTGGGATTCCATAGATACCTCCCTTCCTTTGGCACAATCATAATCCAACTAGGAAACCTCAGTCCCTGCTCAGGTTCATACAGATGACTTGTATGAGCCCTTTTTTATTTGTAGATGGGGAAACAATAATCATGAGAATTTCAAGCCATCTAAGTCACCCAAAGCCAACCTTCAGGGATGCCTGGGAGGTTTTGTTTGCTAAAGGACGGCTTTGTAGATGGGAATGATTGAAATTAGAGCAGGGATGGTTTTTCAGGGACTGTGAGTGCTGGAGGAAGGATGCTCTTGTTTGTAAGTCACAGGCTGCTGAGATCTGGGGACCTTTCAGCCACATCCAATTGGAACTACTGAAAGACTCACCTCTTCCCGGTGCTTCTCTAGTTACTCTAGCAGCATCACAGCTGGCCCAGCCACATCTCAGGTTAAAAAAAACATACTCGAATAATTCATACTCTACAATATCTGTTAGAAGAAATCAGAGCAGTAAGCAAGCTAGAGGATACGTATCCATCCTCTAACTAAAGCAGCCTCCGAGGGCAAGGGAAGCACTGCTTCCTTCTCCGTGGGGCTGGTGCTTCCCCCATTCTTGAACATCGAGCTTTTATCTCCTGGCTTCAGTTTCCTTAGCAACGAAGCTTCTTTACTATGGAACTTATCCCTGCTCCCTCCTGCCATAAGCCACGCCAAGAAGGGTTCCCAGGCTTCCTGACAAGGTTTATCCTGGCCTTGCATTTGCTCCGTGGGTCACATCACCTAGAATCTTGCTGAGCGATGCCCCACAGTTTAGCCTTTGTCTTCAGTTGTGAGTCAGGTACTTGACATCTGTTGTTTTAGTTCCTCCACCAGATAGCAGGTCCTTGCAGAGGTGAAGTGAGGTTTCTTACTCCTTTCATCCTTCTTTCTGTGTCTACCAGCATTCTAGGCATGTGACTGGTGCTCTAAAAGATACTTGTGTTAAGTGTGTGGAGAAAAAGCTAGGGATATAGCCAACTGTCCTTCTCCCTCAATCCCATGAAAACTTTCCTAATGTTACTATAACAAATTGCTACAAGATGTACAGCTTAACAGAACAGAAATGTTACTATAACAAATTGCTACAAGATGCACAACTTAAAACAACAAAAATGATGTTACTATAGCAAATTGCTACAAGCTGCACAGCTTAAAACAACACAAATGTTGCTACTATAACAAATTGCTACACGCTGCACAGCTTAAAACAACACAAATGTTGTTGTTACATTCGGTAAAAACGTCTTCAAGACATTGCCTTGGGCTAAGTAAAGATGTACAGGGCCACATTCCTTCTGAAGGTTCTGGTTGAGAATCTTCCTTCTTTGAACTGGTGGCCATTAGCATGGGGCCGTGTTATGCCATCTTTGTGTTAGGTCTACCATTACCAGTCTTCTATAATGATGCCCATGGCTGAATTCAGAGCCTTCCTGCAGAATCTAGTTATGTTGGAGTTGGTCTGGTACTACTATGTATCCAAATGCTAAATACTGTATCCCAAGACCTGGTTGCCCCAAGAAGAGTGAATTTCACTTATACCAGCTTTTGTTGTCCAAACCTTGCCTCCTAAGTTATTCCCAGTTGGTTAATAAAGATTCCTATAGCCAGAGCTGGGCAAAAGAGAGAGTATGAAACAAATGTTCCCAGGCTTGTGGTCGGGGAGGGAACACGAAGGGAAAGGAAGAGAAGGAGGAAAAGAAGAAAGAAGTCCTCATGGGGTATGGTGGATTATGAATACGTGGTCATGAGGGTTGGCCTGATAGGGTAGGAGTGGCCCAGGTAGAACATTGCAAGTGATATCTTGGGACCACCACAGGGAAGTAGACAAAATAGCATAGAGGGTTGATACCTGCCCCACTCTAATGCTTTTAGGCTTACAAATCTAAAGGTTTCTATGTCTTTTATTTGGAACCTAAATGATGTAAAGTGAGCTAGAAACCCCTAATAGATATTTAAAGGGAACAAAGAAGTGTAACAACAACACCCAAAATAATAATTGCCACAACAGAGTTCCCCATCTCAAAACCATAACAACACACTGGAGAGAAGACTCAGTCAAAAATGTGCCTATCCGGTGCAGGTAGTCTGAGTAACGTGGGACTATTGAAGAAAGAGGGTAACTCCAGAATGTAATCGGGCTCTATGGCAGAAGGGAAGTCTAGCCTGGATGAACTGAACCTCCATCAGCTGTCCAAAAGTGTATTTATTAATTGTCTCACACACACACACACACACACACACACACACACACAATTTTTTTTATAAAACAAGGTCCTCATGTCAAAGACCTTAATCTAATCTATGTGTTTCATGACTAAATTCCTGTGATTTAGTCCTTATTATGCACTGTTTGCTGTACCCAATAATGAAAGACATTCCAGAAGTGCCAGGACAGTGCTGAGACCAAAGTCATGCAAAATCTATAAAGACCCTTCAGAAAAACAACTCTTGAGATAACAGAAAACAACCACTGTTTTCTATAATGACTTTTTCAAAACCCAAGTACTTCCAGAAAACTCTTCATTCTGGTGTTTATCCTAGATGCAGAGAAAACAATTATTTCATTCTAATGTTTACAATAATTCTACTAGAATTCCATCTACACTTGGTGTCTTAGTCAGGGATTCTTCTATTGCTGCAACAAAACACCATGACCAAAAATCAGATGAACCAGATTATAGTTCATCATTGGAGGAAGTCAGGATACCACTCAAACAGAGCTGGAATCTGCGGGCTCATGGCTTACTTCTTTCTTTCTTTCTTTCTTTCTTTCTTTCTTTCTTTCTTTCTTTCTTTCTTTCTTTCATTCATTCATTCTAAGATAAGATTTATTTATTTATTGCCTGTAAGTGCACTGTCACTGTCTTCAGACATGCCAGAAGAGGGTGTCAGATCTCATTATGGATAGTTGTGAGCACCATGTGGTTTCTGGGATTTGAACTCAAGACCTTTGCAAGAGCAGTCAGTGCTCTTAATCGCTGAGCCAACTCTCCAGCCCCAACAGCCTACTTTCTTATAGAACCTAGGATCACCAGTCCAGTGATGGCCCCACCTACAATGGGCTGGGTCCTTCCCCATTGATTACTAACTGAGAAAATGCCCTACAGCTGGATCTCTTGGAGGCATTTTCTCAACTGAGCCTCCTTCCTCTCTGATGACTCCAACATGTGTCAAGTTGATAACACAAGACCAGGAGGTATACCTGGAAAGCATGAAGACATGGGTTTAGATCCCAAAACCTATGTAAATAGCCATACATGCTGGTTCAAATATATAACCCTAGCACTCAGAGTTTGCTGATCAGTTAGTGTAGCTAATCAATCTAGTTCCAAACTCAAGTAGTAACTCTGTCTCAAAAATTAAGGTGGCAAGAAATGGAGGAGGACACCCAAATGTTGATCTCTGGCCTCCAAATGTACACACACCACGCATACACACATGTGCATACATACTTGTATGTTATACACAAATCTTCAATCATATCTGCAAGGATTCATTTTTCTATGTAAGACCACAGTTACAAGTCTAAGAAGAAGGTCTTAATATCTTTTGGTGCCATTATTCATTCCACCTGTGATGGTTTAAATAGGAATTGCCCCTGTGGACTCATATGTTATCTGCTTGGGCCATAGGTAGTGAAACTACTAGGAGGTGTGGCCTTGTTGGAGTGGGTGTGGCCTTGTTGGAGTGGGTGTGGCCTTGTTGGAGTGGGTGTGGCCTTGTTGGAGTGGGTGTGGCCATGTTAGTAAAAATGTATCCCTTGTCTGGGAGGGCTTTAAGGATTTCTATGCTCAAGCTATGCCCAGTGTGGTATTCAGTTGCCTTTTGCTGCCTGTGGATTAAGATGTAGAACTCTCAGCACCTTGTCCAGCAACATGTCTGCTTGGATGCTACCATGCTTTCCACCATGATGATAATGGTGGGACTAAACCTCTGAAACCGTAAATGAGCCCTAATTAAATGTTTTCCTTTATAATAGTAGCCTTGGTCGTGGTGTCTCGTCACAGCAATGAAACCCTAAGACACTATTACAAGGTATAATCCAGAAGTAAATACAGTGGGCATAAGAGAAGACAGTATTGACTTGGAAATATAGAAATGATCACCACCCAGTGAGGTGGTGATCAATCCAACACATTTACACACACACACACACACACACACACACACACAGAGATAGGTATATGCCCAAGTACACACTAGACTGTAACAGGAGAAGGATTTCCTATCACAGGCCTGGGGAGATGGTATACTGGAAAATACCTGCTCTGCAAGCATGAGGACCTGAGTTCAGATCTCCAACACCCATGTCAAACGCCAGGCACAACAGTATACAGCTATCACTCTAGCACTGAGCTCACTGGCCACCCAGCCCAGATGGCCAGCCTCAAATTCAATGGGAGAGAGCCTGTCTACAAAATAAAGTGGGGAGTGTTGTATCCAAGTCACGGCACCAGATGATGTGTTTATAAAAAGAGAGAGAGGGAGGGGTTCAGAGAATGTGGCACAACAGTGTGGGGAAGGGGGTGCCTAGGTGGGGCCCATGCCCAGGCATTCCTTCCCCCTGAGGGACCAGGCAAACACAGACATGGTATAGAATAGAGTTTATTCAGGGCAGAGGATGGAAGTTAATGAGAAATGGAAGCAGAGAGAGAGAGAGAGAGGTGGAGGAGTGGAGGCCGGCCATGACCATATGGAGAGAGGGGGGGAGGGGAGCCCAAGAGGGGCAGAGAGGTGAGAGAGCCAGGAGGCAAGAGCAAGG
The DNA here is from genome assembly GCF_947179515.1 of Apodemus sylvaticus. Classification (NCBI taxonomy): domain Eukaryota; kingdom Metazoa; phylum Chordata; class Mammalia; order Rodentia; family Muridae; genus Apodemus; species Apodemus sylvaticus. The sequence continues at coordinate 34,085,499 of NC_067490.1, read as the reverse complement.
AGAGAGAGAGAGGAGGGGCAAGTAGCCCCTTTTATACTGGGTCAGGTCTATGGGGCGGGGCATACCTGGCTGTTGCCAGGTAATTGTGGGGTGGAGCTTAGACAGAATGCTAACAGGGAGAGAGGGTAATTAAAGAAGATCCTGAACATCAGTCTCTACCCTCCATATGCATGCACACATCATGTATGCATATATAGTTTCAACTTTTCTACAGGCCAACCTTTTACTCATAAAGAAACACAGCAAACTAGGCATGGTGGTGCATGCCTAAAATCTCAGCACTCCAGAAGGTGAAGAGGAGGTTCCCAGGAAGGATAGGTTTGAGGTCAGTTTGACTAGCTACATAATGAGATCCTGTCCAAAGGGGGAAAAAAAAATAACAGCAAAGGCTTATAGGCATATTCAAGGCATCTGTTGAAACTATCAAAATAACAAGAAACATTTGAACCTGCATGGAGGGAGAGGTTGTTTGGTACTCAAGTGTTTTGAAGCTTCCCTGGATAAAGATAGTTTTTGAGGTGGATACAGGCTAACAACTATGTGGACAAGTACCCAGAAAGATAAAACATAATTGAATTTGCCAACGTTTCTGTCCAATTATCTAATCTATTCCACAGATTCCTTGTAAATCACAGGAGACACTAAGAAGCCATGTGAATTATACTTTTAATACCCATATTTTTACAATGGTTTACAAAGCTCAGGACATAATTCATTTGGTTCCCATCATTATTCAGTATAGTAGGCAGGGGATTAGCTTTCAGATGAATAAATACTTTCAGAGAACTTTCCCACTTCCGTGAAAACAAACTAGCCCCCCAACACACAAAAATGTCAGATTTAACAGTGATAAAGGATCCCTAGTTCCCAATGCATTACAATTTAGGTACAATAGCAGTAAATTCAAGCTAGTAATAATGGGTTTAGTTTTAATTAATAAATGTTCAATTGACATCTGTGAGGAAAGAGACTCTTGGCTGATAGGATGTTTGTCCTGCTGGAGCCCTGGCGATTGATCATCTCCCCAATGTGGCTTGTTTGTCTGGCTTTGTCTGGGTCTACCCCTAAGCTGGATTTAATTCAAATATGGAAGTGTTTGCAACATAAAAACACTGACAGCAAGTTCAACAATCTGGTTCTTATTTTGGTTCTAATGAGCGTATCTTGGAACCTAACTTTAGGTTAATCAAACAATATAATTGATCCTAAAATATATTTAAGTTATTGTATGAGGACTCTAGGGGATTCTAGAAAGGCATTTAGTATCCACCCACACACTCACAGATCCAGGCTCTAGAGTCACGGGTGTTGCGAGCATGGGTGGCCGCTATGAAGTTGCTTATAAGTCCATGAGGGGCAGGGACACAGGCACACATTAGTAAAGATAACTTTAACACGGGTACTCTGTGCAAAGAAGTCCTAGTTTCAGGAACAAACTCTGAGAAGAGCCCCTGAAGGGCAACTTCTAACTGACAACCATCCAAGGGACAGTCAAAATCAAAGGGAATACTCAGAAAAAAAAACCTTAATTGGGGAACAAGCATTAGACTGAGATCCAACATGCTCACCCACTCACCCTGCACCTGGGAAGGGTTGGGGATGTCCTGGACTTTTCTCTGCATTCTTTTCTACTTCCTGTTGGAGAAGAGCCTGACTCCTACTGTTTAGGGTATGGTATTTACAGATCTTTGAAATCAGCTTCAGGGAGCAGAACCAAGTAAGTGTGTGTGTGTGTGTGTGTGTGTGTGTGTGTGTGTGTGTGTGTGTGTGTGCCACAGAGTCTGGTAGGCATTAGAGCAGGGTTTCTCAACCTTCCTAATGATACAATCCTTTAATACAGTTCCTCATGTTGTAGTAACCCTTAACCATAAATTATTTGATTGTTAGTTCATAACTGCTATTTTGCTATAGTTAGGAATCGTAAATATCTGATATGCAGAATATCTAATATGAGACCCACAAGGGGGTGATGGCCCACAGGTTGAGAACTGCTGCATTAGGGCGATTCCTCTATGCCATCAAAGTAGTGCAGAATCGTGCTGCCCCAGAGAGACAGTGAGACACACACATATTTCAAATTTTGCGATAGCCACACTTCTCAAGAGCAAGAAAAATTAAACTAACCAACCAACTAACCAAACAAACAGAGCAAAAGGAAACAGAAAAAAATAATTTTCTAAGGATGTTTTATTAAACACCAGAAATCTAAATACTTTTCCTTTCAATATCTAATTTGCATTTAAGAGAATTATATGATCTGCTCAAAACGCCCCTGAGCATTTTACCATTGGTTGTGACTGGTTCATCGAAAATCTTCAGTAACTATGTGACTAAGAGCTATCTCGAGAGGTCTATCCTTTCCTCTTCAGGGAACTGTGGAAGGGCTAAAGTAGCAAGGTGAAATTTATAATCAAAAGGCAAGCTTTTCTTTACTTTTAAATTTTATTTTATTATTTATTGGGGGGGCGGGGACTGGCACCTGCATGCCACAGAATGGGAGGTCTAAGGACAACTTGCAGGAGTTAGTTCTCTATTATTATCTGGTTCCCAGGGATCCGACTCAGGTCACCAGTCTTGGAGGCAAGTGCTGTGATAAGCACCCTGGCCGGCTGAGCATCCTCACAGACCCTGGATGCCTGTTCTCCTTAAGTTTGAGGGAGGAAACACAATTGCAGGGTGGACAATGATGCCGGAAACAATGGTAAGAAAGCGCACGCAGGGGAATTCTGCCTTAGAATAGGGAGCTGCAAAGCTGACTATGTGAACAGAAAGGAGAATCAAGTCAAAGAAGACAGGAACCTCCTTCCATGCAATAAGGCATCCCGAAAGGCAAGTGCCTGCTCAGGACTGGATCTGTTGATGAGTCTTAGACAGAACCTAGGAAGTGTCTGTCCCATGTCAGGCTTTGTTCCAGATGCTGTGGAAACAGCCATGAATAAAAGAAACAGGAATGCCTGCCATGATACGGTTGACCTTCCGGTGCTACTAGGCAAAGAGGACCAGAGAGATAAATAAATATTAGGAGGCACTGAATTGAAAACAGCTTTGATGAAATATAGAAGCAATTCCAGCCTCCAAAGGCTCAGGAGAGAGATCACAAAGGCTGAGCAAATGTGACGTGAGGGAGGTAGAGTGAGCACAAACTATCTGCGAGCAGCTGCGTTTCTAAGGGGCGCTTGTGCACTGAAGAGACGTAGCACAGACTCAGAGCCATATTTGCTGCTCTCTGTCTGAGAGCCTCGAGTGCCTTCTTGACTGTATGGATATGCTCACCGTTAGACTATTGTGGAGCCAGGTTCTGAAGCACAAAAAAGGACCGTGAGCCTTGGAGCCAAACCCGAAGAACAGCTTGCTGCTATTCAAAAGCAACCTTTTAAAAATATTTCTAAAAGTATTTTTCTAATGATAGTTACTACAAAAATAGCATCTGAGGTCAAAAGAAGCTGAGGGTGGTCATATATTTCCCTCGGGGTATTTTTGTAAGGGAATGGGAAAAGCCTTTGTTTTTTTTTCCCCTTCCACTTTCAACTCCTTTGCCCTTTCTACCTGCTTTTCCCTCCTTAGTAATGCCAGGAAATAACTCAGGACCCGCAGTGACCTCTCCAGCTTTACAGGGCTGCTTATATAACTTTCCCCCTGATTCGGCTTTACTCAGGAGGCTTGGTGTGCAAAAGTTCCCAGGCAGCAGACATGTCTGTGATTCTGGGAGCAGCTAGCTACTCCGGGGATGCCTAATGAGCAGTTGGGGGTGCAGAGAGCAGACAGCATCCTGTCAGTACTGATGGGCAGACGTGTTTGTGCATGTTTCCCCGCTTGGCCTGCAGCTCCTAGACAGACACAGGACAGTGCCTAGCCTGGAGAAGAGTGAGTGCGAGCATCGGAAGCACGCTGCAGACTGACGCTCCCTCTCTAGCTCCTCTGCGCCTGACTCTTCATTTGTTTCGCCAACACTTCAATAAAGACAGAAAGGAAGTAGCTTTAAAGAATGTATTGGAAACATATTATCACCAACAGCCAGGCACAAAAAAAAAAGGAGGCATTTGGGTGGCTGGTTCAGTCCCCAAGTCTTCTCTGCACACGGCCCTCTCCTGTCTGCTCACCACTTCGAGGGCAGGAAAATTGGGAAGGATACTACTCTCCTTCTGGGCTTCTGGAAGACCAGCACCCTGGTTTGTGCTCCATGCATGTTCAATGAGATGTGCTCGTCAGGTTTTCCAGGACACATTTACGCAACTGTTTCCTTCCCCATTGTCCTCAAAACATACCCCAGCTTCCCATGACGTCAGCCTCTTCCCACACATCAATTGTTAGGGTCCAAGATCTAAAACCGGGTTAGCGTAAAAGAACGTCTGGGCTGGACACGAGGACACAGGCCTGCAATCCCAGCACTCACGAAGCAGAAGCAGGCAGATCTCCGAGTTGGAGGCCAGCCTGGTCTAGACATAGAGTTTCAGGGCAGCCAGAGCGACACAGTGAAACCTTGTCTCGAAAAAGCAAGGAAGTGTGGAGATAACCACAGGTCTCAAAGGGAGAGATACATGCATGTCATATACACACAGACCCGTGACATACCGACATATCCACAGACATGTGCAGATATAGCTGAAGATACTACAGAAGATACTGCAGCAGGAAATGCACGCCAATGACAATCTCATTCAGAAACTGTCTCAAAGAAATTTCATTCAAACGGCTCACCTACGTAAGAATAGAAAATGAGAGTTGATGCTTTAAAAAAATGCTTATAATGCAGCTTGTTTGTGATTATACATCAACCAGATGGAAAGCAATCTGGAAGGAAATCTGTTTCATCCCTGGAGTGAACAAACACATGCAGGGGTGGGGGAAATCAACATGGAGTCTCACTCAGGAAGCTGACCGGAAGCAGGACTACTGTTCTTCAGCAATCGGACATGGCAGCCTCTGGACCTAACATCAGCTGCAGGCAACCTTCCAGGTGGGGTTGCTTTTCTTCCTTCCTTCCCTCTTTCCTTCCTTCCTTCCTTCCTTCCTTCCTTCCTTCCTTCCTTCCTTCCTTCCTTCCTTCCCTCTTTCCTTCCTTCCTTCCTTCCTTTCTTTCTTTTTTCCTTCCTGGTGTCCTCTCTCTCTCTCTCTGTGTTTTTCTTTTGAAGAAAGCAAGATTGGTAAGCGTCCTTCTCTTCTTCTTTCCTTCCTTCCCTCCTTCCTTTCTTTCTTTCTTTCTTCCTTCCTTCCTTGCTTTCTCTCTCTCTCTCTCTCTCTCTCTCTCTCTCTCTCCTTCTCTCTCTCCTTCTCTCTCTGTTTTTCTTTTGAAGAAAGCAAGATTGGTAAGCTTCCTTCTCTTCTTCTTTCCTTCCTTCCTTTCTTCCTCCCTTCCTCTTTCTATTCAAAGGAAAAAATGCATAGAGTTTATTCAAGTGACTTTTGAATGATCTGAGCTAGCCTGATTAGGAACCCATTTATTTTGAATGTGTACGCTTTTTAAAAATAGGAATGTAAGCATTTTAAGTGAAAGGACACTTCTGTATTACTGATTGTACTGTGGTGAATACTGAGTATGTGGGAAAGACATCACAGACTAGTTTGTGCAGTTTCCATGAAAGGGAAATACATCTTTGATCCATAGGAAAAACGCTGAACAAAAATGTGGTCAAATGCTTTGAAAATCCGGAAACTGGATGCACAAAGCAAGTCTCTGTTCCTGCTGGGTTTATGTCCCAACTGTGGTCAACTACACAGCCATGTTCCCACCTGAAAACAGAGAGACGGCACTCAGAAGAGAGGCATTCAGAATTCTGTAAGAGAGTGGATTGCAGGTTCATGAAGAACAAGTGTGTATTTAGCACACGGGGTCCATCAGCACGGGGGGAGATGCTTTTAAAGGAAAGAGGAGGCTGTACCAGGTTACTCTGCCTTTTATTTTTAAAGATTTATTATTGCTGGGCAGTGGTGGCACACGCCTTTAGTCCCAGCACTTGGGAGGCAGAGGTAGGTGGATTTCTGAGTACGAGGCCAGCCTGGTCTACAGAGTGAGTTCCAGGACAGCCAGGGCTACACAGAGAAACACTTGCCCCAAAAAACAAAAAATAAAACAAAAAACAAGATTTATTATTATATGTAAGTTGTTTTCAAACACACCAGAAGAGGGCATCAGATCTCATTACAGATGGTTGTGAGCCACCATGTGGTTGCTGGGATTTGAACTCAGGACCTTCAGAAAAGCAGTCAGTGGTCTTAACCACTGAGCCATCTCTCCAGCCCCCATCTCTGCTTCCCTCCTCCCACTTCTCCTTCTAGCTACCAGATACCACCTACAATTTATAAACACTTTTTTCTTTTAACTAAACCGCAATTGTGTTATCAAATTCAACTTGAACAGTTTTATTTAAAAGTGAGAAATACCCACTGTCTTGATGGGTTCATTCAATCCTATTGAGCATTTTGGGTTTTGTCACATTAGTTTTCCATTTCCATAGGTTCCTATTAATGCTAATAAATATTATTTTCCTTTATATATTCTGTGAGTCTCTGACAGCTTTCTTATGTAGCTGTATAGAATTCTTGATAATCATTCTAAACGGCTGTACCATGTGTTACCGATTTATGTGCATTCATGAATGTACATTTTTAAATCATTTCCTTAACCATAACCTTTTGTTAAAAATATTTAAGCCATTTCCAAACATCTTTCTGCTATAAACACCGCTGTGCCAAGCAAGCACATCGGTATACATTTTTCCACATTATAGGTTAATTTCTTTGTGTAGATTCCCAGAATTAGAAATCACAGGGCTGTAATGAACAAACTGTGATTGGCACAGCATCGTGCTTCCGTACAAGAAGGCTGTGATGTGCCTGATGGTGAGAATATGTGTGTAACAGATTCAACGTTAATGAATCTACAGTATACACCCGATAAGGTATCGCTGAGCAGAAACACGGGTGACGCATCAAGTCAGGCTCAGTGGAAACTGTGACCAGATGCAAACGGCAGCCTCAACACAGCAGAAAGGATTCGGTATTTGCTGATTCAGAATCTCACAGAACATTTCTGCAAACTGCAAGAATCGGCTACATCTGCAGGTTTTGTCTGAAAGCTTTTGATTCTATTTATTAAAGTTGAGACTTGTGAGTTTGTCATTCAAGGCCCACACCTTTATGCCCTAAAGTTTTGTCTTCAATCTTCCCTGTGAAGTGTTGCTACTGAGGAAGAACCTTTGCTTTTGCAACAGGAGTCTACTGTGAGCATGAGCAACTCGTGACCCCAGGGACAGTTCTGAGCTGAAAGGCCCTTCTTCGTCAGGCGGGGTTGGGAGGCCCGGGGGTGGGGGTAGGAAACATATTTGCCCTTTAACTTTTCTTGGCAGTGAGCTCTCTGAGTCCATTGTTTCTAGAAAACTGTTTTGTGGTTACCGCAGTAGTGACTTCATACACAGTCTCATTGCCAAGTCAGGCTGTGTTTACTTCCATCCCTGCTCCTGGTTCAGAGGAAGGGTTTGCAGACTGCACTAACCTCAGCTCTGACATTCTCCTACTGCATGACACTGTTTCAGAACGCAAAACCACACAAGGACATATCAGACCATGCATGGGTGGGAGGGTGCAAGCCTTTTAACGAGTGTGCAGACATTAGAGAGGGGCACAAAGAACTGCAGATCAGCCAGGCATGTGCGACAGTCCACTAAACCCAGCACTCCAGAGGGAGACTGATGCAGGAGGATTGCTCTGAGTTCTAGGCCAGCATTAGCAGCATGGTAAGTACCAAGCAAGACAGGGATTATATACAGTAAGAGTTGTTCTCAAAAATCCAGAAAGAAAACAAAAGAACTGTACACAGGGGGATTTGAACCCCTATTTAAATCTAGGTAGATCTCTTTCTATAGCTTGAGAGTTTCCATCTTCTCAAGTCATCCACCATTGGACTTGTCTTTATGGCCCATGTAACAGTGCCCCAGGGAAATAACACGTGGGTAGCCTCACACTCACCACCCTGTTGATTTTGATGCATAGATGCCAGTGTTGTGCTGAGTGGTTCGGTGGTCCACTACTAGGCAGTAACAAATGGCAGTCCAGCAGGCGGCCCTATGAGGAATGTGAGTGCCATGAGAAGCAGCTGTCTCACAGACAGGCTCAAAAAGCAAATGTTTTCCAAATAGCCTTCCCAGGGAGGGGAAGATCTGGGTCACACAGCACGTGTGAGCATATAGCCCCAGTAGAGTTGCTGTAACCCATGTGATAGATTGCAAATCCTTGGGTCTCTGACTCATCAACTACTGTAGATCCCCTTACTGTATCATCTACCCCACTATCATGTGACACTGTTCTGTAAGCATACCAGCTCACTGTAGCTTTGGGAATGCTCTTCTCTTTATCTGCATGGTTAATCCCCTTGACTCTGCTGTGCTAACTCTCTGCTCCCCTGGTAGTTTCTCCATCTATCCTATGGGAGAACACCTCTTTAACCTTTAGGCTAGCTCAGTGTGCTGGCTGGTTTTGGTGACAACTTGACACAGGCTGGAGTTATCACAGAGAAAGGAGCTTCAGATGGGGAAGTGCCTCCATGAGATCCAGCTGTGGGGCATTTTCTCAATTAGTGATCAAGGGGGAGGGCCCCTTGTGGGTGGTGCCATCCCTGGGCTGGTGCTCTTGGGTTCTATAAGAGAGCAGGCTGAGCAAGCCAGGGGAAGCAAGCCAGTAAGGAACATCCCTCCATGGCCTCTGCATCAGCTCCTGCTTTCTGACCTGCTTGAGTTCCAGTCCTGACTTACTTTAGTGATGAACAGCAGCATGGAAGTGTAAGCTCAATAAACCCTTTCCTCCCCAACTTGCTTCTTGGTCATAATGTTTGTGCAGGAATAGAAACCCTAACTAAGACACTCTTACAAGGATTCCTCTCTATAGTGGCCTCCTTAGCTAGGCTGTGGCACCCACCAAATGCAGAATGCAGGAACTGAGTCTTTGTCCTGGTGTCTCAGATGGTCACCCCGGTCCCTTTCCTTCCAGGGACTGAAGGTTAAATGGATGACAATAGAAACACACCTGTGAGCTGTTAATGAATGCACTTTGGTTCTAAAGCTGCTCCAGTTTCAGGTTGTCCTATTAACAGTTAAGACTGGCTCACTTCAAGGGTGGAGTTCCTTCCAAAGTTAGAAGATAGGCTGGCAGGACTTGATGTTCTAGATAGCAGGAACAGGATATGCATGGAAACCAGACACTGCGTGGAAATAGAAGCTTCATCCACTACCTATGTAGTCAAAGAAAGAAGAACAAGGCTGGAAGTTGGGGCAACAAACTGTGAATATATCCCTACTTCTCATCAGAACATATGCCCAAAAAATAAGGGTTTTTTCTTTTTCTTGGAAAATGGCGAACATTGGAAACACAAATCAGACAAAGATGTTGTTCTAGTCTCATGCAGCTCTGTAGCCCAGTTGAGAAGGCAGATCTGAAAAGATTCATTTGAATCCAATGGAAACAATTCTAGCATGAAGAATAAGAAGACATGCACACACACACTGCACACACACACATCCAGGAGCACAGGCGTGCACACACACATACACACATTGGAAGGAGTAGGCAGCATAGTGTCACCCAAGCAGGTGGGGAAGGTTGACCAGATAGACAATAGACAAGAAGAAATGAGCCTGCAGAGCCATGTGTGTGGGTAGATGAAGAGACGCTGGATGAGAAATGTGGCTTATGCCACATTTTCTAGTTGAAACTCTAGAAGGGGAAACAAGAATGATCCCCGAGCAAGTGCGGCACACAGGCTAAGATGGTCTAATCTGTGCTCTGTGTCCCTCTCTTCCTTATGGTGAGCTGGGATCCAGGCACTCTTGCCAGACCCATAAGAGATGCAGCCAGCAGCTGAAAGGTTACCTGCAGTGGTGGCCAAATTTGTGATCAAGACAAGAAAAATATCTGCGAAGGCTAAAACATTCAGACTATCTCTGTAGATCTGAGGCCTTTATAGCCATATTCCCCCTCATAGTGACTGAGGAAGAGCTATCCTGTGGAATAAATCTAGCAGAAGTAGGACATGTATGTAATAGGACAGCTTAGGTCATGACAAGCTAGCATAGACAGCTACCTTGCCGGCTAGAGTTTGTTGCCTTCATCTACCAACAGGGAGAATAATGTGAAAGATGTGCCTTAGCGATAAAAGGGTGTGTGTATGTATTCATGCATGTGTAGACAGACAGACAGCCTGTTGGGGTTATAAATTGCCATATGTTAGGTTTTCACTGCACTCACTATAAATCAGAGAGAAAAATGAAAAGCGAGTCAGATTGGCAGATAATTGGTTGAGACAAGCAAACAAAACATTCCCGGCAGGCAAACAGTGGAACTGCCCTGGAGACTACTGTGCCATTTTGCCCATAAATCTGTCCCCTGCTTGTGTGTTCAGATTTTCCTCTGTCCCATAGATGTGTGCTTCCTTAAAACCCAGGCAGATGACACACGGATCCCCACAAGCCCAGCTCTGGCTTCAGAGGTCAGCTGTTGCTCCAGCTGCTGCTGTGCTTGGCAGATAGAATGTACTTTTTGGCTGCCCTTGCTGAAATGTGCAGAGGCTGAGGGTGTGTGTGTGTAGTGTCTCTCAGCAGAGGGGCCTTAGTGATTCATATCCCAACACTGATGTCTTATGGATGAAGACTTAGCCTGGGTCACTCACACTAGTAGTGACCATGGATAATACTCCAGACAAGACACCATGAACTTCTGCAGATAGTAATACAGGTCTGGTCCACTATCACTTAGCCTTCTAAGCAAGCATTCAGGAATTGTGCAAAAACTCTTAATTCATTCAGTTTCCTACTCTGTGTGGTTTCTTTGTGCGGAGTTTGAGTTTTACTCCTCCCTTTCAGCATCTGGGATATCTGGGATTTCAGGAGGGTTCCACTCAGTATCTGCCTCTTAAAGACCTTGCAGTCTCTGTTAGGAATCCTAGCACCCTTCCTCGTGGTGGAAGGACAATTCCTACTTCCTCCAAAGTTTACCAGATGTTTACCTACTAACTGGAAACTTCCCTTTTCCACTCTTACCCAACCCCACCTAAGCCCACTGTTTCTACTGCAACTCCCTGACCTGCCTGGCTCTCAGCTTCAAACAGGTTGACAGCAACAGGGCAGTGAGTAATTGCATTAGACTGGACATGGCTAACTTGCATTTCCATTACTAATAATCTTGTGTGCTATTCTTTGTTTTCTGCAACTCAGAGTGTCAAAGACACTGGAAGGTAGAGATTGTCAGGAAGGGTGTGCTTCCATGACTCAGACTAGTCATTTTACCTAGTATAAAGTGTTTTGTGTTTTATTGATATTCTAAATACAACATTTTGTTTTATGACGACATCATAACCATTCTCCATACTCACATAGAGGCTTGAGTTGCAAAGACTCAAGTCATGAGCATATCCCCTCTAGAATAAATGGAATGTAAGCAAGGACCTGGTCCTTCCATTCTCTTTAAGAAGCATGTGTTGGAGGAAAGAATTTCACAACCAGGTGCTATTCCCACAAAGGATTCATCTGCTGAAACTCCAGCTCTTACCTGTAATGCCTGCCAATGTTGCTGTGGCCGTCAATCACCAGACACTACAAGACAGGAAGTCTTGAAGCTTGCCTTACATATTTTGGCTAGAAATATGACTTCGCTTTAACAGAGTCTCCTGACTTGAAACGCATGTTTACCAACACTCCTTCCAAAGGACTCAAACAGGGCAGGAACCTGGAAGCAGGAGCTGATGCAGAGGCCATGGAGGGGTGCTGATTACTGGCTTGCTCCCCATACCTTGCTTAACCTGTTCTCTTACAGAAACCAGAAGAATTTCACAACCAGGTGCTATTCCCACAAAGGATTCATCTGCTGAAACTCCAGCTCTTGCCTGTAATGCCTGCCAATGTTGCTGTGGCCGTCAATCACCAGACACTACAAGACAGGAAGTCTTGAAGCTTGCCTTACATATTTTGGCTAGAAATATGACTTCGCTTTAACAGAGTCTCCTGACTTGAAACACATGTTTACCAACACTCCTTCCAAAGGAGGACATGGTTCTGTCTCTAAGAATCAACCAGTTGCTTCCTTCTCCAAACACCTGCTTCCTGACTTGAGATTTGGAGTAAAAAGGAAGACTATATCCATACCTTCCCAGGTGCAATATGTTCAAGACCCAAGTCCATCTGGTCTCCTGGAGGAAGCAGGAGATAAGAATTCAAGCTGGGTGTGTTGTACACCTGTAATCCAGCTTTCAGGAGGTACAAGGACAAAGCTATCAAGTTTCAATCCAGCCTGAACTACATAACAAGAATGTAAATAAATAAATTAATTAAATGAAAATTTCATTGCAAGTAAGTAGTTTTATTTGTGACTCAGGACTTTCCTCAAGTGGGCCAGTGAAGGAACAGAGCAGTTGGCCACTAATAAAGGCCTCGTGATTGAGTCACTCTCTTGACACACAAATAAAGCTTAATCTCACACACAAATGTGGTGGTATAAAGAAAACAAAAACAAAAACAAACAAACAAACAAAAACAGACTACCCTCAAAAGGGCAATGGCACTGAGATGGTATTTTTGTATTGATGCTTGAAAGCCATTGGATGGAGATGTTAATATATACCCTTGGAAAATCCATCTTGCTGTGAGTTCTGGAAATAAAGCCTGTGGGTTCAGAAACAGACACAGTCACTGAAAGGCTAGGGGGAATGACAGGCAGTAAGCACAAAGCAAATGCAGATGAGGAACCTGCTGCCTTCCCCCTGCAGCCAAAGGCATCGGATCTGGCAGTGCACATCACTGGTGTGGATCAGGCACCATCTTGATAACTTTCTAGCTTCTCCTCCTGCTCCAGACTCACTTCTGTGGTTCCTGTTTCTAATCTCAGAAAAAGAGAGAATTCACTTGGACAAATTGTCTCATCCTGACATTGGTCAGGGCTTATGACCTTGGGTGAGCTCACTGATTGCCAGCCAGCCTCTAGACTGATCGTCCTAGGGTCAGGTGTGATGCCTCTGATCATATCCTTCTATGTAAATAAGCCATGAGATCAAAATCATGATGTCATAAGCCAACAAGCTACCCAAGCAAGGGAAGATGCTACACTCACACTATTTCCACAAAGACAGGTGGAACAGCTATACCTTGATCCTTTATCAAGGTATACCTTGATACCTTTAATTTGATACAATACCTTTGGTGACAGAAAACAAAGGTGAGACAATGTCATCAGAATGCCTAACCTAAAACTGTGATTTTTCTAACTGTATTTTCCCCTTTTCAAGTGGGTTTAAATTTAATATACACTATGCTTCACTCTTAGAATTATTCCCATCTTTTCATTTCTCTGTATTTATGAAAGAAAACCTAAAATGTATCCATTAGGGTTTTCTCATACTAGGAATTGCTGCATTCTAACTTTCAAGAATATATGTTGTATTTAAGTGCAGGGAAATTAACTGAATGTCTACCCATCATTCGCATGTTCTCTGAGAGAGCTACCACCATCACAGTCTCTCTCCTTGCCACACTTTCCTTGTAGTATCCAGCATTTGTTACAACTCGCCTTTATTGATTGCTTATTGTTAACTTCCTGACTGATTGGTTAGTGTCGTGGTTTAGATATGCTTTGCCCAGGGAGTGGCACTATTTGGAAGTTTGGACTTATTTGAGTAGGTTTGTCACTAAGGGTGTGGGCTTAAGATACTCATTCTAGCTGCCTGGAAGTTAGTCTTCCACTAGCAGCTTTCAGATGAAGATGTAGAACTCTCATCTTCTCCTGAACCATGCCTGTCTGGATGCTGCTATGTCCCTGCTTTGATGATAATGGACTGAACATCTGAACCCAATTAAATGTTGTCTTGCATTGGTCATAGTGTCAGATCACAGCAGTAAAACCCTAACTAAAACAGTTAGCTTCTTTGAGCATCTGACAAAAAAAGGCAATAAAACGAATATTGCAGAATCAATAAATTACTAAGGACTTTGTAGACTGCAGGAAGGGGAATAAGGAAGTCAGTTTGGATTGATCCAACAATGTCTGCTGCTTGGTCCATGTTGTGGTGAAGTTCTGGGATGGTGGCTAGCCAAGGAAGCATGGAGTTATCAAACAAAACTGGTCATTGCAAAGCCTCAGCACTACGGAACAGACCAAAATGGTCTCAGTGGGGACAGAAAGCATGTCAGCATCCAGACCAAAACCATCTAGCAATAGATGCCCATCAACCCAAAAGTTTGATTGTCCTCACAGGGTTAAGACCTCCCAGGTGTATAAATAGGTGTCCTGGTTGGTTTTATGTCAGTTTGATACAAACTAAAGTCATCAGAGCAGAAGGAGTGTCAATTGAGAAAGTGCCTCTCTAAAATTGTACTGTAGGTAAGCCTGTGGGGTATTTTTCTTAATTTGTGATTGATGTGGGAGGGCCCAGGCCATTGTGGGTGGAGCAACTCCTAAGATGATAGTTCTGGTTTCTGTAAGAGAGCAGGTTAAGCAAGGTATGGGGAGCATGCCAGTAAGCAGCACCCCTCCATGGCCTCTGCATCAGCTCCTGCTTCCAGGTTCCTGCCCTGTTTGAGTCCCTGCTTTGATGATAAATAGTGATGTGGAAGTATAAGCCAAATAAACCCTTTCCCCTCCAAGTTTCTTTTTTGGTCTTGGTGTTTCACTGTTGCAATTCTAGTCAGGAAGGGAATTTGCAGAAGCCACAGTTCTGACAATAGCAACCCTGATATAGTTCATACTCAGTACAATGAAACTCTCTCAAAGACAAAACAAAAATCAGGGAGCATGATTTTCTAGAGCATCTAGAACCCAGTGTGCTTCTGATAAAGCAGAGGTTTGTGCCTACTAGAAATGCAGAAACGTATACTTTCCTGTATTTGGTCTTTGTATTTCTAATTTGGAAATTCACACTGGGTATAAATTTTGTTTTGCCATTGTTGCTATATATTTGTTTTATTCCGTTGAGAAAAGGCCTGGCTGGATTCAGAACCACAGTGATCTTTGACTCTACCACCCTAGTTCTGGGATGGTGGTGTACACATGCCACCAGAGCTAGACAAAACAAACTTCTACAGGAAGTTAAATACTCACAACTTCAATATTTCCAACCACTTCCCTTTCTTCCCTGGACTCAAACAGTAGATTAAATATTTTGAAAGGAAAATATTAAACATAAATGTTATACATGAAAGATAATTTTTGCAGAAGTAGGATGTTTGAAATAATTTCTAATAGAAAGGTACTTAAAAAGACTTAAGGCTGCTGGCAAAATGAAAAATGACATTTGAATCAAGATAATAACACAGAAGCTGAGTATATCCAAGTATGAGACCAGCATGATGCTGAGTTTCAGGAAGATGGAGCAATTGGTGGCCTGGCTTCAAATATATCAGAACAACATGCTCGGTGACATGGTTTTATAGCAATGATGAATGGAGAAGAAAAGTTTTTAGAAGAGTTTTTGTTGAAATTTCAGTGGGAATAGAATATATATACATATACATACACATACACATACATATACATCATATACACATACACATATACACATACACATATACACATACATACATAATCTGAGAGTGGAATATTCAATTCTTCAAGGCACCAGATAAAGATGTGAAGAAAGTCATAGTGACACAATACAACTAAGTATCTAGTGGATACTTATCCAGATTATCAAAGAAACAACTGCAAGACATTTCCTAAAACATTAGGCATTCTGCTTATTTAATGAATGTCCCCCTAGCTGTTCTCTCTGATCACTTTCAAAGAGCATTCATTTTCTTTTAAGCCTACAATTATGATGTATTCTGAGATGATGTCCTAGAAATTAAAGGCAGAACTTCAAAACAAGGGACTGGTATGCAGCCTTAGAAAACTCCTAGGCTTTGCCCAGAGCCTCTGACCCTACTGCTGAGAAAGAAGATGTTTCTAAAGCTCCCTGATAGGTGGTTGCTCAGAATTCCTCAGCCTAGGTGTTTTTAGAACCAATTCCATTTTAGCCTGGTCCTTCTTAAGCCAGGCCACACAAGTCCTACCTACTAAAATGCTCAAATCTGACTATATATCTCTGCCAACTACTTCTCCCTTTTGTTAACTGGCACTATGTCTCCATGGTATCAGTCTCACAGGAAAATCCATTGCTTAATTTAATGTCTCCATATGGAGCACCTGGTCTGTGCCAGGCACTGTCTTCACAATCATGAGAATTGGCATATATATGCTAGAAAATATGGCTCCCCCCACTAGATATGCAGCTGAAAATCATTTAGCAACACAATGTTGGTGTGATTTTAAGTTGATCGTTGACACCTGAGCAAAGAGGGGACAGAATATTTAGCCCTGTGGGTTCTAGGCAAAGAGGATTTGCAGCCACGAAGCAATCACAGAGGCCCCAAGTTAGCGTCAAGCCTGGTGTGTTCTCAGAACAGGAAGAAGTGCAGTGAACAGAGTGGAGAATCTGAGGTTAAGAAAGAATGGTAAAGATAAGCTCCGTGGAATAGAATGAGAACTCATAGGCCATTGAGAAAACCTCAGCCTTTCCTGAGATGAGTAGCATAACTTCGGAGTTTCAGGGATAGAGGAGGGTCAAGGTCAAGGTCAAGGTCAAGGTGTGATTTCCTTAGAAAGGATCGCCTTGACTACTACATTGAGATAGGCAGAGTGTGTGAGTGTGGGGAGAAAGGTTTGCTCAAAGTAAGAGGGCAAATACAAGAAGCCGTGGCCCAAAGCCAGTCTGACTGTCCTGCTCTGGCTCCTAGACAGTATGTGATGACTCAGCAGGAAGGCAATGGATACAGGGAGAATTGGTTGGCTTCAGATATGTTTTCAAAGCCAACAGCAGGTAGCAAATGATATTCAAATTTGGAGTATCAGTAAAGGCAGTCAAGGTCTTCACTAAGATGCTTAGCGCGGACACACAGAAGCTGAGATTTGCCACTGATGAAGAAGTAGAAAAGTGCAAGTAAAGATGATGCAAACGCAGCATAAGTGGGATGACCTGGAGTTCATTTTGAAATGAAGCCAATCATGTTGAGCAGGTGATCCATCTGTCGGTTTGAATCACAAGACAGATTTCTGACCTTGACACATGCACCGATGAGCTCTAGGTAGCACGAGACAGGAGTGTGTGCACATAGTGCAGAAAGTGAACAAGGACTTGGCCTTAGGACACTCCAGGGTTAACAGACCCAAGGAAGAGGGAGAACGAGAAGCCTGTGAAGGTGAGGAAATGGGGAAGGGAGCCCTGGAACTCAAGAGAAGCCTCTATTTTGTATGAGGGAGTCATTAACTATGTCTGAGGGTTCTAAAATTACAAACAGATCTGCTGGCATGAGAAAGGAGACCTGACTGTTGGAGCATGGAGCAATCTGAACGGTGCTGGGATTCCAGATCAGAGTAGTTTCAGTGGTGGTGTAGCGGTGGGCAGTGACGGAGAGCATGGGAGGAGGGAATGTTGAACCAGCAACTCTTCAAAGGTGTCTACTGCAAACATCAGCAGAGAATGGGCCAGCAGTTGGAACTGAGGTCAAGAGTAGACTGTCATTTTCTTGAACGATAAGGCAACCAGCAGCAAGTTTCCCTTGGTCCGGGTGTTTGCTCACAGCGGCCTCCCAGCCCCTTCGTGACTTTATCCCTTTCAGCTGCCCAGGCCTGTGACAAGCTATGTCAACCTCCTGGGATGACTCCCACTTTTCATCCCTCACTCTTACCCAAGTTTGCCAATTTCACCCTTGTCTAGAGCATGTTGGCTGCTGGTTGCCTTTACATAGTCATCTGAATCTCCTTTTATTTGGTGTTCGCTCATGTTTACACCGCAGCAAATGGCCAAGAGTGTTCATTCCAACTATCCCCTCCACCCCTATTCACCATTCATTCAACAGAAATTTTTTGCTCAATAACTATATTCAAGACACCACAACAATGCCCTCCACCACCACCACCACTTTTTGGATTCTAAGCAAACAGCACTACTTCAGCAATGAAGTGACTCGTGTAGTTCTATTTTCTTCCTTTTCCACGGTCTTTAAACACACAATCCCATCACTGTACCTGTATGATAAAGCATCTCTGTTGGTTTATCTCAAAGGGTGAGCCTTCTACTTGGACCTTAATTCAGTACCTGTTCTATTTTAAATTCGCTTCTAACCACCTGTACTGGCTGGTTTTTTGTTTCAACTTGACACAAGTTAATGTTGTCAGAGAGGAAGGAGTCTCAGTTGAGGAAATGCCTCCATGAGATCCTGCTGTACGGCATTTTCTCAATTAGTGATCCATGGCAGAGGCCCAGCCCACTATGGGTGGTGCCATCCCAGGGGTGGTGGTCCTAGGTTCTATTAAAAAAAAAAATACAAAACAGGCTGACCAAGCCACGGGGAGCAAGGCAGTAAGAAGCAGCACCCATTTATGGCCTCTGCATCAGTTCCTGCCTCCAAGATCCTGTCCTGGTTGAGTTACGCCTGTCCTGACTTCTTTTTGGTGATGAACAGCAATGTGGAAGTGTAAGCTGAATAAACTCTTTCCTCCCCAATCTGCATTTTTGGCCATGGTGGTTGTTGAAGTAATAAAAACTCTAAGATACCACCTACCTCACTTAGAATCTTTAGCAACATCTCTCTCCTCAGCAAAAACACTCCGATACCTGTGTCACGTCCTCCAAGAGGTAACACCTGCTGTGGAGTTTGAACTCATCTTTCTTTTGCTTTTGTTTTCTTCACGGCCTATACATTCACAAAACTATAAATAGATCTATACTTCAAATGACAGTGTTTGGTTACATCACATTTTCTTCTGACACAACGTCCTGCCCTGGGGCTTTGAGTGAAGCCTAAACATCACTAAGTGGAGAGAAAACAATGTTACCATTCCTGGGAGAAAATCACCCAAATATATCCTTAGATTACAGCCTCAGCATACAAGTTCAGAATGCTGTGCTTGTATGTGTTCTGGAGTCTTGAGGTTGGAACCTCAGTCAGGAAAATGGTGGCGGCTTCTGGGCTGCTGTGTGCTTCCTCGTCTGAGTTCCACTGCCTCATCGCCAAGACTGGGGAAGCTCTGACCGTTTCACCACATCGTCCATCTTTACTTCTTCTCATGCCCTTAGACCAAATCCCGAATGCTGTGCACAAGCTACAGGCGTGCACTACCTTTACTCCCTATTCCTTTATGTCCTGCAGCAAGGTAAGCTATTGTAAGGTTCTGGCAGGCAAAGCCTGAGGAGACGTTGAAAGGAGAGAACAGACTGAGACTCCCAGGTGTTTCCAGGGTCTCGTGTCCACCCAAGAAAGAAAAAAACAGGGCAAAGGAAGGGACTGGGAAGGAGTTTACAGTAAGTGTAGAATCAGGGTCGAGTCTTCATTTGTCAGGTATAAGAACTGGTGAAATTTTTCCATCACTATTTTTAATGGGCAAATTTTTAATGAAGAGGGAGATTAATTGTGATTTAAGGTAGGAAACTCTAGGAATGGGTCAGGATTTCCTAGGCTTTGCTCTTTCTGTTTTTTTTTTTTTTAAGACGTTTCTCTAGTCACATATTTACCTATTTTGTCAGTGGTTGGGGAGGGCCATGCATGCTACGGTATGGAGGTCAAAGAACAACAAAGTGGATGTTGGCTATTTCCTTCCACTATGTGGGTCCTGGGATCAATCTCAGGCGTTTTACCCACTGGGCCATCTCTCCTGCCTTTTCCCTCCCCATTTCTGTCCTTACATGGAGTGGTATGATATTGATGCATGATTAGAACAGGCACTTTTGCTAGGTCAGTATGTCATTATAATGCAGCAGTGGGCATTCAAAAGTCAGAAAGGTTGGCTCTTGTGGTTGTAACCTGTTTGGGGTAATCTGACTGAAGTTCAGCTCTGTAATGTTGTATCAACTAACTTCCACTTAACATATAATTTTCCTCTGCCTTTTCTATCTAACCTACTTTATAAATTTGCTAAACTCAAGGGCACAATCGGAAGAAGGCGTTTTTCTTCCCATTCACACACTGTTCAAACCTGTTCTCAGTCCATTCTTATCCTCAGTGAAGATTTGGGCAAGTCACCTAACACATCTGCTCATGCATAGAAGACAAAAGTCCTCTACTCAAGAAAAGTCTTAAAACCAGCTCATTTTTGTAAGCAAAGTATCAGCTACTCTTGGTAAACCTCCTGGGCAGGCTGGCTCACTCTTTTCTGGTTATATCTGACCCTGGAAAAGGTTCTTAAGCATGTTTTGCGCCAACAAGCTCCATCCCTACTGTAACTATACACTCACACATTTGCCTTTTGGATTTTCCAGCCAATCTTCCTATAGTTGTCCCCACACAATGCAGATCTCTGACAGATGCCCTTAAAACACATGAATATACACACATATATACACATGTGCATACACACAGAGTGAGCGTGCACATAACCCAG
This sequence comes from Apodemus sylvaticus, assembly GCF_947179515.1. Lineage (NCBI taxonomy): Eukaryota > Metazoa > Chordata > Mammalia > Rodentia > Muridae > Apodemus > Apodemus sylvaticus. The sequence continues at coordinate 34,065,111 of NC_067490.1, read as the reverse complement.
TGTGTGTGTGTGTGTGTGTGTGTGCGTGTGTGTGTGTGTGTGTGTGTATGTAAAAGAGAGGGAAGGACTGAGGGAGAGAGAGGGAGAGAGAGAAAGAGGGGGGAGGGAAGGAGGAAGGGAGGTTACCAATCAGATAACTCAACTTTTGTTTATGTAATGTCTTATTATAAACTGTAATGTTTTGTATACCCTACAATTGGGTATATTGCAAAATTTGTTTTTGCCATTTTCCCTGAAAGTCCAATGAAGGTGGGCTAGACATTCACTTTGCACAAATAAGTACTTGTTGAGCCCTTTTATTCTTTCTGGGGTTGCCACTAAACCCAGACAGAACACCTTATCTGACATTGATTTCTGTGGACAGAACTTTCCTCTGGACTTTCCATGTTTCTTTCTTTTCAGCGCACCGCCCCCCCCCAAAAAAAATTCTACTTATTCCCTGCATACAGCCAAGTTTGCTTAACTATCAATCAGAAGATGCTCCTTCTCCTGTGCCTTATCTGAAGTGATGGCTAGACACACTGACTGTTGCATTTTAGGTATTTCCATGTGTGCTTTGCCTCTTATTGAATATAAAGCTCCTGCTATGGTAAATAAGCTTACATGAGCATGTTAGAGCTGTTATAACAAGTGCCACAGACCAAGTCACCTAAGCACAGTTCTGGAGGCTGGCCATCCAAGCGTCAGGCCTGCTAAGTTGGTTTCTCCTGACTGACTATCCTTTTGGCTCATAGTTACTTTTTTCCTCTGTGGTCTTTCATGGCTTTCTCTTTGTGTATTCTGTATCCTAATACCTTCTGCGGAGAACACTAGTCAAATTGGATTAGGTTCACATTAGTGACTCAGTTAACCTTCATCACCTTTTAAAATCCCTGTTTCCAAATACAGTCACAGTCCAAGGCACGGAGAATAAGAAAGCATCAAAACAAGACACACATTGGCCCACAGCAATCCCTTGTTCATTATAGTATCACCTCATGTTTCCTAAACAGTACAGAGAAGAAGCCTGAGGCTTTACATCAGTTTCTCAGGCTGTGGGTCAAGACCCCATTGTGGTTAAAACATCCATTCACCGGTATCACCTAGGAGAACTATCAGAAAAAGCAGATATTTGTATTAAATCATAACAGTAGCAAAGTTACAGTTATACAAATAATTTCATGGTAGGGAGTCACTACAACACGAGGACCTATATTAAAGGGTTGCAGCATTAGGAAGGTTGAGAACCACTGTTCTAAATTGAGGAGTTCTTTGAAGACCTGCTATCAAATACAACTGAGAAGTTATGCAGTATGATATTGTTGTTAAGAGTCTGTTTAGAAGGGAATTTGAACGGAAGAGTTGAGAGTATATATATTGCCACATTTATTGGGTTGAAGTTATTTTGGGATGATCCTTGCAAAAGCTGAGAACACAGTTAACAGAACAATGTCTAAAAAGAATAGGAGAGAACTTCAATGCAGGCAAATCGTACTCAAGAGCACAGTGTAAACGTCTTAACTGGAGAAAGGCACTAGGGGTCTCTGTCCTAGCCTGAGGCATGGCCTCAACAATCTCTACTGAAGTTCTAGGGAACCCTTGTTCTAGGGTTAACCAGGAAAATAAGCTTTGTACAAGGAGATAAGAATGGGCCGATTTGCATTTTTCTACATGCTGACTGCCAGTTGAACTAGCATCATTTGCCGAAATCTTTTTTACACTGGATAGTATTAACTCCTTTGTCAAAGATCAGGTGACCACAGGTGTGTGGGTTCATTTTTTGGCCTTCAGTTCTATTCCATTGATCTTTCTGTCTGTCTCTGTACCAATACACTGTATGGTACACTTTTTAGCATTATTGCTCTGTAATACAGCTTGAGGTCAGGGATGGTGATTCCCCCCAGAAGTTCTTTTATTGTTGAGAAAAGTTTTTGATATCCTGAGTTTTTTGTCATTACAAACAAATTTGAGAATTACCGTTTCTAACTCTATGAAGAATTGAGTTGGAATTTTGATGGGGATTGCATAGAATTTTGTAGGATTTACAGTGACTTCTGGTGTGTGGGAGGACGAGACTTCTCATTCTTGTTTTCTGAACTCACTCTTGGTTTCTTGTGTTCTGTGGGGATTTCAATGAGCTTGTCAAAAGTCCTCTGGGGAATTTTACCAAAACTAATAAACATTTGGGTCACTTGGGAAGAATTTCCAGCTCTGTAAGGCTGGGTCTTTCAGTCTCAGAACATGATACATTTCCTGACACAGCTCTTCTCTAGAGTCCTAATTACAGTGTTAGAAGCTTTCAATTATGGGCTAGTCATTTCTTAAAATTTGTTAATGAAAAAATGGTATTTTAAAATGCATTTTATGTTGCTGATAGTATGTAAGGAATGGCATTGAGTTTCATAGGTTGTTTTGTATTGACTTTGTCAAACTCTTCAATCTGTCCTGGTAATTCATATGTCCTCCGGTCTACAAATAATACAGACCTTTCCATCCTTTCCAATTCTTGCATTGCATTTTATCACATTGAAGATGTTCCTATTGTTAAATGTTACAGTGTGAACATAGTTAATAAATACAAAAAATCTTATTTTCCTTGTGTTTGTAATATATATATATATTTTTCTTTATTTACATTTCAAGTGTTATTCCCTTTCCTAGTTTCCTCCTTTCCCAGAAATCCCCTATCCCATTCCCCCTCCCCCTGCTTCTATGAGGGTGTTCCTCCACCCACCCACCCACCCACTCCTGCCTCCCCACCCTTGATTCCCCTGGGTGGGGCATCAAGCCTTCATAGGACCAAGGACCTCTCCTCCCATTGATGCTTGACAAGGCCATCCTCTGCTACATATGCTGTGTGACCATGCATACAAATAAACAACAGGAAGTATCCAGAAACAGTATTTCTTGCTTCTCTTCTCCTCTCTCCTCCCCTCCCCTCCTCTCCCCTCCTCTCCCCTCCCCTCTTTTTTCCTCCCCCCTCCTCTTTTCTCTCCTTCTCTCCTCCCCTCCCCTCCCTTCCTCTCTCCTCCCCTCCTCTCCCCTCCTCCCCTCCCTCCTCTTTACTCTCCTTCTCTCCTCCCCTCCCTTCCTCTCTTCTCCCCTCCTCTCCCCTCCTCTCTCCTCCTCTTCACTTTCTTCCTCACTCTCTCAAAACTTGACATGTAACCAGAGACAGGAATGGCATCTCAAAACATACAATAAGTTAGCATACAAAGTACTGGGTTTTGCTGTGGCATCTTTATACACATGTGTGGTTTTAGTGTGTGCATATTCGATCTCTGCCCCCTACTTCCCTCTCTCACATTCTCTACTTATCTTGTGCTAGTTAAGAAAGGTTTTAGTCAGTAAATGGTGCTGGGACAACTGGTTACTGTGGGAGAGAAAGAGGGATCAGCTGAATCTTCTCTGAATACTACAGACAGAAATAAAACCCAAGTTAATTAAAGGTCCAGGACAGAATCTCTCAATTCCAACTTACTAGAAAATTATTGGATACCTATCACTTCGGCCAAAACAAACCAAGCCTCATATACTGGGGGTTGGCAGGATGTAGCATAACAATTGTCGACAATGTCTGTGTCCTGCTTAAGAGTGTTAAGTTGGAACAATCTCTTTAGAAAAGGAGGTCTGGTCATGGCTGCCCAATAGTTAGACATTTCCGCTATTCTCCCTTGTTTATGCCCCCCCCCCCCCAGTGTTAGATCAACACTGTATTCACACTCAGCATAGGGCTCACATCTGGTTCACAGCTGGGTCTTCACAGCATCTTCAAGGCATCTTCATACTAATTCTGTCTATAGAAGCAGATTGTGCCTACTAAGAATAATGAAAGTCAGAATGAATGCCTTCCTTCACACCCTTTTCTCTTGTTCAGGACACTGACTGAGACTGATTGCTGGAGCTGTGGACTCCATCTTGGGATCATGAGATGACAAAACCTACATGTGAAGATTATCAGAGTGGAAGGATAGACCAGGGCTGTGTTGACCGCGTTAGGTAACTACATCCTATTTTTTAAGTGACTGATGGTTAGCCAAATTGTAAGCTATAGTTTTCCTAATAAAATTATCTGTAAATTTAAAGGAAAACTCAAGCTTTATAAATGCCATCAAGTATATATTCTATATAAACCTCACAGATATGTGCAAGACAACATCCCCGGGAGTGTCCATTGCCACAGTATGATGGCAAAAGCACCTACACAGTCAGTAGGAAGGATGGGTAAATAAGTTGCTGTTGAGGTACAAAAAAATACTACAAATAAATTTAAATAAATGAATGAGCTACAAGAATCAGTAGACAAAAATCTAGAAGAATCTGGGCCCAAACTATGAGAGTTGAAGAAAGATTTACATGTGTGTTAGTTATATGAAATTCAAAAACATAAAAAGCAATGCTGTATGTCACTTATAAAGTGAAATGGTAATCTTGCCTAGGTTAGGAATGTTCTGAGACCTCCCTGAGGGCACAGGTGCTATGGCATGACACTGTTTTATAAGCACCAAGACCTCCTTGGCTGGGTCTGGTCTCTGCCTGGAGACTTAGGGCATTTGAACTGCAAACTTCTGATGCCTGTATTTAGTAAGAAATAATAGCACAGGCCGAAGGCCATTGAGATTCCAAAGGGAATTTCTTAAGGCATCACAGTGTGGTAAGGAGCCTAGCACCTAGTCAGTGGTGGTCGTCATCGTTAGCTATCATTAATCCATACAGTCTGGGGCTCAAGGCTCACAGAACCATTCTCCTGGGAGTTCCCTTCCTCTCCTCAGTCTTTATTTCTCAAGACACTATGTAGAGTTTTAATATCAGAAAGGACGTGGTTTCAAAATGGCAAACTTCCTCCAGTTCGGAAATTAAAGGCCAGTATGAAGCCCGAAGGGAATTCAAGCTTGCTGAGAGGCCAGAAGAGGTGGTAGGCCTGCCTGACGAGAGCAGTCATGGCAGCCTCTCCTCTGCATTGAAGGCCACAGAAATATCATTTATAAGTAATATTTCATTTTTCCTGTCAAATTCTGATACAGACTTCATAGTGAAAACTGAAAACTCCCTTTAGGTCTCCACACTAAAAAAATATATTGAGAACAACTGGTTTTTTTGTTTTGTTTTGTTTTTGCTTTGTTTTGTTTTTATAGCAGGATCTTATTTTTTTTTATTCGATATAATTTATTTACATTTCAAATGATTTCCCCTTTTCTAGCCCCCCCCCACTCCCCGAAAGTCCCGTAAGCCCCCTTCTCTTCCCCTGTCCTCCCTCCCACCCCTTCCCAGTTCCCCGTTCTGGTTTTGCCAAATACTGTTTCACTGAGTCTTTCCAGAACCAGGGACCACTCCTGCTTTCTTCTTGTATCTCATTTGATGTGTGGATTATGTTTTGGGTATTCCAGTTTTCTAGGTTAATAACCACTTATTAGTGAGTGCATACCATGATTCACCTTTTGAGTCTGGGTTACCTCACTTAGTATGATGTTCTCTAGCTCCATCCATTTGCCTAAGAATTTCATGAATTCATTGTTTCTAATGGCTGAATAGTACTCCATTGTGTAGATATACCACATTTTTTGTATCCACTCTTCTGTTGAGGGATACCTGGGTTCTTTCCAGCATCTGGCAATTATAAATAGGGCTGCTATGAACATAGTAGAGCATGTATCCTTATTACATGGTGGGGAATCCTCTGGGTATATGCCCAGGAGTGGTATAGCAGGATCTTCTGGAAGTGAGGTGCCCAGTTTTCGGAGGAACCGCCAGACTGCTTTCCAGAGTGGTTGTACCAATTTGCAACCCCACCAGCAGTGGAGGAGTGTTCCTCTTTCTCCGCACCCTCTCCAACACCTGCTGTCTCCTGAATTTTTAATCTTAGCCATTCTGACTGGTGTAAGATGAAATCTTAGGGTTGTTTTGATTTGCATTTCCCTAATGACTAATGAAGTTGAGCATTTTTTAAGATGCTTCTCCGCCATCCGAAGTTCTTCAGGTGAGAATTCTTTGTTTAACTCTGTACCCCATTTTTTAATAGGGTTGTTCGGTTTTCTGGAGTCTAACTTCTTGAGTTCTTTATATATATTGGATATTAGCCCTCTATCTGATGTAGGATTGGTGAAGATCTTTTCCCAATTTGTTGGTTGCCGATCTGTCCTCTTGATGGTGTCCTTTGCCTTACAGAAACTCTGTAACCTTATGAGGTCCCATTTGTCAATTCTTGCTCTTAGAGCATACGCTATTGGTGTTCTGTTCAGAAACTTTCTCCCTGTACCGATGTCCTCAAGGGTCTTCCCCAGTTTCTTTTCTATTAGCTTCAGAGTGTCTGGCTTTATGTGGAGGTCCTTGATCCATTTGGATTTGAGCTTAGTACAAGGAGACAAGGATGGATCAATTCGCATTCTTCTGCATGCTGACCTCCAGTTGAACCAGCACCATTTGTTGAAAAGGCTATCTTTTTTCCATTGGATGTTTTCAGCCTCTTTGTCGAGGATCAAGTGGCCATAGGTGTGTTGGTTCAATATACGGAAATCCATCAATACAATCCATTACATAAACAAACTCAAAGAACAAAACCACATGGTCATTTCATTGGATGCTGAAAAAGCATTTGACAAAATTCAGCATCCTTTCATGCTTAAAGTCTTGGAGAGAACAGGAATTCAAGGCCCATACCTAAACATAGTAAAAGCAATATACAGCAAACCGGTAGCCAGCATCAAACTAAACGGAGAGAAACTTGAAGCAATCCCACTGAAATCAGGGACCAGACAAGGCTGCCCCCTTTCTCCTTATCTTTTCAATATTGTACTTGAGGTACTAGCTCGGGCAATTCGACAACATAAGGAGGTCAAAGGGATACAAATTGGAAAGGAGGAAGTCAAACTATCATTATTTGCAGACGACATGATCGTCTACCTAAGTGACCCAAAGAACTCCACTAGAGAGCTCCTACAGCTGATAAACAACTTCAGCAAAGTGGCAGGTTACAAAATCAACTCAAGCAAATCAGTGGCCTTCCTATACTCAAAGGATAAGCAGGCTGAGAAAGAAATTAGGGAAATGACCCCCTTCACAATAGCCACAAACAGTATAAAGTATCTTGGGGTGACTCTTACCAAACATGCGAAAGATCTGTATGACAAGAACTTCAAGACTCTGAAGAAGGAAATGGAAGAAGACCTCAAAAAATGGGAAAACCTCCCATGCTCATGGATCGGTAGAATCAATATAGTTAAAATGGCCATTTTGCCTAAAGCACTATACAGATTCAATGCAATACCCATCAAAATCCCAACTCAATTCTTCACAGAGTTAGAAAGAGCAATTATCAAATTCATCTGGAACAACAAAAAACCCAGGATAGCTAAAACTATTCTCAGCAACAAAAGAAAATCTGGGGGAATCAGTATCCCTGACCTCAAGCAATACTACAGAGCAATAGTGTTAAAAACTGCATGGTATTGGTACAGTGACAGGCAGGAGGATCAATGGAACAGGATTGAAGATCCAGCAGGATCTTATTTAAGTCTTAATTATTAACAGGGTTCATGAATTTTCTTCAGGGAAATGGCTTGTGGCAAATAAAAAGAAAAGCAATGTAAGACAAGTGACAAGCCCAGGCCTCCTCCAATAGGGCACTAATTGTGGGGACATGCTTACAAGCGAGCTATATTTCAGGCCACATTGAGCTACAATAAAGATGTTTCTAAACAATACAGCTAGCCATGGTATCTTAGTCAGGGTTTCTATTCCTGCACAAAGCATTGTGACTAAGAAACAAGTTGGGGAGCAAAGGGTTTATTCAGCTTACACTTCCACATAGTTGTTCATCACCAAAGGATGTCAGGAGTGTAACTCACACAGGGAAGGAACCTGGAGGCAGGAGCTAATGCAGAGGCCATGGAGGGGTGCTGCTTATTGGATTGTTTCCCCTGGCTTGCTCAGCTTGTTTTCTTATAGAACTCAGGACTACCAACCCAGGGATGGCACCACCCACAATGGGCCCTGCCCCCTTGATCACTAGTTGAGAAAATTCCTTACAGCTGGATCTCATGGAGGCAATTCCTCAAGGGAGGCTCCTTTTTCTGTGATAACTCCAACTGTGTCAAGTTGACACACAAAACCAGCCAGTACACGTGGTATGCCTGAAATCCCGTCTCCCGGGAGGTAGAGACAGGGAGATTAGGGCTTAAGGCTAGCCTGTGGCAAAGAGTAAGTTTGAGGGCAGCCTGGGTTATGTGAGGCCTGATCCACCTCCTCCTTTTCTGCCTGTCTTCTTTGAATTTCTGAGGGGTGGATTTAACCTGTGATTTGCATAGTAGTTCCATCCTAGACACTGAATATTTCAGCACAATATTCTCCTTTATCCATACATTCCCTCTTAGTAGATTCAGTGACCAACAAGCAGTTAACCGGGACCTCAAACTATCACATGATGAGTCCTAGAAGCATACAATTAATAAAATTTCAACTGCATGTTATTCTGGGTAGTATCTTTAAATCTTGTTCTGCCCCTCTCTATCCTACTCTGCCCTAAACAAAACATGAATTCTGTCTTTGTCCAGAACATCCCCAACTGTATATAGTTTATGTATATCATCCTCCCATTCATCATCAGTAGCCATCTTGGATATCATTCCAGTAGTCATGGTATCCCAGCACTCCTGTTAGGAAATAGTAACTTAGTTAATGGCCACAAAGTGCAAGAATATCAAATATTGAGGTTATCAGTTCAGAAATGACAACTGTCTGAAGCCTTCAACTGCCTTTCTTAAGTGAAAAAGTAAAAACACAAGAGGTTTCGAGAGAGCAGGTCCACAGTCACCAAATGCCAACTGCATCATTGCATTCATTACATTTGTATCATGGTAACCAAATACCCAATGACAGGAAGAATTTAAGGGAGAAAACACTTAGTTTGGCCCATGGTTTCAGAGGGCTCATTCTACACCTCTCCTGTCCCACCTATTGGCAAGAATTCATGGTAGGGAAGTTGGTGACTTCATAGCCTACCAGGTAGCATAGGGATGAGGGACACAGTCCCTCAAATTACTCTTTCTTTTCCCTCCCCTGTGGGAAGCCACTTTATCCAGCGCCATTACGAGATGGCGCTGGCAGGAAAATTTTAGTTCCCGTAAACAACTCTGGTGCATGCGCAGTACGACCACACAGTGACTCAGCACTGGTATGCTAATGAGATGCACCTTAGTTCTCCTATCACAATGTGACAAACCTAAGCGAGGGCTGCTGGGCTGTATAAGGGCAGCAAAAGACAGGCTGTGGTGGGGGGGGGGGGTTGTATTGGAGAAGAAAAGCAAGGTCCTGAATAAAGCGCTGCAGAGAAGAACCTGGTCTTGTCACGTCTTTCCTTGCAGGACAAGGTCAGGTGCAACACTCCCCCTTTTCATAGTGTAAGCTCCTGGACCACGGGATGGTGATGCCCAGCTTCAAATTTGTTATTCCCTCTTTGGTTCATCCTGACGGGAGTGCCCTCACAGACACACCCAGAAGTGTGGCCTCACCAACACCAACTTCTTAGGTGCTTCTAAACATTATCATCTTGACTAAGGTGATAAAGCAGATCAATCATCACAGGAATGATGTTTAAGCTATCCTGTTACCATCTCGTTGTGAACTCTGTCTTGTCTAATTTATAAACTTAATCACAGGTACATATGCATAGGCAAAAGTAGCATGTCTTGGGGCTAATACTGTCTTCAGCTTCAGGTGTCCGTTGGTCATAGAACAAAGCTCTAGGACCTTAGAGCAGGACTGGTATATGATATCACTCGACAATTGTTTTTAGTTAGCTAGTTTGTTTGTTTGTTTATAGCTTTTATTCTTCTCTCATACATTACATCCCAACCACAGTTTCCTTTCCCTCCACTCCTCCTAGTCCCTCCCTAAATCAACTCCTCCTCTTCCCGCCTCCAAAAAGAGAGGGAAAGTGAGAGGAAGAGGAAGAAGGAGAAGGGGAGGGGAAGGGGAGTGGGGAGGGGGACAGAGAGAGGGAGAGGGAGAGGGAGCAGGCCTCCCAGGGATATCCAACAAACATGGCATACCTAGCAAGATACAATAAGACTAGGCACAAACCCTGGTATCAAGGCTGGACCTAGCAAGTCATTAGGAGAAAAGGAGTCCTAAAGGCAGGCGAAAGAGTCAGAGATACCTTCTACTCCCATTGCCGGGAGTCTCATGAGAGGACCAAGCTACAACCATAACATATATGTAGAGGTCCTAGCTGAGACCCATGCAGGCCCCTTGCTTGTCACTTCCATTTCTGAGTCTCTGAGGCCAGCCTGCTTAGTTGATTCTGTGAGTCTTATTCCTGTGCTGTCCTCTACCCCTCTTGCTCCTACAATCTTTCTGGCTCCACCTAGTGTTCGACTGTGGGTCTCTGCATCTGCTCCCATTGGTTGCTGGATGACACCCCTCTGGTGACAACTGGGCTAGGCACCGATCTATGAATATAGCTGAGTATTATTTGATTCAGAATCATCTCATTGGCTTTTTTTGATTGTTTTGTTGTTGTTTGGTTTTGGCAGTCATGTTTCCTTCTGGGCTCAGATTCCTGGACATCCAAGCAGTATCAGGTATGGATCTCAAGTTGGACCAGTCATGGTTTGGCCACTTGTGGTAGCTACAAGTTCTATCTTGGGGTAACTCTAACCATGACCTGTACAACAAAAAGTTCAAGTCTTTGAAGAAAAAACTGAAGAAGATATCAGAAAATGGAAAGATTTCTCATGCTCAAAGATTGGTGGGGAAAATGGCCATCCTACCAAAAGTACTCTACAAATTCAACTCAATCGCCATCAAAATTCCAACAGAATCCTTTACAGATCTTGAAAGGACAATACTCAACTTCATATGGAAAAAAAAAATCCAGACAGTTAAAACAATCCAGTACAATAAAAGAACATCCAGAGATATCACCATCCCTGATTTTAAGCTGTACTACGAGCAATGGTAATAAATGCTTCACAGTTTTGGCATAACAACAGACAGATTAATCAATGAGAGTTAATCAAAGTGAGTTAGTATTATATAAGATAGTTTTGCATATTCTAGAGCAGAAATTGGAAGTAAAAAATATTATGTCTTCTGAATGGAGTATAGATTTGTATTCCTTTTTTGGACCTTTTCTTCTAGATAGCCAAAACTAGGGCCTCATTTATGGCTTGAATGATCTTTGTGTGTTCTAAAAAGCACGCCCCCCCCCCTTTTTTTTATGACATCATGTGTAAAGTCCTTTCCTTAGACACTTGATTCTAGAATTCCAAAAACTTAGACCTGGAAAAACATACTTCTGAAAATAATCCAAGGCATTTCTGTTAAAGATTTTAGTTGAAAATAAATGAAAACACTAAGTTGAAAGAAATCACAGTGATAATAAATCTGTTCTGATGATCACACATGCACTGGTGTGGAAAACTCTGGCAGCCTGTGCATGGAAGATTACAGCTTCCAGCTTGTGTAGAGGATTTGTGATGATGTCACTTCCTGTCAGAAAACAGAAGACAAAGGAAAGAGCAGATTGGAGTATAACAACAACAACAACAACAATAATCCCAGGTTCAGAAAATGGCTGAAGAATCTGAAATATCCTTACAGCCTCCTGCAGGCTAGCAGATGACCAGGCTGGAGTACACAAAGAGAAATTTGGGAACTTTATTTACATTCGGGAGTTTCCTGTATCCCAGGCATAGGGGATGGCACTTGTTTTCCTGTTCCTGTAGTTGTGTTTGTTTGATTGTTTTGTTTTGTTTACTCCAGATAGTATTGATTAGCAAATTTGCTCTGTTGTAGCAAATTTTCCTTTCCGGCTTTATATACACCATTTGCTTCCTATCATTACTGTAACTGATTGCCACTTATTCAGTAACTTAAAGCAGAGGTTTATAGTCCTGGAGGCCAGAAGTCCAAAGTGGGACTTCAGCAGTTTAATTCCTTCTAGACACTTCAAGAAGAAGCTATTTCTGTATCTTTTCCAGAGGCTGGCTATGCTCCTAGGTTTATATCATGATTCTGTAATCACTATCCTTCTCTGGCCCAGACCCTTGTAAGGACTTCTTATATATTAAATCGATCCCACCAAGGGTGTAAAGGCCAATCTCACAACCTTGAATTCCTCAACTTAACAAATCTACCAAGTCTCTTTTGCAATGTAAATCAACTTGGTCTCTAGATCCAGAAGTCAGGATGTAGGCATCTTTCAGGAACTATAGCTCTGCCTACATACCTAATATACATGCTTGGAAGTCAGCAGCAATGTCCTATCCTGAGGTTCTATTCTACTCATTCTCTGTCTGGCATCAGTGTTTGGAATAATATCTACTGGGCACAGTGGGTATTGTTGAACTTAACTAAAGAGCCTTGGTGGGAGGCAAGGAGCTAGCTGGAGTGATAAAGCTGGTGGGATTGGAAACTAGAGGGAAGCTTTGTGGCATTTGATGGAATTGACCACAGGACTTCCTGCTTGCAAAGACAGTGATATAAGGTGAACTCAAACAGGCCTGTGTTCAGCCTAAATGGCTAGAAATACCTTAAAGCAGATGTGTGGTTAATTGGATTTTTGAAAATTCTCTAGGAAGCACTTATGGTCCTGATGTTCATCATGTGTGTGTGTTGCTGGCAGGATATTATAAAATGAAGTCTACCATGCTTTAAAGCAGAGATTTGGGCAAAATAATATGCAACTGCTCTGTGATCCCACATTAGATATGATGAATACATGCAGGCAGGAGACAAAGAAAGCCAGTGTCCTGGACTAGGCAAACAAGAAGAGTATCCATGGATTTTGAAATGAAGGATCTGGTCTATCTTTAAATGCCCTCAACTGTGAGGTTAAGAAACAGAGATAAAGAAGTTAGGTTCTCCTTCCAAATGAGAGGGTAGGAGTTGTGAGGTACACGTCCTTGACCATGAATGTCCACAATTCATAACTTAGTGTCTCTCCTCTACCTTCTTCAGGGCAAGTGGTTCTGATCCCAAGTGTCCCGTGACTCCTTGGCAGGTAGCTATCCTTTGAGGAATTGCTGACTCCAGTGTAGTGACTGGGTTCTGAGTTTAAAGGGTCATAGACTTTCAGAGTCTGAGCCAAAAAAAATCCCTTCCCTTGAATCAGGACAATGGCAACAACATGGTGGTACCTTCTATCAGCTGGCCATTGGGACTCCGGTGCCGGGCCCAGCACAGCTAGATGATGGGCCTGAGAGGAAGCTGTGTTTGGGTGATCTGAGAAAGCACAGCCTCCTCCCCAAAGCAACAGTGTGTTTGTTATATGGAAATGAACAGAAGGGCGGGGTTATTACATACAGCCAAATAAGAAGGTGTGGTTATTACATGCAGATAAACAAGGATACAGGGTTTGTGGTACACAGCTTGGATTAAAGAGCCAGGTTTAGCTAATCCCAGTAGGAGCAGTCTGTGCAGGGGAGTAGTCTTCAGAGTGTATCTGTGGGTTCGGGGCAGTAGGTTATGGTGGCCATTTTCTGCACACAGTGTTAATATCCACACAGATATTTCCCTCAGAACAGGAGGGAAAGCTTTCACATGTCTATGAGTCTGAAGCTTAGGTTCTTGAGGCAGCTGTGCCCATGTCAACAGCACACATCCAATGGCGAACCTCACACTCAGGGCTTCCTCAGCTGCCACACTAGTTACAGTCTCCGTCTGCTGTGAGAGTGTCTGTCTATGGCAGGCCTGTAGAATATCAGTGGTCCAAAGCTTGCTCAGATGGGAGAATCAGAACGCAGCTGCCTGACAAGTCTGGGTGATGACTCTTTCAGAGGCACCAGGATATACTGAATAAGAAAGACACAAATTCTCCACGAACAGAAACGTTAGAGAAAGGTTAGAATGGGGAGGGATAATCATGGAGGATAAGAACAGTGGTTAACAGGTGGGGTGAGATGGTAATTATTGCACCTCGTTCTGGGGAGTCATAGCAGGCTGATGTTTCGCGCTCAGGAGGGCCCCAGTACCCCTTAAAGTGAGGCCTGTATCCAGAACCTTGGCCTCTCACTCCAAAGCTTGGCCCCAGGAGCCAAGGTTGAGGGTCTCCATGCGCCTCTGCTCAGATCCACTCCAGTGCATGGCTGCTGGTACAAGGCGCCCCGCTCTTTCTCGCTTTTTTTGTGTGGGGAACTGAGGCAGTGCAGTGCCTGTGTGGTCCTAGTGGCCCTAGTGGGCCTCTTGTTTCTCCGTTGCTGTCAACTTTTGATCTGGTGTTCCCAGCTGTAGTGGCTATTCCTGGTTGTCAACTTGACTATATCTGGAATGAACTACAATCTAGAATTGGAAGGCTCACCTATGATCCTAATCTGGAGGCTCAGAGATATAAGTTTCTGACCTGGATCTTGGCATGGAGATCTTGAAGCATAGTGGCTATGAATTTCAGAAGATTAAGAGATGGAGATCTCCGAGTTCAAGATCATCTGGGATTAAAGGCATGGAGGCACATGTCTTTAATCTGGGCCACACCCTCTGCTAGAGACCTACAGTCTTTAATCTGGGCTACACCCTCTGCTGGAGATATATAAGGACATTGGAAGAAGGAAGATTTACTCACTCTTCCTTGCCTGCTTCCCTCATGGGACTGAGAAACTGCTAGATCCTTGGACTTCCATCCACAACTGCTGCTGACCATTGTTGGGGAGTTGGACTATAGACTGTAAGTCATCGACAAATTCCCTAACTATATAAAGACTGTGACTCTAGAGAACCCAAACTAATACACCAGCTTTTTAATTCCAGAAATGAGCCTTTTTAAGCCCAATTGTTGGTATTCTCCCCCATTGGTCAGAATTTGGCTTTCTTCCTGTTTGGGAGAGTTTCTGGGCAGATGCTTGGAGTTCTCCCAGCACCGGCGGAACTCAACAGTGGGCAGTGCATTCACACAGGGCAAAAGACCTCAGAGGACAAGAAACAGACTGTGTCGGGAGAGATGTTGGAGGAACAGTTTCCTGAGTCCAGGCCTTCAGAGCCTGACCGGGAACACAAGACAAAGCCTCACCACAACAGCCAGTTTGAGGGCAGCTTCTGGGTTCTGACCCAAATCTGCCTCTCCCATCTGCCTCACCAGGACCTGCTCACTGAACAACAATGCTGACTGTTTTAGGAGAAGGCAAGTGGAACCATCTGGCAGCCAACATAGGTGACAAGTGATAAAGAAGGTATTTCCTCACAGCAGCTCCTGATAACATGCTTTCAAAGCTCCCAGGCCCTCGGTGGCTGGAAACGTGCACTGTAGCGGCTGTCTCTTCTTTCCCTTATAAAACAGAAAAAAAGGAAGCAGAGTTTCTGGCTCAGGGCCCTGATCCTGTGTGGTTTTCCAGTCTGGACTGAGTTTGTTCTCTTCCTCTTCTTGGGCTAATTCAAATCTGCTTGGAACAAACACTGACTGCTTAGGGTTTTGTTTCTGCCCTAAATGTGTTTTGAAGAATTTTCATCAGTATCTAAAGTATCTTAATCAAAGCCTTTATTCAGAAAGATTCCCCAAACTACAAATACATTAGTACTAACTGTTCATAGTGCCAAAGTACTGACTGGTATAATATCAGTCCCAGGCATACTGATGCATACCTTTAATCTGGGAGGCTGAGGCAGGAGATCATCTAAATAAATTTTAAAAATAGATAAACAACTAACAAATGATCAAAGTTTTTATTGTAGAATATTTTAAATGCAGAATACAGGTTTTTCTTAGTTGACCTGACTCCCCGACTGAGAATTTTTGAGTTTTGAGACAATTATAACCAATGTTTTCTTCTAACAGTCACACGGCTACTCATCCTAAGAGGACATTAAATACAAAGAAGAGATTGGAAATGAGAGAAGGACTAAAGAGACCTGAACAGAAAGAGATTGCCCTTTACTCAGAAGAATGAAGGACATCGCCCTCTCCTCGGGGATGGAGCCTGTGAATGTGGGAGGTTGGGGTGTGTGTGTTGGGGGCAGGTTATAGAGCAGAAAAGGGGACTTATGCTGTATTGATCTCCTTCAGTTTCAGGGCTGAGATTACCAATGGAGGTCGGTGTGCCTGCCTTATCATGATCTCCTTAGTTTAGGAGGCCACACCATCCTCTGGACTTCCTTATCAGGAGCTCCATGGACCCCAGGCTTGAACATGTTAGTTCCTTAGCCTACTCGAGCTTTTGGGTCATTAGCCCTTAACCATACTATACATACATACATACATATATACATACATACATACATACATACACACATACATACATGCATACATACATACATACATACACACATACATACATACGTACACACACACATAGGTATAGATACATAGACACACACACACACACAAAGAATTGATTGTTAGTGTTCTGTCTAAGCTTCACCCCACAATTTCCTGGCAACAGCCAGGTAGGCCTGGCTGACTATAAAAAGGGATGCTCCTCCTGTCTCTATTAGCTCTTACCCCTCTTACCTCTCTCACTCTTGCCTCTCAGCCCTCTTGGGCTCTCCTCCCCTCCCCCCTCTCTCCATGTGGTCACGGCCACCTTCTACTTCTCTACTCTCTCCCTCTCTCTGCCTTTCTCTGCCTCCACTACCCCCTTAACTCCCATACTCTGCCCTGAATGAATTCTACTCTATACCATATCTGTGTGCATCTGGGCCCTCAGGGGAAGGGATGCCTGGGCATGGCTCCGCCTAGGCACCCCCTTCCCCCACACCGCCGTATACCATATTCTCTAAACCTCTTTCTCTTTTTATAATCACGACACTGGTTATAACTCTGACGTTGCAAGAACTTCATCAAGTTTGGATACAATGTCCATCCTCGATGATAGAAATGAGAGAAAAAACAAACTCTTAGGATTTAATAGTTCTCAAGCAGTCCAGGAAACACTTGCAAATTTAGGATCTCATTGTCTCTATTCTAATATCCTGACCCCTCGAAGTTGTTAACTGGCCATCCCCAAAACCTCATGGTGTGTGTGTGTTACATAATGTTATCCCTCTCCAAAAATAAATCTTGATTATGTAGTTTGTGTCCAGTACGAACCCCGAAGACGTGCAGGGGAGGGGCAAAGAACCCAGACCCTCAAGCCTTCCGGAAGTAAACAGGAGTGATCAACCTGTCATTAAACTTCTCCTGCTGAGCACTGAATCGATTCCATTTCCCTTCTGTTTGGAAAGTTCCCTGGGGAGGAGGGAAACTAATACATCATGTGGTTAATGGGAAGAGCAAGGCTGGAGGGCCCAATAACACCGGGCCTGATTCTCAACTGCATTATGTCATAGCTGCACCCTTGGGTCAATTAACTAGTCCAACCCAGCTTTCTCATCTGCAAAATGTAAGGAATACATAGAGGTTTTACATGAATTAAACAAGAATAGTTTAAGCCAGTGAGGTTGTCACACTGACCTGGATTTACATTCTGCCTCAAACATTTACTTGCTATATGATCTGAGCAAGCTGTTTGATGCTTTTAAGCCTCAGAGTCCTTACTATAAATAATAATTGTGATTCCTGTTTTATTGGATAATTGTGGTGAACAAAGGAGTATTCATAGAAAGAATTTAACAGCACTTGACTGAGTGACTGGTGAAGTAGCAGCTTGATTCTACTACTGAAAACCTGTCACACAGTATTTCCTGTCCACTTAGCTGCACTGCAGAATAATATGGGACACTCGTGCTAGACATGACCAGAGGCAAATTCTTCCCTTTACAAAAACCTTCTTTCTCTTTCCTCTTTTTTGTCCTCTCAGCATTATTCTGGTAGACATTTGTAAACCGCATGGGGGTAGGGCAGAAAGCCTTTAAGTGTGCTATTTCCTCCCCAACCCAAACATCTGCTTTCAGAGGGGGAAAGGCAGATCCTGGAAAGGGGCCAGTTAGAAAAGAGCCTAAGACTGTAAATCCACTCTGGGAGTCCGAATGAAAGACGGGCCATTATTGACCATTAATGCCTTCATTAGTGTTTATCCATAGATGCAGCCAATTATGATCTTGTCAAAGACTAAATTTTATCCAAAGAGTAATTTTTTAGATGTTTCCAATTGTAGAATAATGTCCCTTTTATGGTAGTGTATTGGTCTATTTTTTTGTTTGTTTGTTTCATCAACAAAAGTTTTCCTTAAAAGAGTTCAAAAGAAAAGGAGAGGCTTTGTTTAAAAAAGAAAACAGAGTTACTTCACGGCACTAAAAAAAAAATAAATAAATAAAATTGGATGCAGAAAGATCAAAGAGAGGAGCTAGTTTAAGTGGAGTAACTTCCTACGGAGGTTCTCACACCCGCAGTTTATGCAAATGATAGCGCCATCAAGCCCTGTCAGACTTGCCCAATATTTACATATATTTACATAAGACCATAGGTCTTAGTTCATTGGTCCAGGCAGTAAGACTTGCTGGAGGCTACTTAAACCAGAGAATTCAAGGCCCATAGAGCTTAATTTATGTCTTTCAAGGACATAGTACCTGTGTATCATACATCCCTCAAGAGTAAAGTCTGGCTACAGAGTTTACTCTTAACAAAGGGTCTATTAGCTATGGAGTTTCAACTCTTATCCACAGAGGCCATAGCAAAGTATCTGAGACCTTAGTCACCTCATCCAGGAGGGCTCTGGTCCATTTATGACCCTAACGCCTCACTGTGCCCTTCCAGGCAACACTGCCACACTAAGGAATTAATATTTCTATATAAAAACCTGGTGGCGGCCATGTGGAGAGAATCCATTCAGACCGCTCACTAATGATGGTCATTAAAGTTTTAATGTTTGTAGTTTAGATTTTTGATTATTATGAAGAGAATGGTTGGCAGTGTTGTCCCTGCCCTTAAGCAGATTCTATACCTACCATCTTCTCTTGAGGTCTTTCTGAGTTCGAGAAGATTCCAAACTTCTTCACGTTGCCCCTCGTCATATGGAGGCTTCACTGTGCTCAGCCAGCACACATAGGACTCGGTATGATTCTCATCAGGCATGGGGAAAACGCATGACAATTCCACATTGGCAGGCAACCAGAGAAGTCACTGTCTCAGGAAAAGAAACCTAGAGAATAATAATGGGTGAACTTGCATTGCACTCCTTCGGACAAAGGCAGGAAAGACCACAAGACTACATCAATGCAATGGAGACAATTTCCCTTTCTGGATCTCTTCCTCCTCTCTATTGCCTTGTCTTTGGGTTTTTGCCTCTTTCCGCCTTTGTCTTTTGGCCACAGTGCTTCAATACTTTATGCATATCTATTATTCTTTTCCTTCTATTTGTTAGAGGGTGGTGAGGGGCAATATGATTAGTGATACGATTGTCTAGATTAAAAGAATCAAGATGCAGAATGCTGCACAACACCTAACAGGTATAGAGAGAACAAATCCTAAAGATCCCCTTGTGACTCTGGCCAAGTACTGGTTCACATGCAACAGCCAGGATTTTGGGAACCATGTCATTGATGAATAGATGTAGCTGAACATATGTGTGGTCCCAGGGTGCACTGCTGACACACTTTATCATTCAATTCCTCTAAAACCATTCCCATGAGCTGCTCTCCTGACTGTTAAGCAAACCCCATGTATCTATCTGGCCACCCATTTATCTGATGTATCCTGACTGGAGGTTGGTGAAGGAGGCATTCAGTTAGAAGAAACCAAGCAACATGTCTGCCCTCCATACCCAAGAGAGCATCAAGGTAAGCCCCTCTTAGACTCAAAAGTGACAACTAAGTTTAGTCACTTTTAGTCCAGGTCACTGGAAGTATGTCCCAATGAAATTATTTATTAAAAGATACTCTCAGTTGTCGGTACTGAATGTGTTACTTGTTTTTCAGTAACTGGAACAAGAATCCAGGCTTAGTCAAGTGAAAATGAGGGTAGGTTTCTCTGCTTCAGTTTAGGGGGTTCAGGTGCACACTCGACTGGTCCTACCATTTGGGAGCCTGTGGCAAGTGGAGAGTGAAGTTAAAAGCTGTTTGCTTTGTGGCAACTAGTGTTGTGGGGTGTGCACCAGAGAAGGCAGTTTGGATGTGGGCTTAAACCAATAGAAAGTCTTTATTAGCCAGCCAGTGACTACACTGGGTTTTAGGAATCTCAGAGTATCATGAGGCCTTTCTCAGGGTAAGCTTTTAGACACAAAAACTGTGTTCTGGATTGACATAGTTCAGTTAACAAGAATGATTAACCAGAAGCAGAGCTACATAGACTGAAGATCAAGATCAGTACATTTAGAAACTTTTTGGAACTATGGACTTCACTAGTCCTTTGTTTTAGTTTTGGCAGGTTGTGCTGTCTACCTGCTGAGTTTTACAGCCTGAATGGTACATCCATCATGGAGTCAGTTGTGCTAAGGTTTCAGGGCCTACTAAGGTCTGGGGCCCTATTTCACTAGGAAATAAAAGAGGGAGGAAGGGACTAGGACTGCCCAGTTCCCACCACCTCTCAGTAGTGCCTGGACAGGGACCAGACCTTTCACACATGAACCTTTGAGAACATTCCAGATCCAAACCTGAACACTGAATTGTCAGTCAGGGAACCACAGCTAAGCAAACACTGAATTTGGTTAAGAACTTGAAAACAAGGGAGGAGGGCATAAAGTACTTACTGTGCAAGCTTGAGAACCTGAGTTTTGAGTCTCAGAATCTGCATAATTCCCCAGACCTGGTACAGGAGTCTATAATCCCAGAGCTAGGATGGCAAGACAGGAGAGGCAAAAGCATTCCCAGAAGCAAATGAGAAAAGCTCTGTCTTGAACAAGGTGGAAGGCAGACACACCCTGAGGTTGCCCTCTTGCCTCTGTTCTGGTTCTGTGGCACATGCATGTCCGACTCACACATGAACACCCACACCCACATACATACACATACACATATACACACTTACATGCACACACATACATATATATATATACACACATACATACACATACATACATATACACACACATGAACATACACAACCACATATACACATACACATACATACACACACATACACATATACACACATGCACACACATACATACACATACATATATATACACATACACAGATACACACTTACATACACACATACATACATACACATACATATACATATACACACATGCATACATACATATACATACATATACACACACATGAACACCCACAGCCACATACACACACATACATACACATACATACACACATATACATATACACACACTTACATGCACACACATACATACACATATACACATATACATACTTACATGCACACACATACATATATATACACATACATACATACACACATGCATACATGCATACATACACACATACACTGTGTGTATATACACATATATACACTGTGCATGGGTGTGGGGGCATGTTTTTATTTCCACTTTCTTATGTTAAAATGTAAGATATCCAAATCACTTTAATATTTTGATTACTTTCTGTCTGTTATATCCAATTGTCATAACTGAAGAACTCTTCCAGCTTCTTAAATAAGTTCTCCTTTTACTATATTTTTAAAAAGGATGAAAGAAAAGAAGGAAGAAAGAGAGAGAGAGGGAGGGAGCGGAGAGGACGCTGTGCCCAAGAAGCCTGAGCACAGACTTGCAATGTGTGCTGGAAGAGTTTTTGGCTTTACCCTCCGTTACCATTTGTTATCATCCAAGAGGAAAAGTACTACGGAAACTCCCAGGGTACAGTTAAATGACTTCATTCTCCTTCTTGGGCTGCTCCGCTACTACAAGTGATTCAGAGATTGATCAGTGCAGCGCCCTCTGGTGGATGATAAAAGCAAAACAAAGCCAAGTATCCTGGAGACCCAAGGTCAATGGAAATGATCTTTGTGGCTTTCTTCTAAATGACCATCGGAAAAATGGACAATGAAAATGTGCCAAGGCCAGGAAAGTGAAGGAGTGAGAGAAATTTGGAAGCATGAGACTTGGACCTCAGTTGGCGCTCTGTCATTTGCCGACTTCTGTGCCTGTCTTGTGGGTCAGTTTTCAGTGAGCTGTGGAATCTGGGTCAGGGATTAACTCCCTGGAGATAAGGAACGCTGTGAAAATTGTGGGCCATTAAATGGTGTGTCTGGAAAAGACAGCTCTGCAGAGACAGCATGTACATTAGTGGATGCCTGGAATCAGGAAGGGAATGGAGAGGAAGTGCAGAGAAAAACGTTCCCAAACCAGATTGCAATTTTCTAAAAATTATCACATTGGACATTGAAATGGGGGAATCCTATGGCATATTAATTTGATGTCAGTGGAGTCATTGTAAAAATGCCACCAGGGGCTGGTGAGAGAGCTCAGTGGTAAAGGCACTGTGAAGAGAGCAAACACAAATCAGCACCAGTGGCACTACCTAGCAGTGCCTCTCTCAGCAAAATGAAAATCAGTGAAGACTGAGACCCACCAGCATTGCACAGCTAGCTCTATAAGCAAGCCTAGCTCAGCCTCCACCACTGTCCTCGAGTTCTCTTTATATTAGCTCCAAACATCACGTGTCCTCCACAGGCCTTACCTCAACATGTGTCTTGCCTTAGCCCGTGCATCCATCTCAGCTGACATCACTCTGCCAATCAGCCTGGGTGTGAGCAAGAAACGACAGCATGCCACCAGAAGCTCTTTGGTGCATTTCTCTCTATGGAGTCCCAGCAAATGGAGCTCAACTACACAGTATAAAGTGGATGAATACATGCATGTCGTTAGTGAAGAATCCTTAGCAAAACATCCTTTCTCCTCTGTCTGCTTCAATGAATCATTCCTTCACAAGTCTGCCTTAGCCTTCCACCTGTGTCCACTTCAGGAAAACACTCCTTAAATGTCTTTGCCCCAACAAAACACCATCCAACACAACTGTCTTTCCAAAGATCCCTTAAGTTTTCACTTCAAGCAAGACTTGTGGCTGCATCCAAGTGACCAATCACACTGAAAAGTGAAAGCCGTGTTTTCACCGTTATTGTTCTCTGTAACAAGGAAGTCCGTGGTATTTGAGAATAAGACGGGATTTAAATGTGGCTTGCGGTGGGGGTGGGGGTGGGGGTGGGACTCGGGGTCATGAGCATGGCTTGGCTGGTAAAGTACTTGCAGCTTAAGCATGAGGGCCTGAGTTTGGATCCCCAGATAAAAGCAGGGCATGGTGCTGTGTCTATAGTTCTATCTCTGAGATGGAAGACACAAGGATCCCAGATAGCTTACTAGTCAACTAATCTGTTGTCCAGCCAATAAGTGGGCACTTGCCTGTCTCCAAAAATAAGATGGGCAGCAATAAAAGAAGATACTTAAAACCAACCTCTCTGGCCTCCAAATGCATGTACACCCATATGTACCCACATGGAAACTGCACATGTATAAGCATCTACAGAGACCGTGGACTTGGTGGGAAAAAATGTCTTTCTCAACATTTACTACCTGACATGGAAAATGTATAACAGCACTAGAAGAAAACTCATATGATTTCCTCTGAAGACTTAGAGTAGAGAGAAACTTAGTAGCTATGCTTTACCAGAAACTGTAGAAGTGACAAATGGAGTCATGGCAGAGGGAGAAAAGACAGACACAAAGGATCTTAGGATATAATACTGTATCTTACAATCAGATATTTGCTGTCTTTATGGGAGCAGACACTTACAAAAGGATGATGATTCACAAAAGGGAAAATAAGTGAAGAAGTATAACCTGTCAACATATGAAATGAATTTATTGTGCTTAGTAATTAATACATGTGATTACTAACCACATGCTTACTTACATATTATTGAGGAAGCAATAAAGTGGGCCATGGTCACACATACCTTTAATACCAGCACTTGGAGGCAGAGATGGGAGAATCTTTATGAATTTGAGGACAGCTTGGTCTCTGTAGAGAGACCCTGTCTAAAAAGCAGAAAGAAAGAAAGAAAGAAAGAAAGAAAGAAAGAAAGAAAGAAAGAAAGAAAGAAAGAAAGAAAGAAAGAAAGAAAGAAAGAAAGAAAGAAAGAAAGAAAGAAATGAAGGAAGGAAGAAAGGAAGGAAGAAAGGAAGGAAGAAAGGAAGGAAGAAAGGAAGGAAGAAAGGAAGGAAGAAAGGAAGGAAGAAAGGAAGGAAGAAAGGAAGGAAGAAAGCAAGAGATAAAAGCAAGAAAGAAAGAAAGAGAAAAGGAAAAAGAAAAAGGAAAGAAAGAAAGCAATTAATTTTTTTCCCATACGAGCAAAATTTAAGAAAGTTAATGTTAATGTAGATCACCTCTAGAGATTGGAAAAGCAGTGCAGCTCAAGGGGAGGCAGCCAGCAGCATACTTACTACACAAGCACACATACCTGTGGTCCAACCATTTTGTATTAGGGACTGTTCTGTAATGATAATTATATATGCATGGAAAGATATGTGTCATCAGGATATTTGTGGCTGAGTTATTTGTAGAAGAAAATATAGCAAGTTTCTCAGATGCCCATTAAGAAGTACTTGATTAAATGTTGTACATCTATGCAATAGATTATCTTTATAAAAATTTTTTAATTTTTATTTTTTATTATATTCAACACAATATAATTTTGTACCAATCATAAAAATGATGGACATGTTATTAAATGCACATAAAAAGATAAAGTCTTTTTGTTTGTTTGTATGTTTTGTTTTTAGTAGAGCTTAAAATCTTGGCTCTTACTGTGGTACAAACCCAAAGTAAGAACACTTTTTAGACATTGGAGCTCATTGTAATAAGGTTGTACTTCAATGTCCCTCACTTCCTCAAAGGATTTTACCTCCATAGTAGCTAAGCTAAGAGTGGACAGTTGTGCTGCATCTAAGAAGGAATTGTAGACACAATTATTTGGATACAGATTTCATGCTATGGTCAAAGCTATTTGACTTCAGTGATTGTCATCATTCTCAGCCCACAGGGAACAGGTTACATTCATTGAAGAAATGGTGTGTGTATTAAGATAGTCTATCCATGAAGTTATTTATCAACCGTTTCAGTGAACAATGGTTCTTCTTGGAGGGTGGCACAGACATTAGTTGAGGATAACATTCTGGTTCATTGGTGGTGATAATTTTGAAAGACATTCATCTCAGAAAAAGAGTATCTTATAAGGTCATCTTCAAAACTGATACAATAATTATAAATATAAAGCAAAACATTCAGATTCACTCTTTGTTGTTCTCTTACAAGCCAAATCCCAAATTAAGTGTCTACATTTCTTTTGGCTGTATGAGTAATTTTGCAAGATGCAAGCTCTTCTGAAAACCATAGTATAGTGTAAAAACATCAAATAAACAATCCTACTAATAAAGAGGCTGAGATAGGAGAAGCATGACTTCAAGATCATTATGTAGTATACACAGCAAGACACTGTCACATACAAACAAGCAGAAAATATATATGAATTGTACAATATTGGACATATTTCTCCAATTACCAAATTAGAGACACCAATGGATCACAGCCAACAAATTTCTAATTCCTCATATTTTTGAATTCCAATCAATTAGGATATGTTGGTAATATTAATTTTCATATTAAGAGGTATTAAGGAAAAGTAATTGTTACTTCCTGTTATTTTTGTTGTTAGAGGTGGAAGTATGTTTGTGTGGGTTTGTTGAAAGATGACTTTCTTGCTTTTTCTAGGGTGTAGTTTTCCTCCTGTTGGTGTTTTCCATCTATTATCCTTTGTAGGGCTGGATCTGTGAAAAGTTATTGTGCAAATTTGGTTTTATCATGGAATATCTTAGTTTCACCATCTATGGTAATTGAGAGTTTTGCTGGGTATAATTGCCTGGGCTGGCATTTGTGTTCTCTCAGGGTCTATATGACATCTGCCCAGCATCTTCTATTTTTTATAGTCTCTAGTGAGAAGTCTGGTGTAATTCTCATAGGTCTGCCTTTATATGTTACTTGACCTTTTCCCCTTACTGCTCTTAATATTCTTTCTTTGTTTAGTGCATTTGGTGTTTTGAGTATTATATGACAGGAGGAATTTCTCTTCTGGTCCAGTCTGTTTGGAGTTCTGTAGGCTTCTAGTATGTTCATGGTCATCTCTTTCTTTAAGTTAGGGAAGTTTTCTTCTATAATTTTGTTGAAGATATTTATTGGATCTTTAAGTTGTAAATCTTCACTCTCTTCTATACCCATAATCCTTAGTTTGGTATTCTCATTGTGTCCTTTATTTCTTGGATGACTTGGGTTGGGAGCATTTTGCATTTTCTTTGTTGTGTCAATGTTTTCTATGGTATCTTCTGCACCTGAGATTCTCTCTTCTATCTCTTGTATTCTGTTGGTGATGCTTGCATCTATGAACCCTGATCTCTTTCCTAGGTTTTCTAGCTCCAGGGTTGTCTCACTTTGTGATTTCTTTATTGTTTCTAGTTCCACTTTTAGATCCTGGATGGTTTTATTCATTTCCTTCACCTGTTTGATTGTGTTTTCTGGTAATTCTTTAAGGGATTTCTGTGTTTCCTCTTTAGGAGCTTCTAGCTGTTTACCTGTGTCCTCCTGTATTTCTTTAAGGGAGTTATTTATGTCTTCTTTAAAGTCCTCTATCATTTTCATGAGAAGTTATTTTAGATCTGAATCGTGCCTTTCTAGTGTAATGGTGCATCTAGGACTTGCTATGGTGGAAGAATTGGGTTCTGATGATGCCAAGTAACCGTGGTTTCTGTTGCTTATGTTCTTATGCTTGCCTCCCACCATCTGGTTATCTCTAGTGCTACCTGCCCTCATTATATCTGACTGGAGCCTGTCCTTCCTGTGGTCCTGGTTGTGTCAGAACTCCTCAGAGTCAAGCTGCTGCTGTGATCCTGTGATTCTGGGATCCTGTGATCCTGAGATCCTTGGTGTGTCCCGGCTCCTGGGAGTCAAAGTGCCTCTAGGATCCTGGTGTGACCAAGTTCCTGTGATCCTGTGATCCTGTGATCCTGTGATTCTGTGATCCTGGGTGTGTAAAAGCGCCTGGGAGTGGAGCTTCCTCTGGGTGTTGTGGGACTGGCTTCGGAGTTTGTGCTCAAGGTCTGTTCAGGGCACCAGTCCAGACAAACCCTATCATTTTTTAAGATGTATTTATTGTATTTATATGAGTACACTGTGGCTGTCTTCAGACATACCAGAAGAGAACATCAGATCCCATCACAGATGGTTGTAGGCCACCATGTGGTTACTGGGAATTGAACTCAGGACTTCTGGAAGAACAGTCGTGCTCTTAACCACTGAACCATCTCTCCAGCCCAATATAGAGTAATTGTGACCCATAGTTAGCATCATGTTGCTAAGTATGGAAAAGTAGTGTCTTAAGAGTACAAGTAATTGGATAATATCACAATTTTGCTTGAAAGTATGAAGAGGGAGAGGAAGAAAGAGGGGGTGGAGAGCGGGGAGGGAGAAAGGGAGAAAGGGAGAATGTGCCATGTTCCTCTTTAAAGATTTGGTCAGGTTTTCCTGTGGGGCAGTGGTTCTCAACCTCTGAGTCAAGACTTCTTTGGTGGAGTAGAACGACCCTTTCACAGGGGGCACCTAAGACTATCAGAAAACACAAATTATGATTCATAATAGTGGTAAAATTACAGCTATAAAGTAACAATAGACATGATCTTATGGTTGGGGGTCACCACCATGAGAAATGGTATCAGAGGGTGGCAGCATTAAGAATGAGGACCACTGCTGCTGGGAACTCCCAGCTGTGGAGCTATGGCCCTGAGTTTCCCTCTTCTCAGCAGGTATAAGAGACACCTGTGATTTCAGCCCAGCATGGGTTATTTCCAAAGTAGAGTTCCCACTGGAACAGCCAAGGCTGTTGCCCTACTTCTGATAGCCCATTTTCTGTCTCTACGCAATTCTGTTTTCTCCACTCTTTTCTTGTTGGAAAATCCTTAAAAGCTGTCTTGCAGCCAGATGGTATCATCAAGCTCTTTATCAGGCCTTGAGCTATTGGATAAAATGGTTTCTGTATTTATTAGATATGCACTGTATGTTATGGTGACAATCTGGAGATATAAGGAAACCCTAGGGCTAAAAAGCCATTGAGACTGAGAACAAAGTTTGGATTTTTTCCAATGTACTCTTAGCAAACAGTGAATTAGTTGTCAATTGTAAAGAAGACTAAAAAGTATGTCCTGAAATTTATCCTTCCCTCTTCATTAGTTAACACTCAAGTCAGCCTTGGTTGGCATATTTATAGCACAAAATTGTATTCCCAGAATGCTTTGCCGATAGAAGTTAAAAAAATGAGTCATATCAGGGAGGAAAAATAATAAAGTTTCAGGTTATTCCATTGGTGAAGAAATGTCCCCTCTTTCCCACAGCCTAGGAATATGACCCCAAAGATCTGATGTTGCATTGCCAGTACAACAGTCCGGTCTAGAGAGGCAACCAGATTGAAGAAGCTTGGAACCCTGCCTGTCCCATGAGCCATTCTCACCCCTGACCTGATTGCTTGAACCTGATGGGTTAAATAAGTGAGAAACGGCCTCTTTCTTATTCAAACTACTGACTTCTGGAATGGGGAAATGCAAAGAAAAAATCACTTTCATGTTACACTTATGTCTTATCTTCTCTTTCTGTGAAGACTCACCATAACCAAGGCATCCTATGGGAAAAAAAGCATTTAATAAGGGACCTGCTTACAGTTCCATAGGGCTAATCCATGGCCTTCATGGGGTGGGACATGGTGGCAGGGATGGTGTTGGAGCAGTAGCTGAGAGCTTACATCCTGATCCACAGATAGGAAGCAGAAAGAGAACTAGGCTGGGCCTGAGGTGGGCTTTTGAAATCTCATAGCCCACCTGCAATGACACACTTCCTCCACCAAGGCTACACACACCCCTAATCTTTTCTAAAGAGTCCATCTATTGGGAACCAAACATTAAACTATGTGATCCTATGACAGCCATTCTCATTTAAACCACTACAACTTGCTATTCTCTGTTTTTGTTTATTCTGTTTATATAATTAACCCTCCCCTGTTCTTTCTGAACTACTAGCATATAGAAGGCATTCCATTAAGTATTTTTTAAATTTATACATAGAGCTAGGGAGATGACTCAGTGGGTAACAGAGCATTTGAGGCACAGCCCTGAGAAATAAGTTCAGGTTCCCATATAAAAAGGCAGACCTGGATCTTCTCTCCACCAACTAAGCAGGCTGGTACAGCCAGGAGCACAGGGAACACAGGACTGGCAGAGCAGCTGGGCCATGGTCCATCTGGGCTCTACCTGCCAGGAGCTGGGCAGTGACATAGCCATCTGTGCATGGATTCTGCCAGGAGAGAACTGCTGTGCTGGGAGTGATTTGACTCCCAGGTTTGGAGGTGAGGTTACCATCTTCTCTCCAGGAACTGAGCAGATGAGTGTAGCCAGGAGCTCAGGGGACACGGGAGTGGCAGAGCAGCTGGAACAGGGCCAGTCCAGGCTCCACTTGCACCCAGGAGTTGGGCAGCACAACAGCACTCTGCCGGGGAGAGCCAGTCACCCAGGGGTGCTGAGACAGGCTTGTAGACCCACAGAAGGGACAAGTGCCCGACAGAGACAGCAGGACCAACTAACACCAGAGATAACCAGATGGCAAAAGGCAAACCAACAGAAATCAAGGGACTATGGCACCATCCAACCCCAATTCTCATACAACAGTAAATCCTGGATACCCCAACACACTGGAAAAGCAAGATTTGGATTTAAAATCACAGCTCATGATGCTGATAGAGGATTTCAAGAAGGACATAACTAACTCCCTTAAAGAAATACAGAAGAACATTGGTAACCAGGTAGAAGCCCTTAAAGAACTACAGGAAAGCACAACAAAACAGGTGAAGGAATTGAACAAAACCATCCAGGATCTAAAAATGAAGGTAGAAACAATAAAAAAAAAAATCACAAGGGGAAACAACTTTGGACATAGAAAACCTAGGAGAGAAGTCCAGAGTCATGGATGCAAGCATCACCAACAGAATACAAGAAATAGGAGAGAGAATCTCAGGTGCAGAAGATACCGTAGAAAGCATTGATACAACAGTCAAAGAAAATGCAAAATGCAAAAAGCTCCTAACCCAAAACATCCAGGAAATCCAGGACAAAATGAGAAGACCAAACCTAAAGATTATAGGTACAGAAGAGAGTCAAGATTTCCAAATTAAAGGTCCAGTAAATGTCTTCGACAAAATTATAGAAGAAAACTTTCCTAACCTAAAGAAAGAGATGCCCATACATACAAGAAGCCGACAGAACCCCAAATAGATTGGACCAGAAAAGAAACTCCTCCTGTCACATAATAATTAAAGCACCAAATGCACTAAACAAAGAAAGAATATTAAAAGTAGTAAGGGGCAAAGGTCAAGTAACATAAAGGCAGACCTATTAGAATTACACAAGACTTCTCTCCAGAGACTATGAAAGCCAGAAGATCCTGGTCAGATGTCATACAGACCCTAAGGGAACACAAATGCCAACCCAGGCTACTATACCCAGCAAAACTCTCAATTACCAGAGATGGATAAACCAAGGTATTCCATGACAAAAGCAAATTTACACAATATCTTTCCACAAATCCAGCCCTTCAGAGGATAATGAATGGAAAACACCAACAAAAGGAGGGAAACTACTTTGTAATTTTATGAGGTCCCATTTGTCAATTCTTGATCTTAGAGCATATGCTATTGGTGTTCTGTTCAGAAACTTTCTCCCTATACCGATGTCCTCAAGGGTCTTCCCCAGTTTCTTTTCTATTAGCTTCAGAGTGTCTGGCTTTATGTGGAGGTCCTCGATCCATTTGGATTTGAGCTTAGTACAAGGAGACAAGGATGGATCAATTCACATTCTCCTGCATGCTGACCTCCAGTTGAACCAGCACCATTTGTTGAAAAGGCTATCTTTTTCCCATTGGATGTTTTCAGCCCCTTTGTCGAGGATCAAGTGGCCATAGGTGTGTGGGTTCATTTCTGGATCTTCAATCCTGTTCCATTGATCTGCCTGCCTGTCACTGTACCAATACCATGCAGTTTTTAACACTATTGCTCTGTAGTATTGCTTGAGGTCAGGGATACTCAAGCAATACCCCAGAATTTCTTTTGTTGCTGAGAATAGTTTTAGCTATCCTGGGTTTTTTGTTATTCCAGATGAATTTGAGAATTGCTCTTTCTAACTCTGTGAAGAAATGAGTTGGGATTTTGATGTTTCTATACGGCAAAGGACACCATCAAAAGGACAAATCGGCAACCAACAAATTGGGAAAAGATCTTCACCAATCCTACATCAGATAGAGGGCTAATATCCAATATATATAAAGAACTCAAGAAGTTAGACTCCAGAAAACCAAACAACCCTATTAAAAATGGGGTACAGAGTTAAACAAAGAATTCTCACCTGAAGAACTTCGGATGGCAGAGAAACACCTTAAAAAATGCTCAACTTCGTTAGTCATTAGGGAAATGCAAATCAAAACAACCCTGAGATTTCACCTTACACCAGTCAGAATGGCTACGATTAAAAATTCAGGAGACAGCAGGTGTTGGTGAGGATGTGGAGAAATAGGAACACTCCTCCACTGCTGGTGGGGTTGCAAATTGGTACAACCACTCTGGAAATCAGTCTGGCAGTTCCTCCGAAAACTGGGCACCTCACTTCCAGAAGATCCTGCTATACCACTCCTGGGCATATACCCAGAGGATTCCCCACCATGTAATAAGGATACATGCTCTACTATGTTCATAGCAGCCCTATTTATAATTGCCAGATGCTGGAAAGAACCCAGGTATCCCTCAACAGAAGAGTGGATGCAAAAAATGTGGTATATCTACACAATGGAGTACTATTCAGCCATTAGAAACAATGAATTCATGAAATTCTTAGGCAAATGGATGGAGCTGGAGAACATCATACTAAGTGAGGTAACCCAGACTCAAAAGGTGAATCATGGTATGCACTCACTAATAAGTGGATATTAACCTAGAAAACTGGAATACCCAAAACATAATCCACACATCAAATGAGGTACAAGAAGAACGGAGGAGTGGCCCCTTGTTCTGAAAAGACTCAGTGAAGCAGTATAGAGCAAAATCAGAACAGGGAAGTGGGAAGGGTTGGGTGGGAAAACAGGGGGAGGGAAGGGGACTGATGGGACTTTCGGGGAGTGGGGGTCCAGAAAAGGGGAAATCATTTGAAATGTAAATAAATATATCAATAAATTAAAAAAAAAGGGAGGGAAACTATACACTAGAAAAAGCAAGAAATGAATCTTCTTTTAACAAACCAAAAAGAATAGAGACACACAAACATAACTCCAACTCTAATAATAAAAATAACAGGAAGAAACAATCACTTTTCCTTAATATCTCTTAATATCAATGGACTCAATTTTCCAGTAAAACGACATAGACTATCAGACTAGATACATAAGCAGGACCCAACATTTTGGTGCATACAGGAAACTCACCTCAGGCACAAAGACAGAGTAAAAGACTGGCAAACAATTTTCCAAGCAAATGGTCCCAAGAATCAAGATGGTGTAGCCATTCTAATATTGAATAAAATTGACTTTCAACATAAAGTAAACATAAGGAGGGACACTTCATACTTATCAAAGGAAAAATCTACCAAGATGAACTCTCAATTCTGGACATATATGTTCCAAATACAAGGGCACCCACATTCATAAAAGAAAATTTACTAAAGCACAAAGCACACACTGCACTCCACACAATAATAGTGGGAGACTTCAACACCCCACTCTCATCAATGGACAGATCAGGGAAACACAACTAAACAGAGAAAAAGTGAAACTAACAGAAGTTATGAACCAAATAGATTTAACAGATATCTATAGAACATTTTATCCTAAAACAAAAGAATATACTTCTTCTCAGCATCTCAAGGTACCTTCTCCAAAATTGACCATATACTCAGTCAAAAAACAGACCTCAGCAGATATAAGAAGATTGGAATAATTCCAAGCACCCCCATCAGATCACCATGAATTAAGGCTGGACTTCAATAACAACAAAAACAACAGAAATCCCACATACACATGGAAACTGAACAACATTCTACTCAACAATAACTTGGTCAAGGAAGAAATAAAAAAAAGAAATTAAAGATTTTTTAGAATTTAGTGGAAACGAAGGCACAACATACCCAAACTTATGGGACACAATAAAAGCAGTGTTAAAAGGAAAACTCATAGTTCTGAGTACCTCCAAAAAGAAACTAGAAAGAGCATACACTAACAGCTTGACAGCACATCTGAAGGCTCTAGAACAAAAAGAAGCAAATACACCCAAGAGGAGTAGACGGCAGGAAATAATCAAATCCAGGGCTGAAATCAACCAAGTAGAAACAAAAAGAACTATATAAAGAATCAAACAAACCAGGAGCTAGTTCTTTGAAAAAACCAACAAGGTAGATAAACCCTTAGCCAAACTAACCAGAGGGCACAGAGACAGTATCTAAATCAGCAAAATCAGAAATGAAAAGGGAGACAAAACAACAGATACTGAGGAAATTCAAAAATATCCTCAGATCCTACTACAAAAGACTATACTCAACAAAAGTGAAAAATCTAGATGAAATGAAAAATTTTCTAGACAGATACCAGGTACCAAAGTTAAATCAGGATCAGATAAATGATCTAAACAATCCCATAACCCCTAAAGAAATAGAAGCAGTCATTAATAGTCTCCCAACAACAACAACAAAAAAAGTCCAGGATCAGATGGGTTCAGTGAAGAGTTCTATCACTATTCCACAAAATAGAAACAGATGGAACACTACTCAATTCGTTTTATGAAGCCACAATTACTCTGAACCACATAAAGACCGAACAAAGAAAGAGAACTTTAGACCAATTCCACTTATGAATATAGATGAAAAAATACTCAATAAAATTTTTGCCAACTGAATCCAAGAACACATCAAATCATCTACCATGATCAATAGGCTTCATCCTAGGGATGCAGGGATGGTTCAATATACAGAAGTCAAAGTATCACTATTTGCAGATGATATGATAGTATACTTAAGTGACTGCCAAAATTCCACCAGAGAACTCCTAAACCTGATAAACAACTTCAGCAAAGTATCTGGAGAACCCAGCTATACCACTCCTTGGCATATGTTCATAGCAGCCTTATTTTTAATAGCCAGAAGCTGGAAAGAACTCAAATGTACCTCAACAGAGGAATGGATACAGAAAATGTGGTATATTCACACAATGGAATACTACTCAGCTATTAAAAACAATGAATTCATGAAAGTCTTAGGCAAATGGATGGAGCTAGAAAATATCATCCTGAGTGAGGTAATCCAATCACAAAAGAACACACATGGTATGCACTTGCTAATAAGTGGATATTAATCCAAAAGCTCAGAATATCCAAGATAGAACTCACAGACCACATGAAGCTCAAGAAGAAGGAAGACCAAAGTGTAGATACTTTGATCCTTATTGGAAAGGGGATCAAAATACCAATGGCTCATAGCCAACCAATAGAATGAGGATAGGGTCCCCAACGGAGCAGCTGGAGAAATGATCCAAGGAGCTGAAAAGTTTTGCAGCCCTGCAGGAGGAACAATAATATGTACCAACCAGTACCCCCAGAGTTCCCAGGGACTAAACCGCCAACCAAAGAATACTCATGGAGGGACCCATGGCTCCAGCTACATATGTAGCAGAAGTTGACCATTTCAGACATCAATGAGAGGAGAGGCCATTGGTCCTGTGAAGGCTCAATTCCCAAGAATAGGGGAATGCAAGTCAGGAAATTGGGGGTGCAGGTGAGCATGGGGAGGAGGAATGGATTAGGGGGTTTTCGGAGGGGTAACTTGGAAAGGGGATACCATTCAAAATGTAAATAAAGCAAATATCTAATAAAAAAAAGTAAAAAAAAAAAAAAAGCCAGAAATGGCTACATGTCAAAACATGAATAATTATTGATATACTGTGACTACCAGCTTTCCTCTGTCTGCCTCCTCTCACTCCTCACCAAAGCTCACAGCTGTCTGATCAGGCTAATCAGTGTGAGGCTCACAAGTAGGATGGTGTCAGAGAACTTAGAAAGGGAGACAGGGGACAGAGCCTGAGGGAGCTGTGTAAGGAACGGTGGGAATCTGACAAGAAAGGGACTGGAGATTATACACCATCCATGGTAATGTCCTTTGAATGCTACCTAAGAGACATAAGAGAATACTAGAATTAATGTGCTTCTGACTTCTGGTTTGCGCTCTCTGAAAGTGACCCCCACAGAAAAGACTGGAATTTTCCTTTGGCAACCAGCCTACTTCTTTGTGAAGGAATTCTGCTCTTTCTAACACACACTTTTTTTGAGTCACTTGTAAGATGCCTCAAGATGTTTTAAAGATGCAGCATCTCCTGTAGAAACATACGCTGACTCACGGAGTAACTCGTGTTAGATACCCGTCCCATTGCTGCCAGTAAAGAACTTGTTATAGAGACACAAATAATGACTTTTTAAATCGGTCCTCGGTTAGCATTGACCTTCTCTGTCGCCTTTTTCCATAGAACCCAAATATGAGTTTATTTCAGGGAGGTGGCACCCCTTTTTATTTAGAAGGGCAGATAGTGATCATTTCAGGCTTTATAGTGCCACACTGTCACTATCTCAGTCACCCAACTTTTTGCCCCCAACCCCTCCATGCTCCTGCCTCAACCTCTCAAGTTCAGAGATTCCCCATATGGTCATGTCTGCTGACAAATAAGATCCTTGCTAGACTGTGTGTGAAAGAAGAGCATGCAATATAAGAGACTTTACAAATAGAGAATTAGGAAGTATTTATGAAGTAGGGTTTCTATAATTGTATTTATTAGCAGAATTCCAGAGGCTAAAAGGCCACAAACCCAATTATTTATTCAGTAAATCCTGTGTGAGGCCATGCACCAAGAACAGTGAGTAAAATATTTAAACACAGTAAATGTGTCTGTTTAATAAAGATGCAAGGGACATCTGAAGGGAGAACGAGAGGATTTAGAATAATTAGCCTAGTGTGTGGTTATCTCAGAGGAACAGAGAGAGGTCTGCATCACTCAGTATTGCAAAACCTTTGCAAAAATTCAAAATGGCGCACATACACAGACACACATATGCACATTCATGCATGTATGCATGCACACACACACATATGCACATACACGCATGCATGCACATACCCATGCACACAGGCACTGCACACGCAGATACACAAACTGCCTTATAAGAATGAGAAAAAGAAGGGGGTGGAGAGATAGCTCAGTGGTTAAGAGCAGTGACTGCTCTTCCAGAGGTCCTGAGTTCAATTCCCAGCAACCACATGGTGGCTCACAACCATCTGTAATGGGATTTGAGGCCCTCTTCTGGTGTGTCTGAAGAGAGCAACAATGTACTCCCATAAAATAAATAAATGAACCTTTGAGGGAAAAAAGGATGAGAGAAGACGCTAGAATTCAGTTTCCAATTAAAGTAGACATCCTGTAGCCTTTTATTAGTGAAAAACTTCATTAGTGATCTATGAAGTGATCACAGGGCCACCCCTAGGCCACAGCAGATCTTAGATGTGGTGATTTGGATGTCAGTGCCTTCCTCTCTCGTTCTGCTCAGAGGACCCGATTGTCTGTTCTCTCCACAGTTCAGCTGCCAGATCCCAGGTGCAGTACAGCGATTCTCCTTTGCTAGGGATGGGAATGCTGGAGGAGAAGAAATCTCCACTAGTGGTTAGCTCACCTCCCAGGGCTCCAGGAGAAAGAGGTACCCAACAAGCTTGAGTCAGGTGAGATGGCAGAGGGGCCGCCCCTTTCTAGAATGGGGAGCTTCTCACCCACCCTGCTGATAGGCAGAAGACTGAGCCTGATGAATCCCAGGTTCTGTTCTGCTCACAGTGACCGCCCAGGGAATTCCATTTCCAAACCATCTTCAAACCCCACAGAAAAGCCAGAAAGGAAGAGTGCTGTTGTTGATTTATTTCCTTTATATTAAGAAATTTCTCCGTGAGCTAAAGTCCTACTCCCAGGCTGAGCACAAACTCCATGAAGCAAGTATCACATTTGCTAGGCTTTCTCTTCCCAGTTAGTGACGCAGATCTCCGGTCTCCTGAGCAGGTTCTCTGTTCGACCCCTAGAGTGCAGGTTCACAGCCACTCTTAGAACTTCGTTGCTAGCAACATTCAACTGCGGAGATATCAGTAGCAGTTTTTCATACTGATTACAAGTCTGTCTGAGGGAGGAAGTGGGATAAAAGCCGTTTGTTATGCATGACGTAAGATAATTCCGACAGGGAGCATAAAGTGACCTGCCATTTGGTAGAAATGAGAAAGTAACCTATGACCTTAGCTTCCAGTCCACCGGAAACCTGAGTCGGGAGCTCACCTCTCCAAGCCCTCTCCGTGGGGGCGCATTTAAGTTGGCTGTCATCCAGACTGTGGTTCCAGGAAATGAAGCTTCGATATCTTGTGGTTGTAAACGTTTAGAAGAGAACACTTGGTGAATCCTGAAAGGAAAAAGCGCTTTGAAGAGAAGTCAAGTGAAAATTGAAAACCCTAACTCCTTTCATTTCAGTTGTGTAGAGATTGCTGCTTTGCGGGCTGTGAAGCTCTCTGGCCTTGTGAGCAGGTAGCAGAATTTCCTTTAAGTGAACAACTAACTTACACACGTCCAAGCTCTTCCCTGGTCCCAGGGATCACCAGGCTCCTCAGCTTGGAAGGCCTAGGGTCATGGAAGATTTGAAAAACAAGACTGTGTTTACATTCATGGTCACAAGAAATAATTCTGTATTTTCCCAGCAGAAATGAAAAAAATTCGATGCTTTCCAAACCAATTTTTAGTTCATTGCTTGCTGCCTTTAGGATAATGCCAAGAGCAAAACATACTGCCAGGCACTCCAGAGTTCAAAGGCAGAATGTTCATTTAAACTATCATTAGAACTGAGCCACTTTAATTACATTATTAGGGAGGCGACTGCAGTGGCCTAAGACACAAAGAGCAGAGAACACGAGACAAGTGGGCCACGGTTCCAAAGAGTAGATATTACAACACGGATCCAAGTCACTGTCGCTAACAAAGAAAAGCTAGTGAGAGGCAGGACATTTGAAATTCTCCCTTTATGTCTATTTGTTCTCCTTCAGCTGATGCTTTCTGTTTTTGTCATGGCCTCACAGCCCAGGAGCACCCTAAGGAGTTGCAATGACTATAGAAAAATGGTGGTCTTGCCTAAAGAGCACACACAAAAAAGCTCCTAAGAAGAAAGCAGGGACACGAATTACAGTTGGATCCAGCCGCTGCTTGCACACATACACACACACACACACACACACACACACACACACACACTGTGACTGGTGTGATCCACCTTCTTGGATAGTCTCTCCACTGCCTGTCTTTCACAGGACACAGTGTGGCTTTATTGACCGGGCAGTAGATTCCCTCCTTATCCAAAAACACAAGGTGCACGTGCCTCGGTGGTTTGTAGATGAGATTTATTTGCCAGCCGATGTGATTTTAGTGCTTTGGTTTTTGCTTTGCTTTTGACAATGCGGTACTATGGCTGCAGTATCCTAAAACCTAAAAATGAAGTACGGGATATCACGAATTGAGGGTGTTAGTTGTCTCTGGGCATTTCTTTCTGATGTAGGTTATCTCTGCACATCTGCCTCTGCATCTAAACATGTTTGGTCTGCTTTCTCTGCATCAGTTAAGAGCTCTGGCGGCTTTCCCAGAGGATGTGAGTCCATTCCCAGCACTCACAAGGTGGCTCACAACTGTCTGTAACTTAAATTTCAGGGGATCTGATACTTTCTTCTGGAACCCTTAGGCATCGGGCACATAAGTGATACACAGATATGCACAACAAACAAGCAAACAAACAAATAAACAAAAAACCCAACAGTTTCTTCTTTTAATATCTTCCCCTGGGTTTTGGCTTTTTTTTCCCACCCAGCCCCCAACCTTGCTATTCATTGATTCAAAGTCGGATTGAATGCCAACCACTGTATATTGTCCCTAAAAGTTATGAACTTCGCTATCTACCCCAAGTCTGAATGAAGTAGCCTTTTCATATGGGTCATCCCAACCCTGACTGAGATGGGTTTTTCTAAGGACATCTATCATGCCTACGTTATATCAGCTAAGACAGAACTCGGTCCCCTTCTGGCGTGGGAAGAAGTACCCTGCAGAACAGCTGCTCCCTGGCCTAAAGAGAAATGAGACAGTAACTTCAGTCAAAATGAACCACTTAACTAAGTTTTTTTTTTTTTGGTTTTAAATTTGCTCAAATGGGAACTATATGGCTCGCTCTCTCTCCCCACTCTCTCCCCCCCTCTCTGTGCTTATATGTGTGTGGGTGTACACTAGCCTGGAACTTGCCAAGTACGCTGGGCTTGTTGGCAATAAGCACCAGGAATCCACCTGTCTACACGTTCTCAGTTCCACACAGAATCCAGGCATGCACCACCACACTTGGCTCACCCTTTCTTTTTTTTTAATGTTGAGCTTGGGGATTGTGTTTGCAACACACTCACTGTGCCAACTAAGATCTTTTCCCCACCACACACTTAAAGCCTAGAATAGAGCTGAAAGCAAGACTAGTTAGTTGGTAAAGGCTATGAGCTTCCCTCTCAAATCTACAAAGCCTTCGAATCCTGTTTAGACCTGATTCCGCGACCTGTGGCTGGGTTACTCTGAGTTTCTTTCTTGTCTTTAATAGTCAGAATATTGGCCTCCTAGGGCCTTAGGCTCAAACAACTTCTAGAATCCTAAGCCTGAAGAGACTTTCCATGCCAATACTGGACTACCTGCATGGCAATAGTAAATATGAATTTTCTTAGGAAATATATTCTGGAAACTGCTTTCCCCTAGAATGCAGTATCACACTTTCTAAGAATCTCTCGATTGCCTGTGGTTACTGTATGTCTCCTGTTTCAAACCAATAACTGTAGTATTACTAGGAAACTCAGAAGACATGAGGAAAGACAGGATTCATTATTAATGGATGTGCTGCTGCCATCCTAGGAAACACAGGGAGCTTAGTGCTCAGCTGACTTCACCTGTTCATCAATACATCCATGGCCCCTGCTGCTTATGGCCGCGCTTGCTGGGCTCACCAGAGAGGAGGAAGCTATTAGCAAGCACACTGTGGTTTTAATTAAGCTGCCCTTTCCTACGGAACGGTTTTACAGGTCCCACTTCAATGCACACGGAGATGTTTTCTGCTATTACTCCTGCTACAGAAATGGTTTCTGATGCTTTGTTTTAAAACGTGGTCTAATTAAACTTTATGTATCTAATGCAATGATGTATTTTCACAGATTTTAAAAACTTTAATATGAACAGACTTCACAAACAATAGTGGTGTCCCACACCCACCACAATCCCCCTCTTGCCTTGCTCCTGGTCAACTGAAAGCCCATGTCAGTTTTCCAAGGCTGTTGGGACAAAGTATCAGAGATGGAAGTGTAGAGACCAGAAATTCTTTTCCTCACAGGGCTGGGCTAGAAGTTTAAATGACATTAAAGTTTTAAATTAAACATTTAATTGACAAGGCAACATGTCAGTGGGGTTGAGTCCCTGAGTGAAGGAGTTCTAAGCATCTTTCCTTGACCCACAAATAACTGTCGTTTTGCTGTGTCTTCATGTGGTCTTCCTGTTGGACATACCAGCACCCAAATCTCTTCATAAGTGGACACCAGTCTTACTAGATTGCACTCTACCACAATGGCCTCATTTTAACATAGTTAATTTTCAAGTGCCATCTCTCCAAAGGTTTGGAAGTGTATAGGATTGTGACTGCAACAAATGAATTTAGGAGACAGGAATCAGGTCTTAGCAACAATGAGGAAGGGTGGTTTCCAACAAGCCAGTAAAATTTGTAGTCAAGACATCACATCTGAAGATCTGATTTGGACCTCAGCTTTAGCACTGGCTGCCCATCTTGACCTCAAACAACTATCTTTAAGTTCTCTACTTTTGAATTCTCCTATACATAAGTGGTTCGTAATGACTCCTGGCACAGGAGAATGCATGCCATCCTTTACACACAGAAAACTCTCCATGTTTGCTGTGATGTTATGCTTTCCTTTTTAAATGAATAAATACAAATTTTCCTCATGGAAGAAGGTATGGCAATATATCACAAAAACAAGGAAAACAATTTGAAACTCACAGTACAGTGAGGTAAATTACATATTTTTTAATTTTTTGTTATTCACAAGTTTCTTTTATACTCAGAAATTAAAAGCACTTTAGCTTTGGGGCATAGAGTGCTCTGTGGCCATATGTGGCAGATTCTAGCCCAGCCTGTATCTTGCCACATTTATATCCCATCCTAATGTTTTCTCCCCCATCTGAACCAAAGACAGCTTTTGACTGTGTGTCTAATTCTTTCTGAACAAACTGAAGACACACATTTCCAAAGGCAGGTGTCTGACATCATACATACAAGAAAACTTTCATTCTAGGCCAGTGTCCTTCTTTACTACACATTAGTTCCTATGCATTCTGGAGAAAATGTGCTAGTCATGTGAGTAATCCCACTAGACAGTCATGGTCTCTGGATGTTATAGAATGCTCAATATCCTCTGAAGGCTCATGTGCTAATAGTTAGTTCCCATCTTGTGGTAGTGTTTGGGACATTGTGGACTCCTTCCAGGAGTCGGCCACTGGGGTAGTGAGCATCGAGGATTCACAGCCCAGTTCTATAGTTCCAGGCTAAGCCCTCTGGTTTCTGGTCTGAAGAGACATGAAGCAGCTATGCTATAAGCGTCCAGTGCCACAGACCAAGCCAGTCCCTGCCATAATGGACTGTATGCCCTTAAACCATGAATCAAAATAAATTTCCCATCCATTAAATTGTTCCTCTTGGCTTTTCTGTAATAGCAACAACAACAACAAAAAAATATACCAAGTTTTCCTAGGCCATCTGTTCTCCTTATCCCTGGTCCATATCACTCCCAACTCTCTTCAGCAGGTATTCCAGCTCCTGCCTCTTCACATAAGTCATATAGTTTTAAGCCTATTCCTTCCCTTACTGCATCTCCTTCATTTTGTGTCTGCCCTGTCAACACCATTATTCTTCACTGGGATCACAGAGGTTCAAGCAACAGCAAGCTGCTTATTTATATACCATAGTGAATCTGTCTTGTGACCTTTGACATAGGAAATACTTTCTCTTTTCTAGGGGTCTCTGCCATTGACTTAGTTTACATTTAAGATTTAGTTAAAATATCATGGCCCTCCTCTTCAAAACACTGATAAAATTTGCATTACATATCCTCACAAAATTCATATAGAAGCTTAATCTTAAAGTTCATATGTGTATCAAAATTTAAGGGAAGTGACTATACTTGAGAGCTCTGATCATGTGAGTGGGATTAACAGATATATAAGAGAGTTCTCAGAATGCTTCAGAACCAGTCTCAGCTGCTCCTCTGCTATGTGAGGTCATGATACGATGATGTAACCTTAGAAATAGTCAGCTTCTACCACAAGACAAATTTGCTAGTGCCTTGATCCTTGGTCCGAGCAGCAGAACTGTGAAGAATAACTTACATGCTCTGAAATAGTTTATGATAGCAAGATCAGACTACACAGCACTCCCACCACACCTAGGCTGGGCTGGGCTCCTCTTCCTGCCCCTTCCTCAGTCTTTATACAATGGTCCTAGTCACTATTATATTGCTGTGAAGAGATGCTGTGACCAAGCAAACTTTTATAAAAGAAAGCATTTAATTGGTGTCTTGCTTACAGTTTCAGAGGTTTAGTCCAATATCATGGCAGCTCACAAGATCATGGAGCAGTAGCTGAGAGTTCTGAATCCTAATCTACAGTCATACCCCTCCCCCCCCAAAAAAGACTTTTGACTTGGAATGGGCTTTTGAGACTTCAAAGCCTACCCCCAGTTGACACACTTCCTCTAACAAGGCCACACCCCTTAATCCTTCTAATCTTTTCAAATAGTGCTGCTTCCTGGTAATTAAGCAAATATATGAGCTTATGGGGGCTATTCTAATTTAATCCGACTCATTTCACTCCTTGTCCCCCACACACCTGTAGTCATAATGAAAAACTGCATTGTCTAACTTCAAAAGTCCCAGTAGTTTAGAACAACCTCAACATGATTTAAAAGTCCAAAGTTCAAAGTTTTTGAGATTTGTGGCAATCTTTAAACTAAAACCCCCCTGTAAAATCAAAATAAAAACTTAGATCATATGCGTCCAACATACAATGGCAGAGAATATATGTTACCATTCCAAATGGGAGCACGGGGAGCATAGTGAGGCATCCTGGACCAAAGCAAGGAAGAAAACCAGCAGGATAAACTCCAACCACTGCATCTTCACGTCTGATGTGAAGACTCCTCAGAGCTCCATCCCTTTCAGCTTTATTGACTGGAACACGCCTTCCTCTCCTGGGTTGGCTCTACACCTTGTTAGCAGCTTTTCTTGGCGGTCATGCTATTACTCTCCAACATCTTAGGTTCTCCAATACAATACAGTCCTCACCTTCACAGTTTCACATAACAGCCTCTCTGAGCCTCCAAGCAGAAACAGCCTTGACACAGGCCTGGCCTCACCTTTCCTTAGCCACAGAGGGATATTCCGCAGCCTTTTATTGTTTGTTTTAGTTTTTGTTTTTAACTCTAAAACCAACACATGGCCAGAGCTGCCAAGTTCTGCTGTTTGATGGGG
The DNA here is from genome assembly GCF_947179515.1 of Apodemus sylvaticus. Taxonomy (NCBI): domain Eukaryota; kingdom Metazoa; phylum Chordata; class Mammalia; order Rodentia; family Muridae; genus Apodemus; species Apodemus sylvaticus. Next base: position 34,021,573 of record NC_067490.1, on the reverse strand, counting down.
CTAGGACTTGGCTCTTTCCTTCAATTACAATTACCTTTGGATCAATCAACTTTTTGTTGGTTTCCTTTACTACTTAAGCATGCTTTAATTCCTTTCCACAAGTTGGAAGCTTAGCTGGGTGGGGGTCTTCCCTAAGGTCACCACTTCCTCTTCTTCATTTAGCATCAGGCTTTCTTTGAACTTTGTATCTCCTTGAGCACTGAATTTAGCTCCATGACACCCTCTGGTGTTCCTTTTCTCTAGAAACTGCAAGACCTGTGGGAGGACACATGATGTTTGGGGAGAGTATAAATAGGACTCAGCAGACAGTGCTGGTGTGCTTGCATAGCTAGCTTTGCAATGCTTCATTGGTCTTGTGAGCTGATCCTGGTCGCACCCACTGACTTGTGCCAATTTAGTGGAGGCCTGGCTGACTCTGCTGGATCGTATTACCATTGCTGATTCCTGTTTGCCCTCTGTAAAAACCCTCTGTCAGTGGCGCTTCCTTCAAGATGCCCCAGAGTGAGACACCAGGATGCAGATCAATGCAAAAGCAGGAGCTTTATTTTCCTGAGCGTCAGGATCAACCCTCAATCAGTCCCTCGAGGTGAGTGACGGGAAGGTGATCCCTGAGTGGCTATTACAAGCAGTTTTTATACTTTTTAGGGGCACAGGTTATATCAGCAAGGTTACAGTTCAAAAGTTCTTGGAATAGCTTTTTGGCTATTATAGTAGTTGTTTCCTGCTTAGTGAGGAAAGCCTCAACCCATCCAGAGAAAGTATCCACAAACACTAGAAAGTATTTGTAACCATATTTTCCTGGCTTAACTTCGGTAAAATCAACCTCCCAATATATTCCAGTTCTCCCCTAGGTCTTTTACCCTGTGTGTTCTTGGTTACATAAGCACTTACTTGCTGACATACCTTACACTGTTCTACTGTCTCTCTGGCTAAAAACTTAAGGTCCATTACATATACCTTATGAGCTTCTTATCCCCTAAATGGGTCCATCTGTGCATTTGGTTAAGTGAGTCCTCAGCTTGGTTTCTGGGGAGTATAGTTTTTCCTTCTTGTGTGTGCCATTGCCCTTCTTTCTCTAGGTCGTAGTTGGTAGGGTGGTTATCAATCTGAGTCCTTTCTTCTTCAGTATGTTCTAAGTGAGGCCATCCCTTAGTCCAGTCCCATTTCCCAGTGGGTGTCTCTTACAGGCCCATAACCAGGACAGGCTCCTGCATAGCCACTTCTTGAGCTACTTGATCTTGTTATTGCCCCAGGCCACTGAATCTCATCTCTTCTGATGTCCTGGGCAATGAATAATACTCACAGTTGTTGGCTTCATCAGGGCATACAAGAGATCCAAGATTTCCTCCTTGTTTTTTCTTTTCCCTCTGATGTGAGCAGTCCTTTCTCTTGGTATGTAGCCCCATGAATGTGGACTGTGGCAACGGCATACCTGCTATCCATGTAGATGTTAATTTTCTTGCCAACCCCAAGTTCCAGGGCCTTGATGAGGGCTATTGTCTCTGCTTTCTGTGCCAATGTGCTGGGGGGGTAGAGGTTCTGCTCAGATGACAATTGTTACATCCACCATAGCAGCACCTATTTGTCTTTGACCTTCATGGAGAAAATTGCTCCCATCTGTAAAGTGAGTAGCCTTGGTTCCCAGCAGGGGTCAGTCAGAGAGGTCTTTCCTCCACCTAGGGGCTCTCCTTTTGGGCCAGTTAATTGTGGCCCACCAGGCAGGAGGTATATCTGGGTACCCATCTTGGAAAGTAAGTCTTATCCCAACAGAGGGTAAGGACAGTCTGGGATGACCCTAAAGAAATGGGATACCCAGCCTATCCCTAGGTCCACCGTTCTTTGGTTCATCCATGAATATATTTTGGGTGCCAGAGGCTCCTTGGACTCAAGATATTTTTCTTGGAAATGGGGTCATCAGCTTGGAGGAGGGCTGAGTGTTGAGCCCCTGTGTCCACCAAGAATTGAGTGGGTTTCCCCTGCACTCTCAGAATTATCCTGGGTTCTTGGAGGGGGTCCGAACCCTATCTTCCTTAGTCGCTGTCTTCACCCAGGGCTAACACCTTCGCCTTTTGGAGGTGCTTTTCCCAAGGCCTGGAATTTCCCACCCCTGGCTTCCATTTGTTAGGGTATTCTCGGGGCCCAGTGGCCCCTCCCCTTGCAATATGCACACTGGTCCTTTTCAAGAAGTTTTCTGTTTCTCTTTCATTGGAGTCTCTCTTCTCTGCTTTCCTTGATTACTATAAATTCCTGATTCTCTGTAAATTCCTTTCCCGTTGCCTTTCATTTTTCATCTCCCTTTCATTTTCTTTCACTTTTTCTATTCCTTCTCCTCCTCTGTCTCCCTGTCATGGGAGACTTTCTCAGCAACCTGCACTAAATCCCTCAATGACTTAGCCTGTGGCTTCTCTAGTCTCTGAAGCTTTTTCCTGATATCTCTAGTAGCCTGGTCTATAAAAGCCATAGTCATAGTAGCTTTGTGCTCCTCACTGCTGGGGTCATTGGGTGTATATTGGTGGAATGCCTCCATGAGTCCCTATAGAAAGGCAGCAGGCAACTCATCTGATCCCTGTCTAACTTCAAGTACCTTGGTCAAATTTGTGGGCCACTGCCTTGAGACCTGCCAACACATCATGGTGGTAGACCTTAAGGTGCTCCTTACGTTTGGCTGAATTAAAGTCCTAATCAGGTCAGGTAATGGGAAACCCTCTGTTGACAACAGCCTGGGTCAATCGATGGTGCCCCCATGTCTGAGGGGACATTCTTTCTGGCTTCCTGCATTATCCTCTCACACTCTTTGGTGTGAGTTGTTGGATATCATCCTAGGTAGGCTGATGAGTAAATAAACAGTCTCGAAGACATTAATCAGTCCCTTGGGGTTACCTGAAAGGGGGGGGGGTGTTGGGCCTTCCAGTTGTAGAAGTTGACCGAAAAGAAGGACCAATATTGCACAGTCTGATTCCCTTATCATCTAGAGGTTAATATTCCAGGAGAGCCATCATGGTATCAGAGGAAGTGGCTCTCAGACTTCAGGTCCCCATGGCAGGACTGGGAAGTCTGGGGTTTCCTTCTGCTCCTCCCACTGGTAAAGGAGGGTACAATGGCTCTGGTCCTATATGGGCTGAGGATTCCAGAGCTGGTGCTGGTGCTGGCAGGGCCATATGGGCAAGGGTAGGGGAATATGGAAGAGGAGGGTCTTGGAGCAACAGGTCCGCTGTTGAAGGGTCTTGGAGGATTAACCTCTGCTCAGGTCCAGATCCCTTCTCCCGTGTTTCCTTTTTCCTGACAGCCAGAACCTATAAGGTGGGTCTTGGAGAAAGAAAGGCTTTTATCCATGGGGGTAGGAGGGGTCCTCCACTAGATTCTTCCAGGTAACTATATAGGGCACTTGGTCTAGGTGCTCAAGGGATCTTGGCCTAAAGACTCTTTCCTTTACTACTTTGATCACCTGCAAGTCAAAGGTCTCTATGGGTGGCCATCTTTCTCTGAAGGTGGACCATTGGTGAAGCAGAGAGTAACTAAGGTGCCTTTATTTACTACTACTGGAAAGTTTTCTTCTCTTTTCCTAACTTCCCTCCAGTGGTTAGCTAGGATATTTAATGAGGTAGATTCAGTCTACACCATTTCCAAAAATGTCATCAGTTCAAGTCCTAGAACACAGAATGAGATAACCAATACCAACAAATACAGAGAAAGACAATCAACATACAGACAGTTTGCCCCTGCCATGGGCGTAGACAGTCCAAGAACACAGAGAAAGGCAATCAACACACAGTTTGCCCCTGCCACAGGCACAGAATCCAGGTTATAGCAAGACTCTGCTGGCTCCCTGCCAATACTGTGTCTTGCCATTCCAAAAGGAGCAGAGCCCTCCGGAATCCCTCCAGGGGGGCCTGAAGCATCCTCCAGACTCCCCATGGTCATGGCATTAAGGCATGTCTGCTTGCTGTAATTGACTGCACCAAACCAGAGACTTTCTAGCCCACACTGTGCTAGAGAGCCAAGAATGAAAGCAAAAGACAGTGAGGCAAACACAAACACTTAAAAGTAGGTGCTTGTTGCTGAACTCAGTCTTTTTCCCTAGGATCAGTCTAGTTGGTGGTCCATGGGAGGAGGTATGGGAGGGGGCAGGGGTGTCTCCTTGAATCCCAGACAAGCCCCCCAAATGTAGGATGTCCCTTGCCCTCTGTCAGTGGTACTTACTTCAAGATGCCCAGAGTGAGACACCAAGATGCAGATCAATGCAAAAGCAAGAGGTTTATTTTCCTGAGCATCAGGATCAACCCTCAATCAGTTCCTTGAGGTGTGTGATAAGAAGGGGACTCCCAAATGGCTATTACAAGCAGTTTTTATACTTTTTAGGGGCATAAGTTACATCAGCAAGGTTACAGTTCAAACTTACTGGGTAAGCATATTGACCTTTAAATCTATTGGCTAGCAAGCATGACATGAATTTGAACTCTACCTGGGACTTTCCAGAGGGTTAAGTGACTATTAATCCGTACATTTTGAGAATTGTTTTACTCAAGAATGTTCCTGTGGGTATAGAATGGAATTTGGTCTAGCCTTGACCCCAGGTGTGTATGTGTGTGTGTGTGTGGGAGGGCTGTAAGGAGGGTGTGGGACTGGAAAACTCCTTAGGGTCCCTCACTATCCTGACACTATTGAACTGCTGGTATCCTGACAAATGGAGATTGAAATCGCCTCAAAGAACTACATCTAAACACATCCACATCCCCTTTTCCTATTTACCATCTTTTCTCCCTTACCTTTGGAGGGTGGCCTAGAAGGGGGAAGTATAAGCCTATGTGAATCCTTATTAAAAGTAGATTAAAAAATATAAATCTATGAGGGAGTACAGTTTACTGGCTTGATCCTCATGACCTGCGTAGCCTGTTTTCTTATAGAGCTCAGAACTACCAGTCCTGGGTGGTGCCACCCACAATGAGGTGGGCCCTCCACATTAATCACAAGTTAAGAAAATACTCTATAGGCTTGGCTAGAGCCCAGACTTCTAGAGGCATTTTCTTAACTGAGTCTTTCTCCTCTCTGATGACACTAGCTTGTATCAAGTTGACATAAAGCTAGTCATCACAAAATCTAATGCTATTTTATGAAAACAAATCATTATTTATTGAGGAATTCATCCTTCCAGAATAGCAGGTTTCTTTTAGCCAGTCACACTGTTAGCTGATCAATCTGTCCAGTACAGAAGATGCCAACACAATAAGTGTCCTGAGAATATCCCATTTTTTCTTCCATGTAGGTGCTGGATGAGGTCAGTGGCTTAATCATTTTTCATCCTGCGTATATCAGAGTTTTATAACTACAAGGAACGAAACTCATCTTTGTGGATTGAAATACACAATAATCTTGCTGAAAGCAATAGGCTAGCTCACTGAATCAGCGGGGTCATCAGAAAGTATAACAAATGGATATCGAATGCGGCAGGTCACTGTTTGTCCCACAGGCACTGTTTCTTTCATAATGTTTCCACTGGGTAGATTGCCCATCCTCTGTGGGTGAGTCAGACAACTGTGTGTGCATCTGACTGGTTAAGCCTTGCGCCAATGTGAGTCCATGTGGATCTTCAGTTAGTGAGGAGATGATCTTTGCAACCTGGTCAGGGAGAATGGGAAAATTCTTCAAATGATGGCCCTAGCTGTGATCATGGCTCTTAGAAAGGTCATTAGAGTTCTCTTGAGCCTACCAGACCCAATAGCATAGGGCAGATTAAACACTAAAGAGTGAGGATGTTGCTCAGTGGTGGAAGACTTGCCTAACACGCACAAGGCCCTGGGTTCACTCCTTAAAACTGAAAAGCAATAGGAAACCCTTGAATAATGAAGAATAAAGTATGAATGAGTTTCCCTTGTGCTTCCACAAACCAACTTTCCAAAGGGCAATCTTAACCTGGCTCTTGAATGCTTCAGTTTTACAGTAGGAAATATAGTTGAAAAGAACATGAGCTATGATGTCATATACTATGCAGAAAATGTATAGGATCTTTACTTAAATGTAATGCCCAGCATCCAGAGACAACATTATTTCCCCACTGCCTAGGACACAGTGTGTAGTACATAGTATGTGTGGTTGGTTTGTTGATGTTCAGAAGCTCAGGTTCAGGCAACTACAGCTTCATTTGCTGACCAATCCGACTCACACGCTGATCTGTCTGGGTACTAAAGTGTGTGTTGCCTATTGAAATTCTGGTTTTTTCTTTGTTTTGTTCTCACAACTGATGGACAGAATTTCTCTGAGAAACTTGTAACGGTGGAGTGTGACTTTCTGCCTAGAACCTCCTGAAGAATCACATTATTAAATGTTGGTTCTACAGAACAGGTCTGACATTGCATAGGCTCAGGGAATTTAGAGCTCTCCTGCTATGTAGGCTGGTTTCTCCACCATCACCACCACCAGACCTTCAGATGAAGCAATTTTTTCCAGAATTTTCAAATGATACAGATGACATACCTCTTCTGCAGGCCTCCAGATGAGGCTGGTTTTGGAAGACGCATGTTTCAGGATGAGAGCTAAAGGCCAGGAATTTTCCCCTTCGCATTTGCAGCCATCCAGATTCCTCTACTGGGGACTTCACGCCCTCTAGTGGTGAATTGGCTGACTTAGTGTTTCTAAATCGGCCCCCTCCATCCACTGGAAATGATCAAGTGTTCAAAGCAGGCAGGGACAGGAAACTGTACCTTGGGACACTTCCCTTCAGGACAGTGTCCCAAGGTACAGTTCTGAAAAGCAAGGGAAAAGTTTCCTATGAAAAGACTCGGATGTGTTTGAAAGAAAACGATGCAAAGTCCTTTGCAGGGTTGTTTTTCGGGGATACTATTCCCCATATGTGGCAGGTGTCCTGGGGGCCTCTTATGAACGAGGCCGCAAGGCTGCATGGTGTTCCAGCCACTGTGGCTTTGCAGTCTTGCTGCGCTGTTTCTTAAATGTGGAGCCAGAACCGAGGCAGAAAACGACTTCTCTGCTTTGGACTATGTGCATAGCTGTCAAGATCTGTATGCAACGGACTGAAGAAACACCCTCAGCCTGGCACTTACCCTGCTCACCAGGAGGCTGCTACCACATACTTTTTTCTGGAAGTGAAAGGTGACTGAATGGGAGAGGGGTTAATAATCCTTATGGCTTTGGACATTATTATGCTCCAAGAGTTATTTCTGTGGAAGATGTATTAGTGTAGTTTACATTTACATCAGGACCTTGACTTTGGAATCACAATTCTAGCTCCACCTTAATCCACTTGCTAGCCTATGGCCTTGAAACAATTGCATCCTCTTGGGCTTTGTGGTCATCTCAATACCTTTCAGACTTAATTCTGTGTAAGCCAACTATCTACCTATATATTGTCTGTATACTCTACAAGTTATATATATATATATATGTGTGTGTGTGTGTGTGTGTGTGTGTGTGTGTGTGTGTGTGTATGTTAAATGTGTGTACATATATATACATGTAATATCTAAGGTGATGGTAAATATAGTACTAGTCACAATAGTAGTCTCTTCCTCATCTTCCCTATCTTCACAATCCCACATTCTCCTCAGTCCTGTCCATGCCGTGGAGCATGAACACTCTTTGGTGCGATAGTTGGTTTCCACATCAACTTGCTACAACTTAGAATCACCCAAGTGGGCAGCATCAGTTGCAGAGTCGTCGTCGTCGTCGTCGTCGTCGTCGTCGTCACTATTTTCTTTCCTGAAGTAGGTAACTTAGGTCTTGCTCCTCAGTCCATTTTCAGACACACAGATGACATCTGCAAACTTTCTGCTCTCCTTGTTTTTAACTGCTGTGGCTTGTTGACTCAAAATCACTGAATTCGAAACAAGTTCAGGATCATCTCCTTCGAGGATTAACTCATCCTCCTGGGTGTGAGAAAGGGAAGAGGCAGCAACTGTCTTTGAACTCCGCAGATCAGACATTTTGGATTTCAGCCACAGCCCCACTCTCCTTAATGGAGACATGATGTGAGCACACACAGATCCCATCGTGCATCAGGTCAGGCATCCTAGATCTCACTCTGAACACAACTCCAGACAGTAGCCGGTTCCTGATTCCTCGCTGTCTTAGTCAGGGTTTCTATTCCTGCACAAGCATCATGACTAAGAAGCAAGTTGGGGAGGAAAGGGTTTATTCAGTTTACTTACACTTTCACACTGTTGTTTATCACCAAAGGAAGTCAGGACTGGAACTCAAGCAGGTCAGGAAGCAGGAGCTGATGCAGAGGCCATCCAGAGATGTTCCTTACTGGCTTGCTTCCCCTGGCTTGCTCAGCTTGTTTTCTTATAGAAGAACCCAAGGCTACCAGCACAGGGATGGCAGCGCCCACAAGGGGCCCTCCCCCCTTGATCACTAATTGAGAAAATGCCCCACAGCTGGATCTCATGGAGGCATTCCCTCAATTGGGCTCCTTTCTCTGTGATAACTCCACCTAGTGTCAAGTTGACACACAAAACCAGCCAGTACACTCATCTTTTATAAACCCAGAGCCTCCTCTTTTTCTTGCCAAGGAGACTCTGCTTTCTGTTGATGTGGTTGAAGTCCCTGCAGCTTTCCTCTGGGCTCCATTACAATACCTGCACACCCCTTAACAGCGATGTTGACATTTTCTGGAAGGCTGATAGACCGAGGGCTGGGAATGCTCTTCATTTTTGAAGTAGCTGCAGCAAAGACTGAGGAATTATCTTAACTGCCTTAATTGGCGTGGGATAACCTGCCCCTCTTAGGAGCAGACACGTCTGGAGGCAGCCAGATAAGGAGACGCCCGTTAGCATGCTCGCCTTCTCTCTCGCCATTGAGTTCGTTCTTCTCAGTGCTGCTGATTCCTTGGCTGCTTCATGACCATGTTTCCAGGCCGCCATTATTGACTACGGATCAGCAGCTCTCCAGGAACAACCTCCCACAACACCCCCTCCACACACACACACACACACACACACACACACACACACACACACAGTGGGTTTTCAGTACCAGATTTGGACTGCTAAGGCACCCAGCTGCTTGGACTGGATTTTTTTCAGCCTCTCTGGTGTCAGTCACTGTGGGATTACTCCAGTGACTGAGAACTCCAGCTGCTAGGGTTCTCAGCCTCTCGGGTGTGATCCAGCTGTATGATCCATTTCAAAGTCAGTTAATTAAATTCTTCAGATATATACTTATTCAGTCTATTAGTTCTGCACTCTACAGCCCCCAACTACTACAGATGTCACAGAATAAGACTCCCCAAATCCCAATTTCATGTACTGCCCTTGCCTTAGAGAGAGGCTAATAGCCAGTTCACTACAAATAAGATGAGACAGTCACTCCAATGACATCTCTCCTTTATAAAAAGAAAGGAAGGAGCTGTGAGACAATAGGACTTGGTAAGGTAGAGCAGGTCTGAGACCCCAGTCCCAGGTACTCACTTAAAACAGTAGGTGCTTCCCGGCTCCTGCAGATTTCCTGGCCTGGAACACGTGCCCCACTACCAGTGTTGGTCACATAGCCCAAAACAGAGTTCTCCATGCTAATGAGGTGCCTAGAGGCCTGGAGGGTTTAGCCAATAACCTTCCCTTCTCAGACATTCCTTCCTACAAAAGGTATTAAATCTTTGGCCCATCCTGAGAAGTTGGTACATATCCACTTTCCACCGTAAACAACCAATAAACAGTTTGGAAGCAAGGACTGTCTCTTTCATGGAGAATCATCAAGGGAAACATGGAGAAGGCCTTCGCCTACAGAGCTATAACCTAAATCTACCACGTGGAAGGCCTCTCTGTGTTCCAGATAACCACTTCCCAGGCCTGAGGCAAGTCACCATCATCAGCCCATGTCCCCCACCCCACTCTGCTTCCAACTCCTCCAGAGTCAGCAGCACCTAGATATCCAGGACGTTGGGAACCCCTGATCGTGACCTTGTCACTCCCTGGGCTGAGCATATAGAAACCATCACAGAACCATATCTCCTTTCCGGTCTCTTCCTGTCTGAATCTAGTCCAGCCACCCAGCCTTTTACTTGCTGTTCTATCCGTGTGTCCACATTCCCTGCCATTTCCCTGAATCACTAAGGAATCGTTCATCAAGAATCACTCTGCACACATGTGCAGGCATGCATAGATAGAGTACAAAAAACAAAGTAAAAACTCAAAACTCTCCCAGGGAAGCCTATACTAACCCACTGAAAATTGTAAAATATACCTTGACTTATCCAGTGCATTTTAAAAATCACCTACCATACTATAAGTTATTTATTTCATTTCCTGTGTCAACAGTTCTCTCCAAGGGAGAGGAGAATCTAAAGCAGACAAGAGAAGAGGACCAATTGCTGTCCTACATCAACTGCTATGGTGGAGCTTAGGTACCTAGTAAATCCACCAAATCAGCTGCCGTGGGCACCGAGTTACATTGTGGAGCAGGATCTGCCCAATTTCTGTGCGGTTTCTAGCAGCAACTAGATACCCGAGAGTCAGGAATACTAGCTTTGGCTTCCCATATTTTAGACTGCATTTCCTCACCCCAGTTAGTGGTACTCAGCGCTTCCCTAAAGCCTAGCACACAGCAGTGTAGGATAAGCACAGTCAAGCTCCCCAGAGGCTGAGCCTAGAACCCTGGCATCAAGGCGGAACTCGAATCTACAGTTCACCTGCTCTGTACATTTCTCAGGTCTGCGTGGTTTTGCTAGGCAGAATCCTCCTTTGTTTTAAAATAACACGGAGGATCTGATACTTGGGGCTCCTCCTGCCTTGGTGGGACACAATCTCATTTTTCCACAGTGAATGAATAACAGTTTCTCCTCTGACCCAGAGAATCCTAGGTTCTCTTCATTGGCTTAAAAAGGTTGGTTATAGATTCATATAAATAGAGCACGGAAGAGGCTGATGGAGGCAGAGTCTGGACCTGGCTGATGCCTCATCCTGAACCACGTGCCAGATGACTGCAGTCTAGCCTTTCAGTCTTCACCTGCTGAGACCACCACAGAACCACCCCCAACCCCACCCGAGTACCAGAGCTGAGTTCTCTCTTCTTCACTTTTACCTCTGAACCAGTGTGTTTCTCATATCTGGAAGCTGATGTAAATGTTAAGGCAACTAAACATGCTACTCACCTCTCAGATCTGGTGATGGAAAAATGGCTAACTCGATCACCTCATCATTTAAAACTACTTTGAGTTTTACAAATGTTTACCCTGATCACTCAATTTTGTTATTACCTTGGATTTTGTGTCTTGGCCCAGATACAGGACGGAAGATGTACGGTGGGTGCAGAAATTGCTGCAAATAGCATAACAAATGAAGAAGTATGGAGAGGGTCCTGATCCTGGAAAGGATTGATCTAGCGTTGGAGAAGAGTATCAGGACAGAGAAAAAGGAGGGAGGTGATTGGAGAATGGGTAGAGAGAAGAAGGTTTATGGGACATTTGGGGAGGGGGGGATCTGGGAAAGGGGAAATCATTTGGAATGTAAACAAAGAATATAGAAAATAAAAATATAAAAAAAAAAAGGAAGTGAGCCAGGAGCTGGGCGGTGGTGGTGCACACCTGTAATCCCAGCATTTGGGAAGCAGAGAGGCAGACGGATTTCTGAGTTCAAGGCCAGCCTGGTCTACAGAGTGAGTTCCAGGACAGCCAGGGCTACACAGAGAAACCCTGCTAATGATGGTGACTGCCTCGAAAAAAACCAACCAACCAACCAACCAAACAAACAAACAAAAAAAAGAAATGAGCCAGGGGAAGAGTCAGAAAGTGGATGTTACAGACCTCAAGCCTCATGCGAGTAAAGTATGCTAATCATGTAAAAACAAAACAAAAAACTCACCTATTGCAGCATTTTCCTCATTATAAAATAGGATATTACCTGAAATATGAGTAGTACTTGTTATTGTGAAGGCCAAACGAAGTCATGTAATAAATATGCCTTGGAAACTTATGTATTGGCAGTATGGTAACTGGTACAGACATAGTAAGTTTCACTTGGGAAAATTAGCATTTAATATAAAGCTAGAAACATTTCACTTGAATTTAATTTTCGCTCAAATTTTGTTTTGTTTTGTTGGTGAATGATCCTTTCGGAGAGAGCTATTATAGATACATACATACATATATATGCGAGTGCACACACACACACACACACACACACACACACACACACACACACATACACAAACTGCAATAAACACAAGTTTATGGCTCCTGTGGCCTTCCTGAGGACGTAAGATGCTGGGGTAAAAAGTGCCAGCAGTCTGTCTGCCAGCGTCTATGCACAGATGAGTCAGACTAGCTCTCCAAGAGGCAGTGGACTCTCCGGGGGCCGCTGTGTCACTCCCTATTTACACTGAGTTCCTTTGAAGGTGGCAAAGCAAGTCTCAGATATGTCAGGTCCTGTAGCTGCTGGACTTTGCTACTTTGTGGGTTCTTCTCTTTCCCACCCTTTATCCTCCCCTGTTTCACCCCTTAATGTTAGATAGGAGAGAAAGAAGAGAGGGGGAGAGGAGTTAGGAAAACCCCTGAATCTTATTTCTTTCCTTCTGTTTCTTCTTTGAGCATGACTAACAAACCTCAGCCAAGTGCCCTATATGACCACCACCCCCGACCCCTCCTCTCGGGGCCCTAGCCTTTATATACTCTCGGAAAATTTCCCAGAGTTTCAAATGTCACACAATCCCAGAAACAGTATCAGGCCTCTGCTAGAGCGCAAGGCAGCCACAGTCAGCTGCTTTGGATAGTCGGAGTGGCCCCAGATCCTTACACCTGGGATTAAAAGGAATGCATGTTCTTTATATTATTCCCGTGGTTTTTAAAAGAAACCAAGATAGCAGAACTGCCACAAGGTCCCTCAACTGTTTTAGAGCTTGAGCATTACATAATTTCTTTTCTTTTTCCTTTTTTTTTTTTTTTTTTTGAGCTGGGATGTCTGTTCGTAGCCCAGGGGTCTTTCAATTCATTATATATCTTAGGCTGGCCTAAAGCTTCCCATTCTCCTGCCTCCACCTCCTAAGTGTTAGGATTATAGGAACAGAGCCACAATGCTTGGCTAGATTCTCCACCTTAAAAAATAATTTCTAACAATGATGAAACATACCATTAGAAATCAACTTTGAAATTTCAGTAGTACAGACTGCTACATTCTAAGGACCGAAGCAGGTCTGGAACTGATGTGTTTTTGTCTCTTCAAAGTGGATCTAGCCTCTGCTTTGTCGGCAACTGTACAGTTAGTTAAAAAAAAAAGATACCTGGAAAAATGTAAACTTGCTTTAACACCCTCCTTGTGTTCCCACTCACTTGGCTCTCATCTAAGTATTCCTAACAGCTACAAAGATCAACATATACACGAGCAAATGGAGCTGGGAATCCAGCAGTACAGTAGCCAATTGATTACCTTGCATTCTGTAGCCTTCTCTGTATATCAACACTGCCAGCAACAAGTGGCTTGTATATTTGGAATTGACTTGCTGTCACTTCAGGCAGCTTACACGGTACCTAAGCGAAGGTGATTCAAGTGCATTTAGAAATCTATGGTCTCCAGTCCAAAATTGGAGTGTTACGGTACCTGGAACCTTAAGCTCGCTAGAAGACCGGGATGCAGGAGGGTGGCCAGCATTTCTCCCATCGGCCCGGGCTGCTGGGACTGATTGATCGTGATGATGTGGTCGTACAAGCCAAACAGATGCTTTTCTTCCCCAGCTGGCTTTTTGGTCATGATGCTTCAACATAGCAATAGTAACCCTAACTAGGACACAAGGCAAGAGGACCAGGGAGTTCCAGGTTAGCCAGGGCTGTACAATGAGATCCTCCCTCCCCAAACGAGAGCATGCTGTGCAGACTTACACATGGGGCAGGAGAGATGGCGCAATGAGCAAAGTGCTCACTGTGCACCCATAGAAAGGCAGAGTGATTCCCGGAATGCAGCCATAAGCACCCATAGAAAGGCTGAGCGAGGTGGATGTCTGGAAGACCGACCTCAGGAGCGAAAGGGTTCAGGGGGTGGGAGAGGGGCAGGTGGATCCAGGAAGCTCTCAGTAGCTGAAAAGACAGGCTTCAGGTTCAATGAGAGAGAGAGAGACCTTGCCTGAAAAAGACTAAGGTGGGACACTTTGAGCTAGACACAGCATCGGCCTGTTTCCACATACTCAGGACTGGTGAGTGTAGTCATACACACTCATGTGTAGACTCCCCCCTCCCTCCCCTTCCCTCCCCTCCCCCCAGTTTTAGTTCTAGGAAGTCTACTGGAACCCTGGAAAGAAATAACGCTAAGATATCAGGAATATATTCAGGATCATTCTATCCTCGAAAGTTCTTAAGCGATCGCAGAAATACATTATGCAAATCATAGCGTTAATGTTTTTGAGTAAATGTAAGGAATAAAATGTAAGCAACATAAAAGAAAGGACTATGGAAACCTAAAGTGTACGTGTGTGTGTGTGTGTGTGTGTGTGTGTGTGTGTGTATAGGAAAGATAAAACTGAAGGTCAGCAGGGCAGTGGTGGTGCACGCCTTTAATCCCAGCACTTGGGAGGCAGAGGCAGGTGGATTTCTGAGTTTGAGGCCAGACTGGTCTGTTCTAGGACAGCCAGGGCTACACAGAGAAACCCTGTCTCGAAAAACAAAAAAAAAAAATAACCAACCAAAAAATCTGAAGGGCAATGCCCTAAGGTAAACGCCTTAGATCTGACTGGCTAAAACAAAGCCAGGGGTGTGTGTCTGGGTGTTGAAAGCCTCAATTATGATTGACTGAAATTAGTTTAAAAGCTCTGGTCTGGCCAAGCTGACAGAGAGCTGAGACCGACTGGTTTCCCTGGCTGTGCAGAGATCAGCTCATTCTTGGAGCCAGCCCACCGATCCAGATGCCCGCCCGCTGCAGAAGGAGACAAGCCTGCAGAGGATCTGGTTTCAGGAAACAAAAGAACACGTGGTGGATCTTACCTGACACGCTGACATTGGCCGGACTGGAGGTTAGTAAACCGTGTGTGTGTGTGTGTGTGTGTGTGTGTGTGTGTGTGTGTGTGTGTGTGTGTGTGTGTGTGTAAATGAATGCAATCCCAGTTCACCATCTAGTGGTTTACTGTGAATAAACAAGCTATAATAAATCTAATGTCCAGGTCTGAGGTTTTCCTTCTCGCCTTCACATTCCCCAACAGTAGCTATAAGTGAATATGAAATACATTTAAAAATTACTGCTTGTGTAAGTGTTTTGTGAGTTGTTCCAGGTGCTTGAAGATTCCTAAGTATTAAATATGTTCTAACCGTTCACAGTGTTGCAGAAAGCCAGTCTGGGAATTCATTTTTAAATGTTCAAGAAAATTGGGTTTATAAGTGTTTTTTTTTTCCTGTATAAATTTCACAAAGTAAACATTAACTATGCACATGCATTTTTTGAGTACGCTTCATGCCCCAAAGTCCTCTGGTCAACAGAAAAATCAGTCACTGTTACAAATGTATACTCTGTAAGGATAGAACCCTACCTTCCTGTGGAATCCAAACAAAAGGACTTCAGGAGCAAATAGAAAAGCAAGAGTTTAGTCATCTATTCCACCAGACACGGAAATGTCTTTGCTTACTTTATTATTACTTATGTATTAGTTTTTGCAGGGTAAGGGATTTGACCTGGGGCTTCACACCTGCTACATACACATTCTACTGCTCAGCCATATCCCAATTTTCTCAGTCTTATAAAAAGGCAAACAGAGGAGAACCTGTCAGGGATCACATTTCCATACTGATGCCATGGTGATGCGACAGGGCTACAGCTGGGCTCCAGGACCTCACTTCCCTTTAACCACATGATTGAAGCTGTACTGAAGGTAAGCTCCGGGGGCAAAAAGGAATCAAAGGCAAGGTGTGCTGGCTCAAGGGGGACAAGTCCAGGGGTCAGTGGCTTCCATGATGATCCTGTGCAGTGAATGCATGCGTCTTGAAGAGAGAAAACCACCAGTCCCTTTTAATCTGATGCGTGAGAATTAACACAGAAGTATGAGAAAACCACATGATTTCATTAAGTCATTGCAAATGTTAATAAATGCCGCATCCAGTGCGTACCGGGTAGGAGCTACAAAGCAGAACAGAAAGCACTCAGGGGCCTTGTTAGATCTGTGAGTGCCACCGTCCCGCCATTTGGCCTGAATGAGAGAGAAGAACTTAGAACTCCTCTAATAAAACCAAACCAAAGCCCAAACAAAACCAATTCAATGAAAATGAACCAACCAACCAACCAAAAACAAAAAGCAAAACACAAAAACAAAAACAAAAACCAAGTGAAAATCGAGAATGCTCTGGATGGCAAGTCATCTTTTGTGAAATGAAGCATTAATTCATTCATCCAGAGTGCTGATGGATCATCACACCCACCGCAATTAATTATTCAGCATTTTAAGTCATGAACATAAACCTGACAAGGGCGTTAGGCTTCTGCACAGTCACATAATACACACTGTGTGCACAGTTGTGACCACTCGTGTACTTTGAAGACGCTCCGTTAGGCTGGGGAAGACAATTCTGACCAGAAAGCTTTTCATAATCATGGCTTTTTCTTCATCTCTTCATCCCAGTCAAAATCTAGTGCTTCGTCATCTAGTTCCGACAGAGTGAAGAGGGAGAGGGTGGAAACCGCTCTCTCGGTGGGCTGCTGCAGCTGGAAAGACTGCCTCTGCTGGCCGCGCACTGGGGCTGTGGTGGCAGGAGGGCTGTGGCTCCTGTCCCTGCTGTCCTTCCTTTCAGGAGGGAGGGACTCTGATTTGGATTCCGGTGGGGAGAAGGCGAAGTTTGCCAGTCTGGCTATGGTGCCAGCATGAACCTTGCTGCTTTTATTACTGCAGGAAACCCCATCCTTTCTGTCTTTCTCACAAGCTAGATGTGAATGCCCAGCCTGGTTCCCAAGCTCCAGTTCGGGCTGAATAACCCTTCTTTTGGGGCCCTGTTCCCTCTCCTCTCTGGGTCGATGACTCTCTGGTGGCTGCCTTGAGAGCTCCTTTGTCTTTCCCTGCAGCTGGTCGGAGCATCTGTCTCCTGAGGTGGATGTCGACTTCCCTGGCGCTGCCACAGGCACAGCTGCTTCTCTTCTTGTTCTTTGTTGGGGAATTTTAGGACTGTCAACTGCTGTTTTACTAGCACTGGGAGGCATGGGGCTGTGGCCCTCAGAGGAGTGGGCCAGTTTTGTCTTCTGTTTAAATGTGAATTTGGCCAGCTTGACTCCTGGAGTCTCAATACCTTCAGGTTCAGGCTCTTCCACCTGAGCAGATTTCGGCCTCTTTCGTTTGGGTGTTCCTGTTCTTTTTCCTGACCCAGGTGAGGGGATGGACAGGGACAGGGGGTCCGTGGGTGGCAATGATCGCACTCTGGTGTTGATTTTGCACAAGCCCTGGGACCCCTCCTTCAGCAGCTTGGGGAGTCTTCGGGGCACAGGGTCTTGTTCATCATGCCGTCCTGCTTCAGATGCAACCACTGTCTGACTTGTCTGTGTGCTCTCACCACCATGAGACGGTGAGGGAACACCTGGGGCTCCTGGTGATGGAAGACGCCCTGCTTCTGATAACTTGCTTCTCTGCCGTGGCCCATGCTTCTCCTTGCCCTGAGATTTTCTGTTGGAGATTTTTAAGTCCACATTTTCTTTAGTTGTTTTCAGATTGGGAGATACAATAGTGTTTTCTGGTGCAATTTCAGGACTTGATGTGGGGCCCAACCAGGCTAAACTGTCACCTCTGCCATCTCTGTTCTCAGCTGACTGGTTACAACTTGTTGGTCTATTAAGGCCTGGACCAGGTGGGGAGTCTCCGCCAGACCTCTCTGTGGGACTCCAGCTCCAGCTCCGTTCCTGCTGTGTTGAAGTCCTGAGCCTTGGCTTGTCCTCTGGATCATTTCTGCAGGAACCTGGAACCACCTCCACCTCTAGTGAATGTGACTGGCTTTGGCGTTCACTCTCATTCTGTAACCTGGCAGACATAAAGAAAACACGCTGAAAGGAAGGAAGTCGGCACCAATCTTTCATTTCTTTAGCCTCTAAGACACCACCTGGAAGGTTTGAGAACAACACAATTTCAAGTAAACAGAAGTATGGTCTTCTAAAACACAAGAAATTCCTTTGAACTCAGTGCTTTGGTATGCCTCTTCTTTCAACCTGAAACTGCGGTAACAAAGAAAATGAACCCAGAGGCTGGCCTACGTTTCCAGCCATTTGCTTCGCTTGGCTGAAGATCAGTAACCTTTCCTGTGCTCACCCGTAACCTTTCCTGTGCCGTGCCTACAGCCAAGACACACGTGACAGCCTTGCACAGATGCTGGCACTCCTAGGGGCTGCTCGGAGGGCTCACTGGGCAGCTTCTAGGGGAAACGGTTCTACAGTTTCCAAAGCAGGCGGTGAACTCTAGTGTGCGTGAGCCTTGCTTTCCACAGAAGGGAAGAATCTGCTCCCGACACGGCTGCTGCCAGAGCCTGTCTGCCTTCATCACCATGGCAGACCCTCGGCACTCTTCATGCTGTCTTGCAAAGCCCCATCGTGTTTCCTCAGAGGCTCTGAGCAGCTCTTCAGCAGTCTGACGCAGAACTGGCACCTGCCCACCAGCAGTGAATGAAGGGGCGACTCATGAAACCTGCTCTCAATACCGGGCACAGGAAAAGCTCCACACATACCAGAAGACCCACGTTCCCGCAGGAAGCATCGTGCCCAAAGCAAGACCTTTAGAAGTCCTTAACTTAGAAATGTAGGCTCAGTGTCGTGAGATAGACGGCCCTGCTTCTGTGTGCTAAATTGGAAAGGAAATTGCACACAAAAGCAGGTGAGGAAATTAATCTAAAATGCATGTGCAGCACCAGAAAAAAGAATTAGAAACATAAATTTAACTATATTAAGAAGTTAATATATAGTGCTGGGAAAGAAGATTACATTTTATTTTTGTTTTCTTATTAATTCATTACTTCTAGTTTTCAAAATGCACAAAGAATGTATATTACACTCATAAAATTAATTACAAATTATAAAAGTAGAATATAACTGTATCACCACATGTTTAGAAGTATCACCAGAGTAATAAGCTCATGCTCCTTGCTTCTAATTTGGTTTGCAACCAAACAGAAAAGCAAGTAGCTTTCGAAATCACTGCTGTGAAGTAGACACTTCAGCATCAGATAAATGACAAGATACTCACACTTGGTTAAAGCCATGTAAGGCGGGCCTCAAGGCTGAGGAATTTCAGGAGTAGAAATTTGATCCTGTTATTTCAGTCTAGTTCTTGCTTAGCAATTAAATTCTTGGATCAAATTTCTGCAGTTATGCTACACCATCCTAAAACCAAGTGATATCTCTGCCCTCTGATCTGAGGTAGTTACTACCAAAGTATTTTTTGGAAGAAAGTATGGGGAAAATCTGAGTGGTTGTGCCACGAGATCTATTAGGGAATTCTTTCCTAAAAGGCGAAAACATACAGGCTGGCTGGGTTCTTATGACCCAATGAGATTAGCTTTCAGTTGGATCTTGATGGTAATTTTCCCTTAGTGTGAGACACTTGGTTCTGTTGCTTTGAGGATCAACACTATAACATGGACGCATGATAAAGGCTATAATAGGAAAGACTATTTAAGGCAGAATTCAGGTTTGCTTTTGGACAGTCCTATACACACTTCTCCCCATTCCTTTCAGTCTAAGAGAGCCATTTTTAAATATGAGATGACTAATTCTGAGACTTGTGTTCCTCTTTTCTTGAATTTATCAATTTATCAAGTCTGGTAGCATGAGCTGATCAAAATGAGCGGACTCTCCCTGAGCCCAGCTGAAACATGAATGGATCACCTACACCTAACCATGGCTCTGGGTCTTAAAGTAGCTGGATCCACAGGAAAGGGTGATTGATTTCACACAGCGCCAGTGACTGGTGAGTAAAGTCATTGCTCCACTGTCCATCAACAGAGTGGAGAAAAGCCAAGAAAAGTACTCTCGGGGTCTGTCTTAATGCAGTCAACAACCCCTGTGGATATCAGTAGATGACAGGATGCCTGGCAGTTTCCTTCTAACTCTATGCTTTGTTTCCCTAGCTGCCAGAGAAGCATCTTCCTCCACGTGCCTTCCTTCCCCTCCTTACCTTTCAAGTCTTCTAAGTTCTTCCTGCAAGAGGCCCTGGAGTTCCAGCTTTTCCAGAATGAGTTCACACTGCCTCCGGTACTGTGCACGTGGGCTTTCTGGGAAGGAAGTGTGGAGAGCATTCACCCCTCCTAGAAGTGCACCTCCCTGAGGGGCAGGAACACAGCAGGGACAGTCAGAGGCAAACTCGCACAAGAGTAAGAACACCCCAGGAAGCACACTGGCCCCAGGGATGAAAGACCCTCTGTGCCCTCACCCTGGGCATCACCCTTTCAAAGGTCTACAGCCCTCCCTTCTCCTGCAAGGCAGTGGGTGACCACTGTGCTGGGAAGCCACCTGCCACCACTGAGAGCATCAACTCCCTTAGGCTGCCGAGAAAGGAAAATATTGAGACCCAGTTCTTCCCAATGTACCGGTAATGGCTAGGGCAGAGTGAAGGTCTCTGTCCCCAACAGCTCCCCTTCTTTTCAACAATCATTTCTGAATCTTTCCAGGGAGCTAATTTGATTATTTTTACAACTCTTAGTATGTTAATAAAGTGCCATTTTATAAAGAGCCTGCAATTAGGGTGAACACAGTATCCTCACCTGCATTGAAGATTCCATCACAGACACCACTGTAATAGCATCTTCCAGAGTCACAGTATTGCGGAACATCAGGCGAGCATGAGCTGAGATAGCAAGACACTGTTAGGATTACCTGGGATGATAGATATAATCCTTTGATTTCTCTGCTCTCTAACATTGCATTTTATGGATGAGCTAAATTAATCATTAGTTAATTTTACTAGAACAGGTAACTACCTTCAGAGTAGTTTCTCTATAAGAGGCCAAAGCCTTCATAGTCCAGGCAATTTTTGTGTATTTATATGACAACATTTTAGACTCTAGCAAAGAAAGGCACTGTAAAAACATCCACTTAATATTCAGAAACTTTTATTTTCCGTTTCTTACTCTCATATAAATACACAAAATTAAAACTCATTTCTCACCTCCGGGACCTCTTTTATCTATGATTTACGAGCTTTTTAAAGCACCAATCTAGCAAGCAAAAATTTTAGATACTTCTTGCCAGAATATTAGCTATAAATCCTTGAATGAAATGAGGTTCATTTGTTTTGTGGAATTTTTATTAAGTTTACATGATTTCATGATATGCTACATTCAATTCATATCACTGTTGTTAATTTGAACATTGGTAAACCACAGCTGCTATAAAGGATGGACATTCATTGCCTTCGGAAGAGGATGGAGCACGTCCCTGTAGCGGACGGCTTGGAGAGCCTGACCTCCCTCCCATTGTAGTTCCACTGGACTCCACTGAACCTCGCTCGCTGTGGACTCAGCTTTCCTCCCTCACCCCACCCTCTTGGTGTCAGCTACCTATTATAGCTAGCAACACTCTGTATCTAGGAGCCTTGTGGCCACACCCGGCTGGATTCTGGTAGGCAATTTTCACCCTCTTTCCCAGTCGTCCATTACAGCCTCACCCCTAGCTCTGTAGGAGACTGCTTGCAGAAACCTGTCCTTCCACCCCATCTCCAATCCTGGGGAACTCCACCAAACTGTGGGGTGGGCCCAGCTTTCCTCCTCCCCAGAGACTGCCTTAGACCTCACCTTCCTGGTCTATATCCATTCTTTCCTGTCAGCCTAAAACCTAGACACACTTTCTACCCTGGAGCCTAGTGGACCAGCTGGACCCCGGGTAGGTGAGTCACACTATCCTTCCTGTCCTCTATTACCATCTCTCCATTCTCACCCTCTGCCAGTAACAACCTGCTGACAGATACACCTCCTTCTAGCTCAACTCCCTTCATGGACAATCCACCTTCACATTCAGAAGACCCTGGGTTCCCCCCACCTCCATTCACTGAAGATTCTAACTCTAGATTCAGATCCGGGGGGTCCTCATAGCCTTTTCACCCTTGTCTCTCCAGATAACTCTTTACATTACTACAACATACTTGTGAGATCTCCTCTTTCTACCACATCTTCTACTCCCTGTGGCCCCCAATTATAAGTGTGAACAGGTTTCTCTTAGGTCTTTCCCGAGGTCACGCTTAACCTTTTCTCACAGCCCACCCCTATTACCGTCTGTGATCCAGTGACCTGCAGAAGTACCCCCTCCAGTCAACCTACAGCAACAAACATTCCTAAGATGCAGAGACCACCAGAAAACAGGGATAACCCACCCCACCCAACAAAGATAAGACCAGCTATCAACACCTAGTATCACAGTCATCCCAACCTCAGATGCTGAGATAACAAAAAACACAATAACAACCAAGACACTATGCTTCCACAGAATCCAGTAATGTTATGACAGTAGGTCATGAGAAATGTAATAAAGATAAGACAAGGCCTTCAAAATTGCTATCATGAATGTATGCAAAGACCTTACAGAGGATACGAACAAATCCCTTAATGAAGTCTGTGAAAACACAAACAGTGGAATGATATAATGAAAAAAATTCATGACATGAAAGTAGAATTTAACAAAGAAATAGACTTACTAAAAAACAAAACAAAACCTCAAACTGAGATAAAACTGGAAATGAAAGATTTAGGAAGTCTAACAAAAAAGTCTCATCAGTAGAGTACAAGATATGATAGAGAGAATCTTGAGTGTTGAGGACAAGGTAGAAAGAATGGATAATGCAGTCAGAGAAAATGTTAAATAAATTAAAAAAAAAATCCTGGTACAAAACCTCCAGGAAATCTGGAACACTATGAAAAGACCAAATCTATAAACCAGATGAATAGAAGGTATTAGAAGGAAAAATTCACTCTAAAGAGGTTAATCATACTCAAGAAAACACAAGGAATAAATAACTTCAGTCTGGCAAATGAAAAGACTAACATCACAACAACAAAGTAACTAACCAATAAATGCTACTCATTGATATCTCTCAACATTAATGGTCTCAATTTCCCAGCAAAGAGTCACATGCTAACAGATTGGATTAGAAAACAGGGCTGAAATCAATCAAGTGGAAACAAAGAGAACCATACAAAGAATCAACAAGTCCAGGAGCTGGTTCTTTGAGAAAATCAACAAGATAGATAAACCCTTAGCCAGACTGACCAAAGGGCACAGAGAAAGTATCCAAATCAACAAAATTAGAAATGAAAAGGGAGATATTACAACAGAAACTGAGGAAATCCAAAAAATCATCAGATCCTACTACAAAAGCCTATACTCAACACAACTGGAGAATCTGGAGGAAATGGATAATTTCCTAGACAGATACCAAATACCAAAATTAAATCAGGACCAAATAGATCATCTAAACAGTTCCATAACCCCTAAAGAAATAGAAGGGGTCATAGAAAGTCTTCCAACCAAAAAAAAGGACAGGACCAGATGGTTTCAGTGCAGAATTCTATCAGACCTTCAAAGAAGACCTAACACCAATACTCTTCAAACTATTCCACAAAATAGAAACAGAAGGAACCCTACCCAATTCCTTCTACGAAGCCACAATTACGCTGATACCAAAACCACACAAAGATCCAACAAAGAAAGAAAACTTCAGACCAATCTCCCTTATGAACATCGATGCAAAAATATTCAATAAAATTCTTGCCAACCGAATCCAAGAACACATCAAAATGATCATCCACCATGATCAAGTAGGCGTTATCCCAGGGATGCAGGGTTGGTTCAATATACGGAAATCCATCAATGCAATCCACTACATAAACAAACTCAAAGAAAAAAACCACATGGTCATTTCATTGGATGCTGAAAAAGCATTTGACAAAATTCAGCATCCTTTCATGCTTAAAGTCTTGGAAAGAACAGGAATTCAAGGCCCATATCTAAACATCGTTAAAGCAATATACAGCAAACCGGTAGCCAGCATCAAACTAAATGGAGAGAATCCCACTAAAATCCCACTAAAATCAGGGACTAGACAGGGCTGCCCCCTTTCTCCTTATCTTTTCAATATTGTACTTGAGGTACTAGCTCGGGCAATTCGACAACATAAGGAGGTCAAAGGGATACAAATTGGAAAGGAAGAAGTCAAACTATCATTATTTGCAGATGACATGATAGTCTACCTAAGTGACCCAAAAAACTCCACTAGAGAACTCCTACAGCTGATAAACAACTTCAGCAAAGTGGCAGGTTATAAAATCAACACAAGCAAATCAGTGGCCTTCCTATACTCAAAGGATAAGCAGGCTGAGAAAGAAATTAGGGAAATGACCCCCTTCACAATAGCCACAAACAGTATAAAGTATCTTGGGGTGACTCTTACCAAACATGTGAAAGATCTGTATGACAAGAACTTCAAGACTCTGAAGAAGGAAATGGAAGAAGACCTCAAAAAATGGGAAAACCTCCCATGCTCATGGATTGGCAGGATCAATATAGTTAAAATGGCCATTTTGCCAAAAGCAATATACAGATTAAATGCAATACCCATCAAAATCCCAACTCAATTCTTCACAGAGTTAGAAAGAGCAATTATCAAATTCATCTGGAATAACAAAAAACCCAGGATAGCTAAAACTATTCTCAGCAACAAAAGAAATTCTGGGGTATTGCTTGAGTATCCCTGACCTCAAGCAATACTACAGAGCAATAGTGTTAAAAACTGCATGGTATTGGTACAGTGACAGGCAGGTAGATCAATGGAACAGGATTGAAGATCCAGAAATGAACCCACACACCTATGGCCACTTGATCCTCGACAAAGGGGCTGAAAACATCCAATGGAGAAAAGATAGCCTTTTCAACAAATGGTGCTGGTTCAACTGGAGGTCAGCATGCAGAAGAATGGGAATTGATCCAGCCTTGTCTCCTTGTACTAAGCTCAAATCCAAATGGATCAAGGACCTCCACATAAAGCCAGATACTCTGAAGCTAATAGAAAAGAAACTGGGGAAGACCCTTGAGGACATCGGTACAGGGAGAAAGTTTCTGAACAGAACACCAATAGCATATGCTCTAAGATCAAGAATTGACAAATGGGACCTCATAAAATTACAAAGTTTCTGTAAGGCAAAGGACACCATCAAAAGGACAGATCAGCAACCAACAAATTGGGAAAAGATCTTCACCAATCCTACATCAGATAGAGGGCTAATATCCAATATATATAAAGAACTCAAGAAGTTAGACTCCAGAAAACCAAACAACCCTATTAAAAATGGGGTACAGAAGGGCCTGGAGAGATGGCTCAGTGATTAAGAGCACTGACTGCTCTTCCAGAGGTCCTAAGTTCAAATCCCAGCAACCACATGGTGGCTCACAACCATCCATAACAAGATCTGACGCCCTCTTCTACATATAATAATAAATAAATCTTTAAAAAAAATGGGGTACAGAGTTAAACAAAGAATTCTCACCTGAAGAATTTCGGATGGCGGAGAAACATCTTAAAAAAAAATCTCAACTTCATTAGTCATTAGGGAAATGCAAATCAAAACAACCCTGAGATTTCACCTTACACCAGTCAGAATGGCTAAGATTAAAAATTCAGGAGACAGCAGGTGTTTGCGAGGATGTGGAGAAAGAGGAACACTCCTCCACTGCTGGTGGGGTTGCAAATTGGTACAACCACTCTGGAAATCAGTCTGGCGGTTCCTCCGAAAACTGGGCACCTCACTTCCAGAAGATCCTGCTATACCACTCCTGGGCATATACCCAAAAGATTCCCCAGCATGTAATAAGGATACATGTTCTACTATGTTCATAGCAGCCCTATTTATAATTGCCAGAAGTTGGAAAGAACCCAGGTATCCCTCAACAGAAGAGTGGATGCAAAAAATGTGGTATATATACACAATGGAGTACTATTCAGCCATTAGAAACAATGAATTCACGAAATTCTTAGGCAAATGGATGGAGCTGAAGAACATCATACTAAGTGAGGTAACCCAGACTCAAAAGATGAATCATGGTATGCACTCACTAATAAATGGATATTAACCTAGAAAACTGGAATACCCCAAACATAATACACACATCAAATGAGGTACAAGAAGAACGGAGAAGTGGCCCCTTGTTCTGGAAAGACTCAGTGAAGCAGTATAGAGCAAAATCAGAACAGGGAAGTGGGAAGGGTTGGGTGGGAAAACAGGGGGGAGGGAAGGGGACTGATGGAACTTTCGGAGAGTGGGGGTCCAGAAAAGGGGAAATCATTTGAAATATAAATATATATCAATAAATTAAAAAAAAAGAAATAGACTGTTGACAAAAAACAAAAAACAAAACAAACAAACAAACAAACAAACAAAAAAACAAAAACAGGATCCATCTTTCTGGCATCTCCAAGAAACACACCTTACCATCAAGGACAGTTACCACCTCAGGGTAAAATGGTGCAAAAAGACATCGCAAGCAAATGAACCCAAGAAGCAAACTGGTACAACCATTTTATTATCTGACAAAATAGACTTCAAAACCAAAAGAATGAGAATAGAGAGAAAAGGATACTACATACTTATCAAAGGAAAAATCTACCAAGAGAATATTGAAATCTAAACATTTATGTGCCAAAGATAAGGGTAACCAAGTTTATAAAAGAAACACTACTACAGCTAAAATCAATAGATCCTTGCACAGTGACAGTGGGTGACTTCAACGGCACAGGTGCTAAGATCTAACAGTCAACAATTGGGACCTCATGAAACCAAAAAGCTTATGCATTACAAAGAACACCAGCATCTGGAAAAAGCAACAGGACACAGAAAGGGAAATGATCTTTACCAATTACACATCCAGGAGAGAGATAATATTTAAAATAAAAAAAGAAATATTAAAAAAACTAGACATGAAGAAAATAACCAATTAAAAATTGGGGTACAGAAGCCAGGTGTGGTGCCACATGCCTTTAATCTCAGCACTCAGGAGGCAGAGGCAGGTGGATTTCTGAGTTTGAGGTCAGCTTGGTCTACAGAGTGAGTTCCAGAACAGCCAGGGCTACACAGAGAAACCCTGCCTCAAAAAAAAAAAAAAAAATGAAAAATGAAAAATGAAAAAAGGGAGGAGGGGCTGGAGAGATTACTCACATAGCAGTTACAACTGTCCTTAACTTCAGGTCCAGGGGATCTGACACCCTCACACCAATGGACATAAAATTAAGTAAATTATAAAAACAATGGGTACAGAACTAAAAATAGCCAGAGATTGGAAGCAGTCTCAATACCCATCAATAGATGAACAGATAATGAAAGTGTGGTATATTTATACAATGTAATATTACTCCTCTCTTTAAAAAAAGGAATCATGAAACTCACAGGTAAACAGATGGATCCAATAAAAATAGACATCCTGATAGTAAACCCAGACCCATAAAGACAATTATTGTATATTCTCTTATATGTAGATGCTGGCCATTAAGCCTTCAATATGTATACTATACTTGGTATAACCACAGAGTTTAGCTATAGAGTAAGGAAATGATCTCTCAAGGAGCAGGGAATAGAATATATAGTAATGGATGGCCAGGGCAAGGGTTTGGACTGGGAGGATTAAATGAACAAGGAGACAGAAGAGGGCATAAGGGAGAGAATATGGAATACAGCTACAACTAAGGACCACTTGAGTGGCCATATGGAAAGTTATTACAGTAGAAGCTTATTTCATATATATATGTATATGAAAGAAATCTAAGTGGAATCACCAAAAAACAGGAAGACAAAGCCCCAGCTAGACTTTTCTCACCATCAAGTGAAACTTTCAGTGACAGAAACGGGTTACATCTAATTGAGTTGTTGGCCAAAGGTACCTTACGGAACCTCCAAGCAACTCAGGCTAGCATCAAGGCTGTTGGTGACTCTCCACAAATTGATCGAAAGGTTCTATTGATAAAGACAACACATAGATACTCATTGAACAGGAAGAAGTCCAACTTGTGCCTAGTTAGAGCCTTCATCCCAACTGACTACTGTTGATGGTACTGGAAGTACTCTGTATACTACCCAGAGGAGAAAGATAGACACATCTACAAACCCTTCAATTTACAATAGTAACTTGATAGTGTAATATACTGGTGCAGTAGTGGTACAAAAGTTGTGGGAGCACCCAACCAGTATCTGATTGGATTTAAGCTCTATTCCATAAGAAAGAACTCATGCCTGATACTGCTCGGGTGACCAGGTGCTATGTTAGGCGCCACAGACTTAGGGGGAACTGCTACTGTTCTGTATTAAATATAGCAAAAATTTAATATACTAGAATTTATATTTACATCATAAGAACTCCTAATGACATTCTGCCTCACAGATCATAGAGTCATAGATCACTTATTTGTTCATCCATCATCAGAAAAGCTTCCACTGAAGTGGATGGGAACAATACAGAGAGGACAACTAGACCATATGCAGAGAATGAGCGATACCCTGGAATGCCTGGTCCTGAATGGGATATGTTCATCAGACTCCTCCCTTCAGGGCTAACAGAACTGTGGGGAAGAGGAGGAATAAAGATTATAAAGAGCAGGTGGGGACGGAAGACACCAAGAAAACTGCGTCTCCTACACACAACAGGACAGACATACATATGACCTCATGGAGGTTGTGACAGCATGTACAGGGGCTATACAGGTACAAGTCAGACGGAGTCCCAGCTATGAGACATGACGTGGACACACGCTCCCATCCCTAACACAGACGTTATCTCCAATGGACAACCACCAAAAAGAGAAAAAAAATCTATTTTCTCTCCAAGACTCTTACTGGGTATAAAACACAGTGAAGGCTAACATCATGCCCAGCAATAAATACCTGCTGCTCCTGAGAACCAGCACTACAAAGGCGGGCTTTCTAAATGAACAACAGCTTACAGTGTGGGAGGTCCAGAAATAGCACAAAGACTCACTATTTATCCTCAGAAGCATGGTGGGCTGAGAGCGAAAGAGCCTTGACTTTTAATTTATAAAGTTTTAAAAATGTTTATTAGTTTTAAAATGTGCAGGTGTGTTCTCATGTATGTGTACACTACAAGTATGCAGGTGCCCACAGAGGCCAGGAGGGCATCAGATCCCTAGGAGCTGGAGTTACTTTGACAAGGGATCGAGCTCAGGTCACGAGGTGGAGGCAGGCTCTTTCGTCAGCTAAGCTAGCTAGCCCATCCCCTGATACTTCCTAGCCTTTACTTTTTAAGTGTCTATGATAACCTTAGAGTGGGGATTACTCTTATCATCTTTGAATGGCATGCCTTATATAAACAAGGCACTCAATAAAAATATTATTTGTAAAATGAAATGAACCTTCTGCTAATCGGATCAAGCTTTCTAAGAGGCGGATGGTCGTCCGGGCTGCATTCCGGGAATCACTCTGTCTTTGCATTTGGTAGTATCGGAGGAGTACTTGATTGCTCACATCAGACAGTGTGGGGTGGAGATTCCGAATGAGGCAGAAGTAGGTTTTCATCTTCTCCATGCTCCATAGATTCTCTGATTTGCTTGGATAACCTGTGTACAGCAGACATGGGATCAGTAAACTAAAAGGAATTGGAAAATAGGATAGTTTGGGAATTTTAGAACATTCCTATAAAAGATTTAATATCTATTTAGCTATGTATCTATGTATATATGTATCTAACACACCCATCTGTCTGTCTGCCTGCCTGCCTGCCTGCCTGCCTACCTACCTACCTACCTACCTACCTACCTATCTATCTATCTATCTATCTATCTATCTATCTATCTATCTATCTATCTATCTATCTACCTATCTATCTATCTATCTATCTTTGTTGAGACAGAGTCGTCTCTCTACATAAATATCCCAGATGTCCTGAAACTCACTATAAAGGTGTACACCACTGCAAAAGCTCCCACACACATTTTTAAAAGGTTGATAAGATTCAGGTTTTATGTCCACTAAAATCTAGACCTGTAGCATGAAATTCCAAAATAAGCTGTCTTACGATATGAAATAATAAAAAGACGCTCCCCACACTGATAATGAAAATTATTCAGAATAATTCCAAATAATTATAGTAATAAGGACTTAAATAGGTCTAACTTTAAAAAAATAACATTTATGGATTTCCATTTCATATTTCACTCCAGTTTTCTCTGTGTGCAAAAGTAGTAATACCACTACTATAAAAAAAGAATATGTATGTATATGTTATGTACATATACACACATGTGCACAAATATGTAAACCATACCCTCACGGTAGAGGTGAAGAAAGTCACTTTCCCTTGTGCTATGACTCTGTAGCCCACTGCCTGGTTTCTCAGCTGCCTTCAGTCTAAGCATCTATTACCTATCAACACAGACGTCTCTGTCTAAGCATCCATTACCTGTCAACACAGACATCTTGAGTATTTAACTCAAGGGATATGTCCTTTGCTTAGGTCCAATCTTTCCTTGTCACGTTGAGTGACTCATTTTTTGTCTTCACTTACCTTTATTTTCTAAGATAAAGGAAGAAATGATACGATCCCAGTCTTCATTCCTAGTGTCGAGCAAAACTAGGACGAGGTCAAAGCGACTTAAGAGTGGGCTGCCGAGCGCAATGTTCACAGATACTGACTCCTGGGGGTCGTACTGGCCTTTAGGGTTAGTTGCTGCCAGGATAGTGGTCCTTGTGTTCAGCTTACAAACAAGGCTACCAAGATAAAGGGAAAAATTCATTGACTGAGATTCAAATAAGAAACAGGATAACACTTGTTAACACATTGGGGTTGTAACTGTCCCTTGAAAATCTAGAGGAACTTCTGTGAAAGAATATGGAGAGATAGAAGAGGGTACCACCAACACCAGGTTCAAACAAAATGAATTGGAATAAGTATCTTAAGGAGAATTGTTCAATAAACATCTTCTATGCTGCTGCAGCTGCGGTGACCAAGACTCTCTATGCTAAGTCCCAAGAGGCACACACATCACAGTAAGCGTGGATACCATATCTAAGGAGTTTGCACTTGACATGCTATAATCAAATTCAAGGCGGCATACAAGAAATTCTCTATGATTAAAGCTACAGTGGAAATAAGGCAGCACGTATTTGGTTATCTAGATGAAAAGGATAATCAGAGAAATGAGATGAAGCAGCTTTTGAACTAGACCCATTAATTCACCTGGATATTATTAACTGGAAAGGTATACGCACCACAGAAGAGAGGAGAGGATGATACTGGGAAATGGTTGAACCAGAAGCCTCCTATGCACTTGATTATTTTGTTTTGATTTTTCATCTGTCTGTCTGTCTATCTACCCTATCTATCATTCATTCATCTACCTATAAATCCATATTAGTTAGGGTTCTCTAGAGGAACCGAATTGATAGCATGAATATATATATATATGAGGTTAATTAGAGTGGCTTACAGGCTTTGGTCATTTTAGTCCAACAATGGCTGTCTACCAAAGGAAAGTCCAAGAATCCAGTCGTCATTCAGTCCACAAGGCTGGATGTCTCAGCTGCTCTTTAGTATACACCAGAAAACAAGACAAGTAGGCACCAATGCCAGTGAAGAAATAGACTTGCCAACCAGAATGAGAACAAGCAGGCAAAGAGCAAAGAACTTTCTTCATTTCGGTCTTTTATAAAGGTCGCCACCAGAAGGTGTGGCCCAGAATAAAGGTGGGTCTCCTAGCTCAAAATATCCAGATCAGAAGTAGTCCTTTCCACTTTAAATGAGTTAATAAAAAACATTCTCAGTTGTACCCAGACACTTGGGTTTTAGTTAATCCTAGATGTAGTGAAGCTGACGCTAAGAATATCACCCAACCCATCCAACCCCAGCCCCTGTTGCATCACCACCTTGACCTTTACTATGTAACCCATGTGAGCTTTAAACTCAAACTCAGGATCTTCTGGCTTTAGCTTCTCTAATGTGCTAGGACTACAGACACAAACCTAGCTTTGTTCTGATTATTCTGTATATGAAAGACAAAGAGTAAAGAAGGAGCACGACCTCGTGACATCCATAATCAGCTTCACATGGAGCTCCGAGGGGTAATTATGAAGACAGGACTTGGTGGAGAGACCGAACAGGAAGGGAACACACAGAGAAGGGTGGGATGCTAGCATAATGAATAGTCTGGTAAAAGGGACACAAAGCCCTAAGCAAGGCAGTGGAGGGACAGGAATGGATTGCTGTCAGGAGCCATCATAGGAGAAGCTAATAACTGGCAGGTGATTGTCCTGAGATGCGTCCACCTTGGATTAAAGTCCGCCACAGACTTGCTCTGATAGATTTTTCCTTGCACGGCCCAGGAAAAATTCATTTTAGGAAAGATTTCTGCTATTAATACGCTTTTCCTGTTATTATTAAATATATAACTCTCACTAGGTATTAGACCACCCTTTTGAGCAGATCCCTGCAGAACAATGAAGATATATTATCTTGTAGTGATGCTATAAAGACAAATAGATAATCATTCTATAGAATTCCTGATTTGATTCAAATAATTTTAGGAAGAAAGTTTTTAGAGATGGTCTTAGTTGCTAGAAAGATGTAATAAAGTTAGAATCAGGAACAGAATGTGTCTACTCCTCAGAATAGTAAGTCAAGGTTGCATAATAAGAAATAAAATGAGCTTTCGTAATTATACTAACAGAGAATAGACTTGGGACAATTTTGTATTCAAGGAAATACAGTTAGGTCTAAGGATAATGTCACAGGTGTGCACTAGGATAAGGCAGGGCCATGTAAAAACTGTTGCTTTGTACTTTGAATGAGTATATTATAATCAAACACTATTTTGAACCTTTCTGTAACTCCTATTTTATGCAACATTTTATCTCTAAGGTAATTTTCTAAAGATCTTTTTGTGTAAGTAGGTATAAAAAGATGAGAGAAAAGAAATAAATTGTTGGTTGAATGGTTTGACTTGGCAAGCTTTGCCCCATCCATTCATCCATCCATCCATCTACCCACCCAACCATCCATCCATCCATCTATCCATCCATCCATGCATCCATGCATCCAATCGTATATGTCTGTTTATATGTTTTTGTGTGGATATATGTGTAAGCATGCATGAATACTTGTGAAGTTGATTGTGACAGACGGTTGGGCCTGACCAGAGTGGGGGGTGTATGAATTTTTGAAAGTATATGTGTCTGTTCATTCCTTCCTCCATGGTTCACAAAGAGTTTACCATTTTATCCAGAGAGGTTTCTGGCTGATTCACTAGAGAAAGGAGCACCAGCAATAAATCTTTTGACTTATCCCCTGGTCTTGTATGATGAGGTACTAAGCAGTTTCTATCTTAGAGGGTCTCAGACAGGCAGATCAGCTAACTCATCAGTGACTTGCACTTTAGACAGGTAAACATTTTATTATTTATTTATTTATTTATTTGTTTGTTTATTTATTGGTTTTTTTCGAGACAGGGTTTCTCTGTATAGCCCTGGTTGTCCTTGAACTCACTCTGTAGACAAGGTTGGCCTCGAACTCAGAAATCCACCTGCCTCTGCCTCCCAAGTGCTAGGATTAAAGGCGTGCACCATCACCGCCCAGCTACATTTTATTATTATACATCAACCTAATACCTCGTAGGACCAGTCTTACCCCTGCCAACGCTATTCCCCCTCCGCTGCCTCAAGAAGAATCAAGAACAAGAAGAACTGCCAGAACTGCCCCTGGCAGCCGGTGGCTTCATTTAGATATCAGTTTAAAGTTAATTAATCTCCCCGAATGTGCCACATTTACTAATAGCAGAAGTGTGACATTTTTATCTGTGGATGTGAGCGCTGTACTTGATAACCATTTTTAGAGTGGGATTACCTACCTGCCTCTCAGAAGTCACAGCCCTGTGACATCAGCCGAAGTCACAGCCCTGTGACATCAGCCAAGATGTGCTACATTTGTTTATTTCCATTCTATTTCCAGGTCTCTAGCAATTACTTCATTCCCTGAGGCTGAAAACGGTTGAAAGAATTTTACTTGTAGCAAATGCCCCGAATGGCCACTCACAGACACAGTCACTTTAACCAAAATCTCAGCCCCCTTTAAAACTTGGAAGAGAAAACAGCTGGATGGTCCACCTTTTATAATTTATGTGCCAAACTGACAGATGTTGAAAGCTTGGAATCCAGTCTTACCACTTCCCAGTAAAAGCAGTTCCTCCCACACTGGCCGCATAAGAAAGGAAGGCTAAGAAGCTAAGCAAGAAGGAGGAGCCAAGCCAGGAAGCTCGGGTCTCACTTAGAAGAGGGAATAAATTAGTCAGGAGAGGCAGATAGATGGAGGAAGGGAAGTGGGAGGGAAGGAGAACTGGGGGGTGGGAGGGCTCACGGTCAGGGGTCAGGGGTGAAAAAGGACAGGAGAGATGGCTAAATGGCCATGAAAATGAATAGAACTCTGCAACTGACAGGGGTGAGGAGGTGGGGGCATCTCCAGGATCAGACCGAGACCTATGATCAGAGAGGTGCCCAAGAATCAATAGGGGTGACCTTAGCTGTGACTCACTACACTGGGGATATGGAACCTGAAGAGGCCACCGCCTGTCTCCAGACAGGAACCCCAGTGGAGCGACAGAGACACCAACCCACCCACAAAACTTTCGGCCCCAAATTTATCCTGTCTACAGAAACACAGGCACAGGAGATGGAGCAGAGACTGAGGGACTGACCTCCCCACTCATATGTAGCAGATGTGCGGCTTGTGGGTCCTGAACAACCGGAGCGGGGCTATCCTGTACACGGGATATGTTCTCCTAGCTGGGCTGCCTGGTCTGGCCTTAGTGGGAGAGGAAGTGCCTAGCCCCCAAGAGACTTGAAGTGTCAGGGTGGGGGGGATACCCAGGGGGCCTCACGCCCTAGTGGTGAAGGGGAGGTGGGAAACACAACAGCCTCAGCCCCCCAACCCAGTTTGAGACTCAACCGTCACATAAAGGTTTCTAGGCTGTCTCACATTTTTCTATATGAAGAGAAACCTAGCTAAAAAATCACAGCTGCTAAGCACAAAATAGGAATTAAAAAGAATTCCATCAAGCTATGCAAAATAAGAACACACTGATGATATTACAATATACCGATGATGCATGCATACCATATCCACACATGTGCAACAAGTTCCAAAGCTAGAACAGTACTACATGCTTGTCTCAGCGATGTGAGAATCTGGAGCAGGCGGAGCCCTCGGGCCCAAGAGTTTGAGGTTAGTTAGCATGGGTAATGTGGCTCTATGGCAACGCCTCACACAAGGATTCTAGGTTTCAGCAACACGAGCAGGGAATGAGATTGTTGGTCTTCTTCAACACCTACTGAGAAGCTTCTATTTGGTTACTGACATGATTTACATTTTTGTAAACTCTAGGCATCCCGAGTTTTTTTTAAACTTATATTTATATTATGATGGTAATAAGCCTTTACATTGAAGACATCACTTTGATTCCTTTCCAATTTCTTAAGCATTACGATGGACATACATAGGCTATAATATGTCTATGTAGGGAAAAGAGTATATAATGTTTACCCTGAACTCAAAAGGCAATTTGGATAATAAGCATAGATAAATGGAATAATTAAGTTTATAGTTCCATTTTTGAAAAGAATTGTTACCTTTTAGCAGGTATGAAGTGAAATGTTAAAAGAAAAAAATCTGAGAAATTTCCCTGTAGCTTTGCGGGCAGGATTATATTCTAACTGAGTGGTCTACACTGTCATCCTTAAGGGAGATCATAATCCAAATCAAACTACTTTCCTAATAAGCAACTTAGTCACATGAGAGATGAGAAAGGGAGAAAGCGAAGCCAGGTGTCTTTGAGACCTTGAAAAGGATGAAGTAAGAAAGGTACCGACAGTCTCACAGAAAGACCTGCAGTGGATGAAGAGACGTTGGGGGGGGGAGGAACAGAACGTATGATGGGGGGGGGGGACAGAATGTATGAAGGGGGTGCAAAACGTATGAGAGATGGCTGTAGAACAAGGACTCATACCCGGTGGGATCACACTCCAAAGTGCTTGAGTTTATAAAGACAACGGTTGCACTAAGATTATAATCAAAGGAGCCGGTACCTTTAGTTTTTAGTAGAATTCATGATTATGTATCCCTTTTCACAGGTAACCATATCTGCTGCTAGCTATGCTGCTATAGATGTATTGCTATACATCTCTAGAAGTTTTTTCTAAAGGGTTTTGCATTTGGCGTTTACTTGATATTTTGCATCAGGAAGGTTAGCAGGGTTCCAAGTTGAAGTAATGAATTTAAGATTCTAAAAAGCTGAACCCAAAATATTAGATGATCTTCTGTTGAAACAAATCCAGCTTCCTCCTAAGCAATTCGATAAGAAGTATGGAAGAATAAATACGTGAGTTACTGTGAACCTGGGGGGAGTGTCCACTAGCTTTCCCTACCAAGTAGATGGTGGAGAAACTCTAGTCACTGGGTCAGAGTTAGCTGCTAACTCAAAAGCACCCTGAGGTGCAGTTACAATGAAAGTAAAAGCTACAAAGAATCAAGACAGAAATAATGTCATCGCAGTCTGGAAATACCTCTCAGCTTCTGGAGAAATTGGAGAATCTATGGCAGGGATGAGCCGAGAGTCTAGATCTCACCAGCTATACATAACTATATCCTGAGAGATGCTGAGGGTCTATGGAGAAGAAGTAATCAAACCATTCTCGCCCATTGCCTACTTCAGCTAAGTAGAACTTGCCTTATGACCCATTCTTGGTGCATTCCTTAAGTGATCTTTGTCCTCTATACACTTCTGGATGGGTCCCATGCTGGACCATGTTCCAAGCTCATAATACCACAGTCTTTTCTGTTTTAACTGCTTCTGAGGAAGAGCAGAGCAGATGAGAGACCACCATGAGACCCAAGAGACACCAAGTCACAATCAGCTTTGGGGCCCTGGGCTATCCTGACATCTTATTAAAATGTTTTAATAAGAGTGACAGCAGCCACTGGACTTCTCTTGAAGGTATCCAAAGTAGTTCTGTGAGGGAGAGCTCAGTTTCCAAGGGTAATGAGAGAATAAACTGGGAACGAATGAACTTTGGGGCTATGGTGACAATGGGTTATACAGCTGTTATTTTACATTTACTTTAACAAACTCCCATCCAAATCATGACACAGAATGGCAGTTTGATACTGGAAAAATGCAGTAATATGTGCTTCCGGTTTGGTTTTCTGTCAACTTGACACAAGCTAGAATCATTTGAAAAGAAGGACCCTCAATTGACAAAATTGGCCTATTGGTGTGTCTGCCGAGGACTTTCTTAATTAATGATTGATGTGGTAGGGCCCAGCCCTCTGTGGGAGGAGCCACACCCCTGGGCATGCGGTCCTGGGGTGTATAAGAAAGCAGACCGAGCAAGCCACGGGGAACAAGTCATGTTCCATGGCCTCTGCTTCACTTTCTGCCTTGAGCTCCAGCTCCACTCTCCTCTACGCAGAGGACAACTGTAAATGGACATGACACTTTTCCTCAAGTTGCTTTTGTTCATAGTGCTTTATCACAGCAACAGAAACACGACCATGACATATGCCCATGGCAAAGAGCGGAGCTGGCGCCTCCATATAGCCAGGCTAGCTCTGCAGTTTCTACTCTTCAAAATTCTAGTAACTCTGGGGGACTTTCGATGTTGGCTTCTGACCTTGCTCTCTCTAGAATAGAGCATGTTCTATATCTCACTATACAATGTAAAACCACATTTTATGTACATATTCTACAGGAAACCAGCCAACAGTTGGATAAGCTATGGTTCGATTTGTAGCTTAGTCTATAATTTCTTTTCCCTCATAGGTGGCATATTAAATGCTATCTTCTGAGAAACCTCATCAGATACTTGAATTCATACACACATTTTTTTTTCTTCTCTAAACTTGAAGACTCTCACAATCCTATAGCTAAGCTACCCAAGTTCTAGGTAGCTGCAGCCACTAGAAACTCTTTTCTGTACTGTTCATAAGTATTCTTTTCTAATTTTCCTATCCTTTGATACTAAAGGGTAGTGGTGGCACATCCCTTTGATCCTAGCACTCAGAACGCAGAGGCAGGCAGATACCTGTGATTTGAAGACCAGCCTGGTCTACAGAGAGTATTTCAGCACATCCAGGGCTATACAGAGAGACTGTCTCAAAAACAAACAAACAAACAAACAAATTCTATATTTACACATAATGTATTTTGATCAAATTCACCTCATTATCTTTCCTTCCCTCTAAACTCCTTTCCAATAAGTTCTATTATTACATCTTTTTATTTTTTATGAGCTCCTGAGCTTAATGAGGACTGCATTTATGGATGTGGGATCAGCACAAGTCTGATAGCACTTTTACGTTTGAGCATTTCAAAGTAACTGTACAATTATTTTTAATTATTTTTCTAACTATAGTTCAGAAAAGAGTATGAACGATATGTTAAAATAGGTAGCAAAAGTTGATTACATAGCATAAAAAATATATTTAATGAGATCTCAACATCAGTCTGCAAACACATTACAGATAATCAAGGAAATTAAATCCATGAAACAAACCCCATAGAACTAAAGCTAAAACTAAGACAAAGGCTAAGAAAGAGGGAAGACTATGAACATACACGCAAATAGAAAACATACACTGGAACCCAGCTCACCCAACTCTACAGCCCACTCTGGAGTAGAGCCCTCAGGAATGACTGAATGAAAGGTTCACATTATGGTAGAAAACAGAGCACAAGAAACAGACCTAGTCAGAGGCAGCGGGTTCCTGGGGACAAGTTCTATGGGTAATGACTTTTCCTGAGCCCCTTCCATGGCCCACTCTCCTCTTGCGTGCCATGAGGCCACCAGCTCTGCTCTGCCATGCCTTTTGCCAGGCTGTTCTGCCCAGCAGAGGCCTAGAAACCATAGAGTCGGAGCCAGTTGACCTGGATGCAAGAATATGAAGCCTCTAAACAAAGCTGTGGACTGTCTGAGCAACTGTATGAATATCCTTTTTCTTTATTAAGAGAATGATGTTGATTCAATTATTATAAAGCTATTTTAGAGACTCAACTGAGTTCAGACTATGGAGAATACTATGAATACCTTCATATGCATGCTTAAAATAATTTCGGAGAGTCATTAAGTATTATTCCATCTAGGCCAAGAGCATATTGGCTAGATGCCAAAGACATGCATGACAATGAAAAGGGACTTAGCACATCTAAGCTACACACTTAAAGTTGGTTGGGATGGGAAGTTTATGTTATGTGCATGTGGTCATATTTAATAATAAAATAGTATACTTCAGTAGCTACAGCTTCCGTCTATTGCACAGGCACTGAGTCAGAAGTTGACGTATGAATACTCCAAGTTGGGACCATCTTGGTGTCAGAAGCAGATATTACAAAATAACCTGCCCAAGCATGACGCCAGTAGATATGCCAACATGGAAGGGGAAAAGCTCCCGAAGCCTCAACCTTTAAAAGAACTGTCGGCAACCACGGGGGGCTGAGAGCAGGAGCACAGCAGCTGGTTATCCAGTAGCACATGCTCAGCCCTAAGAATACACATGTACAAGAACCACATACAAGCAGACTGCATTTATGTATTCAGGGGTCATGTGTGTGTGTGTGTGTGTGTGTACATGAGTGGGTTGTAGGGAAGAAAGGGAAGAGGGAAATGACCTAATTATATTATAGTCACAAAAAATACTAAATAATAAAAGAAAGGCCTTGACATTCATTTCATTGAGCTTTACAGAGACCAAAGACAAGTCAAGCCTGCCCCACAAAGTCAAAGACACAGTCGAGGAGGCTGCCACTGACACTCTCTGTCTTTGGGCCAGGGACTTTGTCTATCTACAATAAACATTTTGACTTTTCTCGAATATATCTACAATCCAAATGTGCTTTATTTTAAGTAAGGGTTGTTCATTGCTGCTGTCCATGTTGAATATTGGTTGCTCCAGGGGATGAGAGGGGCAGGGATGAGAGGGGCAGGGATGAGAGGGGCAGGGATGAAAGGGGCAGGGATGGGAGGGGCAGGGATGAGAGGGGCAGGGATGGGAGGGGCAGGGATGGGAGGGGCAGGGATGAGAGAGGCAGGGATGAGAGAGGCAGGGATGGGAGGGGCAGGGATGAGGGGATAGAATGATTAGAGGGGCAGGGATGGGAGGGGCAGGGATGGGAGGGGCAGGGATGAGAGGGGCAGGGATGAGAGGGGCAGGGATGAGGGGGCAGAATGATGGGAGGGGCAGGGATGGGAGGGGCAGGGATGGGAGAGGCAGGGATGAGAGGGGCAGGGATGAGAGGGGCAGGGATGAGGGGGCAGAATGATTAGAGGGGCAGGGATGGGAGGGGCAGGGAATGAGAGGGGCAGGGATGAGAGGGGCAGGGATTTTATAGAAAACTGAAAGGAAAAAATAACTTGGGGGAAAAGTGGCCTTTTGCTATTCTTCAAAGTTTTTAATTCAAGTCATGTCTCTGTATGGAAAATGTGAAATCTAATAGTTCAAGGTTGAAGCAATTAAACCCATACTCTGTAACTGTTCTGTTTTTAAATGAAATTTAAATTTTAAGGTATGAGAAATGTTAAGCCCAAATGAAAATGTCAGGTCAGCATGTAGTCACTATAAACACAATGCTCTGAATCAAAACCAGTTACCTCTTGGATTCTTGTCAACATGCGAATCCATACAATCGAGAAAACAGACTGCAACACTTTACTAAATTCATACAGCACAGAAATTCCAGCTCTGCTGTCATAATGTGATTATAAATATTGTTACTAAGTTCATAAAGAATCTTTTTCAATATTCAGAAATCTAATACACAAAATTTATGTAACTGCATACTATACAATGTAAGGGATTGAGTCTCTTAAAATTCATGCTAACAATAAAATAGTATAAATGTCTTTATGCAGCAATGGTTATTGGGGGGGGGGCAAAAACCAACAATATCAACACATGACAGCCAGTGACTACGAGCCAATGTAGCTGTCATAGTGAGAGAGCACTGATCCTATTAACCTTGAATGTAGTAATCACAACAATGTTTACATCTTTAAATTATTATTTTAAGTATATGCATGTTTTACCTGCATACTGTCTGTGTATGACCTATGTACCTGGTGCCTTGAAGGTCAGTAAAGAGATACCCTGCGTAACTGTAGGTCAGAGTAGCACATGTACTTAACCACTTAGCCACTTCTCCAATCCCTATAAAATCTTTAAATAAAATATGGTAAATTACTTTACAAAGTAAAATTCTTAACTAAAGTAAAAGGGCCACATCACTGAAATACTAGTTGTGGTGAGTGCCTCCTCTCAAGGAAGTATTAACACTGGACAGAAATCAAGACAAAGCAGAAAGATATGAAGGACTTCATCTTTAAACCATAATACAGATGTTCTGTGTAGTAACTATTACCACAGCTGCAGGGAATACTTATCAAATCACAGCATTCAGGCTGCTTCTTAAGCAAGCTGTGTAATACACATCATGTATCTGGTCGGTAGATTAGAGAAGAAACAATTTAACAGCTGCCCACGAGTAGCAACCCAAGGTTCTAATCCTCTAAGGTAGTCCTTCCCTTTCTCACAGACAAGAAACCCAAGGTGAAAATTGTTCTTTCAACCATTTCCTTTTGGAGATATTGTTTCCCTGGTAACAAAGCAGCTGTGGGTAAGTAAGTCTCCCTGCGTCTAGCCGCCATGCCTTCTTTCAGCCTTTTCTTATGGAACATTTTTCTAGGTGGGTTTACTAACCAAGTCCAAAGAGAAGCTGTGAGCTACATTCACACAGGGACACCATTCAGGAAGGGCAAGTGTTCAGAAATCTGACAGTGAGTGGGGACACAGATGTGAGTTTCCACGTTTTGACAAGTTAAGAGTCAGTGTACACCCTGACCTGCTCTCGCTTCAGCTGGCCTTGCCTGGCATTTCACACATGCGGATGGAATCACGTCTTGGCATCTTTCATTTTGAATAAGGCTTGGCTTTTATTCATGTTGAGTCATGCACCTACAATCTGCTAGTCTGTTCTAGTAGTTCATGCTAGTAGTATTTCATTCTACATAGGTATCTCGGTCTATCCATTTCTGGTAATAAGCTCGAGGTGTTTGCAGTTCAGAGGGATTAAAATTAAAGCTTCTAAAAACTATGCTTGTACAGGTCCTTTTTTGCATATACATATCAAAGCGTCAAGTGTATTTATTTCATTTATATAAATTGTTTTAAAAATTAGTTTTAAGTTAGCATACCAAGTCATGGGTTTCATTATTTTCAAATATATGCAACAACTGCACTTTGATCTGTATGTCGTCTTCCCTCACTGCCTGCTCTGCCCCTCCTGCCATGTCCCTCCTGCTGGCCTATGTCCTTCCTTTGCTTTCATGTCACATGTCTTCCATTTCTCTTTCTTCCCTTCCTTTCTACTTTGGCAAGATTTCTTTCTCTCTTCCCTCATGAGTAAAAACATGTGGTATTTATCCTTGAGTCTGGCTTATTTTGCTTAACATAATGACTTCCAGTTCTATTCATTTTCCTGTAAATGTCATAATTCATTTTTCATTATGGCTAAATAAAATTCCACTGTGTATGTGTATGTATATGTAGTTTTTTTTCATTCATTTATGGATGGACTTCCATTTCCAAAGACCGTGTAGCGACGTGATAAATATGGTGAGTAACTGTGTTCCCTGTATGTGAGTCATTTACATATACACCCAAGAGAGGTACAGCTGGGTCATAGGAGGTACGGCTGGGTCATAGGGGCTTGGTATTTGTCCTTTCTCAAACTCGGTTTGGTAAGTCTGGCTTCTGTACCCTTCTTTGTAAAACTTAATCAGCTTATCAAGTGGTTAGAATCCTGCCTGGAACATCATGGAGTCTACGGACGGCTTTCAGTGAGTTTACATCATGATAATATTTCCTACTGACCTGTAAACGGAAGCCTGCCTCTCTGGTCTTCTAATGCTTCGGTTTCCACGTATAACCTTAGAAGACATTCCACTAAATTTATCTCTGTTGTACTCCATTAATCTTTCAAAATCCCCATACTTAAGATGCCCTGAGGACACATGCTACTTTTATAGAAAAAAAAAAAATAAGTAGAGCCCTGGGTAGAAAGAGCACCATCAATCGCCGTGAATGAGCTAAGTCGGGCTCCTTGGTAGTTTGGATGCGGATGATCCCCATAAGACAACGGATAGGAAGGCTTAGAAAGTGTGGCCTTGGTGGAGGAGGTGTGTTACTGGGGCAGAGTTTTGAGGTTTCAAAAGCTCACTCCAGGCCCAGTCTTTCACTCTTTCTCTGCCTGCTGCCAGGGGATCTTGGCTACTTCTTCAATGCTATGCCTGCCTGGCACCATGTTCCCTACCATGACAGACTAACCCTCTGAAGTTGCATGCAAGCCCCCAGTTAAATGCGGGTGTCCCTTCACAGAAAGATAAAAGTATAAGGCCGTCTGTCTACTTTTATTCTTTACGTTTAACCTTTCTCTTTCAAAACAATTCACTTTCATTTCCTCATGCACACCTATATTCTAATAAGTGAACCTCTGAACCTGAAGATGATTGATAGTCCCTGAGTATGCCAAGACGGTTCCCATTTTCTTTGGACTTATACTGAATGCCTTCTCTGCTTCCATAGGCTTTACAGAAGAGAAATGCTTACCCGGCCTTAGCAACACTTATGGTTTGCTGCTCCATTGCTTCATGGATGCTGGTCCTGTCATGTTCT
The DNA here is from genome assembly GCF_947179515.1 of Apodemus sylvaticus. Classification (NCBI taxonomy): domain Eukaryota; kingdom Metazoa; phylum Chordata; class Mammalia; order Rodentia; family Muridae; genus Apodemus; species Apodemus sylvaticus. The sequence continues at coordinate 33,977,945 of NC_067490.1, read as the reverse complement.
TTGAGGCTGTTAAATTCGTCAATACAGCAGAGACCAGCATCTGCAAGCACCAAGGCCCCAGCCTCTAGATTCCATTCTCCTGAGTCTTTTACAGCTGTCACTGTCAGACCTGAGGGGACAAGGAAGCTACATTAGCTCTTATTTTCCAAAGAAAAATACATAGTTAAGATTCCTATTTGTGCCAGGTAGTGGTGGCACACGCCTTTAAGTCCAGTACTTGGGAGGCAGAGGCAGGCAGATTTCTGAGTTCAAGGCCAGCCTGGTCTACAGAATGAGTTCCAGGACAGCTAGGGCTACACAGAGAAACCCTGTCTTGAAAACACACACACACACACACACACACACACACACACACACACACACACACACACACACAAGATTCCTATTTGCACTCAAAATGGTCAGTACCAGGACACTAAGTCAAAAGGCCTCAGAAATACTCATGTTGTGTAAACAATCTTTAAGTGTTCCTGCTTGAATGTTAAGGCATCCTGGGATCTGGAAACCTAGAAACCATACAGCTCTGAAGGGAAAACTTATCCCAGTGGAAGGGCATCCTGAGACATGGGAGCCCAGACAGCTCTGAGGTGAAACAGTGTACCGATGGAAGGGTCACAGAGGCCCAGGAACCACACATATCTGAGGTGGGACCGTGTCCCAGTACAAGGGTATCCTGAGACATGGGAGCTGAGGAACCACACAGCTCGGAGAGGAAGCTCCTTCTCTTATCTTCTCTTCATTACTTCTTTTCATCTTGGCTTCTTCTGTCATGAGTGACATCAGGCAGGAAATCTCGTGAAAGATTTATTGGAGGGTCCAGGGTGTTTAGGGACAAATCCAGGGATGGCTGCACTCTGATTCCGGGAGTGAGCAGCAGGGAATTGAACAAAAGGCGGTACTTATATAGGATTTCTTAGAGGGTGGAACTTTTTAGGGTAGAGATTTTAGATTGAGGATTGGTGGGATTTCAAGTCCTGAGCTTGGGGAGCTCAGGCATTGGCAGCTTTTTTTTTTCACCCCCTTTTCCCTGCATCAGACCCATGGGTTAGGGTGGGAAGTCCTTCCCAGCTGCAACAAGGCTTTTGCTGAGGCACCATCTCTGTGGGGCTGCTGGGGTGTGTGGGGGCTGACAGCTCCTTAAGATGGCAGTAGGCTGAGGCAGGAACGGTCCACCGTGGCAGCTCTTGAAGGGCAGCTCCTGCTGAGGCAGGAAAGGAGATGCGTCACCGTGGAACTCCTGTGATGGCTGCAGGCTGACATGTCCTGGCACTGCCATTTTGACAGGAGCAGCCATTTTTGATCCCTCCTGTAGGGGTATTTTACTGAGGTCATAGGTTAGGGTTGGAAGGAGGGGCTGGACACCACCACTTTGGTGGGTTTTGTGGCATGCTACTTAGAGACTATAGTCTCTCCCCTTGGTTTATTATCAAACAATCAGAGGTTGGAAATCAGAGGACCGTGGTTTTGAAAGAGCCACGAGGTCCTTGGAGAAAGTTTGATCATTGATCTCAGGAGAGGACCTCGGGCTTTTAACTAGGGGTCAGTAATCCTGTAATTACAAGTGGTTAAAGGTCTAATTAGAAATCTTCTATTTTGTTTTTGGAGATGTTTGGGTAAGAAGTTAATAAGGCAGAGTAAATTAGCAGGATTAAGAAAATAAGGAGAGGCTGGCGAGATGGCTCAGCCGTTAAGAGCACCCACTGCTCTTCCAGAGGTCCTGAGTTTAATTTCCAGCAATCACATGGTGGCTCATAACCAAGTGCAATGGGGTCTGATGCTCTCTTCTGGTGTGTCTGAAGACAGCTACAGTGCATTCACATACATAAGAGAAACAAAATCATTTAAAAAAAAAAAAGAAAAAAAAAGAAAAGAAGGAACAGGGGTTTAAGAAGGTGGCATCTGATTCCGTACTAATCTGTCGATGGTCACTGGGTTTAAGAAGGTGGCATCTGATTCTGATTCTGTACTGGTCTGTCGATGGTCACTGTCCAGAGGCATGGAGCTTCTTTTATATTTGTGGCGATCTGTCTTGAGTGTTGGGTTTTATCTTTTATTATACCTCATTGCTTAACATAAAAGTGGCATTCCTCCCAGAGGAAGAAACAAAGACCACCCCTTTCTGCTGCTAGTAAATCTAGCTGATATGCAGGTCTGAAAAGACAGTATGCTTGGAAGCAGGATCAGTATCATCTAAAGACGGCAATATGAGGGTTGTGAACTTTGCACCACTTCCTTTACCATGTCTGTACCTAGGGGTTGAGATAGTGGAATGTGTACCTTCTATACTTTGATTATGCCTGATGGACAGTTGTGGTAAGTGCTATAGTCAAGTTTACCAATGAACCCCATCTCCCATCTGGGGTGACATGGGTCCTTAATAAAAAAATAAAATAAAAGTATTTTTTGGATCATCTGCTTGTGCAGTGACAGCAGCTGCCATCGTTGAAACTTGAGCATGCCAGTTTCAGCCATTTGAACTGTACTGTGGCCAAGCTCCTTGTGGTAACAATGAGAATTTAATAAAATCTGAGTCTGTGGAGGAAGAGAGAAAGGGTCTGAAAAGAAGCTCCGTGGAGGCAGTTTCTGTAAGCTCCGAGTGGGAGCTGAGAGACAGAGAAGCCCGGGAGAGCATGGGAACTTGCAGGACAGGGCTGAGAGACAGAGAGCCAAGGTCCTGAGGCCCAGAGTCGGGTGAGGAAGCTGTGGGGCTTATCAGACAGCTCCTAGGGGAGAACGGAAGGGAACAGGGAGGCTCCCAGCGGACAGCGAGGAGAAAGCGGTTTAGTGACCAGAGAGCTGCACACATGGTGGGGCTGTGGAGAGCAAAGATTGCCAGGGGCCGGAGAAAGGCTCCTTGCTGAGGGAGCAAGGAGAAACAATCAGAGCAGGTCCGGGAAGAAGCTGCTGGAATGGCAGACTCTAGAATATGGAACCAAATAGGTGATAGGTGACAGAAGCCAGCAGAGACAAATGATCTGTGTATGCTGTCAGGGACTCAAGACAGTGACTTGAGTCAGTTTGAGATGTTGAGACAAGGACATGGCTGGGAGGGACACGTAGCATCCTTTACTAATGCTACGTGAAGGGAGAGAACTCTGGAAGGGGCAGTGTTGGAGACCCTTGTGTGTTAGGAGATGGTATGAGTGATGAAAAGAAGACTGTAGTAAGTGACTCAAAGGTTATCTCTTTACAGTTCAGCTGCAGCCACAGCTTGCAGACAAGGGGCCCATCCTTGTATAGTATGGTCTAATTTTTGAGGAGCAAAGGAACATCCCAGCTGGTGAGCCCAGACTCTGAGAGCCTATCCCTCCATTTCAGAGACATAGAGAGAGAAGGGCCGAGGAAAGTCTGGGAGGTGTGGAGCTGGAACATGGAGGAAGAGCCTGTTCAAGCCTATGAAATGGCTTGCTAATGGGTACAAGGAGTGGCTCACGGTGGCAGGGGCACAGGCTGCCCCACAAGAAGAGAGGAAGAGCGTAAAGAAGCAAGGCTTCTCTAGGAGTGATAGAATTTCCTCCTTGGTGGTGAGGACTGTGGGTAACTGGATTACATGTTTTCTATCTATGGTAACAGCTTTGTAAGAGTTATGTTCAGTTCCAGGTAAGTATCCTGAGGGGTGCACAAGTGGACCGTAGAGGGTGAGACTCTACATCCCTGACTGGACAGAGGTGTCTGCCTGGCTAATGGATAGGGATGGGCTATGAAGGAGAAGGTCAACTACATATTGGATTTAGGGAACAACAAAGACTGAGTGAGAGGCCAGAGCCTAGTCAAATATATATGGGCTTTCCCAGAGCCCCTGGTGAGTTGAGTAGCAATGGGTGTGTCCAGGTAGAGGCAAAGCTGTTTTGTGACTGGGTGTCCAGAGAAATAGAAAAGGTATCCTTGAGGTCTAGGACAGAGAAGTAGGAGGTCTCTGGGGGCATCATGGAAAGGAAAGTATACTGGCTAGATACTAAGGAGTGAGGGGGAACTACTGCTGAATTGATTAGTTGGGGATCTTGAACCAAGGATAGGTTCCACTGGATTTTTTTAACTGCATATCCTGGGGCTTTAAAGGGGGAAGAAGTGGGAAGTTTCTTCCCTAAGAGGTCAGAGATAAGAGGCTCATGTCCCCTGTGACTTTGGAGGGGAAGCAGGTATTAAACCTGGGTTATATATTTGGTGGTATTTCATAATTGAATGATTAGTAGTGGTGTAATATTTGTCTATAGGGAGGTTTGGGGTATCCCATACCTGGGGATCTACCTGAGAGGCTGGTAAGGAAAAAGGTGTGTCTAAGTATGTAATTTGGAAAAGGGGAATGACTGTTGAGCTTGGTGTCAAGCAGATATGTGGAGTAAAAGAAATAAAAGCTCTCATTTTGGCTTAGAAAACAGCTAGAAAAGGAGCTTTTTTCCACCTGGTGTCTCAAGATCCAGAATAGTATATTGCAAGGGGCCCAGCAAGGGGATGGGATGATTTGGTACTACTGGATTGGTGCTATTAGGAAGGAATGGGAAAGAGGGTACCCCTAAATATACGGCTAAGTGGAAGGGTTTGGTAAGCCTGGTAATGCTGTCCCCCTACTCTGAAAATAGAGGAATGGAAAGGAGAGGTGGCTCCCAAAATTTTGTCAGGACTGTAAAGTGGCTTTGATATTCAGAAAGAAGAGTGAACTGATTCTATGATAATTGCCTAAGGCTCCCTGTCGGAGATGACAGTGGTCAGGCCAAAGGAGGCATGGCTGCCTCAGCTGTCCACAGCCGGACCAAGGAGACTGGCTGAAAGATGATCAGAATTTGCTGTACCCACGCCACGAGGGACATGAAGTCATTCAACACCCCATGGTTCTTTGATAGGACCTTGGACATGGTCTGGGTGGTTTATGAGAGTAGGATAGGCCTGAACCCAATGACTTTCTTGACCACATTAGAAACAGGTATGTGGAGATTCTCCAGCTTTGGAAGACCAGGATGCCTGGACTTTTGCTTTGCCCAGTTGAGAGACCTTAGTCATCATTGGGTATTATTGTTTTGGGGTGTTTTCATCTCTCCCATAGCACACTTTGAAGGCCTCAGCTATGATTTTCACCTGAGGCCCTTTCTATAGATGTTTAAGTTTGGCCCTAATAACATAGAAACTCAGGAAAGAAGTAGATGGTGAGTAGTCTGTTCCTGAATTTTGCTTTTCTCTCCTTTCCCTGTCACACAGTCCAGTGGTTCCCCTGATATGGGACAGAGTTTTGGGGGGAGTCTTTAAACAAGTATGTTTGGGTCTAGAGGAGGGGGAGCCATACCCCAACTCCAAAGCCAGCTTTTCACTAAAGTGGGACAGCATAAAACAGTCTAATGCCACTCATTCCTGAAAGACAGCTGAAATCCTGCAAAACTGAATTGAGTAAGATGAGAACAAAGAAGGCTTGGGGACAGGGAAACTGTGAGGCCTGCCTGACTATAGCCAGAGGACGCTGCAGGAGGGAGCTGAGAACTCACCAGCCAGAGGGGGTGGGGGTGGGGTGGGGGTAGGGTGGGATGGGTGTGTATGTGTGGGTGGGTGGGATGGTGGGGGGATGGGGGGTGAGGGGGCGTGGAGCAAGCTGCAGCTGGCCTACTCCTTTGCTTTCTTCCCATCCTGCTAGGTTGGCTTTCTGGCTCTCATTTTACTACAAACTTACAGAGCCATCTATGGCAACTTAAAAGACAAGACATTTACACTGAGTGATGTTTGGGAAGAGATGAACACAGGGACTGGAGAAAAATGGGAAATCTCTTTCCATGTCCCAGATCACCGGCAATCTATGTAAAGATCCCAGTTAATATTATGATAAAGGATGCTGTTAGGCAGCCATTTGTATTGATTATCTAAAGGATATTAAGGCCAAATTTGATTGGACAGGCAATTTAGGGCCCTTCAGGTTGGGTTTAAGATATACAGGTTGGAGGTTTTCTAAGAGGCATCCCAAAGGAATGAGAGGGTGGGAAAGATACCATTCCTATGGATGAGAAAGGGGAAGTGTAATGTCACTGCAGCCTGTAGTCAGGGGCATCCCCAGACTCAGGAAGGGCAGAACCGGGACCAAGCAGTTCAGTGGATTGTCACAACTCAACAGGGTTCAGCTTAGCTGGATAGGCTAAAGAGTCTCAGGGCCCGGTACCAGGACTTAATCAGAAACCAGAAGCCAAGAAGAAGAACCAAGCTCTTGTAGAGGGTATCAGTCACAGGAATGGTTTGGGATAGTGCCTCAAAGCCACGAGGGTCCAGAGGAGTTGCGAAATGTACAGGCAGTTTCAAAGTGAGAGTAGTGGAAAGGGTCTAAATGGCCCTGTAGGGCCTAAGGAGCTACACAGAGTTACAGCTGCGGGGGTGGGGTTTGTAGCCCTCCCAGGCATTCGAAAGGGTTACTGTGTCACCTGGAAGGACAGCTGGGGATAGGAACAGGGTGGTGAGAGAAATATGGAGTCAAGACAAGATCAGGGGTTGAGGGTGGGATAGGGTCTGGGCAGAAAGGGTTGCAGGAGCCCAGTAGGGCCCAAAGAAGCTGCAAAGTTGCGGCTTTGGGGATGGTGGGATGACTTCAGGACAGGAAGGGTCTCAACAACCCAGCCAGTAAGGAAACTGCAGGCAACATCCACAAGGTCCTGGAGGAGCTCAAACGGTGAGAAAAGGGCAGGTAGGGGCAACCGTGGCCCAGGAGGGTCTAAGGGAACTGCAGAATTGTGCCCTGATGGTGGGAAAACGGGGGTTGGGTGATGAGGGCCAGCCATAGCCTTAAAGACTGTGGCTGGGGCTGCCTCGACCCCAAAGAGTGCCAGAGGGGCGCGGATATTCAGTCTCTTCCTCGGATTGAAGAGTTTACAGCAACCAGAAGGGGAAGCTTAGTGAGCCAGAAACTAGAGATGAGGGGTAGGGATGAGGGAGAGTGCAGCTCAGACCCCAGGATTAGGGAGCACACAGCACCAGGGATGAGGGACAGTGCAGCTCAGACCCCAGGATTAGGGAGCACATAGCACCAGAGATGAGGGAGAGTGCAGCTCAGACCCCAGGAATAGGGAGCACACAAACACCAGGGATGAGGGAGAGTGCAGCTCAGACCCCAGGATTAGGGAGCACACAAACACCAGGGATGAGGGAGAGTGCAGCTCAGACCCCAGGATTAGGGAGCACACAGAGCCAGGTGTCCAGGAGACCTGAGAAGCGCTTTGAGCCATCTAAAGTTGACATGAGCCCTCTGCCACTCTAGCTATTAGACTGTAGGCACGCTTCCTAATATAGACATCTACCTCAGCTTATCTATCTGTAAAAGGGGATGACAATAGGAAATAGTGAGTTTCAATGTGTAAATGGAATAAAAGGAAAGGGCTTTACAAGGAGCATGACACATGAGCTAGTACTAATGAAACGAATGGATTTCTGGCCAGGTTAACCAAGGTGGGGAAAAGAAATAAAAAGAGAAGTCATAAATTGCAAGCATCAAAAATGAAAGAGAAGACATAACTATATATATCTTAAAATGAACTAAGAAAAGGGAAATATGAGCAATTTTATACTATATGTATATTAGTGTCATTATGCAAAGTTTACCTTAACTCATATGCCACATGAGGAATAAAAATTAACTCAAAACTGTTAAGAGATAAATATAAAATACAAAACTATAAAAATAATAGGCAAAAATCACAGAAAATGGAAAGTTCTTCTGTTTTCCAATGCCATAAGGAGAAGTCACTATTCCATCTGATGAGTATAAAAATGAGTAAGTTAAAAAAAAAAAACATTTTTAATCAATCAAAGAAACAAGGACATGAAACAAATACTGGCTAACGCTGGAAGCAGTCAAGTGTATGCTGAGAATCACAGCTTACTTGGCTGAGCCTTTGTAAAATGAATACCTAGACAAACAGAACAAACCCCAACAAAGCAAGACAGAGCCCTGAAAGGTACCTGAGGTTTGCTGGAAACATGAAGTGGCCAGCTGGAGGTCACAGCTTGTCACAGCTGGTCACAGGGAACCCCACACCTCAGTAAAGTCTAACCTCTAGAAGATAATAACCTCACAGAGAAGGCTTTATGCTTCCAGCAGGCAGAAAAAAGGGACTATTTAAAATTGGCAAGGTTTGCTGTTCTTAACAAGGCCTGTCCTCAGGAGAAATTATTTTACCATAATTTAATCTACCTGGGAGGGAAAATATCTGGTTCCCGCCTCCCTCCCTAATCCCACAGCACCCACCCGAGGGTGTGAAAATGGGAAAAGAGAAGTAAGACCCCAAACTGAGCATTTGGAAGAGACAGAGGCAAGAGACACAGCTTAGTAAATGGCTTCAGAATGCTCCAGCTGCACCACAGCTCACCTGCTCAAGACAAAGGGCCTTTCGTTTCCTGTGTTTACATTTCATAAGAAAACTCCAATGCATGACATAAGGAAGAAGCACAATCTGAAGGGACGAAATCACAGTATGAAGAGACAAAACCACAGAATCACAGTCTGAAGGAAGAGAACAATCATCAGATTCAGATTCCTGTTTGGCAGAGATATGGCAATTATCCAACAGGATTTGGAACAATTGCTTTAATACAACTGAACAAACAAACGGAGAAGCAGAGAAATATAAGTCTAAGAAACAACAGAGAGGGTTACTGTAAGCACTGCCCATGAAGCAGTGTTGAATTACATCAAGGAGCACTGTGAAAGCAAGCATATTCTAAACTACATGGTCCAATGACAAACTCTCAAGAGAAATTAAAAATCATTTAAATAAGTGAAAATGAAAGGACAACTTATAAAAAAACTGCAGGGTAGTATACAAGCAATACTAAGAGGGACACTTAAGATACTGACTGATCATGGCTAGGAGGAAAAATTACCTAAGCTTCCATGTTAGAAAACCAAAACACGAACTACACCATATCCAAAGTAAGTATAAATATAAATCAGTATAGAAAGTAGTGAAATTGGAAACATGAAATCAAAAGGGAAAAAGCAAAACCAGAAGCTGGATCTTGGGGGGGGGGGGGGAAATCAATGAAACTGCTAAATCTCTAAGCAGAATAACTTAGAAGGAAAGGGGGAGGGGGAGTAACATATGGACATAAAGGAACAATACAGAGGTATTATGGGAAATTCTATACCCACAGATTTGATAACCTAAATGAAATGAACCAATTCCATAGAGACAGTCTGCATGATCAATACCTACTAACTGTTTTATATTACAAATTAATAACATTCCTAAACAGGAAACTCTAGCATCAAACGGTGGACCTTACTAAACACTTAAAGAAGCAACTGTATGACTCCTCTACTATCTTTCCCAAAAGAAGAAGACAGAAAGAATGCTGCTTAGCTAATGCTGAGGCCAGCCTTATTAGCTATAAAAATCAGACAAAACCATACAGGAAAAGTATAGGTAATCATCTCTTATAAATAAAGATGCCAAAATCCTCAACAAAATATGGGCACACAAAGTCAATGTACAAAAAATAATTTTATATCTTTACAAAGAGAAATTTATCTCACATATGCAAGGATGATTCAACATTAAAAAATAAGTTGATATATAAATCACATCAACAGTTAACTGAAGAAATAAAAATCACAGGAGATATAACAGCAGTTTTCAATCCAACAGCCATTCATTATTTAAACAAACAAACAAACAACAACAAAAAACAACTCCTAAAAAACTTGAAATAGGAAGAAATTCCTTAGCCATCTTAAAGACCATCTTAAAAAACAAAGCCCTACAAGTAACATCGAGACAATGGAGAGAGGCTTGAAGCTTTGTTTGACAAAAAACAAGCCAAGACTGTCCCTTTTCATCATTGCCTTTTAAGGAAAAGTTCTAGCTATTGTCATAAAACAGGAAAAGGAAAAGAGTGAAAGATCAGTGGAAAATGCAAAATCAGCAGGACATAGTGTGTGTATCTGTAATCCCAGCTGTGAAAGGCAGACACAGGTAGATTTCTTTAAATTAGAAGCCAGCCTGGTCTACATAAAGTAGTGGTTCTCAACCTGTGGGCTAAGACCCCTTTGGGTGTCTGTGTCACATATCAGATATTCTGCATATCATATATTTACATTATGATTCTTAACAGTAGCAAAATTTCAGTTATGGAGTAGCAACAAAATAAATGTATGGTTGGATAAGATGCATTAATGGGCCACAGCATTAAGAAAGTTGAGAATCACATTGACATACAGAGTTCCAGGATAGTCAGGCCTACAAAGAGACCCTGTCTTAGAAAAGAAAAGAAAAGAAAAGAAAAGAGAAGAGAAGAGAAGAGAAGAGAAGAGAAGAGAAGAGAAGAGAAGAGAAGAGAAGAGAGAAGAGAATAGAAAAGAAAAGAAAAGAAAGAAAGAAAATCAATGTAAAATTAGTATAGGGCAGAGGAAGAGAAGAGAAAGCCCATATAAATCTATTGATTTTTGGTAAAGTATCAAAGATAATACAATGAAACAAAGAATAGTCTTTTCAATAAGTGGTGTTGGAAAAACTGAACATCTGCATGTAAAACAAGAAATCTAAGTATCTAGGTATAGACCTTACAGCTTTTACAAATACTAACTCAAAATGTATAAACTTAAATATAAAACATGAAACTATAAAACTAGGAGATATGTGAATCTTAAGATTTAAAATTATAGGGCTGGTGTGGTGGCATATACCTTAAATCTCACCACTTGGGAGGCAGAGACAAGCAGATCTCTGAGTTCAAGGTCAGTGTGGTTTATATAAAAAGTTCCTGGGTAGCCAGGACTATATAGTGAGGTATGTACAAAATAAAACAAAACAATGAGAAGAACTAGATAAAACACCTGAATGTATACCTCACTGGTAAAGATGCACAGATTGACAATAAGATATTCAATATAGCAAATGATTAGCCAAATATGAATCAATCATGAAAAAGCATTATAATCTGTTTAAGTAGCTGAAATTTAAAGCAGTGACAACTACAAATTATGCCAAAACAGCAGCAACTCATTGTAGCTAGAACTGGAGAAAATTGGTGCAACTACATTGGAAGACAATGTGGAGACAGCTTAAAAAAAACAAACTCCTTACCATGTAAACCAGCAGTGTCAGGTATTTACCTTAAGAATGCAAAAACCTATATTCATGAAAATCTGGCTTACAATTGCTTATAGAAGATGTATTTAGAATGGCTGGGACTCAGAAGCAACCAATCTGTCCTTCAGAAGGTGAATGGTAAAAAAATGTGTCAGACAATAGAATAGCATCACTCCTTTTGCATCAAGACATGCAGGGAATTTAACTGCATCCTGCTAGGTAAAGAAGCTCTAAAAGAACACAAACTGTATCAGATTCTTGAAGAACTCTGGAGAGAATAAAAAGATCAGTGGTTGTCAAATGGTAGAAAGCAGGAGGGAAAAACAGAGCACAGAGAAGGGGGGAGGGTATTCTGTGTGAGACAATAATGGTAGAAACCTACATATGTTAAAACCTATAGAACACAAACAAGAATGAACTGTAGTAACAAGTACGGTCTTAAATGATAAAGATGTGCAGTATGGGTTAGAGCAGGGATTCCAATGAGAATAACATATGTGCATAGGTAGATGCCTGGAAATAGTGGATTGGCCCTGTAAACTTTGATCAATCCTGTTGAACTCCTAATATCACTCTAAAAAGGGAAAAACTGTGACTGTAAAGATTTCATAAATACGACATGAAAAGAAAAATGATAAACTCATAAAATTAAAGTCAGTGGCTAGGAGCACTGGCTGCTCTTTCAGAAAGTCCAGGTTGGATTCTCAGCACCTACATGGCAGGTCACCATCGTCCCTAACTCTAGTTCCAAGGGATATGATGGTTTAATCTGGCCTTCATAGGTACCAGGCATATGCATATTGCACAGAAACACATGAAACCAAAAGACATACATAAAATTTAAAAAACAAAACCAAATTAAGAGTACTTGTTCTTCCAAAGACAATGTTAATTTAAGATAAGGCGAATGACCCTGACTTCTCGATGGAGATTCTTAAAAGCCAGAAGGGCCTGGATAGATATGCTGCAGACTCTAAGAGATGAGATATGTCAGCCCAGACTACTATACCCAGCAAAAATTTCAGTCACTACAGATGGAGAAAATAAGATATTCCATGATAAAGCCAAGGTTAAACAATATTTATCTGCAAGTCTATACCTATAGACAGTGCTAGAAAAGATTTTTCAACCTAAGGAGGTTAACTATGACCATGAAAACACTGGGAATAATTAATCTCAGACCAGCAAAGTCAAAAGGAACATATATACAGGGCCGCGCGCACACAGACTCACACACACACACACACACACACACACACACACACACACACACGTGTGTGCGCGCACACAGACACACACACACACTCACACACACACATACCAGTACTACCACCAAGAAGATTAAAAAAAGAACAACAATTAATATCATTGATATCTCGAAATATCAATGGTCTCAATGCCCAATAAAAAGTCACAGACTAATATAATGAAAGCAAGAACAAGATCCATCCTTCTGCTGCAGCCAAAAAACCACACCTCACCATCAAGGATAAGCATCACCTAAGGGTAAAGATCTGGAAAAAGATACTCCAAGCAGATGGATGTAAGAAGCAAGCTAGTGTAGTCATTATAATGTCTACCAAGATAGACTTCAAACCAAAACTAAATACAAGAGATAGGGAAGGCCACTACATATGCATCAAAGGAAAAATCCACCAAAACGACATTTTAATTCTTAACATCAATGCCCTAATCACAATGGCACCCATATTTGTAAAAGAAACATGATTGCAGCTTAAATCACATACTGACCTTCACACTGAGAGTGGGAAATTTCTCTACCCCTACTCTCACCAATGAACTGGTTATCTTGACAGAAAGTAAACAGAAATAAATGCTGGAGCTAAGAGATGTTATAAGCCAAATGGACCTAACGTATTTACAGGAACATTTCACCCAAACATAAAAGAATATACCGTCTTCTCTGCACCTCATGGAACTTGCTCCAAAACTAACCACATCCTCAGACACAAAGCAGGTAAAAGAAAATGGAAATAACCCCTATCAGCCAAAAACAACAGTAAGCCTACAAACTCATGGAAACTGAGTAATACTCTTCTGAATGAAAAAGGGGTTAAGACAGAAATAAAGAAATTAAAGACTTTCTTAAGATTGAATGAAAATAGTTACACAACATACCCAACTTATGGGACATGATGAAAGCAGTGCTACAGTGAGAGTTCACAGCACTAAGTACCTACGTTAAAAAACAAAACCACAAAACCTGGAGATGTTTCATACTCAAAACAGCACATCTGAAAGCTCTAGAACAAAAGGAAGACACTAACAAACTGAAAGAAAAAAAAACACCTCAAATGATCATCTCAGATGTAGAAAAGGCCTGTGACAAAATCCAATACCCCTTCTATCCTGGAGAGATTAGGGATAGAGGGGCATACTTAAACAAAGAAAGGCAGTTTGCAGCAAGAGCATAGCCAACATCAAATTAAGTGGAGAAAAACTCAAAGCAATTCCACTAAATTCAGGGGCAATACAAGGTGGCCTACTCTCTCTATACCTACTTAATACAGTATTTGAAGTTTTAGCTAGAGTAATAAGACAACTGAAGGAAATCAAGGGGATACAAACTGGAAAGGAAGAAATCAACGTTTCTTTATTTTCAGATGGTATGGTAGCACATAGAAGTGACCCCCTCAACCCTGGAAAAACACCCCACTGGGAAACCCCTATAGCTGATACACACTTTCATACAAAGTAGCTGGATACAAAATCGACTCACAAAAATCAGTAACCATTTAATATACAAGTAAAAAGCAAATGAGAAAGAATCAAGAAAATAGCACCTTTCAAAATAGCCTCAGATAATATAAAATATATTCAAGCAACTCTAACCAAGCAAGTGAGAGGAATGAATGATTAAAAACCTCAAGTCTCTGCAGAAAGAAAATGAAGCGATATCAGAAGATGGAAAGATCTTCCATCTCATAGATCAGTAAGATTAATAGTGAAAAGAGCCATTCTGCCAAAAGCAACTGACAGACTCAGTCCAATCCTCATCAGAACTCCAGCACAACTCTTCAGAGAAATCGAAACATAATATTCAACTTAATATGGAAGTCACACACAAAAATAAGATAGCTAAAGCAATCCTGAATAAGAAGAGGACTGCTGGAGGCAGCGCCATCCCGAGTTTCACATTGTGCAGGCTGCTGCTTTGCTTGAATGCGGTATCCCGTGATATGCAGAAGCATTTTAGTTTTACAAGGCCACACATATTGTTGATACTAATGACTGTGCTATTGGTTGTATACAAAGCTATGGTACTAAACACATCATAGTACTGGCATTAAAATAGACACATTGGGGCTGGAGAGATGGTTCAGCAGTTAAGAGCAGTGACTGCTCATCTGAAGGTCCTGAGTTCAAATCCCGGCAACCACATGGTGGCTTACAACCATCTGTAATGAGATCTGACACTCTCTACTGGTGTGTCTGAAAATAGCTACAGTGTACTTCCATACAATACAAGCCCATAACAATAAATAAATCTTTAAAAAAAACAGACACATTGATCAATGGTATACAATTAAAAATCCAGACAAAATTCCACACCTGATTTTTACAAAGAAGCCAAAAATATACATTGTAAAAAAGACAGCATTTCCAACAAACTGGTCAAACTGAATAGCTGCATGTAGAAGAATGTAAACAGATCTGTATGTATCCCTCACACAAAATCCAAGAACAAATGGATCAAGGACCAGTCACCTTGAATCTGACAGAAGAGAAACTGGAGAATAGGTTTGAACTAATTAGCACAGACAGATCACCAATGGCACAGGCATTAGTATCAACAAAATGTGTGGCCTTGTAAAACTAAAATGATTCTGCATATCAAAGGACACCACCCTTCAAGCAAAGCAGCAGCCTGCACAATGTGAAAAAAACCTACCAATGGTAGAAGGTCTCTATCTAGACCTTATACATATGTAGACCATACAAAGAACCCCAAAATCCTAAGCTTCAAGAAAATAAATAACGCAATAAAAATTTGGGTAAAGGACTAAATAGTTTTTTTTTTCAAAAGAGAAAAACAACTGGCTGACAAACACTCTTTTAAATGTTCAATAATCTCAGTCATCAAGAAAATGTAAATTAAAACTATTCTGAGATTTCACCTTACACCAGTCAGAATAGCCAAGATCAACTAACAAATTACAGCTCTGGCTGGTGAGGAGTTTTAGAGAGGGGGCATTGCTGGAGGAAGCGCAAACTGGCCCAGCCGCTGTGGCAATGCGGCTGGCGGTCCCTCAGGAAGCTGGGACTAAATCTCCCTAAAGATCTAGCTATCCCAATGCTGGCCGGATACCAAAAGGACTCCACATCCTACAGCATCTTCCATGCTGATTGCTGCTCTCTTCGTGACAGCTACAAATTGGAAATTGCTTAGATGTCCATCAAGTGATCAAAGAATAATGCGGTACATTTACATAATTGAATATTATTCTACTGTTAAGAAATGTGAAGTTATAACATATGCAGGGATGAATGAGGTAACCCATATCCAAAAGGACACATATTGCATGTTTTCTATTATATTTGGATGTTAGCTTTTAAGCTTTAGATATTGTGTTTCAATCCAAATAACTAGAGGTTAGGTAGTTTGTATTAAGGGGTCATGGGGGAAGGCGTGTCTATGAAAGGAGAAATAAGAGCGTTGTAAAGGGATAAAGGAGAATTGAGAGTAGGAGAATTAAATGGGGGAGAAGGCTAGAGTAAAGGATGCTTCTGGAGTAGAAAAATAATCATCAGTATCACTCAGGTACAAATCCCATGACCTGCCTGTATGATATCCTGGTTCAGTAATGGTACAAGTATTATAGAAGTGCCCAACTTCTTCTTTTTTTTTTTTTTTTAATTTGGCTTTTTTTCGAGACAGGGTTTCTCTGTGTAGCCCCGGCTGTCCTGGAACTCACTCTGTAGACAAGGCTGGCCTCGAACTCAGAAATCCGCCTGCCTCTGCCTCCCAGAGCGCTGGGGTTACAGGCATGCACCACCACTACCCAGCTCCAACTTCTTTTTGATTGGATTTAAGGGCCACTCTGTGAGATGGCAGCCATATCTGACACTCCTAATGTGGCCAAGGACCTGAGACTAGATAGGTCATGGGTACTGGGGGAAACCTACTACAATTATTCTGCCAAAGGAAAAGAAAAAAAAAAACAAAACGCAGTGATGACTCTTAAGGACATTTTGCTGTGCCATAGGTCAGTGTATCACTCAACCGCCATCACAGAGGCTTCTTGCAGTAGATGATAATTAACAACAGACCCACAACTGGACCACATGTGAAGAGAAAGACTTTGGAGCCCTCTATCCTAAATGTGGGTCTTTGTTAAATTTCTCCTGTCAAGGTTCTGGGGATCTATGTGGAAAAGGAGGCACAAAGCACACGGGAGCCAGAGGTGGTTGATCACTTCAAGGAAACAGTCTGAATGAATGAACGAAACTAGAAGAATGATACATGTATAAACCCCCAGAGGCCAAGGCAGCACAAAGAAAACCTACACAGGCTTAAACCAAACAAAATGCCAGCACCCAAGGGGAAGCCGATTCAGAGTCTCACTCCTTACCAAGAAGCTATTTGCAATTCATGGCAAAGGGGAAATTAGTTTTCTCTCTTGCAGTGTTACTGGGTCTATCTGCCACACTCCAGGGCAGACCCTGGGAGAAGTTGACCAACACAAACTGTAGTCCTTCTTTTCAGTGTATTTTTTTGTGTCATTTTGGTCTTTTTGTTTTGTTTTATTGGGTTTGCTTTGCTTTGTTTTTGAGAGAGAGAGAGAGAGAGAGAGAGAGAGAGAGAGAGAGAGAGAGAGAGAGAGAGAATGAAGTTCTATGGTTAGGGAAGTAGGGAGGATCTATGCGGGGTCACACCTGCGAACACGGCTGGTGCAAATGAAAAGCAGGGGCATTCAGCCACATCCCATCCTTCCTTGCCTATGCTGAACGCACTGGCACTCTGCTCAGGGGAGGTGGAAAGCGATGGAACACGGCCTAAGTCCCCCCCCCCTCCCCTCCCCCCTCCCCCCCCACCCCCCCCCCGTGAGAAACTGGTACTGAGACTGTGGATCCCAGTCTCCTGGACACCCAGACACTGCTGGGAACTGCAAGGAGTTGGGAAGGGGCCCCTGGGCTGGTTAATGAGTTCAAGGGGAGTGTGGGGGAGCGGAGGGGGGTGGTCTGTGGCTTAGCTCAGGGTGAGTGCCAGGAACTTGGAGGGGCCATAGGCAGCTAGCACAGCTCCATAAGGAAGGCTTCCACCCATGGTGGATTTTGATAAGACAGTCGTTGCATGTCCAAACTGTTTGTTAATCCTTTAAAATGGATGCATACAACTTAACCCAGGGTGGACCAGAGATTAAATACTTTTTGCAGGAAGGAATGTCTGGGAAGGGTCAAAACCTTGGGGTCCAACTACACACCTCATTAGCATAGAGAACTCTGAGCTACATGCTACAGGACCAGTTGCCCTGGTCCTCCTGGTTGGGGGAGGGGGGGTCTGGTCATGGGCTCCAGGACAGGAACCAGGTCATAGCAGATTCGAACGCCTACCATTCTCAATTATGAGAATTGCCAGGGCTTCTTAATCTGCTCGACCTTTTCCGTTTAATGACACTTTTCCACTTGCCCCATAGATCTAGAAGGAGTTGGGAGAGATGAAAAAAATATGATCTAAATATTTATATAAAACATTTTAAATTAATTAAAGAAGAGACAAAGTAGATGCTCATATATCATTCTCATTAAGAAATACTGCCATTAATTACAGCCCCTCAAAGCAGAAATGAATCAAACAAGACAGGATAGAACTTAAGACTCTAAAGTCTACAAAGTACTGTGGAAAACATTTAGAATGATGGGATGAATCAAATCCCACATTTGCTGACTAGAAGACAAGACTGTTACAATGTAACGCCCCCCAAAAGTGGGGCTGGAGAAGTGGGGGGCTGGGCTAGAGTACACCCAGCTTCTTTTTTTAAAGAAAGACCCGAGTTTAACTCTCAGCAACAACATCGGTCAGTTTATAATCACCTGTCAGTTCAGTCCCAGCAAACTGGACACCTCTGGCCTCAGTGGTTGACTCTTCCCACATACACATAACCACATAGGCAAACACATATAATTTAAAAAACATTTAAAAGTACAGGTTCAATTCAATCTTTATCTATATTCAAAGTGGCTTCTGTGCAGTGCTGACAAAAATACCCTTAAAATCCACAGGGAAACTTAGGGATCCCAAATAGTTAATCTTGAAAACTAGAGAACAAAGTGAAAGACTTACATTTACTCATGTCAAAACTGCAAGTTAATGGAATCATACGATGTGAGAACAGGTCAGCAGTAGAACCATCCAGAAAGAAACCCAAACATTTACAGCAAATTTGTTTTTTATAAAAATTCTAAACTAATGGGGCTGGAGATATAAACCTTCTGTTTAAGAGTGCTTGCTGGTTTTCTAGAGCATCTGAATTTGGTTCCCACCATCAAATGTCTCATAACCTATAATTCCGGTTGCAGAGGACCTGGATTCCTCTTCTGCCCTTCATGTGAATACACATGAGACATACTCACAAAAATAAAATATAAAAGAAAAAAATATCTAAGCCAAGTGACTAAGGGAACTTTTGTTTGTTTGTTTGTTTGTTTGTTTGGAGACAGGGTTTCTCTGTATAGGCCTGGCTGTCCTGGAACTCACTCTGTAGACCAGGCTGGCCTCGAACTCAGAAATCTGCCTGCCTCTGCCTCCCAAGTGCTGGTATTAAAGGTGTGTGCCACCACCGTCCGGCTAGGGGAATGTTTTTTAATAGATGCGTCTGAACACTGGACACCCCCTTGCAAAAATATGATTTTGGATTTCATGCTTCACACAGCATACAAAAATAAAGTGAAATCAAAGACATAATTGTAAAGTGCTAAAAAAACTACATTACGAGTGAAGGGACTCTAGCCAGTCTGAACATGGCAAACATGACCCCTGCAGGCCTGCCTTTCTCCCCATTCCCTCTGCCTTGCTAAAAAGCAAGCAAGCAAGAAAGCAAACAAACAACCCAGCTCCCCAAATTACAATCCTAAAGCTAGCCACCAAGGCCAATTAACTTGCCATATTTGGCCACTTCCTCCTCCTGAAACAGACTACCAAGGCCCAGCTATCAAAGTACTGAATGAAGTTCAGCAATCAAAAGCCCCTTTGGTTTACCTAATTAACCTGCCTAATTAAAACTAAACACCTCATCCTAACATGGGATTTCCCTGGTATAAATTACCATTTTCCCTCTCCTCTCTATCCAGAGGCAGTCCCTCAGGGCAAATATCCCTTCCTGTCTCCCCCCCCCCCCCCTTCCTTTTCTCTTCCACCTTGTCCTCTACTTCCTGTCATTTTTTTCTTAACCCCCTGCCCTTTGTCCCTCTGGGACAAGTAAATATTTGTGCTGAGAAACTGGTCTTGGGGCGCCCTGAGATGACACCATTTCTAACAACAAGTAGGGGAAAAAAAAAAGACCATTATAAATCTTTGACCTTGGAATGGTAATGAGTTTGAGAAATTACAAATACTAGTCAAAAAACCCCCCAAAACAAATAAAAACAGTTCATACACACACACACACACACACACACACACACACACACACTCACGCATGCATGCACACACATGGTTTATTCTGGAAAAGACACCACCAAAATTACCAACCCACAGAAAATAATTAAATCGACGCATTGAAAAGACTTGACTTCAATTATGGACAGAGCACAATTCCAAACTAAAAAGATAATGAGACAACTAAAAATGGGAAAAGGTCTGAAATAGTTTCCTCAGAAGATTTAGGAATGTCCAACATGTAAATGAAACATAACAACAGCTTTCGCTACTGAGGAAATGCAAAGCAAAATCCCAATCAAATATGCTTTATAGATCACCATGGCTACAGTCAAAACTCTATTTCAAATATTTTATTATTTTATTAGTGTTCTACATGCACATGTGCCTGTGCACCACGTATGTGCCCGATGTCCATGGAGGCCCGAGGAGGGTTTTGTTGGATCGCTTGGGACTGGAGTTCTAGAGGGCTGTGAACTGCCATGGGTAGAGCTGGGACCTGAATGGAAACCCTCTGGGAGAGCAGTTAGTACTTGTAACTGCTGAGCCAAGTCTCCCGACCCCTCAAGAACACATTATAGCAAGTGTAGATGTAATGAGAAATTGGGACACTTGTGTCTAATAGGAATGGTAAATGGTGCAGATAATTTTGGAAACAATCTGGTGGCCCCTCAAAAGTCATTACCTACCATTTGTGATCAGGTTCATCCCTAAGCACAAATGTAGAGAAATGAAAACAGCCCTGTGTGAAAGTTCTGCATACAAATGTTCCTAGCGATAGGATACATAATAAACAAAGGTGGAAGCAACTCAAATGTCACCAACTGGAGGGGACGGAAATGAGTGGGATCCATGAAGGACAAAGTTATTGGGTAACAAAAACAAATTAAGTGTGAATAAATGCTATACCATGGATGAAATATCAAAGTCATGTTTGAAAGACAAATCTACAGAAGCAACACTGGGGGTGGTAGTTAAAGACTAGGAAGATATATTTTCACATATAGTACATACACATATATGTGTGTGTATATATTATTTATAAGACAGAGCTTACATGTTGCTTTGGTCAGCCTGATCAGGTTGGCATCACATCTGCCTCAGTCTTCTGGTGCTGGGGTGACAGGTGTCGGCTGTCATGGCAGGCCTGAGAAGACCTTCATGAGATGATCAAAATATTCTAAAGTCGTGGTGATAATTGCATGAGCCCGAATATCCTTAGAAAGCTATTAAGTTAGATACCTTAAATGTGAGAATATGCTATGGGTTAAGCTGTATTTTTTTAAGTACTGTATAATTGTACATATGGACATCTCCCAATTGATTACCTGTCAGCTCTTTTGTAAAACCAGTCCCCTCCATATCCTTCCTAGTTTCTGTCTCTAAAAGGTCCCAGCCATACAAAGCCTACTTGCTTAGACTCTGCCAAATCTGACTCCATTTAATGTCATTTGTCTCTATAGCAACCAACTAGAAAAAGCTGCTTTGTTTAGCAATGACTTTGTACAAGCAGTGGTCTAGCCTAGAGATGTTTTAAAGCTCTGAGTGCTCTACTCATCACTTCATCCCCCACCTCCTAGTATCAGGTAAAGCGGAAAACCTCTGATGAATGGGAGAGGCAAAGACATAAGAAGAAGCATGAAGGAAGACATGTTGCCAGAAAGACTGAGCTAAGGAGGTGAGGAAGACCTGCTCTAAAAGAAGGAGGAATGGTTAAGAAATTAGAACTAGGAAACACAGAATAATTTTTAGATATTTCCATTAATGCATTGGTTAAAACTTTAATAACAATAAGACACATTTCAACATTCCCATAAACTATGCAGGGTCAGCGAGCAGAATGCTTTCATTTGGAGTTCTTTATGGGCATTTCTCAGTGGTTCCACTATACGTAGGTATCAGATATACAGCAGGCATCTTTAACAAATGTTAAAAGGACTGGTAAATAGTGATGAACATCAAAACTGTAAAACATTGGTTAATGCTATGGAACACACAATGAAGAAAAGGTACATTGTAGTTAACACATGGAAACCTTATGAAATTTAAAGGACTGACCAGCTGGTTCACTGGGAAAAGGGCTGGCCATGCCAGCCTGACCACCTAAAAGTGATCCCCAGAGCTGAACAGGAAGTGCCCTTTCTGGTTGTCCTCTTATCTACCATACACACGCTGTATTTTATGCACACACACACACACACACACACACACACACACACACACAAACTTAAAAAATACAATTACCTTTAAGTGAAACTTATGAAAAAACAGGGGATGGGCTTCTTAATTTGGCATCAATTCTAAAATACATAAAGATTCAGGGTAGGATGTGTGGTTCTATCCTCCCCGTACTTTCAGGGCTGTCTTTTCAAAATAGGCTGTCTGTCTGAAAAGCCTCCATGGGCAGATTCTGGTTTTGCCCTGGCTGGACTGAACCCCATCTCTAGCACCTGCCTTGGCTATCCACATTCACAGTTTTGCTCTTTAGGGATTCATTAATGAAGTCATTAATACAGTGCTGGCTGGCCTATGTTTTTCCCCCAAGGAAATTTTAGGTCTCCATTTTCCTATACATAAAAAACACTTTATATTTTACCTGCTATGGTGAAGACAGAGTTGCAACTATGACAACAGTAAATGTGACTAGTTCCTAAGTACCAGCCCTCAGTTGCTACACTGGATGGTAACTTCTAACTGTTCTAGTGTAGTGGGTTGCTCAAAATATCTGCTATTTAAACATTCTTTACAAAGAGTAAAGAACATTTTTTTTTGCTCATTTTAATGTCGCTGGTTAAAGTGGAACCTAAATCCTTCTCTTTCAGTTGTGCTTTTGATCACATAAGCTACCTTTGCTACTGGATCATAAGCTCTTTATATGTTTTATCTATTTTATCTTTATGTTAGCACTCAGCACGGAAATTTAACATAGTAAATACTTTCTGTATATATACAACAAATTAGAATCACTGAGGTTTCAGTTAGAAATATCTGGAAAATCACTCCAGCAAATCTGCATATTTGACAGTTTTACAGGGAAAATAATGTTTAAAACAAGTCACCAAGTTTTGATGCTCTGTTAGTGTAAAAAAAAGGGGGGGGGAGGGACTTTATGTTAATAAAGATCACAGTTCAGTATGCCTGGCTTGGGGTGTAATTTGCCTACCACGTGTGAGAGCCTGGATTCAGTTCTCAACACCGCAACACAACAACAAAAACAAGCCAGCAAACAGAAAAGCAACACATATGCTGAGGTTTTTTTTTTTTTTTTTTTTTTTTTTTTTTTTTTTTTTTTTAAGATAGGAGCAATAATACAAATGACTTTTCTAGATGACACAGTGACTGTATAAAATAAAAGGAGAAAAGTGCAACAGAACCAAGGTTAGAGATAGGGATGGCTCAGTGGGGAAAGGCTCTCTACCTACTGGACAGCCTGGGCTCCACCCCCAGAACCCAAGCAGGTTGGAGAAAGTATAGCCTCTGACCTCCATGCTGTGGGCACCGCCCACCCCCACCCCCCATCGCAATAATGTACTTTTTAAAAGTTTCTCCACTGTTTCTATTTTACCTTTTGTGGCAGGCAGGACTGAGACTCCATTTCCCTCTCAGCTCCAGGAAAATTTCATCCAGCTCATTTTAATTCTCCTGAATTTAACTTGCTTTCTCATTGGTCTCTGTGTAACCTCAATTCAAGTGAATGTTTCAGTCTTAGAAGCCCACTATAGAGGATTTTCGGATCCATGGAAACACACTGCTCGCGTATTCAGATACCAACCAATGTACATGATTCTCCCACTGGAGAATGGCTATGCACAGACAGCATCCTGCATCCTCCCCACTGCATCTCATGGCTCATAGGCACGTGATAACTCAGGAGCATGAGGACAAAACATGCTTAAATACTCAAGCATGCTATGAGAAAAAAAAGGTGTTAAAGCTTGTCTGGGTTTTAGGGCTATCGTAACAAAATGTCATAGAGAGTTTAAAGAACAGAAATGTATTCCTCACCATACTGGACACTGGACCTTGCAAGACTGCTTGCAAACTGTCTTGTTTCTTCAGAGGCCAGTCCCTTGGCTTGTGAATGGCCTACTTGTCCTTTCCTTGAGATGCCTTTATGCATGTATCCTGTGGTGCTTCCTTATATGAAGGAAGGTGTATCCTTAACAGCCTCCTGTAACTCAGTCCCCTCTTTATGAGACCTATTTATAACCAGTGTCGCATTCTGAGATACTAGATGATAGAGCTTTAACATATGAATTTGAGGGAAACACAATTTAACCTGAAAAAACAGCCCTTGGTAGTTTATTCATGGTTTTCATTTTCAAAAGCTAAGAAATCTTTCAGGTAGCCGCCCAAGTAGAATGTATTGATGTGAGGCCTCTGGTCCTCATGTGGGACCTCTACATTTTGACTCATCAGTCATAACGTGGTTTTTTGTTGGGAAGTCACCTAGACATTGTCCTGACTCTCAGTTGGAGTAATTCCGTTTATACATCATTTTTTCCTAAAGCCTATCAGTTTACTTAGACACATGGGAGAGTGCTTCTAAGGGGTTTTAGGGAGGAGGCGTAGGTTTCTAAAAATACTGTTCATGGTGAAGAGACTACTGGAGCAAGTTTTCTTTTAAAAATTTTTGAGGGGCAAGATGAGAGTCCTAGAGATAGCTCTTGGAAAAAGGAAAAGTCCTCCTCCAAACACTGTTATATATGACACTTTAAACAAACAAACAAGCAAGCAAGCACCCCCCCCAACCAAACTTGTAAGAAAATGAACCGAACGAGTGATAACTGGATAACATATCCTTAGACCCTGATACATACATACGTTTGTGTGTGTGTGTATGTGTGTGTGTGTACATCCACCACAAATAGTCTTATGTAACTCATAACACACTTCTGGGCAAACAGCAAGACGAATTTAAGAGGCACCTAAGAGCGCTTTCACAAGTTAATTGGGATCTCAAGGGTGCCTGCTGTATGTAACTGAGGATTACAACCTCACTGGTGCCATGTTTTCTTAAATCTTCAAATGGACACTCTATCTTACATAGTCAGCATATAGTAGCTTGTCTCTTTATCTTGGCTAATATCACATGAAAGGAGAATAATGCTGTGTGTATTATTTACCAGCCACGGGTCATCTTGTCTACCACCACAGTGTGACGTTTACCCTGATACACATAAACTGTGGTGACTGAACAGATATATGACGGATTGCTCAGCTTACTGACAATAAAAGTGGTTCTCTTCCCCACTTTAGTTTCCTTAAACATGGATGCGCCTGTTCCATAATAACGAAAGGCCTCTGGACAAGGACAAATTGTCAGTAGCAATCCACCAGAGTCTGAACATGTCCAAAGAAGATTAATCAAAATTCTGCACACTAGCAGGAAACTTCACTTGCAGATTAATACTAAGAAATAATTTTCACTCCGGATTTCATTAAATAGTTTAGTAGTTTTATTTATAAGGAAAAAGAAAAGGACTCAATAGTTGATGAATAGTACCCCCACAGTAAAAAGAGTCAGTTCACATTCTCAAAGGTGTTAAGTTTCCGTTTCCTCGGGGTAGCTAAATACCATAAACAAACGACATTTCCTCAAGTCAGCCTTGAAATGGTCTCACAGGCTTCACAGGCATGGGAGGGCTCCTCAGAATTTGTATGCTGCAATCTTTAATTTATGAATGTTTGTTATAAATGTCTTGAAGAGCAAACGTTTGTTATCTGTGCTTCCTTCTTTCTCACACACCACTATGTCTTCTGACACTTCCATTTTCTCGACTTTTAACTTCTCTCCCCCTTCACAAAAAACCCCAGAAACCTCGCTGTAACTGATCATGCGTTTTTCCCCTTGTATTCCTCTTTTCCTTCTACATCTTTTCAGATCTGAAATGGGAAGAAATCCAGCGTGCAGCTGAAGATCGCATATTTAGATTTATTTCCAGGCTGCCTGTGTGTGTGTGTGTGTGTGTAAAATCACCCCGCCCTCGTTTTGTAGCTATTTCACCTCACTGTCGTGGCAAGAACTTGAATTCCAAAATGGCTTGCTCCTTTCGAGCTGACATGGGCTATAAAATGCAATTTATTCCCACTGCAACCAACCTTCTCCCTATTCTCTACCATTACGAGGAGAAGCACAGACAGCTGGGCCTGACTAGTGCGGCAAAGTGCATCTTATCTGCTAGATCCAGCAGAGCCCCGCAAAGCCGTCTGCACTGATGGGGAAGCGTTAAAGCGGGGAGAGGACACGAGAACCCCCCAAGGCCCACGCTGCGCCCACGCGGGGCGGCCTCGCGCCCTCCCGCCACGACCGCCGGCCCCGCCCCTCCCGGGCCCCGCCCCCTCCGTCCCGCCGCGGCCACGCCCGACGTGCGGCGCCGGCCCGCCGGGCGGGGGCGGGGCCTGCGTCGCCCCTCCCCCCGCCGGCGGCGGCCTCCGCGCGGGCCTCCCAGCCCCTATTCCACTCACTTTGTTCTGCGCCTTTGTCCTGGTCCGCACCAGCAGGTGGAGCCGCAGTGAAAGTTTCCCGTCCGTTCCGCGAGCGGGAGCCCATCTTGCTCGCCGCCGCGGCCCTCGCTGGAGGAGGAGGGTCAGAGCTCGGGGGCAGCCAATCGCGGGCAACGCTGCTAGTTATCGGAGCAGAATGGGCTGTAGTTTAGTGAAATAGGAAAGCTGCAAAACACTGTGGAGTGCTGCCGTGTAAATAAAAAGGAAAAAAAAGTTTCTCAAGTCGCAGCTGCACGACGTCGGGCCGCGCCGCGCCGGGGCGGGGGTCTGCGCTCTCGGAGCGGCCGCGCGCGGGACTCTGTGGTGCCGCCAGCCCCAGCCCCATTGTTTGTGTTTTCTTCAAAATATGGCAAAGGTTCAGGTGAACAATGTAGTGGTGCTGGATAACCCGTCGCCTTTCTACAACCCGTTCCAGTTCGAGATCACCTTCGAGTGCATCGAGGACCTGTCTGAAGGTGAGCGAGTGGCGCCGGGCTGTCAGTTGCGGCGGCGGACGTTAAAGTTTCCCGGCCCGGCCTCGCGCGGGGTGGGCCGCGGCCGGCGGCCGGCGGGAGGGCGGCCATGCGAGGGAAACTTGAAGTTGAGGGACGCTGGCCGCGCCGCAACTTGCGAGCAACTTGCCGGGCGGAGGGAGCCATGTTGTCAGCTTTGTCTGCGGCGGGCGGTGCTTGGCGGCCCCGGCTCGCGCGGCGCTGCCGGGGGGTCGTGCGGCCTCGGCGGCCCCAGGGCCCCGCGGCCCGGCGGGGAGCACGCGCGGCCGGCGGAGAGCGGAGCCATCTTACCCGGCGGCACGACGCCTGCTCCGGACCGCCAGGGGCGAGCGGGCCCGCGCCTTCCCGCCCGAGCCCCGCCGAGGCTGTCCTCGCGCCGCTCTCCGGCTCCATCCACCAACCAGCGCGGAAGGCGGGCGCTGGGCTCAGCCCCCCGGCGCCTGGCTCCCGGGGGCGGCCGTGC
The DNA here is from genome assembly GCF_947179515.1 of Apodemus sylvaticus. Lineage (NCBI taxonomy): Eukaryota > Metazoa > Chordata > Mammalia > Rodentia > Muridae > Apodemus > Apodemus sylvaticus. The sequence continues at coordinate 33,950,813 of NC_067490.1, read as the reverse complement.
TCGTCGCGGGCGCCCGGGATGCTGTGCGCCGCCTCCGGAGCGGCGAGGACGCCTCTCCCGGGGGAACGGAGACCTCACAGCGAGAAACGACGCGGGCTAGGAAGTTCCATCCCACCCTAGAGCAAAAGCAGGGCGCTTAACCAATTCCAGGCACTTCTCTGGCTTCTAGAAAGTCCGAGAGACTTTCTCCAGAACGTGTGAAGAAGATGCAATTAAAATAACTCCACGTCCAGGCAGACAGAGAAAATACAAACGTTGGCTAGGAAATAGAAGGCAAACTCCTTTCTGAAGTACATTTTACGGTTTAAAAAATGCGAAATAGTGAGGTAATAACAGAATTTAGAAAGCTGAAATGTGGCTTCTTATCGCTTTTCTCGGATTTTATTAAAATCAATGCTTCATTTTCAACATTTGAAACAGAAAGTTTAACTTCGTTGGTGTTAAATTTTAGTTAACTGGGAGGACATCTTGGGACTTGGAAGTATTTATCCTAATCGTGACGAAAAGAATTTCTCTTCCAATTTAAAAGTTTATAATCGCTACAATGTACTTCATGTAGGATGTTAACCTTAATTATAAAAACCATTATAATAAACCTTTAAAAACTGTGAAAAGGAAGTCACAACCCTTTCTCCCTTCACTGCTTTGGCTAACCATCACCATCACTTAAAGTGTACCCAGTTGTTTTTAATGCATATGTAAATTATAATGCGCATACATTTAGTCTGTGGGACTTATCTTGAAGACTGACTAAAGATTAAAATACAGTAGTCTCTGGATAGGCTGTGATGATTAATAGAAGTGTAAGGGTGTTTTGCTCATTTCTCCATTTGAATGTAACAGCATTTTCACATCAGACCCATTTCCAACCCCAACACTGATTTTTCTTTTCTTTTTCGAACTGCCAATGTATACAAATGAGCAAATATAAGTAAGATCAAGGCTGAGTCCATCCTAACTCATTGCAGTGTTCGAGGCATTAGAAGTTCTTTACACTACAGGTGTTTCTCATATGTTGGCTTCCATTTTAGGTCCACATTGTACAGGAAGATAGGGTCTAGGATATTGTTACAGTCATTACACTGGATAGTTCAAAACCAGCCATCCACAGAAACCAAACAAGGTTCCATTTTAAGCCGGGATCCTTTCACAACAGTGGTATTACTCAAGTCAAGAATATGCCTTCCTCTAATACACTTCAAAACCAGGGCACCATTATTTTAAGGTATTTTAAGCTGAGTCATTCCAAAGCTGCAAAGGAATCCTTGAAAAAGGTGCCCTTCCTGTGTACTCCATCTAGAGGCTCTGTGGAGTAAGGGAACAGGAGTTGTTTGATCCTGCAGAAGCTCTTTTCTAGGGTCCACACTTTTGTTGTATGACTTTTTAAGTTATTGATCAAAGTGCAAAATACTCTAAAGAGAATTTTGAATTTATGATTTGTGTCTATGTCCAATGTACCGATTAGCCACCATTAGCCACCATTTATTGTCCGTAGTCTCAAAATATTTTAACTCCGCTTTAAGAGCTACCTGGTAGTTTTGCTTCAGAAGTCAGTTGTGTTTGCTCTAAAGATAATACGGTTATTTCTTTTACAGGGCTTATGTCTATGAGTAGAGAACATTAAAAAGTGGAATTTAAAGGCTAGTGAGATGGCTCAGTCAGTAAAGCTACTTCCTGTCAATCGCCTGAATCCACTTGGTAGGACTGACTCCAACCAGTTGTCCGCTGACGTCCACATCAGTGCCCGGATATATACATGAACGCACTTAAAAATTTTAAAAAGATTTAAGTAAGGGCTTTATTATGCTTGACCACAAGGCCTATGGAAGTTTAATTGGCCTTCCTGTAATTTCTAAGATTTAATATTTGCAGTGCATCAAAACTGAGCCTGTGGCTTTATACTTTGAAAGTTCAGGCCTGTTCGGATTGCAAAGGCTGTATATTTTCTACTAGACCACAGACCTTCCCAACAATTTAATTAAAATTTCCTTGGTAGCATCCCTCCCACCACACATGCAGATACTTTCTGCCTGGGATTACCATGATTAAATGGAAAAGTTAACTTTTAAAATAAATGAATAATCTTCAGCTCATAACTTGTAGTGCCACAGGCCTTATCCGTAACTCCATAAGATAGAGGCATAGAAAGGGAAACTGGCTCATAAACAAATTGATAAGTAAGCATCCCACCACATTCAGACCCACTTTGTGCCTGTTCCTGGGTCTCATTGTGTTCTTATTAAGGTTAGAGTAACCCACTCTCCGTTCCTATATTCTATAAACCTATTACTAGAAACTAGAAAGAGCAAGACTTAAAACCAAGGCTCTTGAGTAGCAGCAACCCACCTTTAATTGATTCTGATTTGTAAGCTCTGTGAATTTTAGATTACTTACCTTCTCCAGGTCTCAGCTTTTTTGTTTATATTAGTGCGCACGCGCTTGTACACACACACACACACACACACACACACACAGAGTGCATATGTGCTTGAGTAATTATATCTGTGTGATAAAGCGTTTACCTTGGGTAAGTCAGTAGCTGTCTAGTACCCTTCTCCTCAGCTGTGTCTTCATTTGGCTTTGGATTACTTCCTTCCTTGGGCCCCTCTTTCTGAACTACTTCATTGATTCACCCTCTTCCTGACCTGCTTGCTAACTTTAGTGCTGAGGAATCCTGTTCCTGTCCTTGTCATTATGTCTTATTGCCAGATTTCAATTTTTTAAAATTTGGCCTTTGTTTTTGTGTTTATAATTAAACGTCTAATAGGCATCTTAGACACATATAAAACTAACTCCTGATTATTCTTTACACAGACCCCCCTCTGCCCCCAAAATGGTTACAGCTGCTTCCATTTCCAAATTTTATCTAGGATGTGAATGCTTTACACCAGCCCTATGGCCACCAAAACTCACAGTACTGAACGGTTGAAACAATCTTTTGTTCCCCTGCCTTCACACAACTTACACACAACACAGCAAGTAAAATGATCCTTTAAGATAAAAGGAGGATTCCTGTTATTTCTCTGCTCAAATCTTGAGGGCAGTGGTTCTCAACTTGTGTGTCATGACTCCCTGAAGACTACTGGAGAACACAGATGTTTATATTTCAATTCATTGGCTACATAACAGTAGCAAAATTGCAGTTATGGTCACCACACCTTGAGGAATTATTACAGGATCACAGCATTAGCAAGCAGCATTAGCTGGAGGGCTGGGGCTGGGGCTTGGTGATTAAACTGGGTGCCTAGAAGTGTGACAGTTCTGCGCTTGATGCCCAGCACAACAACAAAATGGTGCTGCTAAGTGTTAAGCCAAAATCCTTCATGGTGGGCATTAGGCCTTGTGCGTTGTGGCTGTGCTGCTCCCCATCCCAACCTCAGGATTGGGTAACTTCTCTCTCTCTGTTCCAAAATCCCAGCCTCTTGGCTTATTCTTGAACACACCAAGCAGGTTTTTTACATTTGTGACTGTTCTTTCTGGTCAGAAAATGTTATTGTTTCTTCCTAGATCCAACAACAAATAAGTGACCTGATTCAGAACCCTGAATCTGGAAAAGTACTGAAAGCTGAAAATACAAATAGCCGTAGTCTATGGTGGAGCCATGATATAATAGTAACTACTGTCTCTCTATAATGAAGCCAAGCATAGAGCACACTACAGGAGGTTGTCATCTTCCTCCTATGTTAAAGAGCACATTCCTACATTCCTTCAAACAGGTTAAGATGGTTTTAATCTTCTTGGTTCTCCATAGAGAATTTTCTGAAAGGGTGCTTAATGAAATCTAGGTTGAATTACAAGGCAAGTCTTAGGTTAGGTTGTACTTGAGTGTTTCATACCCTTCCCTGTATGCTATGTAAGTACCCTGCTATATGAAGAGGTATAAGGATCTTGGTTTCCTCTAGTGGTTTTAAGAATATATGGCAGAAAGAAGCATGGAGGGGAACAGCCCCATTGTGTCTGGTTGGTATCCAGTTGGCATAGTTTTTTTTTAGTACAATGGTAAGTACAAGTTAGTAACATAGTTATTCTGTTAGCTAGTAAGAGTGATGAGGTAACAGATTGACAAATTTATGTCAGGAGAGGAATGTTTGCTAATGATTATTCCACTTTAGATTCTGTGGTGATTTCTGTTTCATAGGGCAGCTTTTCTACAGTGGTGAAGTTAAACATGGGGCACAACAAGAGGCTGGTTGCATACATGAGCGCGGGCAGTAGGATCTGCTCCCAGTGTTCTCACTGAAGGAGGTCTCTGAGAACTTACTGTGCCCATCTGCTTTATGAGCACCTATGGCAAACGTTTAGTGTTTCCTCAATATCCGTTCATGTTTTACTTGTGAGGTACACTCTCCAGGGACCAGTGCTGTATGAACAGTTATTTGGAGAAGTTATTGGGATGAAATATGAATTCTGGCAAGAGAGATCTACATAAGTAACATTTCCATATCTCTCTGGTAAGCCATTTAGCAGTTAAGTGGTCAATAATATATATATTATATATATATATACACACACATATATATATAATTGCTGCTATGAAATAATGTTTTTGGTTTTTTTAACCCTAGACTTGGAGTGGAAAATTATCTATGTGGGCTCTGCAGAAAGTGAAGAATACGATCAAGTTTTAGACTCTGTTTTAGTGGGTCCCGTTCCTGCAGGAAGGCATATGTTTGTGTTTCAGGTAAGATTAATCTTCAGATGTTTATGCCAAGTATGTTTCTACTAGTCTGAACTACCTCGGAGCCCTACCCTTTCTGTTTTAGGTAACTGCTTTATCTACTCTCACTTGCAGTCTGCTGTCATTTCAGGCACTGTCTATCATATTTGAGAGTACGCAGGATGTTTTTGAGTTTATTTTCAGGAACTAGACAAGACTCTAACATACTGTGTGTACAAGGTTGGGTTTGTCCTATGGAACTGTTGTTCAAGAGGAAAGCATCCCCAAACATACATTCAAGTGCTGGTCAGACACGTGCATGCATCTGCTGATATGATAGCAACAACCTCATTTTGGTATAATCAGTAACTGTAACATTAGCAGATAGAGACATGTGACTTAGCCATTGGAATGACAGTCTAATACTTCATTAAAGCTTCTTATCTAGGTTTTTATAGAGGACCACTGTGACAAATCCATTACCCTGTTAGAACTTGTGAGTGGAAATATTTAGTATAAATTATGTTCTCAGATACCTCTGACAGTGTTTAAAGGTCTGTGCCCAAGCTTTAGACATTATCTTCTGTCAAAGAGTGTTATTTCTCCTGCTTTATTAAATTACTATATAAAACTAGTGACTTCTTTCAATTATCTATGCTTCTTAGAGGGAGATATTTATAATGCTGCAAGGAGTAATGAGCTAGCTTTTAAATAACTATTAATTTTTGTTATAAGTATTTCTGCCTAATCAAATCTCACTACAGGCATAATCCAGGAGAAAGGTCTACTTCTTCTATGCTTGGCCTCTATTTCTGCCTTCACAGACAGGACAATTTCAATGAATACTTTCTTTGAAATAATCCCTTTAGAAACGGGTGAGGAGTTGCTTAAGAGAACATTGTTAAAGATACTGCCTTTTAAATACAGAACTGAATCTGGGCCTGAGTGTTTTCTATTAGGAAACCCCAAATGATTTAGTGTATATAACAAATGGCTAAAAAAGGCTCAGCTACAGTAACTTAAAGGCTTCCATACTTTAATTAAAAGTGCCATCAAACTGAGTTCCATGTGTGCATAACCTTGTGAAAGCCGTAGCAACAGACTGCCTAAGGAAGTCCTGCAGTCTCAGGAAGGCCTCATGCCCCTGCTCACTAAGATACGTGACCCCACTACTGACTACCGTAGAAGAATATTATGAGGGCTCTATTGCCTTCTCTCTTGCTCCCTCCCCCCCCCCCCCATGCTCATGGTCATGGCCGGCCTCTGCTTCTCTACTCTCTCCGTCTCTCTGCCTATGTCTGCCTCTACCTATGTCTTACCTCCAATCACCATGGCCTGAATAAACTCTATTCTATACTTAAAAAAGAAAGAACATTATTATGAGGAATAAGGCAATCAGAAAATTACTGACAAAACTAGCTATATGTATAATTAAAATATTAGTTTATTCTCATTATATAAAGAGGCAGGATTTCCTTGGACCCAAAAGCCTGGGGACTACATGCTGTACTGATAATTCATGATGTAAAAGAAGGTCAGCTTAACATGTAGCCATATATATACACTTTGTATTGCTGTAAAGTCTTGGACATCATGGTTTTAAAGTGAGCCTTTGGGAGTCTTGTGTGTTTATGGTAAGCATACTTCTAAGCTTTTGACTTGCAGTGCTGTGAGGAAAATCTCATAGAAGTATGCAGCTTTTTGTTGCTATCAGTGTAGATGTTGCCAAAAAGAACAGAGAAAGCACTGTGATTTAGGTCATGTGTTAGCCTGTGCAGTTTTCAAAGTCTGACAGTTATTAACAAAATGAAACTAAGGCAGTTTTTGTTTTGTGTTGTGAGCAAACTGTTCTATGTTTCTGGTCTGCCATTTTGCTTAGTATAGTTAAATAAGCCTGCCATAGGAATGGGCCTAGGACAGGAGATGTCCAGACACCTGAGCAGTATTGGATTGGGTCAACACAAGTGATCCCTATCACTTTTCCGTTCTTAATGACCTGAGAGGTGTGCACATTTCTTGACCCAAATTTGCTTAAGTTAAATCCTTTGGCAAACAACATTTTTAAACATAGATGCAATTACTACTAATTTGCTGGGTGGTAGCTACTGAACTCCCATCTTCACCCCTTTCTGGATATATGAGAATCCCTGAAAGTAGCCCTGCAACGTTGAGTAAGATTTGTAGGACGGACTGTATGTGCTACAGGAGGGTCTATGTCCCCACCCTTGGGGTCTGTCCACAGGGATCCAATACTCGCATCAGGACAGGAACTGAGTAATGAGAAGATTCTAAAATAATAAATTCTTATAGCTGCATTTAGATTAAGACATATTAGGAAATTTGTGTCAAAAAACAAACACATAAAAAGGGAAGCTGCTACCTTGTGAATCCTAAAGGACTTTTGTTGGAAGGTTTGATGAAGATGTCAAGAGATAAATTTGGGTGGATGTGTGGAAGGAACTTAAAGTCAAGGAACTGTTTGAGGCACAGAGGCATGAAAGAGTTCTAGTTCATCTTATAGAACTTATGTTTCACACACACACACACACACACACACACACACACACACACACACACGAGAAATACAGAGCTGTAAAGAGCCCAAGGAACTAAAGCATCCAATGTTTAAAACCTGCCAAAGGGATAGAAATGGATGCATGTTTAAATGGCAGCAATATAGACAGTAGGCTGGGAACTGAAGAGATGAGTAAGAAATGCGAGTTAGCAGCATTCTGCATAACCGGAAGGAACACCCAACCTTTAGGAATGAGATGTTGAGATGTTAAGAGTGACACAGGAAGAGAGTAAGAGAAGCTGAAGGTGACTGATTTGAAAGCTTTAGTTTCCATGGAGTTTTATGGCTCTTGGTGCCAAGTATGTGCTATATATACAATAAACATAGTCTTAAGTTTCCAAGCTAAAAGCATTTACTGAAGTGTTCATATTACTGTGCAGAATAGTGCTACAGGTTGTTACTTGTCTATCTGTCTCAGAAGTCTTGTTGATGAGGGCTGTGGACACAACCCCTAGCCCTTTCTGGCATTTTTAATGTCTTCTAGTTCTGTTGTTTCACTTTCTTAACTCCTTTAGGTTCATGATGATTCAAAACATGGTCTTTGGTGTCATCTACCTAAGTAGTCTTTGCACTGAATGTCCACAATGTATGTGGCGCAAATAACAATAGGATTTTTCTTTTTTCAAACTTTGCTATAGTTTTTCAGATCCTTTGTCATTTGTATTCACTGTTTATTTTTATGTGTACTTTTTAGTTGGTGCTGGGATTGACCTGAACTACATTGCTGACCTCTGCTGTCAGTTTTACAGGGTTTACTATTGAAGAACCTAAAAGTCTTGGATAGAAGAGGGAACTGATAGAATAAACACTTACTGGAATAGGCTCTATGAAACTTAATTTGGTACAAAGTAATTTGGGACTGAAAATTAGGACTGTAAAAGGTTAGGATCACTACAGTGATTGACTTGGTTATAAATAATGGATTTTATAATGACTATTATGTAATTAATTGTCATATATTAAAAAGAAAAGAATTATTTCTTTCTTTAGCTATAATTATACGTACAAGTAGTAAGTGTACCCAGCACTACTACAGAGAAACATGAACCTTATTTTCCAGGTATAAGCCAATTCCCACCGAAGAACATTGGCTGGGTGGGTGTGGTGGTGTCCACCTGTAACTCTAGCACTCAGGAGGCAGAACCGAGTGAATCTGAGGCCAGCTAAGGCTATAGCAGGACTCTGAGTCTAAAAGCCAAAAATAAATTGTAGAAACATTTTCCCTACTAATATGGTTTCAAGTAGTGCTAAGGTAATTTCTGCTCATTTGCTGTACCTGCCACTAACAGCCTTTTTATGTTTCTTTCTGAATTACTCTAGGCTGATGCACCGAATGCAGGGCTCATCCCAGATGCAGATGCAGTGGGGGTAACAGTTGTACTGATAACCTGCACCTACCGAGGTCAAGAATTTATTAGAGTTGGCTACTATGTAAATAATGAATATACTGAAACAGAATTAAGGGAAAATCCACCAGTAAAACCAGACTTTTCCAAGGTAATTTTCTTACTGTTCCTTTTTAATTACTTGTACTGTCCAGTTTTTAGGGGTTGCTGTTTCATAGTATACCATGAACATGGCCTTAAAGCAGATCTGAAGTTTTGTAGCACTTGAACAAACTAATTCTTGTTCTGCTTGCATGGATGGCCTCCACCCTGCCTCCCCACATGACAGTTAGGTGGGAACCTTGAGTCTGATGGTTTAGTAGAATATGGAAAGGCTTCCTGCAAAAGCAGGCCTTTGTTTCTCTGTACCATTAGGGATTTCATTTCAGCCAAGGACATGTGAGGTCTTCTGTTTGTAGTGACGTGATTAAAATAGTTTGCATATGACTCTTCCCAAAATCATGTCCAGGATTAGACTGGTTTTGTTTTATTTCTTTGGCAGAAATTTTGAGACTGTGTAGCTCAAGTTGTCTTTGAACTGTGGGATTCTTCCTTCCTCAATGTCCACGTTTTAGAATTACAGTTGTCACTACGCCTAGCTTGTGCGCATTTTCATTCATTTATCCTGCTATTTTTAAAGGTTAAAAGTTTTTAAGTACTTCTGATGATAACAAGTTGAATTTTGAGACATTAAAATCTGATTCAATAGTCTTAAACCTTTAGATTTTTCACTGAGAATGGTTAAGGGGTTTAGTTACTGGCGACTAACTAATCTGGTACTCTATCTGCCAGGCCTTACATAGACTAGAGTTTGTTCTCCTTTCTGCAGGGGACCTCCTGTTGACACAGGGTTACTCTTTGTAGAACCTTTGTATGGCAGTAAAAGAAACTAGAGCACATTACTGTTTCAAAAAATGAGATTTGATATGTTACTGCTAGGATCCCAATAATTAGGGGTTTTGTTTGGGGAAAATTGTTCATTTGAAGTTTGTGTTTTGTATTTTATTTCTTGGTGCTTAGCATTGAATCTAGGAACTTTTCCACAGTATGTCCAAGGCAATGAGCGCTATCCCCAACCTGAACATACATCAGGCTAAAGATACACTTATCTAACTAAAACATCCTCTAACAAGGTACAAAAGGACCTTTCCCTCCCTTATTCTTTAGGAAGCAGAAGTATAAAAGCAGGTACTTTGTTGGGAAGTGAAATATGTCGATGGGTTGTTCCCCACCCCTCACCTCCCTTTACCTTGTTTCCAAAGGCTAATGAGACTACGTTTGCTGTTTGCTATTGTGGTCCTTGCTTATTAGTAATGCTGAAGTGCTTCTCTTGCTGATGCCTTTGCATATGAATTTAGTCCTCTAAAAAGATGAAGAGAACCAGAACTGCCCAGTTTGTACATGATAATCTAACTTTCTTAGTGCTTACCACTTAAATGTTTCTCTTTCTAGCTTCAAAGGAACATTTTGGCATCTAATCCCAGAGTCACAAGATTCCACATTAACTGGGAAGATAACACAGAAAAACTGGAAGATGCAGAGAGCAGTAACCCAAATCTACAGTCCCTTCTTTCAACAGATGCATTACCTTCAGCGTCAAAGGGATGGTCCACGTCAGAAAACTCACTCAATGTTATGTTAGAATCCCACATGGACTGCATGTGACTACGTGCCATCCCATTAGCACAGATTAAGCTATTAAAAACAGAACTATTTCCCTGAAGTTCCGTAAGTACATAGTCAACGTGAAATGTGAAGAATTTGTTTAAAAACATCCTGTAGAAAGTTTATAAGAAAACCAGTATTTGAGCAAATTGTGGATTATAAATACAACTATTTTTAAGTACTTTTTTCTCTAATGTGTTATTTTATTTGTTCATGAAACTAATCTGATTAAAGCATATATATTATTTTCTTCTCTTTTATATGTAATTAAAGTACTTATAAAAAGAAAAGTTATCAATTATTAGACCAGGTTGTAAAGGTGTTGTTTTAGCCTCTTGGACAATAAGATTTACTAGCCTTTAAAAGAACAAAGTTTACTTCAACTAAAGTGATTTTTCCTGTGGAAATAGTGTCCTTTTAATTTGAGGAGAAAACTTCCATTCTGTAGTAAAAAAGGTAACTTTAAAATGGGACTTGAAATCAATGACACGCCACCAGGGTTTCCTAGGCTACCCCAGTGTGTCTTAGCATGGCCTGCGTTACACGGGATTTCCTGTTTTTATAGAACAGAGGCTGCTGCCTTTGCAGTCTCTCTGGCTATGGTGTATGCTTCCCTACATCTAAAACCGAGAAACCACGATCCTAACTCATCACTGTCCAGAGATTTCAACATGGCAAGAGCAGATGCAAGGTCTGTCTCTAAGGTGTAAGAAGATCACATTATAATGGCTCGGAGCTGCTCTTTCTCTGTTTACAGAAGTGCTGAGCTTGTGTGGTTGGCACTCCTACTATCCCAGGGTAATTTATAAAGGTCTGATTAGCTTTATCCTGGCTGGCTACTTTAGGAAGTATGTTTTACCATTTGCAGCCATATTACCCCATATCTTCTGGTTCTCATTAACATGCAAGATCAGGGTATTATCTGTAGTTGACATAATCTAACAGCTTTTCCAGCCTTTTCTTTCTTTCTGAAGAGCAGCTTTAGGAAGGAATTCATCAAATAAATGGGCCAAAAGTTTATTTTCTTTAGTGAGAAGTAAATACTTTCCAAGGTTTTGATCCATTAAATTTGCAGACCAATATTTTCATTTGATTCCCGGCGATGATGCACAGGATAGTCCTAGGATGCAGGTTATGCAGTGCCTTCACATCTGAGCTTTATACTGCACTTCCAAAAGCATTTTGAGGAAAAGCAAAGGGCATTTGTTTAAATACAGACTCTTTAAGTTGTATATATTTCTTGCTATTTTAAAAGGTAAATTTGTGAAACAAAGTCTTGTTTAATGTTAAACTTTGAAATTTGAGACTCCAGATTATTACAGTATTGTCCATTACTCAGTTCATAGATTTTAAAAATAAAATATGTCTGACTACTAAAACGATTTGAAAAAAAATCTCATTTTGTCTAATTACAATTAGGAGAAAATGTTAAAAAACAAGAGTTCAGTGATCAATACAGTAAGATACGTTTGTTAGAAATAAAACATAAACTAAATTGCCAAGTTAAATAATTCACTGAAGTATTTGGGCTGATTATAAAAATGACTTTGTAATGACATTATGTGGTTAGGTTTTTATATCAATATTTAAATCTATGGCCCATTGTCACCAAAGTTTGAGACATAAAACTCTTGACTTTTATTATTTAAAAGTTACTGCTCTATAGAATTTAAAAGTAAAAGAATAATAATAGAAATATTTAAATTAAACATTAGAACTAAGAAACTAGCAATGCAGGGATTTGAGACATTATGTCTGAATTATAGTTAAAAGTCTTATAGGCTGCCCTCTCCCCCTTGTTTCTTATTTTTGAGATACGGTCTCTCAACATAACTCTGGCTGTCCTGAACTCTATGTAGACCAGGCTAGCCTTCAGCTCACAGAGATCCACCTGCTTCTGCCTCCTGAGTGCTGCGATTAAAGTCGTTCAACTCCATATCCAGCACTATTTCCTCTTTTTGATCAGGGTAAATGTCTGGTGAATACATAACACACATACAGCATGCACGCATGCACACACTCTCCGTGCCGCTGAAGAGCTCGGTTACAATGGTATTGTTTGAGCTGAGGAAACATTTCAGAGTCTGAGGAGGCATGCATGTATTTGCTCATTCATAACCTTGCCTGACTGACCCTTCATTTCTGTTACTGTTTTACCTTATAGTTTCAGGGTCTAGTTTTACTAAGAAGTCTATGGGGCTGTCAGTGTGGATGGCTCAGTGAGTAAAGGGGTGTGCTATCAAGCCTGACTAAGTTCAATACCCAGGATTCACATGGTAGAAACTAATTCTCCCACAAATTGTCATCTAACGGCCATATATACATACACACAAAATAAGTCAATGAAAGGTAATACAAAATTTAAAGACTGTGACATGTTTTCTATCACAATTCATAGTGTAAAATACGATATGACGATGCAATGCAAGTATACATTTATATTAAGTTGTTCATAAAAGTAGCCTTTGCTGCACTTACTGTGTGCAGCCTGATTCTAATGGATTACAAGAGTGCCAAAGGCCACTGACATCTTTTGAATGGGTAAGAAGCAGCAATACGTTTCTACAATTACAAAATCTTTACCAATCTTTTTTCTCACCTTTGGATTATGATCTTGACATCTAAAACAAGGGAAGAGTGCTAATTCACTTTACATTATCACTAACACTTTGAAGCCATAGCCATTTATGTAATACTTCCTCATTAATAATGGCCTGTAAGATGGCATAGGCTTAGTGCTTGGCATGCCACATGACTGGTTGGCAATCATTTCATATAATTACTCACAAAATGTCACACTCAGCCACAAGGATTTCAAAGTGTATAGGTGGGTGGCTCGTTATAGGCCAACCCTTCTCTTTTGGTATTGTCAATTCAGAGCCCATCCAATCAACACTTACTAATATAGCATTTAAAATCCCCAGACGGGACTGTTGGATATTTTCTTTTTTATGATGAGTTTCAAAGTGTAAGTATCATATAAGAGAAGAGACTACAGACATGAGGGCATCTTAACATGTAATAACACTAGTAAGCCAAACTATTTTTAGAACAGGAGAAACAATCAAAACTAAGAGTAGAAAACATTAAGACACATTTCAAAAAAATAATTTTCCCTAAATTTCCTGTCGCAGTCTCTGTGTTAGAGCTTTTAAATGTACTTGCTGTAGAATTATTACAATGCATGAACAAAATCTCTTAGTAGGTATGTAAAAACATGTTTTCTAAATGCACAAATTTCCCTAAGAGGTGTCATTAGGAGCCACTGTTGTCCATGAAAATGCCTTAAGCTATATGCTATCTACCTACTTTGTAAATGAATTTCCCTGTTTTGAGTAGATGTTTATAAAATGACATCTTTACATTTTCCTATATAAAACTAAGTTCCATACAGAGGACATGGACCTTTTTGAAATATCTTTTTAATTTTACATAAAGAATGCTACATTTACTTCGATTTTTGGCAGTACCTTTGACAAACCTAAAAAGTAACTACTTTTTCATAAGGAATTGATTGTGTTCATTTCTATATTAATTTTAAATTACGTAAAATTGTCATACAGTACCTGCACTAGTAGATCCAATTCCTGTGGTTAAAACAGACCTTGGTGTAATCTTTGCTGCATATTTAAGGAATTGTGATTTCCCTGTGCCAGGATCCCCAACCAATAAAAGGTGAGATTCACCTAGAAAAAGTAAATGTAAAAGTTCAAAAAATTTTAAAGGATTTATGAATAACATAAAACTAATAAAGAAAGTAGCCCATTTGAAATGCCAACACATTTTGTGTGGTATTTTTGATATATTTTATGCAAGGCTCTTCAAGGAAGGAGTTAACTAGAAAATCTTTAGAAAAGTTAGCTGTCACAAATATAGCATTTTGATTACTGAATGTGACATTTAAAATTTGAAATCTTTTAATAGAGTATGTGCTATTTCCAGATGCTTAGGCCCATGTCTAACATTTTAAAAATCCTTGACTTATAAAAACTTTCTGGTTGTATCTATTTTTAAATCCAAACTACAGTGATTAAAGCTATCCATACAAGTCATGTAAGGCTTTATTCTATATTTTAAAGTACTTCTATATGTTTAGGATTTTTAACCATTATGATTATATCAACTGAATAAAAACATTTTCATTTATGTAAATTTCAACAGCTTGGTGGAATGTATACCTTAAAATGACCAAGTACTCAAATTTCATACTTAATAGAAATGGACACATTTCTAACGCAGATATTTTCACTGGACAAACAAATTTCTTTAACCATTATTTAAGCTCAACATTTAGCAAAGTGCCTTGCAGATAGCAGATGATCACAATACACAGTTTATCAACCGCTTCTGTTTATTTGCGTCTGTACGATGTGGTCCTAGAGCTGTACTAATAGCCTGTGTCAGTATTTTAGTGTGTGGGTTAACTCTGGTTAACAGCTCTGTGCGTGTCCTGCTTGCTGCACGGGAACTTTCTGTCATCCAGATAGTGTTGCACATTCGGAGCAGTCTTTGCTTCAAGTGTGACCTACAGCAGCATCTCCTGGCAGATGGCATATTTGCTGTCTACCAGCAGGAGAATCAGCAGGCAGACAACTGTATAGCAGTTGACAGTCACAGATGGCAACCAGCTTGGAGACATTAAGACACGTACACACACACACTTTCTCGCTCCCTCCCTTCAAGGGAGTTAATTAGGCTTGTAGTATAACCACTGAAAAACTTAGTGATTTCTTTCATTTTTCTGGAATTAGAGCAAGTGGCCTCTGATAAATATGGATATAGACTAAGTATGAAAATAGAACTAGAAACTACACTTAGAAAATAGACAGCTCTAGAGGCAGCTTTTAAAATTAATTTCTTTACATTAGTATCCTAAGTAATGGGTTTTATTTGGGCATTTTCAAACGTGTGTCAGTGGGTACTGACCTCTAACCCTTGTTCCTGCAGCGTCAGTTCTCTGAATTCCACCAGCCAGTACCATGGCCACAGCAAGCTTCACTAGATACATCCCAAACACCTGAGGACACAGGCTGGCCAATATTTCATTCCTCCCTGGGAAGTGAGAAAGATCAGAAGTTATCATTTTCTAGGACTTCAACCTGAAATCTCCCTATCCTGTAGCCATTTTCATATAGGCACATTCTTTGTGCCAATCTAAAATGATAAAGAAGGCCAGGTCAAATAGGAAAAGAGAATGAAGAGCTTTGTTTAGATTCTGCTTTTCTTTCTCAGTTTGGCTTTTGAGATGGTCCTGAAAGTAGCTAAAGGTGGTTTCCAATGTGGAATCCTTCCCCAGTCTCCCTAGTGTTGGGACTACAGGTCCATGCCACTATACTGCACTGACCTTGGTTAGGTTTCAAGTTTAGTATCATGAAAAGAAGAGTGGTTTCTTTCCATAAATTTGTTATACTGGATAAAAAAAGGGGCTTCCTTTTCTCTTTCAACTTGTAGCTATCAAGCCAGCATTATTCCTTAATACAATGCAGTCATGTTCTCTGGAAATGTCACTAAAATCACCCGCACTACTTAGGTAAAGGAAATAGCGTCGGGAATGAGGCGCTGTAATAACTAGTATCTTCTAGAGAGGTAAGCTGGAGCCTGTGGGGCTTCTGAAAGAAGTAAAGTTAATTCACCTTGTAAGTTGACTTGGCATGTGTTGATTGTTTGAGAAATTGTTTAATCTGGAATAAGTTACTGTGGTATCAGTATATTAAGATCATTGCAAAATAGAACTCCAATAATCCCAGGTGAAGATTTTGAAATCCAATTGTGTGCTTTAAATATAAGCAACAAATCTGGGAATCATTTTAGTGATTCATAAATAAAGCCCTTGATCCAGTCACTGGTCTTATCAGTTGACAGGATTCCTGTGAGTTTTCCCTGAGCCCATCTATGCTGGATAACTCATGTACAAAGACTATTTGTGAGAGACAGTCTTTTAGTTTGGGGACTAGAGCCATCCACTGAGCTACTTCCTAGCCTGTAATGGCTCACCATTGACTCAGTGGCAAGGACCTGACGGTGATGAGCCCAAGAACAGAATAGCAAAGAAAGAAGCCTCTTGATTAAAAGGAAATCAGAAGGGTGGTGCAGAAAATGTTGGAAGTGCATTATGAGTAGAGGGACTCTCCCTTCCTAGACAGAAAGCCTAGAGAAAACAGATCAGGGCTCTAAGCCAAGACTTGAGATTCTGATTAAAACCCAAGGGTTACACATAAAAACAGAATGGCCCTAAGAACCAAGTTTAAGAGTAGGTGAGGTGAGCCAGAACTATCACATGCTGGCAGAAGCCACACTCCAGTGGTAAAGGGCATAGGGTCAGGGTCTAGCCTAGACACAGGTCCCAGTGCTTATCTTGAACACTTTTCTGCTTTACCGCCTCTTTCCTGTGGCTTTGTAATGGCATGTGATGCAATCAATCCCTTCCACATTTCTACTTTCAGACCATGTTGTTATAAGATAATCAAATCAGCACAGTATGAGTTCAAGTGACCCAGCAGACCCAAGTACTAAGCTTGTGGCCCCATCAGTTCCCACAGTTTCAGGGGTTTTCAAGTCAAACCCCAAGAAAAGCAGCACTGGGCTGCAGAAGAAAGGTGCCCTTTGGAGGCCGCTTCTCTTCTCCACTCCAGCAAGATCCACATACTACTTCAAAATGGTCAGATATATACTGTACCAGTATCTACGACCATAAGAAGGGAGGGAGTTCACACTAAGAAATGTTGCCGGAATTTCATGGTGTCTTTCTAACTTACAAGGTTATTATATGTTATCCTTTCTTTATCTGGCCAATGAGCTGCATTGCTTCAAGACAGCTCTTCAGTCATCAGCCCAGGGACCTGGGACTATCCAGGGCAGACGGCGCTGTAATGAAGGCAGATGAGCTGTGGCACTGGGATGGATAAGGAATGAACTCGGTTCAAAGAAGCATTGCACAGTCTTACACGGACCTGAACCTAACAACAGTTCAGTCAAAAACTACACTGAAAAATGGATGATTTTAAAAGTACTTGCTACGTAAAGCCACAGCTTAGAGAACTTTGGGCTCCTTCTTACACTGATTACATTAAAAGGAAGATAAGAGAATTCTACATATATAGTATACATGGAAGATTTAAAAACAAATCTCACAAAATAAAAGCAAACAGTCCATAAACAGACGAATGGAAGCTTTACTTTGTAAAATAAGTGTCTAGTTTGGCTTGTGACTTGAGAATAAAATAATATACATTAGAATGGAGATAAAAGTTTATTTTTCTTGAAAGCTCCAAAGAAGAATGAAAACAAAATTTAATTCATGTTTTATACATGTGGGGTTTTCTTTAAATAAAAAATAATACTTTCTAAGCCCAAGGCTGTAGTGTGTTATTTTATGCTGTAATGCATCGAAAGCTCACATTGTGCTACAACGACAAATGTGTTCTGCCACCGTCTCTCCATCAGTCTTTCCCTTACTTTAAATCCTCAGCTAACACGGTCTTTATTTGGAAATATGCTAGAAAAGCATGTACTTAATGCACAAAAGCACGAGGACTGACCGTGTTTACTCCCCAGCACCCACATGACATGGTCACACATGCTGTATTCCCAATGCAGGGGAGACAAGACATGTGACCTAGGCCTCACTGATGCCTTCTGTTGAAGTCAGACAACTTGTTTCTGTGACTTGGGGGTGGGGGCAAGAAAACATGTGATATAAGACTGATCTCTGGCTTTCACATGTACACACACAAAAGAAATAAAATCTCAATGCCAGGAACAGACTTGAAGATACTGACTAAATGATACCCGTCAACAAAGCCACACTGTCTTTCTTACACATCACGTAAGCTGTGTGCAAGTCATATCCCATTAAACTACTGAGTTGAATGTAGTCAATTATGATGAGCCTTATGCCCTTAATCACAAACCTGCAAAGGGGTCACTCTTATAGTATTCCCAGAAGTCTTCAAATTCTTTTCGAGTGTCCTCATCCATGACCACCCCTGAGGACTGCTCATTATTCACTTGGACATAGTTGGCTTTCAGGACAATCTCCACTTCACAGCGTACATCTCGCTGAAAGGGTTTCCACCGCTGCATTACAACCCCATAGATGGTGAGGTCATCTCCTAAGGAAAGCACCATGTGAGTCCAGCAGGAATATCGTGCACAGTGAGATGGCATTGAAGCCCTTGGCAAAAGACCAGCAATTAGAAAGAAGCTGCCCATACGCTTTGTTTCGAAGTACATCTCATTCAGAAAGCAACAACCGCCAGGTGGTGGTGGTGCACACCTGTAATCCCAGTACTCTGGGAGGCAGAGGAAGGAGGATTTCTGAGTTCGAGGCCAGCCTGGTCTACAGAGTGAGTTCCAGGCCAGCCAGGGCTATACAGAGGAACCCTGTCTCAAAAAGACCAAATCCTGGGGCTGGAGAGATGGCTCAGCGGGTAAGAGCACTGACTGCTCTTCCAAAGGTCATGAGTTCGAATCCCAGCACCCACATGGTGGCTCACAGCCATCATAAAGAGATCTGACACCCTCTTCTGGCTGTCTGAAGACAGCTACAGTGTACTTACATATAATAAGTAAATAAGTATTTAAAAAAAAAAAGAAGTTATGAAAAAGACCAAATCCAAAAAGCCAGAAAGCAACGACCAATTTTAGATTAAAACACACCCCAGATCCTCAGCCCCTAAAACAGTAGGTAAAGTCAAAGTCAGCATTTAACAACAACAAAATCTGCTACATGATAATCATATAATTAATACCCATTACCGAGAATAGTGCACTAGATAATTTATTTATCACTGTTATGTCCGATGACATATTCATTCTCTAAGAAACTAATCAGCCAGAAACTGAAACTGCATTAGCTTGGAATCAGGAAAGTAGACAATCTACTGCTGTCTAGCATGTACTTTAGTTTCTTGTATGTTCTGCTTTACTTTATTAATATTTTACTCAGTCTCCTGCTGTTTTCAGTGAAGGAATGACCAATAATAGATCAGTGGATATTGATTCTACTTCAAAGCATAAAATAACTAGTTTCAGACCCCACGACAAGGGACTGAGGTACAGACCTGGCATCCTGCATGCTGCAGCCCCAACCTGACATACCCTGCCCCCAACTCTGAACTTTCCAGCCCAGAGGCTGGGCTGCTTTTCCCCCAGAGGCTCTTTCTGTATAGTCCAGACATTTTGATTTCTTCTCCTCTCTCTGTGTGAATGCACCCTTCCTCTACTTCCCCTTCCCCCCCAACCCCCCAGGGCGACTTCCCTGGCCTCAGTCCTTGGAGACAATGAACTTGCCATTGAGCAGCTTCCCAATAAGCCTGCCTTTAATATAATCTGGCTTGAGTTAGCATTCACCATTGGAGAAATACCTTGTCAGATGGTGCTGAGCCCAACAGCCTAGGTCTTTCCTGGCCATGTGGAGTCCTTTTCTTTCCCCCACCTTTCTGCCAGATACATCATTTCTTCGGACTCTGTGAGTATCCATCCCTGCCTAGGTAGCCTGTTAGGATCCAGGACACTCTGTGCTCTCTCTGCTGGTTTATGAGTGTGCCAGTGTTAGATCCATTCAAAGAACAGGCCTCCTTCCCAAGGAACACAGGGCTCCAGGTACAGCGAAGCTCCCCCCCCCCCCCTCACCTCCCTCTTGTCTTGGTCCCAGTATCAGCTGCCAACTCCACGTGATTGCAACAGTGATGGTGAACAACCAGCCGGCTCATTTTATTTTTTTATTTTTTTGTTTTTTTGGTGTTTTTGTTTTTTGAGACAGGGTTTCTCTGTGTAGCCCTGGCTGTCCTGGAACTCACTCTGTAGACCAGGCTGGCCTTGAACTCAGAAATATGCCTGCCTCTGCCTCTCTAGTGCTGGGACAACAGGCATGCGCCATCACGCCTGGCTCAGCCAGCTCATCTGTAATGGTTCACTGTGGCGGTGACTGGAGTGACTGGTCGTCATCTTGGCTTTACCACCATCTTGCTTAAGGGCAGCAACATGTGACATGATCCGACCAGGGAAGCAGGTCTCCAAATGATACTTTCAAATTGAAATTTCAAGATTTTTATATTTTTATTTAATTTTTTAAAAGGATTTATTTATTTAATGTTTGTGAGTACAAGCCAGGTGGTGGTGATCTCAACACTCTTGGAGGCAGAGGCAGGCAGATTTCTGAGTTTGAGGCCAGCTTGGTCGACAGAGTGAGTTCCAGGACAGCCAGGGCTACACAGAGAAACCCTGTCTCGAAAAAAAACCCAAAAAACCAAAAACCAAAAACAACAACAACAAAAAAGTTTATGAGCACACTGTTGCTCTCTTCAGACACACCAGAAGAGGGCATTAGATCCCTCTATTACAACCTATTACAGACGGTTGTGAGCCACCATGTGGTTGCTGGGAATTGAACTCAGGACCTCTGGAAGAGCAGTCAGTGCTCTTAACCACTGAGCCATCTCTCCAGCCCATATTTTTTATTTTTTTATTTCTGTACTATCTTGGCAAATAGTTTACAATAATCCCAGCACTCTAGGAGGCACAGGCAGGCAGATTTCTGAGTTCAAGGCCAGCCTGGTCTACAGAGTGAGTTCTAGGACAGTCAGGGCTACATAGAGAAACCCTGTCTCGAAAAACTAAATCCAAAAAAAAAGTTTACAATATTGCTCTATGTTTTTACTTTCTGAAAGATGGTTTAATATTACTTTAGAGGTTAAAGGTTAAAGGTTAAAGATCATCGCCTTAAAAATATGTTTGCCTTGTTCTTATTTACCAATAACAGCCAACTTGCTCCTTAGTTATTCCTTCCTACCTGAGGAAAACCTATTCCTGGGATGCAAATGACCACACTTCTATATTCTCTTAAGAGACCTTAGGCAGCTTTTAGGCACATTTACTAATCCCTGATGTCTGTGATCATACCAGATACAACACAACATGCCATTTAACAAGTATTTAATTAAGAATTTGTGACATCCACTATTTTAGGAATATAAAAGGGGACCAAAAACAAAACAAAAATTTCATCAACTTAATCCCTCCAAATTTCAGTCATCTTGAATGCAGGATGTTGAATATATCTTGAACCCAATCTTGATATTTATATATTACACAAGAAATACCATCTTGCAGTAGGTAATTTTTCATGCCCAAGACTGCCATATATGTTTTTGTGCTAAAAAATGCCTTTCATTCTCTAAATCTCTATAGGTAATGTGTAATCTCCAGAGCTTTCAATTTCCTGGAGAAGGGTTCGTTATATACTAACCACATAAAAATGGTGGTGCTAGTGTATACACTAGCAGGCATATTTCTAGCTAAATGTAACTTCATGCCAAATGCAGACAAACACAGTAGCTGTGTTTTACATGTGTTTCCAAGAATTTTCATACATCATTCAGGTCAATCTAGAATAATGGCATTTTACCGTATTCCCTCTTAAAATTTTTGGATAAAAATAACTGGAATAAGTTTCAATACATACTTACTTGAAACAGCCCCTTACTATCTTCACTCTAATGGATTATACTGAGGTTCTTTCAATATTCATTAAATGAGGACCTTAACTTTCAATATAGTAAAAATCACTTTCTATAAACAGTGATTACATAGGAAACAGAGTAAGGAAGAGTGACCAAGAATAGCAATCTCATTAGGATTGAATCTAAATCTTATTGGCACTCTTGTTGGGCAAATTATCTGACGTAGTCATGATACTACAGTGAAATTTAGATCATATGTATGTATAAATTAATGGAATATCAACTTAGTGTTACATATTATTATATTAAACTTGTAAGTGCTACCTATAGTTATACTAAAATTACCTTGTATCTGTAGAACATTTAAAAATACTTAAATTCACAAATGGTTTCATATGTGTGAGTTACTTTTAAATGGCAGATTTATATGATCTTTGTACCTGTGAAGTTCACAGAAATAAAACATTCGCTTAAAAGTTTGGTATTTCCCTATAGTTAATATGCAAACTATTTGTGAAGCTACAGTTCTTCCACTAAAGCACTGCATGATCTCTTTATGTCCCTCCCCTTCCCTAGCATCTGTAGTCCTGCAGACGTCCCCAGTCAGATCCATCCCTTTGACCTTTAGCACCATCATTAGCACAGCAGTCCACTTCACTGCTCTGAGGCATGTGAATTCCTGAAGGGCAAGAATTACATGCTCTCTGTCTTTTGATTTCTTAGGTTTATAGCTATGGGTAATGAGACAAATATCTGTTAGCATACTGCTTTTACCTGTCCTTTATTATGAATGACATTTGAAAGAAATAAGGCTTAAGATTTCGGGGGAGACATAATTCAGGTTTAGTGTGCTACCTGGAGACACCATTCTCTACTGAGAACATTCTTTTTCCAAACCTATGTCACTTGCTTGTGGTGTCATCAGCACACAGCAGAAAGACGCAACTACTCCTTTGCTTAGGTATCAGTAAGATGTTTAGTCACACCTGACAGTCACATCATGAGTCCTTTTAAGATGACAGATACCCTGAAGAGAGGCCTGGGTCAGAAGTCAGGGATCCGGATCTAGGCTCCAGTCCTGCTGTTTAGTTCTTGAAATGGTGTTAGTGAAGTCTAGTTCCTTGTCAGAAAGGACCATATGAGCAGCAGCAAACGGCCAAGCCCCACCTCAGCTCCTCCTCTTCCTCTCTCTCTAAGCCTAACTCTTCAGAGGGTGGCCACTTAATGCCCTCGGTCCCTTGTCAGTACCTTTGTGGGAAATAAAAATAAATAATGACTGTTCAGACCCTCCTACGCAAACTTCCAAAAGTTTACTCTGGCTGGCTACACACAGTAGCACCCAGCTATGGGATGGAAGTAGGTGGGGGGACGGGGAAGAGTTGAGGACCGCAGAGACCCAAGAGTTCAAAACTACCAGAGCAACACAGAGCTGTCATCTCAAAAACCAAAAGGTAACTGCTTACCAGATTTGCAACTGTCTACTAGGTCATCTTCCAGAATAACCTTCATAGACCGTGGGATACTTCCAACAGACAGCCTTTGCACCTAGCAAACGAAAAGATAAGAAGATGAGTGTGCTCCCATAGATGCTAAGGATCCCAAAACATGGAACATTTGAAACTGCTTCCACTTCTGATATTATAATATAGTTTGATTATGATAAGACTTAAGGAAATTTTATTAAAAATTATGACTGATATCAGTTTCAGAATTCACTAACACGAGCTGGGTGCCGTGGTGTGCTTCTTTAACCTAGCACAGGGAAGACTTGGGGGGAATGGGGGCATAGAGAGACAGAGACACAGAGAGAGAGAAATATGAATGCGAGAATGAGAATTCACTAACACTAGGCACTGGAGGTTACCACTTTCACACCACCTGCTACTCCAGCTCCAAATGGTCTGCCTGCTACCCTATGACCTCTGTGGGCATTCATACACAGAGATTCATACACATGCACATACACCAAAATAAGACTAAAAATCAAGAATTCACTATGGTAGAATAAGACTGTAACACTAAAACATGGGGAATATTTCCAATTATAATCTATACTGGAGATGGTTAAAATCAATACATAGTCTAACAACTTAAACTTGGTGACAAGCTACTTATTTAGCAAGGAAGAGACATTTCTTTCATAATCTCTAGTCTGGAGACTTGGAAAACTGACCTGTCCCTGGGATTATTCCTTAGTAACAGAACGCTTCATTCCACATAGACGTGACTGTATAAATGACTGTTTCCCAAGCTGCCTTGAAGCTACATGTGGTCATAACACTAAGCCCTGGTCAATGGCGGGTAACCAAACACGTAATGGCAGGCTGACAAGACTTGACTAGATGGTAGGTTCACCTGACCATCATCCTCCCTTCCTCAGTTTTCTGACTAGAATACAGGTGTCATGAAACGGAAGCCACCATCCTAAACCATACACCACCACAGGAACAGAAGGCACGTATCCGGAATGGAAAAAAGCCCGGCATAGTGGGACATTTCTACAATCTCCACCTCAGCACTTGGGAGGCTGTGCAGGAGGATTATCATGAGTTTGAGGCCAGCCTGGGATGCAGGCTGTGGCAGGGGATGGCATAAAGTGAAAGAGAAACACCCGGTCTTTGCTATCATTTAACCAAGAGTGGAGCTGCTCTGTCATGAAGCATTCGAGTGTCTACTCCTTAGCAAAGGTTGCCTTCTCTGGTAACTGACCAGCCCAGCAGACATGGAACCGGAAGAGGAATGAAGCTCGCCTGTCTCACTCTTTTATAGGAATCTCACGAGACAGGGAACTGTTCTTCTGGCCCGGTTGTCTCAGAACTGCACACAAAGCTACAGACAGATATTATCAGTCCATGCCCACATGTTACTTTCAACATCCTTTGTGGAGGGAGGCACTGCTTTCAACGCCTCACTGCTTCCAGTGAATGGTCTCAGGCCTCGTTGCCACATCTTACACACATTGTTTTGAGTCAGAGGCATGAATCAAGTCATGATGGAGAGGTAGGGAACACGTATACCAGAGTCCAAAGCACAGTGAGATTGACTTGTTTCTTAAAGTCAGTTGATTTGTAAACGGACTGAATATACAGTGTATAAGCAGAACGAGCACAGAATGGTCAAAGGGTAGACTTAAGGTAGAACTGTAAGGGCCAGTTTCACACAGCATTTCTCAGAAGGTATTCCCTCCCACACATGAGGAGTTCAGGTAAGCAAGAGCTAAGCGAGACCTATTTAAATAAAACAGAGGAGGGATAAGAGTAAGAACTCCACACCCAGGAGCCTACAGGCCGGTGCTGGCCTTGGGCTGCCAATCTCCTTATTTACTGGAGAACACACCTTTGATTTAAGGAAAGGAAATTAAGTTCCTCTTTGAGAACACACCTTTGATTTAAGGAAAGGAAATTAAGTTCCTCTTTAGTTTTTAAAAACCAAACTCCAATCTCTGT
Source organism: Apodemus sylvaticus (assembly GCF_947179515.1). Taxonomy (NCBI): domain Eukaryota; kingdom Metazoa; phylum Chordata; class Mammalia; order Rodentia; family Muridae; genus Apodemus; species Apodemus sylvaticus. The sequence continues at coordinate 33,925,623 of NC_067490.1, read as the reverse complement.
CCTTGCCAAAGTTTGGCAACCAGTTAAACTGACTGAATTTCTATCATATTCCAAAGTGCAGCTAGTTTAGAATGTTTAATATAAGCTTTTTATCCATTTGTTTATTTTTACTTTATGTTATGGGTGTTTTGCCTGCATGTAAGTCTGTGCATCACGCCCACGCAGTGCCAGCAGAGTCAGAAGGAGGGCACTGGATCCTCTGGAAGTGGAGTTGCGGACTTCCAAACGGAGGTCCTCTGCAAGGGCAGCAGCAATCCCAGAGCCATCTCTCTAGCTCCAATATTTACTTTTAAATTTTAATACAATTCGGTGGTTCTTAAATCTCATCAGTGCTCCAAAACAGTGACTGCATAGTTTTTTTTTCTTCTTCTTCTTTTTATTTATTTATTTATTTTTATTTATTTTTTGAGACAGGGTTTCTCTGTGTAGCTCCTGCGGTCCTGGAACTCACTCTGTAGACCAGGCTGGCCTCAAACTCAGAAATCCACCTGTCTCTGCCTCCCAAGTGCTGGGATTAAAGGCTTGTGCCACCACTGCCCGGCCTCTGCATGGTTTCTAAAACCTACATTCCAATACATTTGACAGCTTTGACTTTTATCTCCCACAAAGAGAAGGTACAAGGTCATTTGTTTCCATTTTATAGTCTCCAATCCCAGCCATCTCACAGTAGTAGAAAACATAACCAAATCTGTTATTTTTTTTTCTCATTGACTTAAATCATTTACCTGCTCCTGAATTTTGATTTCCTGGTAATCCCGACATCTGGCTGGAGATGAAGACAGGTCTGAGAGACAAGTGAATTTTGTGGAATCACAGCTGTCTAAGCTTGGACATGAAGACGGCCGACTGAAGGTGTAATACTGCTCAAAGTCGGCCTTCACCACAAATCCGTGCTTACACTTGTTACACACGTAATCCCGCTCGAACTCCAGGACCTTCACCAGACTCGTTCGGATCACTGTCCCAGTGACAGATAAGAAGTGTCCCACGTCCTTGGTTTTAGGAATGTGTTCCCTAACCAGTTCTGGACAAACAGGCAAACCTAATGAAAAGATGACATCCACTTACACTTTGATAGCTGACTTCATAGAACATTATTTCTTCCCCCAGAAAACACTGCAACAATATTTCAGGGGAGAAACGTTTATGTCTTCATTTTTACTGTATGTGTGTGGATAGGTACACATGTGCAGAGACCAGATACTCATGCCCAGTACCTCCCTAAATTATTTATCCACGTTGTATTTTGTGAGCAAGCTTCTCACTGAACCTAGAGCTTACCAATCCCATGAGACCAGCTGGCCGTCAAGCCTCAGGGACTCTCCTGTGTTGTCTCTAGAGTGCTCATCCCATACCCAGCACTAGACCTGGAGGCTAAGGAACCAAACTCATGGCAGAACAGAAAGCACATGACCATGTTTTTGTTTTACTTTTAAAAAAAAAAATCAGATCATCAACCCACGGAAAAAAAATAACTACGGATTTCAGACAACAGAAAGCAGTGGACTCTTTTGAAAGCACATCTCTAGAAACTACAAACAGGGCTAAGATAGACTGGGCTCTTATGAAGACAGTCTCAGGAGCATGGACAAAATTCGGCCACCTGACACGCATAAGATCAGCTTATTTAGTCATCACTCAATAAACCAAAAGAGAAACAATGAGAGGGTAGCGTGCTGACCAACAGGTCCATTTTCCTCGGACTCGGAATTTAAATATGACTGTTTTCAAGCTTTGATTTGTATAGAACTTTATCCACACTATTACTTTATCCTTTCAAAAACATGTGGTTTTCAATAATAGAAAAAGAGGCAGCCAGGCGGTAGTGGCGCACGCCTTTAATCCCAGCACTTGGGAGGCAGAGGCAGGCAGACTTCTGAGTTTGAGGCCAGCCTGGTCTACAAAGTGAGTTCCATGACAGCCATGGCTACACAGAGAAACCCTGTCTTGAAAAAACAAAAACAAAAACAAACAAACAAACAAAAAAACAAAAAGAAAAGAAAAAGAGACAATTGAAAGGTTTGAATATGTCAAAGAAAAAAATATTATGCAAAAACCATGAGCGCAGCTAAGCCACAGCACTGAGGTACTAGTCAAGGTTATCATGGGTTTATCTGTAGTGTTTGCTCTGCTGCAGGCTGATGATGCAAGATTCATTGCAAAATTTAGTGGCTGAAAAATCTAGTATTGTTTCTCAGCTCGTTGGCTGAGATCAAGTATAAAACTGGTTGGTAAGCAATTGGATCTGCTGAGCTGGTAAGAAATAGCTACTGTAAGTATCGCAGCTGCTTCAGTTTCTTGGGTCAGCACTCTTGGTCTGTTGATACGGCTACTCTAAAAGCCTAGCAACAGCACCAATAATCACAAGGTATTGGGAATCATGGACAGGAAAAATCAAATCAGGTGGGGGGTGTATCAGTAATCCCAGCAATCTCAGAAGGCTGAGGCAGTAGGGTTTCAAGTTACAGGTATGCCTGGGCTTCAGGACAAGATCTTACCTGATGTGGAAAACAAAATAAGCAAATCAGTTACACGAATTAGACATTTGAGATATGGGACTACATTATACCTGGCATAATGGGTCTACAGGTGGATTTGGCTTTATTCTGCTAGCTTACAGACAGTCCTTTCTCTCACCATATACTACATAGACAAAGTGGGCATTCCCAACATTTGCCTTCCTGTTCCTGTTCCATGTTTACAAGGCTGACTTGCCTAGTTTTGAATGACTGTATTGTTTATTAGTACTAATTCAGACTGCATTGTGTATATATATGTGGTTTCGCTATATTCTGAACACTGGCAGCTCAATACTCAGACATCAAATTACTTCTTATATCCAAATTCCTGGAAATAAAATACCCAAGTTATTTTTTGTGGGGGTGGGGTTGAGGGGTGGTGGTTGAGACATGGTCTCATTATATAGCTCTGGCTGTTCAGGAACTCAGTATGTAGAACGGCTGGTCTTAAACTCAGAGACCTGCCTGCCTTGCCTCTAAAGTGCTGAGATTAAAAGCGTGTGTTATAATAGCTGGCAGTGGCAGCACATGCCTTTAATTCAAGCCCTTGAGCCGGGCGGTGGTGGCGCATGCCTTTAATCCCAGCACTTGGGAGGTAGAGGCAGGCAGATTTCTGAGTTCGAGGCCAGCCTGGTCTACAAAGTGAGTTCCAGGACAGCCAAGGCTACACAAAGAAACCCTGTCTCAAGAAAAAAATAAAATAAAATAAATAAATAAATAAATAAATAAATAAATTCAAGCCCTTGGAAAACAGAAGCAGGTAGATCTCTGAGTACTTAGGCCACCCTGTTTTACAGAGTGAGTTCTAGGACTGCCAGTGTTCTTCACAGAAAAACCCTATCTTGAGCTCCCCTACCAAAACAAAATAATGAAAACCCAAATCAATCAATCAATCAATCAATCAAACAAACAAACGACCAAAAAAACAAAAACAAAAGACTTCTTTATCTTTCATATTATGTTGCTGGAATTTTATAATAAAAAGACCAAGACAACACAACACTAAGCAAAACTGACAATTTGCAACCAAAATCTGTGTACTATCTAAAAAGCTGGAGTGGTAAGGCATAGAGGCCTGGCCTCTCTCTCTCTCTCTCTCTCTCTCTCTCTCTCTCTCACACACACACACACACACACACACACACACACACACACACACACACTCACACACACACACACACACACACACACACACACACACGCGCGTGCGCGCGCGCGCGCGCACGCGCACCATGTCCTCTAGAAGCATGAACCAAGTTCCTGATAGCTGGGCAGCTCAATCCTCATTGTGATCTTGTGAATGAAGATCATGGGGCAGGATCTTCTCTAATTCATACATTATCAATATTTTATGGCTAGTAGTCACATAAAGCTGGTTTAGATTACAATTTTATAAAAGTACACTGATGTCTTCATATTTGCTCCTTCCCTGAGGCTGGTATGATAAGTACCCCATGCCCAGAAGACAATCATTATTATTTGCTTTATAGAAGATGTATATGTACTTTAAATATAAACATCAATTACTTTTAAAAACTCCTTTTAGATTTATTTTGTGAGTGAGTGAGTGTGTGTGTGTGGTGTGCATGGACACTTGTGATAGTGTGCATGTGGAGGTGAGAGGACAACTGTTAGGGTTCAGTTCTCTCTATAAAAGACCAAACTCAGGCTGTCAACTTTGGCAGCACGCATATTTACCTGCTGAGCCTCCAAATAACAATAATTTCTTAGTGTTCTGAGTCCCAAATGTGTTTCATTTTATCTAAATCTTCCCAGAATATTACAGGCCAACAACATGCTCTTCTGACTGACCTGATATCCTAGCATGAAGATTCTGCTTCATAGATAACCCCTCGGGCTCAGGAAGGGACTGCAGAATTGCCAAGGCTGACCTTCGAAGCGCACTGTCAAAAACTGTTAGTACTTCATTGGGGAACACAGTGAAATAGTCTCCAATTTCCATGTTGGTCTCGAAAAGGGTCATAGCATTCACCACAACGGGGTAATGAGCATCCTCATCTCTCTCTTTCAAGATCAGAAGAATGTCATTCTTGTGGTACTCTGAAACGTAGGACTCGAACACTTGACCCACCAGTATGACCTGGTCACTATTCATCTTGAATGGAGGTCACTACAAAGAAAGAAAGGGTGGATTTATATACCTTTGCTATTCAAGCTTTGCACACAACTTACCAAAAAGATCCTTTACTTACCAACCATCCCAGGGCTGGACCACACAGTACTCATAAAATGTCTGAATTCAATCTTAGCTATAGATCTATTGTAGTTATGTAAAACGTGCTTTAAAAATCAGTGAAGTTGTTAGGCCAAGGGGGGTGCAAGCCTGTAATCCCAGCACTCAGGAGGCAGAGGCAGGTGGAGCTTGGTGAGGTCTAGGCTATGTTGTTTCTACAAAGACAATTCTAGGACGGCTGGGGTTATGCAGAGAAACCCTGTCTTGAAAACTCAAAATCAGTGAAGCTGAGGCTACAGGGGAGGCTCAGGGTTGGCAGCACAAGTCTAAGGACCCAAGTCTGGATGCCCAGAGCCTACTTAACCAGCTGGACAGCAGCACACATGCAATCCATGTTACTACTGTGGGATGGTGGTAGAGATGGGAAAGTCACCCAGTAGCTCAGTAAGGTGCCAACTAGCCTAGACTCCATAGTGCAGCTGTGGGAACAAGAGCGCTCATGTCCCAAGGTGGCAGGCAAAAACCAATGCCCCAAAGTTTCTTCTGACCTCCACCCAGATGTCATAGTATACTCACACACACACACACACACACACACACACACACACACACACTTTTATTTGTATTTGCACAAATAAAAAGAAAAAAAAAATCATGAGGTTCTTCCTGATGCTGCAGCCATCTTCCAGTAATTCCAGAAAATGACAAATTTTAGAGGAGAGGTTCCACTCCGTGTTCTCTAAGCCCTTTAGAAAACATAGAAGTATTCTGTTGGCCATATACATGCACATCTACAGGACAGGTTGGAGACATCAAGGGACTGGGTGCTGCTCAAAAGAATATCCCATAAACACCACTGTGGCAAAACTGGGAGAGAGTACAGTGTCAGCATGCTGATGGCAGTGTTGTACATGCACACACTAAAGGTAAGGTTCTTTCTTGGGTCAGTGTGCACTGTGAGCACTCTAAGAGACAGGACAGATTCCTGAAAAAAAATGGTAATGGGGACTAATGAGCAAGGCACCTGGGTTTAGCATGAGCACCAGTCCTCTACACCCAGAGAAGCATGCTGTGTGCGGTCTTGGGAAGGAGCCTGTGCTGGTGGTCCCTGCTCCCTGGGAATTCATGACTTAATGTACACAAGGAAATTACAGACCTTGACTGTAAAAGTGTTTTCTTAAAAACAAACAAACAAACAAACAGTGAAGTTAAATTTAATTCACAGAATTGGTTGATACTGAAAAGTATTAAACAGCACAAAATATTTCTCATGTGTTTCCCAATTTTTCTCCTCCTTAGCCCTTTATTAACATATTATAATTTATATGTGATATGTAGGAAGTTCTGGGCCTCCCCTCCCTCATCCCTGTCTTTAGTGTGTGTGTGTGTGTGTGTGTGTGTGTGGTTTTTTTTTTTTTTTTTTTTTTTGATGTCATCTCTGCTAGGCAGGCTGACTTGAAACTTATTATGTAGCCCAGGCAGGATTTGAATTTGGAGCAATTCTCCTGCCTCAGTTTTCCATGTGCTGGGACTACAGTCGTGTATTTCTTTCACATACACATACACACACACACACACACACACACACAGAAGAAATCACAAACTTCCCTGGGGGTTCCACACTAGCTGCAAACCTTAGCAAAGATGTGTTTTTTATTGGACTTATTTTATTTATATAACATATATCCTCCTCTATAAATACTATGACTGAAGAAGACTATATATAGTTCAATTAAAGTTCAGTTTGGCATCCCTTAGGTGGATCGCTGCTGATTCTGCTGCTGATTCTGCCTTCTCAGAAGGCCTGCTTAGCTGGGAGGGATAAAAAGTATAGAGCAGAACCACAGTTAAGCCAAGAATACTGACAATGACCGGAGGCCAGTATGAGATCATATTATTTCATGAGGTGGATCTTTGCTGGAAAAAAAATCACAGCCCTACCCTCAAGAGTGACTAAAGGAGTATTTTTAAGATTTTACAAATACAAAGTGAACGCAGAGCGGGAAACTTAGCAATCCAAAACAACAACATACCCAACCCCAACAAAGCAGAAAGTGTGCGGGCAAAGAATTTTAAGTTCCTATAGAGACAGGTTACATTTTCAGACACAGATTTTTTTTTTTTTTTTTTGCTTCCAACATCCGTGCAATTAGACAAGTTTGTCAACCCATAAACTCAAGCCATTTATTGTTTTGGGGGACGATGGTTGTACAACTACCAAATTCCCTCTCTTCTTGCCTTGCTGAGTATCTGGCATCCAAACAAATAAAATGGCTTTGCTTTCATACTTTCCACTGCAAGGTGGCGCCAAAAAGAGCAACTTGGGCATAGAGCCTCGCCCCTCACCCTGGCTCACGTAGCCCCCGCCCCTCGGGGGCTGTGGCCACGCCCCATTGGAGCGCGCGTCTCAGCCTCGCGTTGAGCGCCATTCGCGGGTGCGCGCTCATTGCGCGCCTCCGGGCCGCTTAGCAAGCGAGAGCTTAGCGGAGGGATGCTTTCCAAATTCGCTTCTAATCCACAGGTGGTTGGCTGTGGCCTCCCAGCCCCGCGGGTAGTTTAGAAATTAAAGGTTACGGACGCGGCCTGACGAGACCACGGGAGGGGAACGATGCCCGGGACCCGAGGTTGCGGCAGTCACTTACGGGCTCAACACGCACTGTCTTGGTCGCCGGGGCCGCGCTGCTCCCGTGGTCACCCCAGCCCGGCCCGCGCGGCGTTGGAGGGGGCGGGGCGTGCGCGCGGCCGCTCGAAGGGCCGTCTTGCGCGGGAGCGCGCAGACCTCTTCGGGCTGCTTTCGCCCGGCCTCCGAAGGAGTTGTGCTTCCCGCGGACCCCGAGCCGCGCACAGCTTCAACTTTCCGGCCGCGGCTGCTCTTCCGGGTGCGGACGCAGGCGGGCGCGCGCCACTACCGGCGCTGGAGTCTGCAAGCGAGAGGCGGGAGCGGGGGAGAGGGGCGGGACTCGGGGAGCTGGGGGTGGGGTTTGGGCTGGACAAGACGTCTGAGGGGCGGGACTCGGGAGATGGGGCGGGGTTTGAGCGAGACGCGGGCTTCGAAGGCAGGTTTGAGGCAAAGGGGATTCCGGCAGGCTGGAATTCCGCGGCTGGACGAAGGGTGAACTCTGGGTGGAGACTAGGGCGGAGAGACAGGGGAACCCTGGTGACGTATTAGGGCAGGGTGTAGGCGGTCTGGGACTCGACTTTGGTTAGCATCTTCAGGTATACTAGAACACATGTAATTTTGTTGTTATTTAGTTTTTGTTTTGTTTTGGGAATGTATTTAAGGAATCTGCCTACTTCCGGGTCACAATATTTTTCTGAATGCTTTCTGGTAAAGGTGAGATTTTTTTCCATTTGATATAGTTCTGTGATCCATTTCGAGCTAAATTTTATAAGTGGTGTTATGGTTTTGCAAAGACATTTCTACTTTAAATCCTCAGACTGCACATCTATCAGCAATTTTTATCAAATCAGGAAGCCGAGGGCAAAAATGGGTATAAGAAATTCATTATCTTGACCCCATTCAGCTTTAGCAAGAGTCACCTCAGCCCAAGCAGCCTCTGTTCATGTTCGCTGATCACAAAAAGTTCCTAGCTCAACTAATAACGTGTTTTTCTGAACTTCAAATTGTTCCTTAAGACTTTCTACATCAGAGCCACTAGCAAAAACATTTTTTTTAAAAAAGAAATGACCGACTGTCTTAGCGTTCTGTTGCTGAGAAGAAACGCCAGGCAACTCTTTTTTTTTTTAGACGTAATTTTTTTGATTTATTTTATTTTATGTATATGAGTACATTGTAACTGCTTCAGAAACACACAAGAGTGCATCTCTCTTGGATCCCATTACAGATGGTTGTGAGTCACCATGTGGATGCTGGGAATTGAACTCAGGACCTCTGGAAGAGCAGTCAGTGCTCTTAACCACTGAGCCATCTCACCAGCCCTAGCAAAAACATCTTAACCTAGCTTCACTAGCAATTTTATTTTTCCAAATGCTTTCTAAGGGAGGTGGTTACTGCTGACAATCTACATCTCTTAAGTTCCTTCCTAGGGTGGTGATTGAATCATTAATCTGCTCCAGCAACAATGCCTGAAAAAGCTCAAGCATTGTTATCTTGACTGCCAGAGATACTGCCCAATGAGGGGCTGGAAGACCCTTCAGAATTTCCGTCCAATTCTTGGATTCAAAGGGATGTAAGGGCAGTCCTCAGGACAGGTGGTCCTCAGAGCTCTGCCTGTCTATGGTGCTAACCAGTGGGTGGGCTGCATTCCCTGAGTTCTAAAGCTGTTTGTTGTTCCTCCTGCTTAGCCCTCAGCATAGAGTCAAGAGAACAAAACCAAGAAAGGCTCCAGGACACTTGAAGAACCCATATCAAAAGTACCTGCCGCCAGCCTTGACAGTACTAGCCTTCAGTCCTAGGAGAAATGGAGGCAGGCACAGGTGGATCTTTGGGAGTTGAGGGCCGGTCCACGGTCTACATAGTTCATTCTACACCAGCTAGAGTACATAGAATTGTTTTCAAACGAATAACCGACAGTACATGGAAAGAAACCACACTTTACCTTGAACCTAGTAAATCCTGATTAACTGATTAGATTTTGATTTGTGAAGATTGGTCCAAACCCTAGCTTGCCTTAAGCCATCTTTAACCCCCTTAAAAGGTATTTCTGGCCAATTTTTGTCTGAATGAATATAGTCTTGTGCGAGTAGCTGGTATGCATTTGTTTGTTATTTCGAATTAGGGGTATATACGTGTGTGTCTCTCTGTGTGGGTGTGTGCAGGTGAGTGCAGGTTCCTAGAGAGGCCAAAAGAAGGTACTGGGCTGGAGCTGGAGAAACAGACAGTTGGATGTTCCCTGGCACTGGGTATCAAACTTGGGTCCTCCAGAAGGGCGGGGTGTGCTCTTAACAGCTGAGCCACCTCTTAAGTCCCTTTTGCATTGTGTTGACATTTCAGACCACTAGCTTTTCCCAACTCAAAAGTTAGGAATGCCATCCAATAGCATCGGAGGCCTTTAGTTCCAAGCTTGGTTGTAACCTCCTCTTCTAGTTTCTGCTGCTGTGAAAAGTACCCGGACCAAAAGCGACTTTGAGGGGGAAAGGGTTTATCTGACTTACAGTCCAGGTCCTCGTCCTTCACTGGGGAAAGTCACAGCAGTAACTTGACTGTGCACCTGCTGTTCCATCTAGAATTAACTCTGACCCAAGAATTAACTTTACAGCCAAGGAAGTGTGGCAGGAGCCATGGGAGATGCTGCTTGCCGGGTGGATCACAAGTCAATATTCAAAATATATTATTTCTTATATAATTCAGACTGCCTGCCTAAGGATGGTACTTCCTGGGGCTGGGCCCTCTTTTTATATCAGTTAAGGATACAATCCCTCACAGACCTTCCTACTGGTCAGACTCCCTTCTCTTTGGGCATGGCCAAAGCCTTTAATCCCAGCAGGTTGGTCACTGTGAGTTCAAGGCCAGCCTGATCTACAAAGCAAGTTCCAGGACAGCCAGAGATATACTTAAAAACAAACCAAAAGAAAAAAAAAACCTTCTTTTCTGAGGTAATCCTAGGTTAAGGCAAGTTGACATTTGAAATTAAGCAATACACCTGTATAATAAATACATTGGTTCCAACTTTTTTTTTTTTTTTTTTTTTTTGGTTTTTTGGTTTTTTGGTTTTTTGAGACAGGGTTTCTCTGTGTAGCCCTGGCTGTCCTAGAACTCACTCAGTAGACCAGGCTAGCCTCGAACTCAGAAATCCACCTGCCTCTGCTTCCCAAATGCTGGGATTACAGGCATGCACCACCACCGCCTGGCTCATTGGTTCCATCTTAATGAATTTATGTTCATAGAGCACATTGGACCCTGGAAGGGGAGTAACTGGACCATGGCCACTCAGTGGGTTCCAAGATAAACTGTTCTCTCCTTCCTTCAAGGTAAGGGTCCCCCCCCCCCCCCCCCGGCATGCAGTAAGGACACATGTTCCACTATCACATGCTCCACTATGTTCATAGCAGCCTTATTTATAATAGTCAGAAGCTGGAAAGAACCCAGATGTCCCTTAGTGGAGGAATGGATACAGAAAATGTGGTACATTTACACAATGGAATACAGTGAATTCGTAAAATTCATAGGCAAATGGTTGGAACTGGAAAATATCATCCTAAGTGAAGTAACTCAATCACAAAAGAACACACATGGAATGCAGTCACTGATAAGTGGATATTAACCCAGAAACTCTGAGTACCCAAGACACAATTCACATATCAAATCATTCCCAAGAAAAAGGAAGGAGAGGGCCCTGGTCCTGGAAAGGCTTGATGCAGCAATGTAGGGGATTACCAGGACAGAGAAGTGGGAGGGGGTTGATTGGGGAACCGGCAGAGGGAAGAGGGCTCTTGGGGAGGGGGGGAACCGGAAATGGGAAAATCATTTGGAATGTAAACAAAGAATATAGAAAAAAAAAGTTGTGTTTTTGACTCTACAATGACTAGACATATTAATTTTTTTTTGAGACACATTCTTGTTAGGTACAATAGCCTCTAATCTGTGGTCCTTTTGCTTCTCAAGTGCTAGGATTACAGGTGTGAACCACCATAAATGGCTAATAGGGCACTCTTAAGTCTTGTAGTATACAAGAATTTTACACAGGAGCATGCATGTACACACACACACACACACACACACACAGAGAGAGAGAGAGAGAGAGAGAGAGAGAGAGAGAGAGAGAGAGAAGCAGAGCTATTAGCCCTCGGAAGACCATGGCCTATAGTGAGCTGGGCAATACAACTGATAGCTAGGTCTACTGTAATGGCAACTGAGTTGTGAACATTGCATATTGGAGAGAAGAGGGGCCTTTGCTTCTCATTCCAGTCACTAATTTCTCCTATCCATCTGCCTCAAAGTAGATAAGAGTTTTTCAAAAATGTCTTGGAGTGGTACTTTTTAAACTGTTTAGAATTACATCCATTTATTTATTGTGGTGGGTCCCGGGGCTCAGTCTTAGAAAGACTGGGGCTCAGTCTCTTTACAGAGAACCTGTAAAGAGCCATGGGTTTGAACTCAGGTCCACCAAGTACTCTTGACACTGAGCCACATCCCATGGCTTTGCATGGGACTTTCTGTGGTACAAGTTTCCCCTGCATTAACCAGCTCATGTGATCAACTGCACATAAACTCATTTGGGAAGCTAGAGTTGATAGAATCATTTGGTTACTTCCCTTTTGGGATGGTCAGACATTTTTTTTTTTAATGTCTCCAAGGAAGTCCAAGACACACCCATTTTGATTGGTACACTGATCTGTGTGGACGAAACTCATGCACGGCTACTGCAGCCATCAGAAGGGCTGCATCCAGCTATTTGTTGTCAGAGTTCATAGGAACTACTTATTAGCAGACAAAAGTGACTTAGCTTTGTTGGAGAATTCTACTGATCTTAGAGTCACCACAAAGGTTTTTTGCTAAGGTGGACTAAAGCTTAAGTTAGATGTGAGGCAGGAGAGATGGCTCGGGTTAAAGCCATTGCCGCACCGATGTAAGGTCTGGAAGAGCTGGGTCTTAGGAACTCACATAATTGCTAGGAGGGCATGGTTGTCCACCTGCAATTTCAGTCCTGGAAGGTGGGGAGGGAGGGTTAGCTAATACGACTCATCACCTCAGTGAACTCTAGGTTTGACTAATAAATTCTGTAATAGGGGGATCCATGATGATTCCTGATGCCAACTTTGGGCCTCCGCATGTATGTGCATATATGCACATACAGAAATACATGCACATATATACACACATTTATAAAAAGTGGATTAAAAAACCCCAAATATGACATCTTATATGTCAACATAAACCATGCTATTATGAAAATTAGCAAGCAGGCATTTGTTTTGTTTTATTTTGAAGACTGGGTCTCACTATATGGCCCTGGCTGGCTCTAATATAATAGACCATGTTGGCCTCTGGCACACAGCAATCTGAAGTGTTGAGATTAAAGGTATGTACCACTACACCTGGCATAACTTTCCTTTTAAGACAAATTTTTGTAGACCTTTTTTTACATACCAACTTTGGCCCTAAATAATATTATTCATAGATACTAACTTTATTGAAAGTTTACATCTCATCTATCAGAATCACAAAAGAAAAAAGCCATTTACCAACAAGAATTCATATACTTGGAAGTACACAATTTACATAAATTCTTTTATTCTGGATTTATAAATGTTAACAATTTAGTTAAAATTATACACAACAATGGAAGATAATAAATTTCCCTGTATTGATATTAAGACTATTGAAGTAACAATTTATGATCATTAGTATAGTAAAACTTATCGACAAGTCTTATGCCTGGTATTAAAAAAGTGTTTAAAGCACACTTGATAGAAAACAACCACGAAAAACGTTTGTTCTAACAAAATTTATTATGCAGTAATTACAAAGATTAAGACTTTCATCTAAAATAAAAATAATTGTTATAATTACACACATAATATAGTACCTCAGAGAGTGATTCCAATAAATATCACAGGAAATACAGTGCATTTTCAAATTGGAGAGACAAACACTTTCTCATTCACAGTGTTTTACATAGAAAGGCCTGTCCACATAATGATTCATATGCAGTCATGCTCTTGGAACCATCCACACAGAGCCGTGCCAGGACAATTGATTCAGAAAGTAAAGTACCGGGCAAGCCACTCCTGGCGCTGGGAGTCTGGAGAAGCCACCGGCGAAGCTTCACTCTGAGGAGGACTGAATTCATAAAGAGAGAGACATGGAACCCAGCATTAAATGCTTTGCAAAGTCATAGGGAAGTAAATAAACCTAAGTGCTGATTTCCACAACTGGTACCCCGTGTCAGAAATGTATGCAAGGACTGGCTACTCTGCATTAGGGCTGCCTCCCCTGAGAACAGGAGTCTAGGTAGCTCACGGGAACTCTGTGACTGAAGAACCACATCACAGTTATTCTAGGATCCAAAAAGTAAACGAATGGCCAAAAACAACAGTCTCATCGTCAAGGTCTGAAAAACTTGAGCGTTTGTGGAAAGAGGAGAGCAAACAAAATAGTGTCCCCTCTTTTGGCCACTTTCCCCTTCAATTATCAGAACCTGACACAGGCGTTGATTCTCGTATATGAACCCTTCACTAGAACTAAAGTAAATCAAAGTAGAGGTCTTTTTACTGTTTTGCATATTTACATTAAACTTCCATCATTCCATCAGACACTTCAAAGAGTGCATTAAAGCCTAGTTTTCCTCCTAGTTGCAAGCTCTAACATCTTAACTCTACCACCTAAGGCTCTTTGGGCTACTTAAGAAAACAAAAGCATCCCTACCGTCTTTGGGGGGTTACAAGGCACGCAACAATGTGTTATGCAAAGTCCAGCGGTCAAGTTCCTTGAGCTCATGCACATGCATCTTACTGATACCTGAACACGCCCATGCACGGGAGACAAGCAACACAGAGGATTTAGCAGGAGACACGTTCAGAGACAGCGCCCACTATATTTCATTGTCTTTTTTTTTTTTTTACTCTTTAATTAGTCATTAACTACATTAGAGATCACTTAGCTTAAAAACAGAAATACACACCCCACTTCTAAGACTTAGTAGTGGGGTTATTAGGATTTAGTAAAAATAAGAGGAAAAATAAACTTGAATCACCAACAACAAAAAATCAGTTCTAGTAAAGTGAGCGTAAAACAGTACTTTTTAATTTTAATCATGTAATGACTTAATAATTTCATTTCCTTCATAATTTCCTTAATATATTTAATCAACTCGGAGGCAACTTCAAACTAGAATTAGTTTAAAACTGGTTTGTTTCTAAATGTATCTGTATTTAGCTACAGCACTAAGTTCTCAGAGCTTAATTTTCCTTTAATTTGGCAATATGTATATGTATATTAATAAGTCTGATAAAAGAAAATACATATCTAAAGCATTATAAATGAAAATTTTAATAAATAAAAATGATTTTAAAGTTCTGAAAATTAAAGTTTGTACTAATAAAACCTTGGTAACCTATAAATATTAAAACTCTTAGCACATGAATTATGTGAACACCTCTATTAGCATTTAGAAAATTCACTACTGATAGAAAAAAACTTTGGACAAAACAGAAATTTCTAGATAGGTCATAAAACATTTTCAAACTATCTCATGTTATCTTTTTAGGTTTTTTTGAGTAGTGGATTTATGTAATGTAAAAAGGGAAATTTCTTAAGTTAAAAAATGAGAAGAAGAAGAAGGGGGAAAAAAGCTACTGGTGAGACGTGGCTCACCTCAAAAATGTCTTGGGCTCTTTGGGTGGCAATGGCTGTGGAAGAGGCTTGTTGCTGTTGAACTCAACATCATGGGCTGGAGAATTGGGAATAGGTTCCAGGCGGGTAGGATGTCCATTACCCATGCCGCTGGATTCCAGAGCACTTAGATTGGGAACACTCACAAACCTGTTTGCTGGTGACTTATCATTCTTCTTCTTTTGCTGCGTTAAAAATAACACACGTGAGAATTACTCATTCCCTGCACAGGAGCCAACAAAGAAAACAGGAAGAAGAGGAAAGGTAAATTTGGCTTGGAAAAGTTTTGGAAGCATCGTGTCAGATTGCGATGTTCAAATTAACCGATATTACCCAAAGTGTGGTCTGGGAATCCTTCAAAGTGCTCGTCTACATGGAATCCTCCAGGGTAGACATGCTACCAGGACAGAGAGCACGGGATTAGGGACATTTAGGAGCAGTTCATCTCTAATCCCGAAGCACAGAGTGGACTAGGGGAAGACTAGGTCAGAGTACAGAGTGCAGGGAACAAGAGAGGTAGGCAGTCCCTCCAATACCACAAGGGTAAGTGGGTTTAGGCTAAACTTAGGAGGCGTGAAGTTAAGTATAATATTAAAAGAAAGGTCCGTGAACTTTGTCCATCTGTCAAAGAGAGGCTGTTCTTGCCTGGAAAAAAAAAGGAATACAAAACTGCTTGGCATTGTAGTTTCAACAAATCTCACATTTCTACTTAAGATTTGAAGCAGGTTTAATCTTATTTTAAGCTCTCTGTGTCATATTTCTAAAGAGAGATAACCAAGTATGTAGCATTAAACCCACATTTTAAATTAACTGGCAATACCATGAACTAGCTCATAATATAGGGCTAAAGACAAGAGGAGCTGACATTTTTGGCGTCCAGTCAGTATTTAAAATGAGCAAAAATTGAGGAAGGCAAATGCAGCCTTGAAATCTGTCCCCTTGCAAAACATCACCTTTAGCCTCGAAGAATTATATTCCAAATTCAAGGATTAATGAGCATCAACCCTTATGGAAAATAAAAATTAGTACGTTGTAAAAGACTCGGAATGTCCTCAGGTTTCCCAGGTGGATGTATGCTGATTTTTTTTCCTTGCAAAATTATTTTAGCTTTTAAAAATGGAAATAATTCACACGATAGAACTTTTACTTCGATTAAAATAATAAAGTCCCTGTGGCTGTTTCTTCCTGCCATACCCTGTGACTGGCAGACAGTCTGTGATGCAGGGTGTCTAGCATCAGAGAGCAGAGCGCGAACACAGGAAAGCCACCGGGAGCCAACAGCAGCTGGAAGACTCAGCTGCATCTTCTGCCTTTTCTTATTTTACTCTGGAGATGGCTTTGGGTTTTAAACAGGGCTCAGGGTTTTTGTTTGTTTTGTTTTGTTTTGTTTAAGAAATCAAACAGTGGATAGCCAGGTTTGGTGTCCCACACCTTTAATACCCGAGCTCTTTGGGTTCAAGGCTAATCTGGTCTACCTAGTGAGAACAACCAGAGCTGAATAGAGTGACCGTCTCTAAAAACCAAAACCAGGATAAAACAAATAAACATCAACCAAACAAAAAAACCCATACTTCTGGCAAAATTCTAAAGAAGTTGTTTTAAAACTAAAAGAAATATTCTGATAAAATAAATGTGTAAAGTTCTAGTATGCTTTGTCTCCTAGATACGGATGTATGTTGAGTACACAGTACACTAGTATGCATGGTTAGTCTTAAATTGTTTTCAAGTTAAAAGGCTATTCTTTTTTTTTCTTTTTTTTTGGATTTGTTTTTTTTTTTTTTTTTCCAAGACATGGTTTCTCTTTATAGCCCTGGCTGTCATGGAACTCACTCTGCAGACCAGGCTGGCCTCGAACTCAGAAATCCACCTGCCTCTGCCTCCCAAATGCTGGGATCACTGGCATGTGCCACCACTGCCTGGCTTAAGATATGCTATTCTTAATTATCACTTTTAAAAATAAAATTAAAGCCAGGTGGGTACCAAACAGCTAAACTTCAAGCAATTAGGAGGTAGAGATAGTCAGTAATTCAAGGCCAGCCTTGGCAATAGGGTGAGTTCAAGGACAGCCTTGGCTATAGGGTATGTTCAAGGACAGCTTGTCTATAGGGTATGTTTAAGACTAGCCTTGGCTAAAGGGTGAGTTTAAGGCCAGCCTTGGCTATAGGGTGAGTTTAAGACCAGCTTTGTCTATAGAGTGAGTTTAAGACCAGCCTAGGCCACATGAGACTGCTTTAAAAATCAAACCAAACAAAACCCCAATTAATTAATTAATTAAAACCCCAGAACTAAATTAATTCTGTCCACCAATTCAATTATTTATGGAGAGTTTTCCTTATGGAACTCTAAAGAAAGAGCTATAGATAGAACTCTAGTTTGCAAAACATTAAGTTTGAAGTGTAGAGTACTGATGAAGGAAGAGTAAATTTGGAATTCTAAACAGAGAAATTGTATAAACTTTGAAAATAAAATTTCTGGGTAATGGCGTAGCAGAAATCAGTACAATGTGAAGCAATAAAATATGGATTAAAAAACAGCTTTAACATAAGCTTTAGTAGATCATTATTTTCTCCTAAGAGATTCATAATCCACGGGAAATCAGCATATACAGTTATTTAGTCATTACTTGATTTAATTACAGAATAGTTTATTTTGGCTTAAAGAAGTATGATAAGGTTTTAGAATTTAACATATTTATTGAATACACACTATGCCTAAACTTTAGGGCTGTGTGGACAGGGACAATGATGTATAAAAGTTAATAAGTATAAATTAATTTGCATCAGAGCTTTACTTTTCTTTAGAAAGATGGAAAACATAAAGGTAGAGCTGAAGTGTTTCAATATGAATGCAATATTTTAAGAATCTTAATTACCAATACGTGAGTAGCTCAGTCTGCAACTGAACAAATGAAGAAGTAAGAAACTTGAGCAGGAGGTTATCATACTTCTGAAGACACTGTAGGCAGCTTTAACCGTATGCTGCCTGTCCCACATGAGCCCATTTCCCTCCGAATTTCAGTACAACCCTACTTCAGTGTCTACGGCACATACCTTAGCCAATGGGTTAATAACACCAACAGTAGGACTTGTGTTAAATATTTTGTTGAAGTTAGTTTCTCGATTGACTAATTCCAGCTGGTAAAATTTATTATCCTCCTATGCAAAAGAATTATAAACATCCTTTCAACATTTTCTATTATAGATTTACAGACTTAAAATGTGTGAGTGCCATTTCATTAAAAAATTTAATGAAGTATAAAGGTGTATAAAACATCTCTACACTTGATTGCCCATGTCTCAAATGTAGCTAGCAGGTCACTTTTAGCACCTTTTAAACCTTGGGACTAGGCACTTGATCATAACCATTGATACCCCTTCATTCCTGTCTACAGAATCTACTAATGGCCTCTCTCTTGGTGGTACCTACTGTGGCATCTGAGTAGGTCTAAGTTGTACTCAAGGTGTTATGTACACACAACTTCTACTGACAGGAATGAAGACAATACTGAAGAGACCCAGGCCTCTTTTGTTGGTTACTGGAATATTGTAACTAACTGTCCCTATCAAATTGGAATTTCCCCACAAGTCTCATGGCTCAGAGAAGGAAAAGGTAGAGATACCAGACAGAGGGAACACTTGCCTCCAAACAGGATTTCAAACAGTCCTGACAGGTTGTCAGATTGCCTTGAAGGAGGGACAATGACAATAGGCAAGACCACATCTTGGCCAAGACTATTAAGTTATGCGTATCTCTTTCTGGCATTTAAATCGCAGCCTCATGTCAGGACTCCAAAGATGGGCACTGGGGTTCAGGGCAGAGGGATTCACTTCTACCCCTTCCCACTGTGGGTTCATATGTTACATTTCCCTTTCCTGCTTTTCAATATTACTTGTCTGTTTAGTTGGCCAGTTGAGAATGGGTAACCAAGCCTACTGTGTTAGGGCTGCCAGAGCCAGACTCTGACCTGAAGGGTTTTTATAACCTACATGTTTCACTGGTTTCCATATATACATGTGACACTACTATGCATTATTCTTCAGTACCTGAAAATGGATTTGATCACGTCTGGTCTTTTGAGATAGTGATGTATTATACCAAGGATAAAGGAAAAGAGAATGGCCCTTGCAGAGATAAAACCTTTCATTTTTGAGAAATAAGTAAGATGCGTTAAGTAATTTAGCCAACAGATGGGGAAAGCCACAGCAGATGGAGGAGTATGGGTGAGAATGATGGTTGTGTTCAGGCTGGCCTTGATTCTAGTGTAATCTAGTAGGACTTTCTTTGTTATCACCAACTCTCATTTACATTACAGGTCTTGTCCCGCATGCCTCTTGAGGGTCAGGGAACCACCCTGTTGCAGACAGAGTGTGGACCTGCCCCTGGTTACCATATTGTATCCACCCTCTGATGAGGATAAACGCAGTTCTATCTGTAACATTCCAAGCAGTAACCGGAAGAGTAAATAGCTACTTGTGGGCCACAGGCGAATCCACTTGCTGTGCTTGCTCACTTTGGAAATGAAACAGCGTCCTTCCATGAGTCTGCTGCTTTGGCTCATATGTGCCAGCCTTGGAAAACTGGGTGCTTAGCCGACTGCAAGCCACAGGAAATGGCACAGCCTATCCCTGGGCTCCCTCTGAGAACCCTAATCCACCCTGGAGGTTTCAGAAGGAACTTCATACATTTCAAAAAGAATGTCACAGTCGTGAGAACAGATGGAATTTTCTAGATCACAAAAATAAGTTTAAAGGATGCCAGAATATTATTCTTGTGCAGTTACGTGCTAATATGCAAAGACTGTAATTAAAGTAATCAAGGAATGTGTAGAAGATTAGTGTTATTTTTACTTTCACTATGTAGGACTTTTATTTAGTGACAAGGAACAGCAGCAGTTTAATTACTGACCAGGATATAGCATTTCAAAAAATTCTGAAACATTTTATACATTTTCAAACATCTGTATACTTTTTTTCATTCTCAAGTAATAATGGTTCTAATGAAGACAGAATATTTACTGTTAGAATCCTATTGTTTTTCACCAGTGGATTTCTGAGTGCCCTTAACGCTGAGTATCCCTGACTCCCCGGATAAATCACATCTCTTCTTGGGATGGACCGCAAAACCTTTTTTTTTTTCTGTTTGTTTGCTCTTGCTCTTGAGACAGGTTCTTGCTATGTGTGTATCCTGAGTCACTCTTGAATTTAATATGAAGCTTAGGGTGGCCTCAAAGTCAAGATCCTCCCCGCAGCCTCCCGAGTGCTTGGATGGCTCAGTATCTCTCTGGATCAGTGTTTGGTGGACCACACTTTAGGAAATGAACAGGATTCATTTGAGCCAAGCATGGTGATGCCTGCCTGTAATCCCAGCCCTTCAGAGGTTGAGGCAAGAGGGTTGCTGCGAGTTTTAAGGGCCCCATAGCATAACTATCTCAATAAATAAATAAATAAATAAATAAATAAATAAATAAATAAATAAACCAACCCAGCAAAACCAACAACAAAAGAGGGAGAACTAATCTGTAAGTTGACAGTGCAGTCTAATGCATAGCCACGTTAACAGATTTTTCTTTATTCTAATATTGTATGTACAATACGCGTCTCTGTATATACCAATAGAATGTTAACTATTAAGTGGTAAAGACATTATTAAAAATTTAATATGTGTTAAAAGTATTTATTTCAATAAAAACACTGAAGAAAAGGGTAAAATTCCCTTTTCTAATGCCAAATTTAAATCTGAAATTATAGCTTAATAAATGTGACCACAATACAAGGATTTTACTTTCCACTTTCATTTAGCATTATGCGAAAACACTTCCCCATTGTCTATTATCAATATGGTTGTACTAAAAACAAAATATCTTACAATGAGTTTCTTTATGACCTGGTCTCGTTCTGTGAGCAGGGATTTTAATTCTGCAATCATCTGTACATCTTCTGGCCTCGATTCTCTCATTAGATACTTCTCTTCCATATCTTCTAGTCTATAAACAAGAAAACCTTTATCTCACTAATATGACTCAGACAACATCATCCTGTTGTAATAAATACCTACATTCTTCAGCTAGTCCCGGTTTAACACACAGGCATGATAATGTGATTGCCCCAGGAGCCATTAAATGCCTCAGGGGTTATGTTTGGGAGAATTAAGCCGCTGTAAATCATGTGTGAATGATGTGAGGTGTTCTTTGAAGGAGCTGAGAAGCCAGATGACACAAACTTTACAGACTCAGGCTGGGTACTATTAGGAGTGGTAACCATCGATACACTGCTGTGTGGTGAGGTACACAACATATATAAGGAGCAAGAAAAGATACCAAGGGAGGGAGAACAGAAGACACACAATGACATCCTCTCATCCTCTCGTCTCGGTTTGTGGGGAACGCAGTTTTAAAACTCTACATTATCAACCAATAAGAACAAATTGTTCAAGGCTCATCAGGGAAGAAAATAATCACATTTTCTTGTAGGCCAACTCATTCGGTGGTATTTACACACAGTGTAATGTAAATATTTACACACACTGGAAAGATTATACTATCTATGTGTGAACAACAAAAAAGGTGTAAGGGTTATGTGCTGAAGCAACCACAAGATGTCACTAGAGTGCTGCCTCTGTGGTTAGCAGCACCAGGGATGAGGAGCTACTCTAAGAACAGTTGCTAGAGACTGTAGACAAATGCACCCTAGATGTAAAGCCTTATTTGTTTTCGTTGCAGAACAATGAGCAAGTTAATCAAACAAAGTAAAGTGAATTAAAATAATCATCTACAGTTTTGGAATCTCCTTTTGTTGTACAGGAAAGATCTCCTCTGCTCAAATGCATGCTTTAATTTAGTTGAAACATTCTATTTATTTATTTATTTATTCATTCATTTATTCATTCATTCATTAGACAGGGTCTCATTATGTAGCCCTGGCTTTCCTGGAATGCACTATGTAAACCAGGCTGGTCTCTAACTCACAGAAATCTACCACCTCTGCCTTCCAAGTACTGGGTTTACAAGTGTACATTACTGTACCTAGTTTAGTTGAACCGTTTTAACCTTCATTATTATACTGTCATTCTCTCCACGACATACCTTTACATCAGCAACAATTTTAATAAAGACTAGATAATAATGAAGACACAGTACTGACAAGAAGGAATCTATAAGTACAAATAGGAAAGCATTAAAGGAGAGAACAAGAGACTATTATGAACCAGGTGGAACTCAGAAATATCAAAGGTCTCATCCATCCTTCTACTAGGAAGGAACTTGGTACCATTCCCACATCCATGTCAAGACACTGGGCAGTGGTTTTCCACAGCTATCCGGGCAGCTCACTAGGCCAACAGTGCTTCTAAAAGGCTGAGTGCAAAGACTGACTAAGAGATTGAGGGGAGGGGGTTCTAAGATTATATATATATATATATATATATATATATATATATATATATATATATATATATATATCCTGTTCTTCTTTCTTTTCTTTCCCTCTTTGACACAGGGCCTTACTTTATATCTTGGATTTGTTGTAAACTCAGATCTTCCTACTTTGGCTTTCCAAGTACAAGGATTAACAGGCAGGTATTACACTCCCAGCTAACCTCTCATCCTTTTCTGTTTGGTTATATATTTTTTTCTTTTAGTGTGTGTGTGTGTGTGTGTGTGTGTGTGTGTGTATGCCTGTGTGTGTGTTTTGTTTTTTCAAGATGGTTTCTTTGTGTAGCCTTTGCTGTCCTAGAATTAGCTCTGTAGACCAAGCTGGCCTTGAACTTACAGAGTTCAGGAGGCCTACCACTGCTTCTTGAGTACTGGGATTAAAGGTGTACACCACTACCAGGCTAGTTCTATATTTCTTAAATGACCTTTATGAAATATGCTTTTGACCCCAACCCATAATAGTCAGGTCTGTGATTATGAATATGGTAGCAAGAATCTAGTTTTATTTTCAGATATCATTCAAGAGTTTTCAGATTATCATTAAAAGTAATACAAAGGCTGGATAGAAAAGAGAAGCAGAGCACATGGAAGTGCTAATCAGGGTTACTATTGGACTCTTACCAAGCATATACACACCCCCTTGTGTGTGTGAGTGTGTGTGTGTATGTGTGAGTGTGTGTGTGTGTGTGAGAGAGGGGGGGGAGAGAGGGAGAGGGAGAGAGAGGGAGAGAGAGAAAGAGAGAGAGGTGGGGTGAGATGGGTCAGGGTCGGGAGTACGTACAGGTCAATTGTCCACAGCTTCTAAACAACACAGAGAAATTTCATCCATCTCATGCTGCTCTCTGACCCATCTGACAAGACAATCAATGACTAAAGATGACAGACCTGAACCACAGTATTACCAGGACACACGGAGCCCAGAAATTACAATTTAAACATTCTGTTATTTATAAACAAAATAGAGGACTGAAGCGTTTTACTGTTGGACTTCTATAATTTCCAAGCAGACTTTGTTAAGAAGGCCACAACTCCTTCCAGATGTCCTAAGAGCTTCTGAAAATAGCCTGAGTGGTAAGTTAAACAAAACAAACAAAACACCAACACACAAAAAAATCAAACAACTACAAAATCATTGGAGTTTTAGAGGTTAAGAATTAAAAACAGCAATTCTAGCATGGCAGAATACGTCTTTTTAGTTAGGAAGTACTGGTCTACCTAACGTCCATGTGCAGAACTGGCATTTCTCTCATAAACAATTTTTTTTGTTATGGTATAGTGAGGTGCTAATATAAAGTAAACCTAACCAACCCCACCCCCAACCTCTTGCCTGGTATAGTAGCCTATGTCTACAATCCCAGTACTTGGGAGGTAAGAAAAGGGAAGGCAAGAATTCAAGGGCACCACAGACTATTGGAGGTTCTGTTTCAAAAACAAAGCAACAAATAATAAACCCACAGAAACTAAAAGGATAAACATTACTCACGTTTCAAACAATAAATATTCCTGAAGCCCAAGTTACTGGAACAGTTTTTATTTTACTTAAACTTTCTTTACCTTTGGAAAATGTCATTTAGGCAAAATTGAGTAGCCTGTTCTCCCGTTTATTATCTTTTTCCCCCTCCCCTTTGGGGTCTTAGCAATCAAAACAGTGTCTTGTGCTTGCTAAGGAAGCATTCTACCATTGAGCTATGTTCTAGGCCTTGCTTGTTTTTAAAGCAAATGAAATTCAATACATTTAAAAATTAGATGCAAGGGTTTTTGTTTTTGTTTGTTTGTTTTGAGACTAATTTCTCTGTGTAACAGCCATGGCCATCCTGGAACTTACTACCTAGACCAGGCTGGCCTCGAACTCACGGAGATTCACCTGCCTCTGCCTCCCAGTCTCTGGGATCAAAGGCATGCACCACCACACCTGGCTAGATATAGGGTTCTTTGGGGACAGTCAAATTTCCATGAAGTTCTAGGAGGATTTGAATACTCGGCACTAGAGAGTACAATTTCTAGCAATCATTTCCAAGACACAAAGACTCTGGCACTGTTTCTGCACACCATTAAACCTGTTGCCCATTCTCCCTAGGAGTTCAGTGGGAATGAAAGCAGAAGGGAGAAGCGACGCTTCCAGCTGCTCCAGGGTTTCCTCAGCACTAGACTCTGGTCCTTAGGCTTCGCATGCACCTCTCAAGTTCCCCCCTCGGCGGGCGGCTCTTTAATAATTCACCGGGGCTTTCCGAATCTGAAGCATCAAAGCTGAGGTGGGGGCAGCTTCTGACACAATTGGACAACTCCAGGCTGTTGTTATTAATTTACATTAACTAAGGAGAATTGGAGTTTAAGCTCTCAGGCACACTGGCTACACTTCAAGTGGTCATTACTGCTCATAGCTACCAGAGTTGGGGGAGCTAATACAGAACATTTCCGTTATCAGGTAGAAACCTGTGTAGAATTTGACTTTAATTAAACAAATGACTACCTAAATACGATGGTAGCAGGTAAAAAGAGAAATGTGGCAGGTCCGTGTGCAGCCAGGGCAAAGAAGAAAATGAATGCCAGTTCTAAAAACAGGAAGGCAAAATACTTTACTTAATAGTAATATAATTCTTCAATTATCAAAAGATCAAAATATTAAGTGGGACATTTGCTATCTGCTAAAATTTGGTAACGAACAAATAATACATGTCCAAATAAACACACAGCCTTTCCTTCTTGCATTTCTTTCTTGTATTTCCTTCTTAATATTCCTAGGGAGATGCCAGGACGCACAGACAAACACAGGCTGTTCTCTGTGTGAGTGTGCTGTTTCGAGGTGTGAAGAGGGGTGTGACGGTACTGGCATGTACCTGGTGGATACAAAGGCCAGGGAATGCGAGAGCAACAGCTCCAAGGCTGATTTTATCTGCTTTTCCCCAAAGCATGTTGTATGTATGCTCTGCCACATTGCACAAGTCCCAGTGGCTGAAAAAAAAAAACAAAAAAAACAAAAAACAAAAACCTAAAACTTGACTTTAATCTAAGCAAACAACAAATCACTAAGTTTGTGGAGATAATGAATTTTTTTCCTGAAATGTTGGGTAAACTTCACTAACAAACAAATGTGGGAACACTCACAAAACTTATTCATGGCTTGTTAGCATATGCGTTCTTATGTGAAGAGGGCAAATGCTGTCTGTCAGAAAACAGTGCCTTATCCCAGAGGGCACTTGAATAAATACAAGCAGCCGGTCGCTACTGAGTGTGCCTGCGTGAGTTTGCACCTACGCAGGGAGTACTTGCTGAGACTGAGAGGTTACACAGATCCAAGATGCAAAGATGGCATCTCTATCTGAGGGAGGTAAACAGGTATAAGAGCACAGACGCAGAAGACAACCTA
The DNA here is from genome assembly GCF_947179515.1 of Apodemus sylvaticus. Taxonomy (NCBI): domain Eukaryota; kingdom Metazoa; phylum Chordata; class Mammalia; order Rodentia; family Muridae; genus Apodemus; species Apodemus sylvaticus. The sequence goes on along the minus strand of NC_067490.1, from coordinate 33,899,820 downwards.
ACAGAGCCGACAGTCTGACCCTCAGAGGGTGTGGTGTGGCGGTGGTGACTTCATTGTGACTTTACGGGGGGTATCTGGATAATTGGAGAAGTGAATAAGACATTAGCAGCTTCTTAGAGCACATGAAACCTAAGATGACCTAAACCAGACCAGGGATTAGATCAGAGAGACAGACTGAATTCAGAGAGTTATCTGACGCAGTTTGTAAAGACCCTGGAAAGACAGGGGCCATTAATCTTCTTAATGATTATTAAGAAATACAGATTTTTACTTGAATAATGGGGTTACTAAATTTGAGTGATGACTTTATTTGTAATGATTTTACTTTATAGACTTCCAAAATTTAAAAAAAAAACATTTAAATGCTAATTGTAGGAATTCAAGCAGTACCCAAGTATAGGAAATGAAGTCTTTGCACTTTTCTGTCCTTCATATCCACAGGTACTTGCTAAACGGACACACATCGTTTAAAGTGCATGTTTGCTTTGAAGGATGTTTTGGGTGTTATAAAATATGTACTGTTGACTCATGCATAGGCTTATAAAATTTCTATTGTTCACAATATACTAACAACTTCACATTCTATAATGAACAGACTTTGACACGTCATCACGGAAGCCATCTACCAATGGTGTGTGTGTGGTGGGGAAGGGGCATGCGTATTATTTTAACAGACCTACAGCTATGGCAGCAAATGAAACAGATCACTCAATGGCCTTATCCTAATGAGAGAACACACACATCACACTACATCTAAATGCAGTACCTACGCCTTCCTCACTCAGCACCGTCTGCACTGCATCCCAACCGCTAGGCGGAGCTTAGACACAGTGCTCCTCCGTTCATGACCCACACAGGAATTTCCTTGAATGCAATATGACTTACGACACTTGTAATGCTGCATTTATTTCCTTGAGTAGCTCATTAGTCTTATTAAAATCTGCCCGCATGATATTTTTCTCTCTGAGGTGGTCTGCTGTCATGACATCCAGCTCTTTCTCAAGTCTCTTGTTTAAATCTTGTTCATGCAACCTGTTCAATTTATTTTTAGTTAAGAAAATGTTATTCTGAAGTCAAGTTTCCAAAGCATCTATGTTCTACCAGATTTGAAATGCCTCCCCCCCCCCTTGCCCCTGCCCCGTTTTGTTATAATATATGGGAAATTAATGTAAACATCTTGAGATAAGCTACGGAGTTTGCTGTGGGCTGCTGGGTAGTGTTAAAGTTTGTCTCCTTTAATGCTTTTTTCTAATACATCTTTAAAATCTTTAATGGCGGTCATTTTCCAAAGTTAACAAGTAACAAATGCATTAACGAATAACAAAAGCATTATCGAGATGCAGACATTTTATTTTCCAGATGACATCATACCCACCACACAGAGTGAAGAGTGGACTTCAATATATTATTACTAGGAAGGCACTAGTCATAAAAACAGGGGCATGCTGCTAGGCATTCTGCAAGAATAGTTTAGACAACAATGCATCTTCTGCAGTAAGTACTGGCATACCTCATTTGCTGGTTGGATTCACTCCGTATTCTGAGAATTTCTTTCCCCTTAAGTTCCAGTTCCTTCGTTAGGGTACTTATGTTTTCGTGGAGGTGCTGGACCTCCTTATCCAAGTCTGTGATGTGGTGCTCCCGGTGCCGCAGCTCCTCCTGCAGATCACTTATTCTACACATGTGCTCCTTACTCTGCAAGAAAGCACAGAATGCTAAGCGCTCTCTACACATTTGCTTTCTGCACTAACGCGACAGACCGAAATGACAATTTTGAATGTGAAGTGTAATCATTCTGACAAGGCTTCAGAACCAAACTGAATTGCTCAAAATGAGAAAACCTCAAAGCCCTCTGTCTTCCATAGAGCCGAGAAATACTTACATGAATATAGTTACAATATCATGGCTGTAAGGGACTCAAAAGAGCGTGAAAGTCTAGTTCACTCATTTTATAATAATGAGGAAATCACTACTTATGAGCTGAATTTTTAAAGATAGTTTATAATTAATGTCAAGTTGATTGTGTATATACATGTACATGTACATATATATATCCAGGAATAGAACATGTGTCTCTTAGTAAGTTGTATAGATCTTATAATAAACTGCTGGTACTATTGTCCTTTAGTCTTAAAGGGATTTTCATCTAGGGAGGCCTCCATCACACACGCACTCCATGATTTAGAAAAGCAGACTTCTACTGCTTTCATGGCTGTCCATACAGTTATCTGTCTAGAAAGGATTTGTTTTCTACAAGTCAGTGTTTTCTACAAGTTCTGTAAAGCAGACACTGTCAACTTTACTGCAGGAAGAGTTGGCAAAAGTAACTTTCCACTCTGGTTACAAGTGGCTCATTTAAAAGGTCCTCACCATGGCGAGCAGCTCCAGGCTGGCCACGTAACACGGGAGAACCAACCAAGCAAAAGCTGTGGGTGTAATGAACCAGGAGCAGCTTTCTCTGCATGGTGCCTACTGCCGTATCCTTCCATGAACACACATCTCCACAATCACAGATTAGCAGAGTAGAAGAAAGTATGCTGGGTCAAGGACCAAAGCTTAAAAAGTATAAGCAAATAGTGGCAAATTACTATGTTGGGAATATAAGTTATCTGTCTTCTTGGTGAGGACCTGCTCCTTCTATACAGTTATGTCATTCAATGGGACTGTTCAATTTGACTAAATTAAACTACATAAAATTGAAAATGTAGTTTCCTGGGTACACTAGACAACCCTGGGCTATATGGGTACCAACTACTTCAACGGCCCTCCCAGATGCAGGACGAAGGGTTGCCGTGCCTAGTCCACTGAATAGTGCTGTCCTTACCCTTGACATTTTCATATTTCATTGTCTATTTTTTCTAAGATGCAAAGTACAAAATATTCAATTGGAAAGTCATAAAATAAAATGTAATTTTATAACCGGTATACAAAGATAAAGTTGCTCATTTCCTCCGGGGAAAAAAAAAAAAGAAACATTTTCATTCATGTGCAATTAGCAGCAACTACAAAGTACCATTCCTAGCATGAGGGTTGGGAACTCAGATCTAAGGAATCAGTGCAGAGTGATGGCGCTTACCTGCCTTCGGCTGATGTCTATGCTTCTCTCTAATTCCATTTTAGCTGCTGCCAGTTCTTGATGGTGACTATGCCGTAATAAATCAATGGAAGCTGCGTGTTGATGATTTAGTTCAGAACGCAAGGAAGCTGGAACGCAAAGAGAAGAGGTTAGAAAAGATCCAGGATACAACTTTTAAAATTAGGACACTGGTGAATGTGCCTAAGGAAGACTATATAAGGTTTATAAAATTTCTATTGTTCACAATATACTAATAACTTCACATCTATCGTATACTATTGTGTATTTGGAATCTGCTCAGCTTTGCTGAGGATGTGAAAAATGCCAAAAGCTGAAGTGACAAAGGTGTGTTTTTTGGGAATTCAATCTGAAGACAAAGTGGAGATTAAATGCTCTACTGTTCGATGTTTTAAAATAATGTGGAATTTGGAGTTGTACACTGACAATGTTTAGGAGGCATTTTTCCTCCCAGTAGAAATGTTTACAATGTCCCTAGACCATGCAAAGTACTGGCTGATAGACACTCTTAATGATTGGAGGCCAGTCATCACTTGCATTAGAGTTTGGAATTGATTTTTAATTTTTAATTTTTAAGGCGAGATCTCACATTGCTAAGGCTGATTTGACCATGCAAACTGTGCAACTGGGGCCTTGAAATCTGGACTCTTCTGTATCTATCTCACACATACCGACAAGAACTACAGGCATGTATTATGCCTGGCCCTGGAATTAATCATTTCACATACCTCACAAACATTTACGGAATGACCACGGAATCCTAGGAAAGTATACAATTTGACACTGCCTTTGTAAGCTCACAAGCCAGGAGCTAAGGTACCATGCTAGGGAATCAAGCGGAATATCAGATGTTAATATTAGGGATAATGAAAACTCAGTGGCGAAAATACCCAGATTTCTGGGAGTCGGCGAAGGGAGTGGATGACAGAGAGATTGTTACAGTGACTCACTCTACAAGACAGAGGGAATGAATTGGGGTTCCTAAGTAGAGAAGGGGGGTGCTTTCACCGTGGAGGAAGAATATGCAAGCAAAGCCAGAACCCAGTCTGTCCCACAACTGTCAGGTCTGTGCAGCAGGAGGCCACAGGGTACACAGGGACACGAAGGAAAATGGAGCCCGCATGGATTTCACTCAAACCTTTAGGCCCGTGGCTCTTAAACTGCAGCGTGAGCCACTGTTTCTCACAGAACACAGGGCTCACTCATGATATTTCCTTAAACATGACTGATACTTGAACACTTTTAAATGTTAATATGGAGATGTGGATAAATGGCAAATTATGGATTTTGAGGCTAAAACATGGAATCTAATGGAAGAGATGCTGCCCCTGATGGCAGTTGGCCAACTTAAGCTCCTCCTGTGGTCTTCATGGAGATCATGAGGGGCTTCTTTAGAAGAAAAACATGCCAGAGACTCTCATGTAGGACCATGGATAGGCTCAAAGAGGGAAGCCTCATGTGAAGTATGAACATTTCAAAGTTTTCACTGACAGCTGTGAGAAGGAAGTCAGGAGGAAAGTTATGATAACAATATTTCAAAAAAGATATATATATATATAAATGCCTAGAGAGATGGCTCAGCAGTTAAGAACACTTGTTCTTCCAGAGGACCGAGGTGTGATTCCTGGCACCCACATGGTAGCTCACAATTATCTGGAACTCCAATTCTAGGGTATTCAACATCCTTTTCTGACCTCTGCGGGCACTAAGCATGCGTGTACTGCACAGACCTATATGTAAGCAAAAACAATCATGCATATACAATAAACATAAGCAGCAAAAGAAAACATATGGCCTTGGTGTAATTATGATGGAAGGCCTAACCCAGAGGAAACAGGCATAGAAAGGATTTAAGAAGAACTCACAGGCAGAATGTGGTAACAAAAGAAAAGAAGCTGCTCCCATTTTCCAAGTTTTGACAACTCAATAAATTGACACTGTTAATCAGAGTGGGAGGTAGGGGGTAGACACGGACTTTGGACAATGGGGAGATGATACGATTGTATTTTAAGATCTAGTTAAAAATCAATGCCTCGACATGTAGTAACAAATACTAATTTAATGTACAAAAACAAGAAGGTTGATCCAGAAACACCCATTTGGAGTCTCCAGCACAAAGGTGATAGCTAAAGCCGTGGAGGTAGATAAAAAGGAAAAGGGAAAACTATTTAATGGATACACATGAAACAGGTCTGGCCCATGAAAGTCAGGGGTACAGAAAAAAAATCATCACAGTGAGAATATATAGTAACATGGAGAGCAAGAGGAGAAAGATCCAAAAGGTGAAGCAGCCAGATGTGCACATAGAGAAGATGAGATGAGAACCAGTCGGTGAAGATAGCTCAAGTCGGTGGTGACCCCAGGAAGAGTATCTCATGGGAGTGAAAGGGAGAACATACATAGCCAAAGGATCCTGACACAAGACTAGTATCTAGAAGAGATAGGTAGAACATCTAAAACTCAGCATCAACAACGAAGAATCCAACCAACAAGGAAGACGTGAAGCTGATGAGAGAATGAAAAATATTCAATATCATTGTCCACTAAGGAAATGTAAAGCAAAACTATAATGAGATATTATGACACTCCTATCAGTATACCTGACGTACTGTCACATGCCTAACACTGGTAAGATGCAGGGGGAATGAGCCATTCATACAATGCTAGGAGATTGCAAAATGGCAAGTCAGGTGCCCTTGTGAGTGTGTGTGTGGATATGCGTGTGACTGCATGGGTATGTGGGTGTGGGTGTGGGCGTGTGTGTGAGGGAAGACATGTGTGGTACGTGCATCGGTATAAGAGTTGGGGTGCATGGGTGGGTGTTTGAGGGCTACTGGCCAGTGGCTAATTTCTGGGATTCCTAAGTGTCCTGTCTCCATTTAGTTCCATGACTCATAAAGACAAACCTTTATGAGCACTGCCTTCTCAGAGGAAGCTCAGCCCCTCTAGTCTACCTTCCCTGCCTCTTTATACAGTAGCATCCAGTAAAGTCTTGTGGCCCACTTAGTCATCTGGGTGGATCCAAACTTTCAACACACAGCTTGATGCTTTCTGCTGACACTTACAATGGAGGAATGTACAAATAAGTATGGTAAGATTATGATCCTGTCCACAATACCAAGCATAGCTTTTCCTTCGTCTTCTAATTCAAACCGGAGCGTCTGAAGCTCCTGCTCCATCTCCACGCGGAAGCCCTCCATGGACTCTCGGTGCGCATCCTTCAGTGACTGCAGCTCTGCAGAATGCTTCTGCTGTAAGTGAGTCTCCAGAGCCTACACGGGGGAAGCCAATTATATCATTATACGAGAGAGAGAATGCAGCAAACACAGTGGAGATGGTTGGCAAGCCCAGGAGTTAAGAAAATCAGGATATAAAGTAATGTAACTGGAAAACAAAATTCAGTGGGCCAATTCAGTAGATAACAATTAATTATGAAATCAGTTTGGCTCAACACGTTTTGTTGAAATTGGAAATATAGACCTTTAGCTTCAGGCAGTTTTCAAATAGGATCATTTTCTAAAGTTGCTAAGGATACAAATTACTGAAAACTAAGGGGGAAAAAAGATCCTGTGCATACAGACAGGAGAGGAGGGTGTTACTAAGAAATCAACACAAAGCCTCAGTTAGGTTTGCCTAAGCACAGTGAGGGCGTTATGAAACATCACTTCAAATCTTCTATAGCATTTTCTATGAAATGCAAATACCCCACTCTCTGGAAAAAATAAGCAAAGTAATAGCTATCCTGGGGATTCTAGCTCAGAATATAATAATATGGGGTGTGGGAAATGGTTCAGTGAGTCACATTTTTGCTGTGCAAGCATAAAAACCTGGGCTTGTTAATTTACTTATCTGTATGTATGTGCTTTTAACATAAATGTGTGTATATTGCGGGTGTGCACGACATGTGTTCTCTATGTGTGCTGGGGGGGGGTTCTTAGAAGACAACATAGGATGTTGTTGGCTTTTGCAGTCCATCTTGAGGCAGTTCCTTGTCGTTTTGCCACAGCACTAGCACAGGAGCTTCTGGGATATCTCTTGTCCCCACCTTCTATCTCACCGTAAGGTCACTAGGATTATAGATGCGCACTATTGTGCATGGCTGTATATTAGTTCTGAGGACATGAACTCTGGTTCCTATAGTGGAGTGGCAAACATTTTACCCACTGAGCCATCATCTCCTTAGCCCAGAGCCTGCACTTAGATCACCAGCATCCGTGTAAAAAGACAGGCAGGGCCGTGCACACCTGTAATCACAGTGCTGGGAGAAGGAGACAGGAGATCCCTGGGACTCACTGGCCTGATTAGTCAATCAGTGAGCTGCTGGCTCCAGCAAAGGCATTGCTTCTCATTAAAGCAAAGCCAAGCAAAACAAGGGAGCAGGAGAGGAAGACATCTGGTCTCTACATACACATGTGCAAGTGTATATGTGTTTCTCTCTCTCTCTCTCTCTCTCTCTCTCTCTCTCTCTCTCTCTGTCTCTATCTCTCAATCTCTCTCTCAATCTCTCTGTCTCTCTCTGTATCTCTCTCTGTGTCTCTGTCTCTCAATCTCTCTCTCAATCTCTCTGTCTCTCTCTGTCTCTCTGTCAGTCTGTCTCTCTCTTTCTCTCTCTCTCTCTCCTCTCCCTGTCACACACAGACACACAAAGTAAAAGCTAAAGAATATGATAATGATCCAGTAATATATTCATTTGGTGTAAAACCCTTTTAAGTTATCACAGCTATGATGAGATTTTTTAATATTAGCTTTGGGATTATATTATGAGGAAATTGTATTTTAAAACACATCTAATTTTATTATATCATGAATAGTTCTTGTATGTAGAGAAAAAAAATATAAGGGTAAAGTCCAAGATTAAAAGAAAAAATCATCCCTTGGATCCATTTCCTCTTCCTCATCTTCCTCCTCCTCCTTGTCTTCTTCTTCTTCTTTTCTTCTTTATTGTGGGCTCAGAGTAAAAACAAATTTAGAGTTTGATAAAAATCTGAGTGTGGTGACACATATCTGTAATCCAAGCACCGAGGAGGCTAAGGCTAGAAGATCAGGGGTGCAAGGCGAGCCTGGGCTACAGAGTGAGTTCAAGGCGAGCCTGGGCACATGAGCCTCTGCCTCAAAAACTTTTGATAGAAGCTTATTACGATAATAATACATTATGAATAGGATAGTAACAACTGCTAACTGCTAAGGAGCCAAAGAGGTACTCAGCCTGGCATTATGATAGACGAACAGAATGTCAGCTCTGCTCTAATGTGTCTGCTGTTATGTGCAATATTAGTCTGTGTTTAAGCACTGTGACTCCCTACAGGGGAGGGCGTTTCACACCCTGGAGAGCAGTTCAGTAAAACAATGTGTAATGTCTTAAAGAGAGAGAGAGGATGGAGGATTAGAGTTGCAGTTCCTTCTACCTGTTGGTTTCTTTTTTGTTTTTTTTGTTTGTTTGTTTGCTTGTTTGTTTTTTTCGTTGTTTGTTTGTTTGTTTTGGGGGGGTTTTTTGTTTTTTGTTTTTTTTTGGTTTTTCGAGATAGGGTTTCTCTGTATAGCCCTGGCTGTCCTGAACTCACTCTGTAGACCAGGCTGGCCTCAAACTCAGAAATCCACCTGCCTCTGCCTCCCAGAGTATTGGGATTACAGGCGTGCACCACCACCGCCTGGCTTGCAATGTAATTCTTAAATCTCTGGGGCTGGTGATTCCTATTTCATTTTCAAATGTTAGGCTCACATTGTTCTGCATACAGACCCCAGACCGTTAAAATGGGGATCTACTGCTAACTGTCATTAATCTCATGGACAGTCTGCAAACACGTTTCCCAAGACCCTTACCCTTTGTTCCTTTTCCTTCTCTTCTTCCATGGTCTGGAACGCGAGGACGTGCGCTTCTTTGAGGGACTTGTGCCTCTGCTGATGCTGCTCCTCCAGCTCTTCCAGCTCCTGGGTGAGCCGCTGGCGCTCTTGCGTAAACTGCGCTTGCAGCTGCTGCAGAGACGTTTGCGACTGGCAGAGCTGCAGCTCCAGGTTCTGCTTGAGCAGAGAGATCTACACCAGAGAGACATACGGCAGAGACTAAATGCAAGGCCTGTGTCGCAGACTGCTGGCCCAAGGGGAAGGGCAGGTCAACAGGTCTCATGAAATAACCGTCTTGGGTTTGAAAACGTTCTCCATTCAATTCAGTCCATGGGCACTTCCATGACTGTTGGGTGTGTGTATGGTGTGTGGGTGCGGAGGTCAAAGGAAGCCATGGAGTCAGGTTTCTCCTTCTACCTGTGTGTGGGCTACAGGAATTGAACTCAAGTTGGCAGGCTTGACTCAAACCCTTTATTAGCCGAGCCATCTCGCCAGCCCAAAAATCTGATCTTGAGTTATCACTAGTTTGAATCTGTCTTCAGAAATTGCCTTGAACACAGTCTAATTACCATGCTTGTAAAATTATGCATTATATATATCTGCTGTAATAATATGCTGCAATACATATAACATGTATAAGATGAACAGAAACAGGAGGCAACTAACACTACTGTAAGGTAAAGTTGTTCTGAGGAGAGTAAACTAAAGGTTAAATGGTTTCTCTGAGAGGCACTGAGTGCGATTGTTAGGCTGTGGGTTCAGCTAGAAGAGGCACCTCTCTCCTAGTATCTGTACCTCACCACTGTGTGGGAATTGGGCATTTCCATACCATACGCCTTCCCTCATAGCAGCTCCTGGCATACGAGAAACAACACAGTAATTGTTAGTCAAGATTATTCGAGGACTGAAGACCTGATCTTTGGAAAGATCTGTCAGGTTGTTCTTTACTTATTATCTATTTGATGTGTGAGTGTGTTTGTGTGTGTGCATACACACACACATTTGTGAGGGCACCCACAGAAGCTAAAAGAGGACATCATATCCTAGCCCCTGGAGCTGAGATTATAGGCAGCTGTAAGCTACTGCGCATGAATACTGGGTGCCAAAGCCAGGGCTTCTGGAAGAAGGGTAAGAGCTGGGAAGGGATTTATTGTTCCTCCTGAGAGCCCAAACTAGCAGCCTTAGTATATCAAACATCCCCTCTGGCTGTTTTAATTCAAATGGCGGCTTTTCAAAGATCAAAAAGCATGTGGGCATAGGTGGTATAAGTATTATGTACAAATACTGTTTAATTTTACCCATTTCTGCTCATATCCACAGGTTCTTCTAACCTGAAATGGTGTAAGTCGGTTTTACTCTAGAAGTCTGAAGAAAAGAGGAGCTCTCAGCACAAAGAAAGCTCCAGAGAAAGAAGACAGACCCAGGCCTCACCAGCAATGCAAAGGAAGGCAAGAGGGAAGAGCTACTCACTGGCAAACAAGAAAAGCTAAAAGCACTGGGGATAAGTCCTTGCAGTGAGCTTGGCTGAAATATTAGCTTCAGGAAGGGTTGGGGACAAAGTTACAAACAAGGATTAATAAGAGTCAGCACACGCTGTCACGGAGATAGCCAAGCCCTGGTGAGAGACACACAACCGACACAGATGTTTGAGCTGCCATTATGTACTTCCAAAGAAGCCGTTTTGACTGTTGAAATTTTATGAATTATTAACTTGTATGCAATGGTATATGTCAGGGGTTTTACAGACTTGGGGGGCTAAGGGAGGAGCTGTAAGTCTCTGACTCCAGGCAATGAACTTCTTCAGAGTCTGAGACAGGGTCTCACTCGCAGTCCAGGCCAGCCGTCCATCTGAGTTCAGAGATTATGGCTGTGAGCCACCACACATAGCTAACTTCATGAAAACAAACAAAAACAAAAACAAACCACACAGCAACAGATAAGGCCATGCTGTGAGCTAGGATTATAGTTTATGTGCTTAGAATTTTCTGAAAGGCTCACCAGGGTGAAATGACTACTAAGGAGAGCCCAGAAAGACAGGGCAAGGCATAAAATGTAACTGCAGTAAGCATGACTGTGAACACAAATCTATAACCAACAGAGTCCTCTTCTGTCCAGCCAGTGGGGTCTTAACAAGAGGAAAGGGCTCGTACAGGTAGAGTCTCCGCATCTAGATGGATCTCACGGTGACTGCCTTGAGATTCTGTGGTGTTAACTTGCTCAAATACATATGGGAAAGTCCAGGACTGTGTGTGTCACATGTATGACCTTAACTGATATTCTCAAAGCTCTTCCTTGGCATTGTAAGTTCCTTTACTGGGAAGTAATATTAAACTAGGTTTTTCCTCTCCAAGCTGTACGGCCTGGCACAACCTGTGCCCATCCAGAAAGAACAGGCATGAACTTTTGCTTTGCCCAGAGGTACTATTTGGGCAGCTAGGAGCCCCAGATCTTATCCTCTAAACCAGTGGTTCTCACCTTTCCTAATGCTGTGACCCTTTAATACAGTTCCTCATGGTGTGGTGATACTTCCCAAACATAACATTATTGTTGTTGATATTTCATAACTGTCATTATGCCACAGTTATGGATCATAATGGAAATATCTGATATGTGACCCCCCAAAGGGTCATGACCCACAGGTTGAGAAACACTGCCTTACACATATTCTATATCTTTGTGATGCATGCTTTAAGTGTTCACTACCTCCATACCTTGCCTATTGTGTCATCTGGACCACACTGCATCAGATTCTATTACTCTGATTGCAGATTGACTTAGACTTACACTATTTAAAAGTGAAGCTTATGAGGAAATAACTTTAATATAAAAAGAATTGCCACATATATTATACATTTAAATAGAAGCACTTTAAACTTTTCCAGCTTAAATACTGTGCACTATAATATATTTTACCTTAAAAGAGCTCCAAAAAATTATTTTCCAACTTAGAATGTATGGTTAGTATTTGAATATGCACACTCTAGAAAGTAACAGACATTATATGCAGACAAACACCATGCAATTTAGTAGTCAAATATACTTATTTAGTATTCTTAATACTGAAAGCACACAAACGCTAAAGTATTCACATTCATGTTCAGTGCAGCAACATGAACTCTATGCAGAAAGCCTCATCATGCACTGCAGCACTGCAAATGAACATATTGGTAAGACAGCAATAAAGAAATGGGCCTTTATTTCACAGGAAAATTGCATACCATTAATGAGGACAGATAAGGAGCCAAGCGGTGTAATACAAACTAATGTTTGAAAGCAGTGTGAAATGAGCTAAAATTTTATAGCAATTACTTAAGCATCAGAGTTTAATGTAGATATAAACTGCATAATAATAGCAAGCAACTTTAATTCAAAATAAAATAAAACAAGGGTGGGGTCTACATTAAATCTTTGGACAACCCTGATCAACAATACAGTTATAATCTACAGAGTTACTTGTGGGATGAGAAACAACAGTTGCTTTGATTTATATAGCATACTCAAATTAAGTACTGAATGGTATTCACGTCTTTATGTGTTATCGATAAAGTTTGACCATTTTATCCATTTACTATTTTAAGAGATTTATTTATTTTAATGTGTATGGGTGCACTGCCTGCTTTTTATGTCTGGGCACACCACATGCATGTAATGCTGAAGAGGCCAAAAAAGTCTCCTGTAACAAGGGTTACAGAGGGTTGTGAGCTGCCAGGTGGGTGCTAAGAATCGAACGCTGGTCCTCTGCAAACCCAGCCAGTGATCTTAGCTGCTGAGCCATCCTGCCAGCCCGATCTTAAAGAAACATGAGGATCTTTATTTCACAAAAATTAATCCTTCTTGTAAAAATTCTCAGCAGTCGATAAATATGGTCAAGTAACGTCTTCTATATTTTGGAAACAATTAAAAAATTTAACTGGGCTGACAGCAGCTGCCCTTCTCTGGTCTCTACCACTTAACAATAGCGTTGGGAAGAAAAGTTTGACTCTCTTTTAGAAAATATGGGATTAAGGACAGAACTGTGTAGAAATGTCATAGAGAAAACACATTAGGATATGTGATTTATTTTATAGGAGAAAGCTTTGGCTCTCTGTGGAGCCCTTCACACGTGCCCCAGGTCTGTACCATGTACACGCAGAAGGTGCTGAGCATAAATACTAGAACAAATCTAGTCATTTAGTAACTAATAGTATTCTAATATATTTCGATTGTATTATTAACTCTAAAAGCAAACAGTTCAAATCTAAGGTTGCTGTGTACGGGGTACCAGGCACAACACTAACCTACGAACTTTGTTTGCAAGGTGATGTTGGGTTTTTAATCCCTTCCTTCTTCAGCCTTATTACTGGAGTTAAAGAACACACAAAATATACACTCTGTCCTCAAGAAATAGAAAATGGCCCTTGAATCTGATCAATAGGTTTGTCTCCAGTTACCAAAGTAAGTGTGCCCTGTATGTGGCATACACCCTGGAGTGTCAGACAGAGAGCCTCGGGCTGGGGATGTAGTTCAGTGTGTCTTGATAGAATCACATATTTCATTTCGCTTGATTTATAAGAAAGTATACCAAGTATAAACTGATAGTTTTCACCACATATAATCTATCTGATTAAATAGTGATTTATGTCCTATATACCAAAGTTTCTAGATAGACTCTGGGCACATTTAAAAAAACAAAAAAAACCCCAAAAAACTCAGTATGTAATGCTTGAAGCCACTGTTGCGGACACATATCCCAAGTGTGTCAGAGGGAAAGGAAAATACCACAGTAGATGTGAGGTCATGAAGGTATAGGTGGCGACAAAGCAGAACTCAGGGAACCAGCTCTGGACAGCCTCCTCAAGATGAGTGCACCCTGGACTTTATTTGCTGATGTTAAGTGACTGTCCCCCTTTAGAGAGAACAGTGAGTTCCTGTTTTAATGTTTTCTCTCACCTCCGGAATGGCATGTATGAGGTATGCATGGTATTCAGATACATGACTCATTTTTGTCTTGCTTTGTCTGCCTGTAGTTCACGAGCCAGCGTCTCACCATACTACCTCGGCTGGTCTCCAACTTACAGGTATAGGCCATCATATACACAATTTTCTCTCTGTTCTTTTTTTTTTTTAATTTTCAAAATTGTTGCTGTCCTGTGTCCTAGGGTGCTGGCCTAGAACCCCTGGTCTTTCCACCTTTCCTCCCAAGCGCTATGATCACAGACACAGAAGACCTCCCTAGCACTTGCAAAGGCACTTGTAATGGCGGTCTCTGGTTCCTGCCTTTCTCCATTTCTTCAGTGTCAGCACATTTCAGGTTCTGCTGGGATTTAAAGATGGGCCCCTCTTTTACCACCAGTACATAACTAGGACTGCTGAAAGTCATACCATGTTAATTGGAAAAAGAATGAAGTTTGGTACTCTTAAGCATTGAAAGTAGTCTTAGTAGCACTAAATACTACTAACTTAGGCTTAGTAGAGAACACTAAAAATAATTTATCAGTATGTCAATGGCTTATATACATTGTCATGAATAATTATAGATTATTGGTGTTGGGACATTTTAATGCTTTTTTGAGACCATTAATTTGTTATTATTAAAGACTCCACAAAGAAGGAAAGTGATAAAATCATATTTCAGTTAAAAACATATTTTTAAAAAGAAATGTATAATTCAGATCATGAAATTATGGCCATTCTGAAAAACTTCTGTTTAGCAATTCCAGAAAAGGATTTTCTTGGAAGGTTGTAAACTAAAATTGGCAATTAAGAGCCACAGGGACACTTCTTAATTTTCCCAGAGATGCTGTAACTTACGTTCCCAGCTATCTTCTCAATCTTAACTAAAACAAACTAGAGAGCTTCTGTAAAGAAGAGATGTATTAACGGTCATGTGATGTTTTTAAGGATGGCCGACCAGAAGCCACCTCTTGCTAAGTAGGAACTTTCACTTGGAAAGCTGGGTCAGTGTGTGGAGGGCGAGGAAAATGTGCCCGCCCAGTGCTGCATGCTAACAATTCAGGTTGGTTATGCAGGATGAGGGTGAACGGTGACCAATGACAGCTATGATGTCACGTCAGGGGGTTAATTAAATGAGGACTGTTTAATATATTTAATGCTATTTTTTTCCTTAGGGAATGTATAAAGATGTTCCCATCCAGATACAAATAGACTTTTAAAATAATGTACTTTAACTTATATTAAGGAGTTTTTATTTAATTAGTATATTTCTAACCACTAAGGGGAATAGTTATGTCATCAAAATGTTTTGCAATACAATGTAATCCATTTTGACAACAATCACCTTCTATTTGGGTTCTTTTTTTTCTTTCTTTTTTTTTTTTTCCGAGACAGGGTTTCTCTGTGTAGCCCTGGCTGTCCTGGAACTCACTTTGTAGACCAGGCTGGCCTCAAACTCAGAAATCCGCCTGCTTTTGCCTCCCAAGTGCTGGAATTAAAGCTGTGTGCCACCACCACCCGGCTCTATTTGGGTTCTTGTCCTAATCAACAAATACATCAAAAAATTTGGATATTAAGCTGAAAACTAAATAATCAGATCAAAATTATTACTCTAAGCTATGCTAAACTATGCAATTTTAATGTTAACAAGAATGTTTAAATGTAGCCTTTCTTCTTCATCAAAATTGAGATAAATATACCTGGTCGTTTATTTTAAAACGTACTAAGAAAATTAAGCTAATCATATTGATTTTTAACTTAACTTATTTGATAAGTGTGTTGGCTTTTCTTAGGTAGTAGAAAATGAAAATATTAAAGTTTCACAGGGCATATTTAGATTCAAACTTTGATCTGTCTGGGAAAGCGTGGTCTGGCTACATTCTGCTTACGTGTAGGTACACAGGAACATAGCTGCCCCGTCGCCTGACATTCCAGTGAGTGAGTGTTTCACAGGACAGCAGCAAAGGCAGTGGCCACCTTTAATATTTTCATCCTACACTACCTAAGAAAAGGCACGCATCACCACGGGCCTTTTCAGAAGAAATGTACTGACCTCTGCTGCCCTGAGGTATCAAGGAGTCAAGGAACACATTCAGAGACATTCAGCTCTGTAATTTTATAAGGAAGGACAAAGTATTAATGGGATTTGATATGCAGATAAATCTCATTATTTTTCTTCAAAGATAAAGAGAAACGTATGAATGATTATTTTGAAGCTGAATTTCTGCATGTGTGTCGACATCAAACTCAAACATAATTCTTTGGCCAATTATTAGGAAAGGGATTTTTCCTCATGTGTTAAAATTTATGACATTAAAACATCAAAATAAAAAGCATATTTAAATGTTATGAACTTTCCCAAATACTTATTCCTTTTAAGTAAAGTCTATTAATACTCTCTTTAAAAATAAAATTTTAACTAAAGAAAACATAGTTTGTATTTATTCCCATTTTCTGATAATCAACTAGTTAATATTTTTCAGGGACATTACCATGCCTTACAAGGTTAACATTAAAATAACACATTGTATGAATAAGATGAAAATCTCGCTTAGCTTCTTCATGAAATGCACTTAATAAGACAATGTGGGAGACGTAGGAGCATACACAAATGAGCAGTGGAAGGTTAGATATCATTAGTACCCGTATGCAAAAAAAAAAAAAAAAAAATTCTTACATTGTGTGCCAAAGTCTATTTCTGTATAAGTTAAAGCTTCAAAGCAGTGTTGTTATGCAAAACCAAAAGGTCAACATGCCTTGTGCACAGGCTGTAAGTGCCGCTCACTTACATTGTTGATAGACTTATGCAAAGCTTCACCCAGAGAGTGCCGCTACGAGGAGAGATCACAGAAGAAAGGGGACATTCAGAAACTGATGGAGTCAGAGCAAGGGGGAGAAAAGTGGAGTGCGAAACACGGAACATTAATTATAACATGCGCACAAAAAACAGTTCTGAGGAGCAATTTGATTTAAGAAGAAATTTAAGACACAGTATAAATGATATGTACACATTAGATAAGTCGGATATCAATAGGATTAGATAATAACAGGATTAGATAATCCTAAAATTTTCTGATGATCTGTGGACTAGATGACTTACCTGTGTAGGATTCTTTAGGTTAGAACAAGTGACCTGAGTCCAGGGTGAAATATGATGGTTACGGAACTGCGCAGAAGGGCTATTGCTGTTCTAAAGTCCTTCACATAGCTGGAACCTAACTACTCAGGTATTGTAAACAAACAGCTGTAGGGCAGAGCTTTCTCCAAAGAGCTGATGAGAACCACAGTATTGCCTTGAGCTTTTTGTATTACCACTGTCTTGAGATAATCATTGAAAATCAGGACTATAGAGGAAAAAATGAAGTGATTTTTATATCTTTTAAGTTCTCTTTTCTAGCATGAACTCTAAGAGACTATAAGGTTACTTTCCAATGTCACAAGGTTGAATAGGGGGCTAGAGAGCTGGCTCAGAAGTTAAAATCACTTGCTGCTTTTGCAGAGGACCCAGGTTCAGGTCCCCAAACTCACACACAGTGGTTCATAACGATCTGTAACTCCAGTTTCAGAGGATCTAATGCCCACCCTCTTCGGGATCGATGGCACGAGCACACAGATAGTATACATACATACATGCAGAGCAAAAAAAAAATACTCCTACAGGTAATATGATTAACATACTTTTAAAAGATGGGACTAAGATATTCTAGGACACAGTTTACTAGAACTGATTGGTGGAAGATATCACACCTGTGGATTTGACATTGGAAGTCACTTATATACAGAGCTATCTATGTACATTGCAAGGCATTCTGGGATCCTCAAAAACCATGGACTGGATGTTTTTACCCCCAGCTCACCAACCCTTCTGTTGACAACCTCCCAGTCAATGGGATAGTATTAGAAAGTGAGACCTCGGCCAGGGGTTAGGTTACAGGGACAACACTTTCATTACTGTGTACTGTCCTTACAAAAACACCCCCAGAGAGCGCCATCATTCCTTCCACTATGTGAGAGCACAGAGCCATGAGAAACATTTATGTTCAAAAGCTAGCTTCTATGGCATGTCACCAGGAGAGCCAAAGCTAAGACAGGACGATTGATACCAAGGAGTGAGGGTGCTGCTCCAATCCAGAACCCTGGAAGTGGTTTATGACAAGGCCGGAGTTGGAGCTGCACACGGGAAAAGCCTGATTTACTATAAAGGGGCCTTTTCAGAAAGAAAAGTGGACAGGGGCAGAGAGGGGCAGTCATGTTAGAGAACACTAAGGGAATCCTGGGAAAATAAGCAGTTGGTAGAAATATGGACAGTAAGGCCAGCCAGAGAAGGTCTCAGGAGGAAAAGAAGGTCACAGCACTGAAACCTGGAGTGATGACCATCCCTTCCACAAGGAAGCCACAACCTTTGCTGACAGTCGCTTCTGTAACTTGAGTCTTACAGAAAATAGAACTTAAGAAAAAGATTTGAAAATTGAGCCAAGTGATTTCCAAGTAGTTCTGAAGGTCAGAGTTGGCTGTCACAGTAACATGAAAGAAGAGAGAAATGAAGGTTGTACGGATGGCTCAGTGGTTAAGAACACTTAGTTTTCTCACAGAGGACCCCCGGCAGGAGGTTTGACCCCCAGCACCCACACAGCTGCTCATATCTACCCATAACTCCATTTTAAGGAGGATCTGATACTCTTATTATGTCTACTAGCACCAGGCATGCATGTGCTGCACAGACAAACACTTGAGCTAAACATTCATACATATTTAAAAAATCTAAAAAGAAAAAAAATGTTTTAAAGAAGAGACAAACAACTTAAAAGATCCAATTGTTAAACAAAAACTCGTGGCCAGGCAGTATGGCACACGCCTTTAATCCCAGCCCTTGGGAGGCAGATGCAGGCAGATTTCTGAGTTCAAGGCCAGCCTGGTCTACAGGCCAGCCAGGGCTACCCTGTCTTGAAAAACCAAAAGCCAAACCAAACCAAACCAAAAGAAAAAAAAAAAAAAAACAAAACAAAAAAAAAAACAAAAACTCATTAGAATATAAAGATTTTGAAAATCCTAAGCTTGTCCATAATGTAAACATAATGTAAACAGCAGGCTTTAAAGACAGTACTGAAATATACCTTACTACATAAGCATGACCAGTAAGTAAGGGCTAGGCACGTCTTGTCTCTGTAAGTTTGAGGCCAGCCTGGTCTACATAAAGTTCCAGGACAGCCAGAGCTGTATAGTAAGACCCTGTCTCAAATAAAATAAAATAAAAGAGGATGAGGGGCAAAGAAGGAGGAAGAGGAGGAAGAGGAGGAAGAGGAAGAAGAGAAGGAGAAGGAGAAGGAGGATGAAGAGGAGGAGGAAAGAATGTCCCTGAAAGTGAATTATCTGTCCTCTTGGTTTCTGAAGGCCAGACCCTGTGCCTCACTGTCAGCAAGTCAGAAGAACTCTGCCAAAAGCTAGGGGTGGTAAAGTTCCAAAGCTTTAGGGGCTGGACTGGTAACCCAGGGTCTCACTGTCCCTGGAAGCTGGGACCTCAGCTACAGCGGCACTTAGAGGGCAGAGGAATGAAGAGTGCTTTGCAAGCCTTCAGATCTCACTGTGTCTGTCTGCCTTGCAGTTCCAAATGATTCCTTCCTTTCCTGTTTCTCACATCTGGAAATGGAACTCCTGTTTTATTCCTTTCTCATCCTTCCATATGGGATGCATCAAACTTACCTAGACCAATGGTTTAGATGGTAAATGTCTTCTAAAACCCATGCGATAAGGACCAGGCTCTTAGGGTGGTGTTATTGGAAGGTGGTAGAGCTCTTGAGAGATGTGGCCTGGTGCTTTGTATCAGTGGGGACAAGCCCTTGAAGAGGAGACTGTGGGACCCCAACTTCTCTCCACTTCCTTTCTGCTTCCTGCCCCTGAAGCCTTCTCCATGACTCAATGCTTCCAGCCATTGGCATCCTGACACCACAGCAGAGGCCTCACAAGTAATGGGTCTACTCAAGTGTAGGCTGGAATCTGTAAAACTGTGAGTCAAAACGGACCATTCACCTCATAATTATGTTGTATCAGATTTATTACTTTCTCAGTTAATTTTCTGAGTGGAGATAAATAAATGAACTACAATAAAATGCATCTTAAAATGGAAATAAATGAATATGTGATAGCATTTTAGCATTAAAAATAGAAAATATAGTCAAGTGTTTTCTTCATAACTTTCTAGATATAAGAACCTAGTCATTTTGTTTGTAAATTGTGATGTATACATTATTCTAAAAAGCACACCCTGAGCTGGCCAACATTTTAAGCCTGGCCTACTGGCACAGAACAGTGGGCCTGGATACTTGGGAGTCTGAGGGAGAAAGAGAAGTTAAGCCCAGAGTTCAAGATCAACCTGGACAACATAGTGAGACCTACACCACCACCACCACCACCACCACCACCACCACCACCACCACCACCATTACCATCACCATCACCACACCACCACCACCACCACCACCACCACCACCACCACCACCATTACCATCACCATCACCACCACCACCATCACCACCACCACCATCACTACCACCACCATCACCACCATCACCACCACCACCATTACCATCACCACCACCACCATCACCACTACCACCACCACCATCACCACTACCACCACCACCATCACCACCACCACCACCACCACCATCACTACTACCACCATCACCACCATCACCACCACCACCATCACCACCACCACCATCACCACCACCACCATCACCACCATCACCATCACCACCACCACCATCATCAACAATGACAACAAGAACTAAAATAAGTTAAAATTTATTTATGGGATATAAAGGTAAATGAAGTAAGGATATAAAAGTAAAAGGATATGAGTAAATGAAATATTAAAAAGAAAGACCTCTTAGCAGTAAGCACTGAAGAGACACAGGAAAAAAAGAAAGGAAGAGGGAAAACAGAACAGGATGACCTCTCTGACAACTTAATGCACTAGAGATTATAAGAATAACCAGAACAGGACCAGGAATGGTGTCTGCCACCAAGTCTGATGACATGGATTCAATCCCCAGAGTCGACATGGTGGAAGGAGAGAGCGGAGTCCTACAAGCTGCCCTCCGAACTCCACACATGTGCAGTGCACATGGGAGTGCACACACAAATAATAACAAAAGAATAAAAAAATTAAGAAAAATTATGGGGAGTGTGATGAAATTTCTTTACGATACAAAGAGTTCCTAAAAGGTCTGTATTCAACACTTCCTGGCTGAAAAATAGCAGAGAGATTTTCGGGATGATTTCCATATTAATACATAATTGAACCAACTATCCCTTCCTAGGTGCAGAATGTTAGGGGGAGTCTGCCCAGGAAAAATCTACCACTTTGGGTCCCTAAATAATAAACTAAAGGCAGTCTACAGAAGGCCACTAGTAAGCCACGCCAATGTGATGCCAACCTCGAGCAAGGGTTGTTTACTTGTTCTTATTCCAAAGGCTTCAAATGATTGCACATACATACACACACACACACACACACACACACACACACACACACACACGCACACGCACACGCACACGCGCACGCGCACGCGCACACACACACACACAGTTCTTTTTCAGATCTCCATATAAATTATGGAAACCAGAGACAAACGGGCAGGCGTCAACCGTTCCTGAAATGGTAATATATGATTCTACATTCATAAAAGTTAGCTTAAAGCAAGTCTACTTTGAATTCTATTTTGAAATTCTTCACAATCATAGACAGAAAGAAAAGACTAAGATATCTGTGTATTTTTCAGTACTAACTTAGGAGTTGCTTTAGGTCTTAGTTCTGCCCTTGCTTGGTGAGCCATACAGTCTGCTTAATTACTGGCTTGGCAGGACCGCCCCTTGCATGGCGATGCACACAGTCAGTCTGTTTAATTACTGGTTTACCAGGATCACCTTGCTCGGTGATGCCTACCATTGGGCCTAGTTAATTACTGGTTTAACCAGGAGAGCACAAAAGGTTCCCAAAATCTAAGTTTGTGTAAATAAGTGAAATGTGTGAGTTATTTTAAAGATAGCTGTAAATGTTCTGGAAATCATACAGATCTAGACACACTACCACTTTTTGTTTCTGCTATACTGTCTCAGTACTTATGACCTAAACCTGTAAGAGAAACCGATACAAGTGGCTCACTTGGGTAAACAGTTTTAGAAAATCAGGACACTGCTACTGGACATCTTCTGCTGCCCAGATGGCACCTGAGGGCTAGAAACGAAATGATTTTACATTTTCAAGAACTAGCTGACTTTCCCATTTGAAGCCCATGTGTTCTGCTCAAATATCAAACTAAAAAGTTAAAATTCTTCTCAGAATTTGGGATGGCATACACGACTCATTTATTCAACAAACTGTTTCATTATGACTGTGTTTCCGGTGTTAAAACATTTAAAACGTTTTAAGTCTGTCCGATGGACAGTTAAAGATACAGTGAGCTAACATGCAGCGGACCGTGTTTCTCCGGCAGGAGAGTGCCAAGGTGGGGGAACAGGCGCAGACTCGCCTACCTGGTTTAAGAGGTCTTCCACCTTCTTCTGCCACGAATCCCTGGCGGCATTTTTCTCTCGCTCTTTCAGCTGCAGCAGTTGAGACATGGCAGACTTTTTATCTTCTTCGTGTTGAAGCCTCAGCTCCTGGCGAAGCTTGGAGCACTCCTGTCTGTAATAAATCGTAGGCTCTTGCTTCGTAAAGAGAGTCATTTCTCTCAGGAAATGTTCTCTAGGGGTTCACGAGCTTTCTAAAAGCCCGTTTAATCCTCAGGCCCATAAGTCTGAGTGCCACTGGGCTGACTTACAGGAGACTGGTCGCTTGACCAAGAGCACTTAATACTTTACTATGGGCAGAGGAGGCACAAGAATGAATCAGTCATTAAATTTCACGTCACTTCTCTGCTCTTTTGTATTCAAGGAAATTAAATTTAAAAAGTGAATCTGAATTCGAGCAGGGGAAAAAAGACCTGTAACTTCTCTGCATTTAATCATGAGGAAAGTTAACTCACAACACCGCTAGCACATCTTCTAAGGAGCCTGTAGCAGGAACACCTCCCAGGGCGAGCCCACACTGCAGAGCCCGGTGTACCTCAGATTTTCGGTCCACTTGATCTCCAGGTCATGGGCCATCCGGTCCACCCTCAGCTTCTCTCCTTCCTTCATGGCGGCCAGTGTCTGCTCATGTTCGTGACGTTCTCGCTGCAGCTCAGCCTGAGGAACAGAAGGACAAATGAAGACCGGTCTCCATGAACACAGAGAGAAGAACAGCACGGCAGCCTCTGATACGCTAGCCTAGAGAATTAGTCAAGATACTGCAACAAAATACAAGGAGCGCATTCTGTAGTTGAAAAGTTCTTTCCTCAATTATTTTAAATCAAAGCTTACACTCTTAAAAACAGTTTAAAGTTAGTTTATTAAAGCTTTTTTTTAAAATCATAAACATACATCATACTGCCACGTTCTTCCAATGAATTCATATTCTTGTTTAAAATCAGGCTACTTGTCCAAAGCCTAATAACTATCTCTGTGTACCACCAACACTTAAATTAAAAGGAATGGGAGGAACATAAGTTGGATGCATGTTTTCCTCATCTAACTTGAAGCCACACACCCCTGCTCTTAGTGTTATGATAATGACGCAGCCCCCGAGGAATCCTTGCAGATTGGCATAAATCAAGTGATTCCCTGCACCCGGTGGATGGAGGTGACTGTCTGGACAACAGCACCAATGATGGACCACCCTAAGTACTGTGCCCAGGAGTACCTGACAAAACAGAAACAGGCACTGGGTATTTCAGGATCGCTCTGTGGCTGACAGCATAGAACAAAGCAGTTTTAAAGGTTATATTCAGTATTGAAACACCCACAGGGCACTGTTGACTTGGCTAACAGACTGACTGCTAAGCTCAACTCAGGAACCTGTCCTTGGCCAACACCCAGCTTCTAGGAACCATCTTTCCACAAAGGTAGCACTAAACATTAATTTAATTCCACTTAAAGCATTCCCTATTTAAGGACGTTCTGCATTAAGATTTATTTGAAATTATGTGTATGTGTGTTATCTATGTGTTGGCTTGATTATGTGTATGTGTGCATATCTATGTGTTGGCATGTGCGTGTGTACAGAGGTGGCCTCAGAGGAGACATGTATCAGATATCACCAAGGCTGAAATTACAGGATGAAATACAGTAAAGTTAGGAATAGGGTGTATACCAAGGTGAGGTACCCTATGACACAGCACATGCATGCACGCATGCACACACACACACACACACACACACACACACACACACACACACACACGTACACCACATGCAACTTTCAACAAAATAGATTCACCAAGTTAAAATACCTTCCTCCCTCATTTTACCTTTGCTAATGTAAAACAATCCCTTTCAGTAGGATTAAGTCATTCCATTCAGCTGTACGTGGAAAAGTGCTACCACTCAGGATACAGACAATGTATGGCATCATATACATCAACAATATTGTATATTATTATAGTGTATTATATATTGGATGCAAACTTATTGTCTTCTTAGCACTGTTATATCATATAGCCACTAGAGAA
Organism: Apodemus sylvaticus; assembly: GCF_947179515.1. Classification (NCBI taxonomy): domain Eukaryota; kingdom Metazoa; phylum Chordata; class Mammalia; order Rodentia; family Muridae; genus Apodemus; species Apodemus sylvaticus. The sequence goes on along the minus strand of NC_067490.1, from coordinate 33,875,361 downwards.
ATGTAAACAGAAGTCATCTGTCACAGATTTCAAAAATAAAATTCTATTGGAATTCAAAATATACTCAATTATTCCGCAAGTAAACCATGAATAAAATTATATACACACAATATAGGAAGTGCGGCAAATATATACACACACACACACACACACACATACACACACACACACACACACACACACACATACACACACCTGAAGTGTCACCAATTTTAAGCTAAAAACTAATACTATTGCCAAAACCAACACCAACTGAGTGATTAAACTTTGCTGAGCACCATAATGTACACAGATCATCCCTTTTAATTAGTATAACTGTGCTATGAAAAGTATTGTTATCCTGACCTCTGCCTTATTAAAGTGTCAGGGAGGGAAATGCAGCTCTGTCCAAGTGACACGGTAAGTGGTGGGTGCAGAATTCTCACAGGACCACACTCCAGATCACCCCGAGGAAGGACACGAAGAACCCTGGTCTATCATCTGCCTAGTTTCACAGGTTCTGAAACTTTGCTCTACTTCCTAAGGAGGTGGAGCCTTCCGAGACCTGTGAGTCACAGAGAAGCACTCGTTCCCTATATACGAAAGCTGCAGCTTCGACCAAGAAAAAAACCTTGCACATACTAATTATCCTGGTTTGAACCATGTCTGTAAAAAGCATTCCTGAAATCTCAGCCCTTAGACTCCGCATGTCTCAGTATGCAACCTTTATCTGGAAACAGTGCTCACACAGTTTAACTCTTTATGAGTTTCTGCAGTTTAATTGAAGTGAGGCTATGTTGGAGCAACAGACTCCTTAATCCAGTATGAGTAGCACACTTATGAGATGAGAATATGGAGACAGGTGGAAATGGAAATGCTGTGACTAAATACCAAACAGTCTCTGGGGCTACAAAAGACTGCAAAAAAGAAAACAGTTTCCTCTTAGCGACACAAGAGAGGACGACCTCGTCAGTACCTTCATCTTCGACACCTCGCCAAGAGATGACCCATTTCAGCTGTGCTCAAATCACGGCATTTGGATTACTTTTTAATGGGAGTCCTAGGAACTAATACACTAATTATATACAATGATGCCCACAGAGGCTTTAAGTACAGTGGCCCAATTGTATTTTTATATTTAGACATTTAGATTACAGCAGAATCATGCAATTACCTCAACGTTTAATAGGGCATCCTTGGTCTCCTTTAGCCTGCCTTTTGTCAGGTCCAGCTCGCTCTGAAGCCTCCCCTGGGAATCCTGAAGACTGGCAATGAGTCCTTCAGCAGAGCCAAGACCTTGTTCACTCTTCTTTACCAGATCTTGGAGGCGCCCAATCTGTGAGTGAACAGAGTGCTTTTTAATACGCTGTACAAAAGCAGGGTGGCACCATCCCATGGCTTCTGAGACAGTTTCCACATTTTTGACTTCACTGAATGGACTGCTTCTTCACGACTCTGGAAGAAAGCACTTGGCCATGACACTCTTTACCATCTGTGATTTCTTTTAGACTTCCATGTCTACAGTTTCCATTTTCCAGGACCATAATGCAAGGACGTGGATACACCCTCCCTCGGGCTCCTGGCTTAAAGAAAACTCCTGATTATATCAGATAATAAAATACCTACGAAAGGGAACTGAAGTGAGATGAAGATTACATTAAAGATAAACATATAAACTGTTTTAAAGCTTTTAAAAAAATTGAACCATTTATATATCATGAATCGAGTCTTTGTGCTATTTAGAAAGGCAATACATTTAGTTCAGTGTTGGCAAACTCTAACATACATCTTCTAGACTCAGGTTTTATTTGTATTTCCTTATAAAAGCTGCTCGGTGTGGGGTTGGGGGAAACTTGTGAGCTGGAACTTGGAACGAATGGACAATTTGTTGACTGGGTTGACAGAGACCCTCTAATTGTAAGAGCTAAAAATCCATGAATTTAAAGATCTTTAAAATATAGGAAAATGCTATGAAGTCAACATTCATTTGAAAATAAATGGACAAGCTTTCTCCTAAAATACATGAATGCTTTCCTTGCAAGTATTTACTTACAAATACAGATTCCACAAAATAAAGCTATGGAAACTGTCCTTTAGCTCCCTCTGTGTAGCCTTCCTGTTCTTTCAATGTAGGTATCTCTGTGTGTACATGCTAAATGAGTCTAGGGGTGGTAGAGTGTGATCTTGTTAGTGTCTCTAAATGCTCATAAACTTCATAAAATGATTTAAGATGCCCCCTTCTGTGCTCTAACATATATTCATAGCAAAAGAAAGAATCTGAAACTTTGGTAAAATTTCACCAGTTCAATTTTCTGAGCCTAATACCTATCTAGACACATGGTGGACACATGGTTATGTCTGGTTATTGTGGATGGCCCTTGTGCTGTTGTATTTTGACCTTAATTCCTCTTTCCCAGAAGGGGCTGGCTGGACGGAGGAATGAGTCACATACTCATGTGACTCCTTGTAAACCATCCCCTAATGAATAAAGGAATCAATTACTGGGGGAGGAGGTGGACTTCCGTGTTGGAAGGAAGAAGAGAGGAAGCAGAGAGTTGGGTCTTTCGGACTGGGATAGCATGAGGACAAGATGTAATTACTAGTGTCTCCTGGGTTCCATGGCGGATCCAGATTTAATAAGGTCAGGATTTTAGTTGTTGGCACAGCGACGGAGTTACTGTTGTTTCTGAACTAAGCTTGTGTTGCATTTTCCTTCACAAAGTGGCATGTCTGGGTTCAACAGAGGACGGTATGATGGCAAAGGGTAGGTTTGCCCAATGTGCACCACAAAGGTTGTGGGGGTTTGGAAGCATGGGGCTGGCGTGGTAGCGATTCGCCAATGGGAACTTAGTGAGCTTAGTGGAGATATTTGGAAGCACTGAGTCAGAGAGTCACTATGAGATAAGAACTGCCCATCGAGGCCACTGGGGTTGAGAGTAGCTGGGTGCAGCTCAGAAACTTGACATTCTTTTTTAATATTTCCCACAGCAACTGCTCTGGTCAGTTGTTTTAAGTTCTTTGAGTCATTTAAAAAATATATATTGTCATAAAAATGCATATTCATTCTTGATTTTAAAGGTTACCAACATGGTCCTATATAGCATCCACTTACAGTATTTGAAAACTTATCTATTAGTATTTTAACATCCCAATTCTAGGTTTAATATTGTTCACTTGTATCTTCTTAACTCTTTGCGCTGACCTGTCTTGTGATTAGTTGTGCATGGCAATGGTAAATGAATTACAGTTAGGAAGACCTAGGTAACAACTAGAAGATGACTGGACTTGGCAGAAAGTCTAGGCTTAAGTCCAGGCTCTGCCAATATAAAACATGAGTAACAATCCTCATCGCATGGTGTTACTGTAAATAATCAAAAGGAAAGACATAGAGGAAGATATTCACTAGAAAAGACATAAAGGATAATCCATATGGGAAGAACAGAACCAGGTATAAGCCTTCAATAGAGCCGACACTTGGGAGGTTCAAGGCCAGCCCAGGTGACACAGTGAGTTCAGGCAAGCTTGGTCATCAAGGTAAGATACTGACTTAAAAATGTTTTTAAAGAAACGTCTAGAGAGATGACTCAGCATTTAAGAGCACTTGATGCTTAAAGATCCAGCTTCAGTTATCAACATCCAGAAGGCAGCTCCCAACTGTCTGTAACTCTAGTTCCAGGGGGATGGACACCCTCTTCTGGCTTCCACAGTACCACACACACATGTGGTGCAGAGACATAGATGTAAGCAGAGCACCTATATGCATAAAATATTTTTTTTCATTTTTTAATAATTCAAAATGATTTCTTACAAGAAATGGTGCATCCATATGAGGAAATGGAAAAGAAGATATGATGAACAGGCCCTGGCGAATTGTATTTAGTGTATGTTTTTCAATGTAACACTTTTGTTGATTCTCTGGGAATTTTACATCATGCACCCCATTCACACTCATTTCCCAGTCCTATCACCGCACTCCAACCCTTGTGATGCCTGCCAAAAAAAATAAAAGTGGAAATAAGAATTGAAAAAACAAAAACAAGTCCAATTTGTGTTGCCTATGTACTCACTGGAGCATGATCAAATTCTCAGCGTCCTGCCCCTTAAATAGAGCTGCATCCTTCCCCTCCTGCACCCTGGCAGAAGCCACCAATCATGAACAGCTACTGCTTAGAATCCCCATTACACCATTGAAGAGTTCTCTTCAGTGACTTCATGTCTAGGCTGTGACTTTTTGGGATGTGGGGTGGAGGCAGGGGTTCTCACAGAAACTTTCCATATCCCTCCTTCTCAACTGTGTACCACCAGTCATTGATACCACAGCAAAAGTAGCTTCCTAGTATACTCTTCCCAGCCAGTGGGAGCCTTGGTCATGGGCCTCTGCCCAGTTTCTTAGGACAGCACAGACCCCAAACACTGCCTCCTTCTGCAGTAGTTCAGGACCCAGACTAGGTCCTTGAAAGAAGCCCAGACCACAGACATCAACATGGTCTTGAGTGGCCATACAGACCACCTAGATCAGTATGTCCACTAGCAGCAGCATTGGCCTTGGACGGCAACCTTGCTTCAGGTAGCAATCAGCTGGTATATTTGACTGCTGAGTTATCTCTCTAAGCCCAGGAATAAATGTTTTATTCTATTACACTATATATTTACTATATAGACTTTTCTGTCTTTTGTATACACTACTAAGAAAATGTCCCTAGAAAGTATAATTTTTTAAAGTAATATTTTTTAAAAAATTTAAAAGAAAACTAACAACCAAAATCTAATAACATGGAAATATTCTTGCCCAATCTAGCAAGTTTTCCATTGATGAGTATTATGTGAATATAACATATTCAAAAATATATTAAGAACACTATTCTAAGTACCACATAAAGAATAAAGGGAAGCTGTATTAAGGAAATAAAGAATCTAATTAAAAGGGAAATAAATATTTCCTCCTCTTTTGTTGAAAAGCAAAATGTTTTAACTCATGCATAGTTAAGTGTAATAAAATACAAAAATCAAGTAAGCAACAAGAATGGCTGTTTTTTATGAGTCTAATTAATACAAATGGATTATATTTGAAAACAACTAGTGTCTAACACTGTCAAAATCTCTTTTGGGCACATGGGAGATCTACTCTCCTTCCCCATTGGTGTCCTGTGGTCTCAGCAGGAATTCAGCTCAACTCCAGATAACAGCTTGGTCAGAGTATAACCCAATACAGCTGCCTCATTCTGTAGCCACTAGGAATGTTGCAAGAACAGTCATGGGGGTAAACACATCATTCATAGAGATCTTAGATGTTTTGGAAGGAAACAGGTCTCCTAGCAACGTTCTTTTGTCAGCTGTACCAGGCCCAAAGGAATGCATAACTGAAGAATAAAGTCAAAACAAATAAGGCAAATCCGAGAGGACAAGGAAACCCAGGTCCAGTGTCACCAATTTCAGTTCTGAGTCCAATCTGCTTCAAGCTCACGTTATCCAGGGACATTTTAGTCATTTGGGCTAATGTAAGTCCTCTGTCCTGATGGTTTGCACTCAAACTTCTGCTCTTTGCAACAGAGAAAACCCTAGATTCTTCTTCTTGTTCTGACTGCTGAGAGGATACAGAAGGTGGGCATCACCTCCCTAGAGCCTCCATCTATTCATGGGTGCTGTTCTTCAACCCTTTCTCTGTGGAAGCACAGAGACTAGTATGGACATGAGTGTGAACCTTGACCCCAAAGTAAACATCCTCTTATTTGGGCTTAGTATTGTACTTATGCTCTCTGATTATTCAATATTTTACAGGGCCTCCGTCATTAAGAGCTGCCTAATTCTCTAGATAACTCAGTAATCTTCATTGGTCTTTGTATTTGTTGCAAAGGTAAAGTACTGTGGTCACAATGATTAAACTGAGCTCCAAATAATACCACCTGGACTGAAATTTTGATTTTTACTCACTTAGTATGTGGAATGGACAAGTTCTCTCTTTCTGAACTGACTTAGTAACTAGAACCTCCTACCCTGGCTTGTATTACACATAGAGAAGAATGCAAATCAATGCTTGGGAGGCTCGAAGCAACACTATTCCTATAGCTGCTGATGTACCACATCTATACTGATACCTAACCAACCATCCAATGTTTAGTAAAGAAATGAATATGTCAATTACTAAAATACACCATATATACTTACTAATTAAGGGATGAACTCTCTTTAACATCTCAGTATGTAACCATTTGATCTGTAAAAGGAACCCCAGGCCCTCTGCTTTCCTTGACCTTGTACTATGACCAGGTTACTAGTAGGCCACATGGTACCTCCACGCAGAAACATGCAATGCCCACAGGTGTGCAAATAGCTCCAGAGCGCGGAGAGACACAGATGACAGTAGTGTCTACGTGAATTAGAAAAAGGCTTCCTTTCTTTTGGGTAAATGAGTTCTGTAGAGATTAAGGCTACTTCTGAATTTCTCCTGTAAACAGTGCTGACATTTTCTCACTAATCCTTTATTATTTGCTTACAGTGATACACATAGGACTGATGCTGCCGTCACAGGGCATGTCCGTCCAAGGCTCACACAGAGCCTGCGCAGTCCCTTTCCAGGAAAATGATCTGGTTCCACATCACCCTCAGCTGCTTCTGCATTACCTCTCTACACACTCCGAAGCACTCTTAACAACCTCAGTCTTAATCATAGTGAACTTCACGGCCATGGAGTGCCATGATGCTCATTCCTACTTCTTGAATTTAGTGAGGTTGAAATTACTTCTCTTGTTTCTCTTTAGTTTATAAAAACAAAATGGTGGTTGTTCCTCTGTTCCCCTTGCTGTTTTATAAACACTCTCAAGACAGGAATCTATGCAGTTTATCAGCCCCTTACACATGTCTTTTTCTTTCTCCTTTGTGTATGGAAATGAAAGGGCAACATAAACCCCATCTGTCTCCACTTAAGGACCAGGCCTGATTTCAAAAAAAGGCCATACAGTTCCAGCTCCAGGAACAGACCATAAGTCCCAGAAACTAAATCATAAGACACGACCTCCAGGAGCAGACCATAAAATCCAGAATAAAATCATAAAGCCCCTCCCAAAGAGCAGCCTGGGGATAGCCACAAAAATGGGGAAACATATTAACTCAGAATGGGCCATCTGCACTGGGCAGCCCTACTTCATCACATGGTTGAATGTTTATGACATAGGAATGCAGACCACTGACCACCTGTGACCCACCCCCATCAGCACCCACCAGTGAAATTTTAGATTACCTAATCCTTCTAGAGAGTTCCCCGGTTCCCTATAAGAAGGCCTGCATGCCTTTGTCTGGGTTTGCCATTCTAAAGAATGGTTGACCCTGCGTGCAGGTTGTTTCTGCAGAATAAATACTCTTTGTTTTTGCATACTATCTGAGTCTGGAGTCTTTCTTCATCGATTTCCAGACCATTACAGAAAATTTTCTTCTGCATCCAGAAGCTTTAACTTTCACTGAAAGACCAAACATGTTCTGCTGTGGCTCTTATAAACATGTACTAAAGTTCAGGCCACAAGGAGACAGGCCATGGGAGTCTTCCCATGACTTAGAGAGTTGAGACTGAGTTCTTAAACTCTGCAATGCATGCTATTCAGAGTCACTGATGAATAGATTCTAAAATTCTTAAAAATTTACTTCTTATGATTTTAAACACTTATTTATATTAAAGCAACCACAGTATCTCCAGTGTTTCATTTTTTTTTCTAATTACTAT